>NC_051285.1:8926164-9543664 GCF_015220745.1 Sebastes umbrosus
AGGTTCAGCCACAGGGCGCTGGCTGGCTGCACTTTTACACTGTATAGTGCAGTATGTCCATGCAGTGAGGGTGGTCGAGGCTTCGTCATCATGGGTTTAAAAAAGGATATAGTGAGTCTGGATGACTTTCCCAGAGAGACCTACCACATACTGTACAGCAAAAGTCCAAAGTCTACAGTTGAAATAAGCTCCACATTTACAGTTTTGATGTCATCTCACAAGACTGATCTGATTCTAAAAGCTATTTAGGAAACAGGAAACAATAGGAAAAGCCACAAGCTAGCCAAAGCCTTTCCTGTTATAGAAACATTATAATATGAGAAGATAAATAACATTGTAAGCGTGCCGTTACACATATTCATTGTACTCATATTCCTGTTTAGCACATAAGCCACTTTTTATTTATTGGTGGCAGCCACTAACACAGATCTCACTGTCTCACTGTCCAGTAGCTGTACCTCATCAGAAAAAAATATATTAAAAAGGTCATTGTTATTTCCTTCAAAGTATTAGCTAACCTAATTTAACCAATTGTTTTATAACAATTTAAACTCAAAGCAGACCCTGCCGTCTGCTCTCTCGCCTTCTCATCTTATGGGCCAAAAATCTCATTGTACAACAATTTCCTAATTTGCAGCTGGCTGGTGATGAGAACATGGAGCTGTAGTAACAGTGGGCTGTTTATCTTGGTACTGTTGGAGCTTTCTTCATTCACAGATGTCTCTTTTTAACTCCTGACGGAGCTTCCAAGATTCCTCTGAGTCACGCCGCTGAAAGACGGACTGACAGACAATGGCTGTTTCACTATCAGTATAAAGTTTCAACTTGCTTTGAAAACATACTGTAATACTGTATGTTGAGCTTTTTTTATGCTCTAGTGTGTAAAAGGGGTTTGCTTACTTGTGTTTGTATGTCTATGTTTGCGTGGATGTGTAAATCTGGAACTGGTTGTCGGCAGGAAAAATGCATATAGAATTCAGACACAAACGTCACACAAACAGTCATATAATGTAAAACAGGTGTGGATTTGGTTACATTAAAGGGATAGTTTTGGTGTTTTGAAGTGGGAATGTATGAGGCTACAGTAGATGACGGAGAAGTTAGGAGAACCAGACAGGAGTACCGGCATATGAACAAAGCAATATACTACTGTGGACTGGGAAGATTTTAGCCACCTAAAAGAAAAGCCCACCTAAAAAAATCGGTTTAAATATACGCTATATTTAGAATTTTTTCACTGGTTAACCTTGCCGTCAGACGGCACTTTCTGACGGGGAACTGAAGCCGCTATGTCCATCTATGCTCTCGCCAAAGTCACCAGACTCCATTGAAAAAAACTGTAATTTTACCTCGCAGAACACGGGGGGTTGCTGGTCTACCGCTGCCTCGATCGGTTGATTTGGTTGTGCTATTGTGTGACTTTGGTGAATCCGCACTAACCAAAGTCACACAATAACACAAACAAACTAACCTATCGAGGCAGCGATAGACCTGCAGCTCTCGTATTCTGCATGATAAAATTGCAGGTTTTTTCAATGGAGTCTGGTTGCTTTAGCGAGGGCATAGATAACAGCTTCGGTTCCCCGTTGGAAACATAGACTGTATAGCTTTCTCACGGCAAGATAAACCGGCGAAAATATTCTAAATATAGTGTACACTTAAACTGATATAGATCTGTTAAGGTGAGCCTTTCTTTTAGGTGGCTATAATACGTTTTGCTGCCGACCCCGTACACAGCAGTGCGGTAACTCCTGTCTGTTTCTCCTAGCTGATGACGTGTCAACCGTCATCTACTGTAGATAATACACTGACTATGGATAAGTACTTCATACAACCCCACTTCAAAACACCCAAACTATCCCTTTAAATCTTTCGTGATACCAAACACCATAATGTCTCTCTGTGTCCTTACCCATCCCAGCTTCTTTATTTCTCTCCTCACCACCTCCATCTCTGCTCTCATCGTTTGTCCTATAGCTGGCGGTCCTGAGGGCAGTACCCAGAGGAATGTACGACGGCCCGGTGTCTGAATTCTCCATGTCCCGCGGTGGCACCCCATCAGCTTCAGCACGTACCTCTCCCACCAAACAGCCTGTCAGAAACCTCCACCATCAGACTGGATTTAGTCTAGCAGGTAACCCTGCACCCTGCGGTGAGCCCAGCTTCTTAATACAAACCCCACCTCTCTGTCGCCCGGTGCTCTCTTTCATCTCTTTATGGTCTGTATTGATTTACACCGTATGTAGGAACATCAAAGGAGCATGCATGTGCATCAGTCGATCCATCATCACGCCCCCCCTTTTATCTCAACTCAGCTACTGCGTCATGCTGTGAAGGACAACAGTCATGTGATCTTTAGCATGTTGTTGCTCTGAATGATGCTTTCACATCCCTCGGCGATAAGCCTCAAGCCTGCAGAGTGACCTAATAATCTCTCATTATCCTGTTTCATACTTTATGATGTGCAAAGTATGGCATGCGTTTGTCTGCAGTTATATCACGTTCCTTGGAAAAAAAACGGTTTATATCATGTTTATATGGCAATTTGTCTGTTAATGCACGTCATTAAGTTGCCCGATTTAGCTCCTTTGAGTTATAATGAGCCACAGTGCAGACAGCATGGAGTTCAATTTGTGTACAAAATAGCTCTTTTATGTTGATGAGTGGTGAAGAAAGAGAGAGAGAGCGGCGGCGACGGGAGCGAGTAACATTATCGTCTCCGGCCCAAGCAGGAAAAATTAAAAGAGTTTGGTTTGTCCGTTCTGGGCTACTGTAGAAACATGACGGAGCAACATGGCGGACTCCATTGAGATGGCCCGCCCCCTATGTAGATATAAACGGCTCATTATAAGCGAACGAAAACACAACGATTCTTATTATCAGGTGATTATACACTAAAGAAAACACACTTACTAATATTATATTCCAATTCTGCCAATAGATCCCCCTAATTGTTACACACTGGTCCTTTAAAACAACTACGTTTGTAAAGTGAAAACTGAACATTGTGAAAAAACGATACAAACGAAAGTTCGGTGCGTCTCATACCAGTGCTAAAGTGTGCCTTGTGCGGCGTTATCAAGCGCCAACGACCGTGACAAAGCGTTTGTATTTGACGCCCTGGCACATTGTAGTAAGCAAACTATGGCTTCTATTGTCCTACATTCACATGAAACATATATTTTGCACTACTCAACTTCTTATCCATTTAATCATCCTAACTCAGTTAGATCAGTCATTCTCTTTAATGACTCATCTCTAAAAAATGCACCTTAAATCCCTTTCTCTGGCTGAATCCCTGTCTTACACCGTCTCACGCCTCTCACACACATGAAATACTCTTTATTGCTCTTTAAGACACTGTGACCTCTAACTACATCCTTTCTGTAATGTCAAGCTACATTCAGAAATTAAGTGTTTTCCACAGTTCCACTTGCTATAAGTCACGCTGGATATGAGTTTTGGCGCGAGGCCCTAAAACGTACAGCGTACAAGATTTCAGCCCAGGCATCTGGACACGGTCTATTAAGAAAGCCTATCTAATGTGAGCGATCACAACACATTCAACATCTGTTCCATTACGCAGCGCTACTGAGTGACAGGCTGATTGTGCCCATGTGTAAGCCTTTGATTTAGAAAACAAATGTGAGAAATCGTTTTTTGTCAGGCTACCAAACAGTGGAACTTTGTAGACACGGTAAAACCAGATAGTCAGTGTTTCCACTGTTTTACAGTCAAACTAAGCAGTCATAGCTAGTACTGGAGCCAGTTATTATATCTTCCACGACAGACTAAATGTGTCTAAATCAATGAGAGCAACCCCGCCTCACCTGGACAGAACGCAGCTGTGTCTTTGTGAATGCATGTGGTATTTTTTATGGTGGATAACTCATTTTGAAAGTCCACAGAATAGAGTGCTACAGGAATGAGTCCTTAAATCCAGAAATCCCCCCTTTAGACATGCCCACTTTTATGATAATCACATGCAGTTTGGTGCAAGTCATAGTCAAGTCAGCACACTGACACACTGACAGCTGTTGTTTCCTGTCTGGCTTGAGTTTGCCATGTTATGATTTGAGCATATTTTTAATGCTAAATGCAGTACCTGTGAGGGTTTCTGGACAATATTTGTCATTGTTTTGTGTTTTTAATTGATTTCCAATAATAAATATATACATACATTTGCATAAAGCAGCATATTTACCCACTCTTGATAAGAGTAACTTGACAAGTCTCCCTTGAAGGTACATTTTGAACAGATAAAAAATGTTAATTTGCGATTAATCATGATTAATCATGGACAATCATGTCATTAACCGCAGATTCCGATTCTGCAATAATACAAAACCCAATGGAAAAATCCTATTGGCTTCTTGTTGAGGAAACCAGGGCGATGCTATCTTCCTAGCTGGCCTACAAAGATACGTCATCCCTGGAGCACTCTATGAGGTTCAGCCTTTGGCTTTATTGAGCAACCTGTCTTTACAAGCATAGCTCATGTGTGATACCTCATCGATGCAAAAAAGACGGTGACCTCCGCTGGAAAGAATTTCCACATTTGAGTACATGAATTTAGAGGGTAGTGAGGCTGCTCCTGTTTCCCAGGCTTTATAGTTATGTGTGTTTTATTGTATGTGTGTGTGTATATTCTTAGAGTGAGTCAATCTATTTTAGTTTTCCCGGGGCCACCACCTGCGGAGTTGATTTACTTGTCTGGAATGAGATGGGAAGGATTGTTTGCTTAGATACAACGTATCATAGTCTGACATCACTCTACTTTCCGTTTATATACGCGCTGATAATTTGTTGCAGCCGGCGCTCCTGGCTCATCCTTTGGAAACACCGTGCTTTATGTCAAACTCTAGCTTCTTTTGTTAATGTTTCAGCAGCACTCATACAGGATGCGGTCTGCTGGAGTCTCACTGACACATACCATATATCATAGACAATAGTGTCTAATGTGTCTTAAAAAACCTCTGGTGCCTGTAAAGTAATCATGGGAGTTTATGACAACAATTATTTTTGCCTTATTACGATATAAAAGCTATTATGTGTAGAAGTCTGAAGGGATTGACAAAATGGGACAACTCGTGGTTTTAAGAGCAGAGATAACTTAAAGTAAAGTAACACTTTAGGAAAATGTGGAGGTTTTATGCATGTGCTCCACACATTATCATATACATTAAATTCACTTAATTTGTCCCATTGAGGGTTCACACATGGAGTTTTCTGCATTGCAACGTTGACTAATCAGCATGCAGGTGGCGATATTTATACATAATTAAAGGCTAGTATCATAAAAAAATGTTATTTGGAAATCCATCTCTTTTCTCCATTTCTTGTCATACACAGTGTGTAACATTTAGGGGAATCTATTGACAGAAATGGAATATAATAATAAAAAAGTGTTTTCTGTAGTGTATAATCACCAGGATTATTATAGTAAACTACAACAAAAATAAGCAGAGAAAATTATTAATATTAAACTGAAACTAAATAAAAACTAATAAAAACTTAAACAAAACTAAAACCAAACAAGCTGAAACGATATTGCCGGGGTAAAAACAAATGAAAAAAGAACAAAAAGAAATACATTTTAGTTGTAGTGTTTTAGCTACAATCACTGCCGAAAAAAGATGACAGCATGAATTTCTGTCAATTCTCGTGATATTGAACCACAGAAATTGAACAGACTTGACCTTTATATCTACATAGGGAGTGGATCCTCTTCACTGAGCCGGCTGCCATGTTTCTACAGTAGCCCAAAACGGACAAACCAAACACTGGCTCTAGATAGGACTTTCACGTTTCCTCGCTGTAGTTCTCCTACACGCTTGGCACACGGGAGAAATTTCAGTTGGTTGCAATCTGCAACCTCACTTCTAGATGTCGCCAAATGCCACACACTGCACCTTTATATGCCTCACTTTAATTCTCTCTTCGCCCTGGTTTTCACTTCGGCCTTTTTTTCTTTTTCACCCTACTGCCTTGCATGCTCTTTTTTCTTCTTTTTGTAACATGCTTTATCATTCCCTCCTTTTCTCTCTGTCCAGGTCCCCCCACCCCAGATGACATCCCCATCAGGCCTGCTGGCCGCCGTATCGTAGTGCCCCCCGGTGGCCGTTCCAACATCACATCCCTCAGTTAAACAGCAAGAAGACAAAGGGGACGCATCCTGAAAACGACAGCAGCCAGAGTGCAGGATTGAGGGAGGGAGGGTAAAGGGGAGGCAGGGAGGGTAAAGGGGAGGGAGGGAGGGAGGGAGAAGGGGAGGGAGGGAGGAGCAGATGCAGAGGACCATGATTAGTTAAAAGTTAAAAGAGCAAAACACTGAATCCTCATGCCTTACCTGTCACAACGCTACCTGGCTCAGATGAGAACATCGTCCCTTTTCCTGGAGAATTAGTACTGAAGTGTTACCACCAAATCACAACACACATGACCAGTCTTTAGCCTCACTTCTTCTCAGTATAGAATACACCAGAAACATTCAACCAAGTAAGAAAACAAAAGTTCTCAAAAGGAAAATGGATACTGCTTTTCTCATGAATGACGCCACGGTTCTTTCACCCTGTTTGGCTTTCAATGTCATCCCCTTTTTTCAGTATCCTGCTTCGTCCATAGTCAGCAAAAAAACATAACACTAGATCCCACGTTAGCCATGTATTATCATGCAGTACCATTGACTAGCTCTAGGTGGCATTGTATATACGGTAGATGTAATGTAGCTTTGTGAATGATGTTGTTGCAGCCTGTTTGGGTTTACTGGACCAAGTAAAAAGGTGTTTATCAAAACCTCAGAGCAGGAGTGCTGTTGGACATGGAGCTGCATGGGCCACAATGACATGGGCGACGTGATCCATGATCCCCTGAGGTGCTTGATGAATACCGTCCCCATGATGTATTGATTGAGTAATTATTGATGTTAAAAAAAGGAAGATCTTGTGAAGACAAAAAAATAGAAAAATTTAATTTTTAGAAAAGGTTTTACAATTCTTTATCCCCAAAAAGGTTTATGTGCGGTTTTATTTCCTGCACTCCTTCATCGCTGTATAAAAAAAAGAACATAAGAAACCGTCCTTTGCATTTGCTTCTAGCTTATTGGCTGCTCCTGTCATCCTCAAATCATCTTGAAAAAGAGGAATAAAAGATTAAAAAAAAAAAAAAAAGAAGTACAAATACAACCGTCCCTTGTAGTCACTTTTAATGATGAGCTTCGCACTTGAGGTCAACCAAGAAAACCAGATGCAATTAAATGAATAAGTAAGAAACACCTGCTTTCAGATAACAGCACTTCACCTCTTGCTTTACTTTTTCATTCCTGACAAACTGGGCTCACATTTTAGGACAAGAGGAACACCATCACTCCCTTGTCATCCCAACGTAGCCCTCTAACGCAATCCTGACTAATTCAACACCAGCCTGAATATAACTCTGGGCCCACGTTAGTTTACAGACGCACTCTAGATGTGATTGTGTTGGGGGGCCTTAGAGCTCTTTCTGTCTCTGCTGTTTTCTGATAAGGCAGAGGATCGCGGTGCAACGAGGGAAGTTTTTATTTTGTCGCTGTCCCACTGCAGGGGGGAGGGAGGAAAAGGAGATGGCGTTTTTATTTTGGCAGTGGCGGGGGCCGACTCTGAGGCAGGCACGAGTGGTGGTTTGTTGTATTTATGTTAGTTTGACAACCTTTTGTTAATGTTTTTATGTTGTTTCTTTTTTACTGTTGTATCAAAAACCCAGAGATGGCAGGTCAAAAATAAGGTGTGTTGTTGAGGTATGATTTGTTTCCTGAATAAACATGAGTTGCAACTGACCGACTGACTGAAAACTCTTATTTACATTATTCAATTTAACAAAAAGAAATATACACTAAGGTTTATGTAATATATACATACATTTGCATAAAGCAGCATATTTGTCCATCCCATGTTGATAAGAGTATTAAATACTTGACAAATCTCCCTTTAAGGTACATTTTGAACAGAAAAAATACATTTATTTGTGATTAATCGGGATCAATTTGAATTGATTGACCACCCTAATAAATAGTCTTTATTAATGAATAGAAAGAGACCTAAACTTACAGATTTCACTATCACTTGATAGAAGTGTAAACGTAGGCTACATTTTTTTTCTGATGATTAAAAGTGGCCTGCCTCATGGTAGGGGTGAATTAATATACCGGTATTGACGTTAACCGTGATATTTAAAAATGACATAATGTTAATAATACAGATAATAATATTGTGTGAATAATCCAGCACCTCTTAAATTATTTTAAATATACAGTTATGGTTACAGAGTCTCTCTCCACCTCCCTACACTTGTATTTTGAGTGTAATTCATTTGCCAAAAAGAGACAAAAGGCACAATAAACAAGATGAATTTGTCTGATAACATACATTTTTTCAAATTTTCCATAGATATTGTGAAAATATTGTTACTGTTTTGGCCATGATAATCGTGTAGTGAAAATATGATATTATGACAATGGATTAACTTTGCACTTTTCTCAATTTGCAGACGCTTTAGAATTACAGTTACATTTTAGATATTTTTTTGCATCGGGTTAAATTTTTTGTACGATTTTTTGAAATTGTACGGATTATTATATTTTTTTACTTTTCTATTAATTTACAGAAGCTGCCTGTAAATTAAATACACCATGTATTCTTACCACCATCCAGGCAGATGAACTTTACTTGCTCCTATAATTTATATAAAACATCATTACTCATTTCTCAATAAACCAGAATTTCTTAAAACCCCAGGGCATTATATAAATTATATCTTTATCAACATCTATTCTGGGTGTTTATACGCCTTAAGTTTCCACTTTATTGGGCTCTATATCTCTCCTTTTATGGTGTATGAACTGCCTATTTATTCAGACAGTGAGTCATGGTTGTGACTGACTGTGTGAACAACGCAGACAGAGTTGAGAGCTTTTAGTTGAATGATGCATAATAGAAGCAACATTGGATGAGGTTAAATTGAGACCATCAGCATCTTTGGGACACTTCCTGTCACAGTCACAGAGATGTCAGATCTGTAACAATTCTAATAGCCCATTAAAAAAAAAGAAAATACTTTATTATGCTAAGTTAAATATTGAGTCCTTATGGCAAATACACGTTCTTACCAATTAGTTAGTTAGTTAGTTAATTAGGATCTCCATTAGCTGAACAGAAATCACAAACAATTATATACATTATATACATTCAAACATCTCATACAAAAATCAACTGTACTCACATTACCTTATATACAAATTATACCAGCAAATTCCATGCAGTGAGGTATACATATTTCAAACCTTAAGACACCATATACAAAAAAACAACAACAAATAGATAAAATATCAGCACGCCAGAAGAATCATTGTTTGTTTCTGGTTGTAGATGGTGTCTTAAGTTTTGAAATGTGGTGGAAAGTAAGTACTGTACTTAAGTACAATTTTGAGGTACTCGTACTTTACTTGAGTATATCCATTTTATGATACTTATACTCCACTACATCTAAGATGGAAATATTGACTTCACTACATTTATTTTACAGCTGTAGTTACAAATATGATGCATTGTTAGATATATTAAAGACCCACATCCCTGGGAGAGCCACTGAAGTCTCACCCCCCACACACACATTTTTATTTATTTTTTAATTTTTAATTTTTAATGTTTTTAATTTCTTTATTGATCTATTTTTAATTTTTTAATTTTTTTATCTTGTAGCACTCGATAATAATTATTTTCTTGTGCATATAAGATACAAAAATGTATAAGTGAAGTTTCCATAATTAAACACTCTGAAAGGGGTCATTTTGCATATTGAGGACATTTTACTTTTGCTACTTTAAGTACATTTTGCTGGTAATACTCTAGTACTTTTACTGTAGTAGAATTTTGAATTCAGGACTTTTACTTGTAACAGAGTATTTTTACAGTGTGGTATTGTATACTTTTACTTAAATAAAGGTTCTGAGTATTTTTTTCAACCACTGGTTCTTACCACTGGATCAACAGCTCAAGCCCCACAGCAACAGTCTATGCTCCTATTGTTATGCAGTTCCCCTAGCGGCCACCGGGGGAGCAGCACTGAGCAGCACTGAGCAGCACTACACCTCTATAGAGCGCAGAAGAACACCTGCACTCAAGTAGTGTTGTCATGGGTTACACCTCAATTCTTCACGTGTTAGCTTATTCAAATGAGCTGTTAGCAACATGCTAATATAAGCACACACGTTGTTGCCAAGGCAATTCCCACAAATAGAGGAGGAGGTCCTACTCAAGGTAGATTTTATTCATATTATAACATTGTTTTCAGTTGGCAACAGCAACACTCAAGACAATAATATTGAAACCTTTCACAACTGTTCAATGTTTACAGAGTTGCTTGGTTCTAGGTAAAGGGAGATAGTTTGGTTGGTTGCTAATAGCTTGATCCAGGTCAGTTTGTCCTGTTGAGACTGGCCTGGTGTGTTCATTAGAAACTGCTGTGAGATCTGTCAAACACTGTGAGAGATTATAAACCTGTTGGTTTCTCTGGCTACAACTTCTCCTCAGTGAGGAGTTACAATTACTTTATTACTTTATCTGTTTTTCTAAGCAAATTATTTTCCTCACTGTGTAATTTTAACCCAATTTAATTTCTCTGCCTATGTAATTGTTGATGAATGTATAGCCTTTTAGCATAAATAGTGTTACAAATATTTACAAACATACATAATATGATATATATAATGTTTGATTGCAGTAGTTCTAACCAGGTGTGCAGTAACTGGAGATAATATGTTTTTACTTTAAATATCAAATAGCTCAGTTATGTTATTGTTAATGCAAACATAACACTTCTTGTTGCTGCTTAACAATAAAAAGGCTCAGTAAGGCTTTTATTGTAAAGCAGCTAAGGCTGGACGATAATTCATTATGACAATTTATCGTCTTTCAATGGAACCATATCGTGATAAAATCATATATCGAGATATCGTGATACAGAATTACGTCATCTAAATCGATAATAACAAGCACATACTAACTAATCTGATAATTTTGCAATAAAGTTCTTAATTAAATGAGAAAATACTCTGTACTTTAAATTTGTCAAGTACAAAACCATGTGGTTATTTCATTTAGACTTTTTATTTATTGAATTAATATAAAACATGCTATATTATGATATATATATATTGTTATCGAGATATTGTGATACACAATTTCGTCATCTAAAGCGATAATAACAACACATACTAACTCCCAATTTATCAGAAAATCTGATCATTTTTGCAATAAAGTTCTTAATTAAATGAGAAAATACTCAGTATTTTTAATTTGTCAAGCACAAAACCATGTGGTTATTTCACACAGACAATTTATTTATTGAATTACCAGAAAACATGCTATATCGTGATATATATTGTCATCAAGATATTAACTATGTCATGATAGAAGGTTTTTGCCATATCGCCCAGCTCTAGAAGTAGCTACATCTTACTGTAGTCTTATTGAACAACATTGTAGTCTGCTAAATCTTTGGGGTGTAAAAGTACAGTAGGTTTCCATAAACATCTGGAAATTTAGATTTTTTTTTGTCGATATTGCAGGGAGGAATGGTAGAAGAAGAAAACTGTAGGAAGAAGTTACAGTGAACTTACAAGATGAAGCTGTGTATGTGCCACACGCTTATGGCAGTTTGGGTGAACGTCAAAACTTCAGCAGCTCACAAAGGTAAGTCTCACCTCTTACCTTTTTCATCTGTCGTATGGATAACCATAAGGGCTGTTCCAGCATCACAGACTCTGATCGTATTAGTCATCGGAGCCTATTGTGTATCATACTGGCAAGAAAGGTGCATGCACGTTGTGAAAATAATTGAACAAAACTACTCATTCATGACACTCTTACCATGTGGTCTAACTAATAAGATGACTAAAATATCCACTCAGTCCCATTGTGTTCCCTAGAGGTAAGGGTTATACACACACTCACCCTCACTGTGAGGTCCAACAGTAAAACTGCTGCTACGTCCCTCATGCATTGTTTAATGGAGAGAAAATGTCTAATGACATCATAGCAATCATGTCAGATGGCAGAGATGACGATCGTAAAATGCCGACTAGGTCTGGAACAAGAGATGAGTCAGCAACTTCAATCTAAACAGGGGTGGTGTGTTTGGTGATTGCTTGTTGGTGTTGTTGGTTACAAAATGTGAAAGTGTATGACTGTATTGAGAAAATATTTCCAGAGAGGATAATGTAGATTAGTTGTTACCCAGTCCTTTCTTAAATGAGCCTTTGTGTGTGTGTGTACAGCAGGTAGATAAAAGTATATTCTCCTTAACATTTATGTGATCGACATACTGAGGTTTGCTGCTTTTTATCTGTGGTGATGGCAGATTTGGGGAAGCATTTATAAGATGAGAATCGCCCCTCAGATCTGCCATTAATGTGGAAATGTGCTGCCTCAGCTCGGCCCACTGTGGAGGAGAGAAGGGACTGTGCCTTTTAGATGACCTAGGGAAGTGTTAACTGTGGATGTGTGTAGGTGAGAGAGAGAGGCTAGGAAAAGCATGTGGTGCATGTCTGATGCTGAGGGTGCATTATCAAGGAATGCTCTGGAAAAGAGAGAGAGAGAGTACAACGACTATGTTAAACACTTTGCTAAATTAGACTAGATTCATGTGAAGATAAACACCTCTCTTCTTGTCGTATTTAATGTGTTCAATGCTTGTACTTGTGGCTCAGTTATATCTTTATATGTTATTTTAACCATGGATGTTCATACAAATCCTTCAACCCCTCTGTGGGATTACTAACTGTACTACTCGTCAGTTAACACTAGGGGGCAGTGTTACAGTATAATTAGGATAGTGGAGAACAAACTACACATACTCTACACATCTTATATTTTTGTTTAGAATAAAGAGCATGATTATTTAACACCCTTTTCCCTTTTTACATCCTTTCACTATTCTTTATTTTGATTAAAAAAAAAAAATACTTACTACTATTTATTACTGATACTATTATTTGTCCCGTTTTTGCTCCTGCAATAATCTTGCACATGTTGAATTTTGAACATCTACATTTGCACATTTACCACCTCAATTATTTTTGATTTAAAAACAAAATGTTGTAACTTGCACACTATTCTATGTTTATATTTTAGATTTTTTTTATGTTAGTTGTAATAGTCAGGTATATTTATAGAGTATTCCAATGTTCTTTATATTGTGTTTTCTATAGATATATTCCTCTAGTGTTGATATGTAAATTTTTTTTACTGTTCCGTTGCATTGCCTGGATAACCTGCTGCTGTAACACAATAATTTCCCAACTTGGAAAAGTACATCTATCTATCTATCTATCTATCTATCTATCTATCTATCTACTTCACTTATAATCCTGATTCAATAAAATATGGTAATCCAGAAAGACATAAAGTGAAATAAAACACAAGGCATAGTCAGATTGGTTCAGAAAAAGAAAGTCATTATTTAAGGCACACCTTAATAGTTTGCAACTCCATCACATTTGAATACAATAAACACACAGTGACAACTGAAGGACAACAAAACCTTAATAGGAATGAAATTCAAAGGTGTGGAACAAATCTGTTCCCAGACTAAATATTTAGTTTAGGTTGGTAAGTTTTGTTGGAAAATGGTATCACCTCGGTCAAATACTATTTGTCAATTATTATCTTATATGTTCACTTTTAGGACGGGTTGAATCTGCTACATCAGATGATTATCACAACCCAACTGGTACTCCTATTATTAGGGCAATATTGTATCGATACACGGACGTCAAGTATCAATCTTTTATGATATAAACTATTAACCTCTTAACAATCCAACAGCCGGCCGCTATTCTGTCTTTCAGAGGTTGTAGCGTGCTCAGGCTTAAAGCGTCTTGTAGGGAAGAACGAAGAAATTTTGGTGAGGAAAAACTGGCAAGGCCATTTTCAAAGGGGTCCCTTGACCTCTGACCTCAAACTCTGAGATGAACAGAGTGAAAACTGTATCTTATTAAATAAAACAGATGTTGTCAAACTGCATAATTTGCAACGGAAACTGAACAAATTTAATAAATCGCAAAATATCTTATCGCAATACTCAACATATCGCAAAATGCTTAAAATCGCAATAAGATTGTATTGTGACTTAAATATCTGGATAATATCGTATCGTGGGGCCTCTGGCGATTCCCACCCCCTACCTATTATATGTGAATATATAAGATAATCATTGACAAATATAATTTACCCCGGGTATACCCCGGATCACTCCATCTGTTTAACTGTCTCGCTATATCTTACAAGTTATACAGGAAACCACCTTTGGATCGGTGAAATTACATCAATGACAACAACAACAAACACAAAAGGTTAAGTCAAAACATTGTACCCATTTTCAATAGAAAAGTGCCAACAGTAATGAATTGAATAGAGTGAAATATATTTTGAATATAATTACAAGTATCATAGACTTGAAAGGATTGAGTTGTATTGCAGATAGATAATATCAAGGTCAATAGACATTAGTAGAAATCACATTTACTTACTGATTTTGAAAAAAGCTCAGGTTTGTTCTACCTACACGTATAGTTTAAGGAAACCAGCTGTGTGCCATATATTTGGTATAAGGCATCCCTCTGCAAACTTCAGAGGCAGGTGTGATACAGTAAATCTGAAATCGTATGAACAAGGGGTATTGCCTGGCCTGGTATTTATTTGTTTATGTCATTGTTTTCTTGTTAACAACTTTGAATGTGAAAACCAATATTAAGATTTTCTCCCACTGCGTTAGCCAGCTGGTGCTGAATTACTTATGAATACCATCTGCACGAGAATATTGCCGCAGAATGTATTATTCTATGGGAGCAATTAATTTTCGAATACAAATTTACAGACTTATCTGGTGGCACATGTAATTGGTTGTATTCAACACAAAAGAGGAAGGACGTAAACAAATTATTTGACAAATTTCAATGCAGACAGTAACTGAAAATAAATCTTATCTAGGACTCAGCTTAATCCTTGTCTATAAAACCATCCCTAAGGGAATAACTCACAGCTTTAGATTTTTATTTTTCTCTCTGTGCATAAATGCTACAGCTGATGAAGAAGCATGTGCAAAAGCAAGGTTCAGTGCAGAACATATAGCATCTACCGTCTACCTTTTCTACGTTGTCATAGCTATAAACCTTTATTTGAAGACCTAGCTGGTCATTTGCAGATTGAGGCAAAGGTTAGTCCAAAATGTCAGTGTTTTAAAGGACTTTAAAACCAGTTTAACATCAGAAGGTCTACTCATGCTGCGTTCCATTTACCTTGGAAATCGGAAGTCGGAGCTGGGAATGATGTCACACCCGAGTTGACCGCGTTCAAGTCAGAAAACTGAATGGGGTTTGCTCCAGCCAGGTTAGCCTTTGTTATCCACTGTTAGCAATACCAGTGGATAACAAGGCAATACACTGGTATTTTGCGCATACAAACACTGTAGCAACATGTCCACAGATAAAAGTTGGTCATTACTGTGCGTATGACTGATTTAAAGATGTTATTGATAACTTTTGTATGTAGAAAAATATTAAGAAAAAAGAAAAATCCATAGAGCCTTTAGAAAGGTGCTGAATAAAAAGTAAGGCTTATCCTGGAAAAATGTTATTATGATTGCGAATTAATTATTTTAAAAAAATGTTGGCGGGTCTAAAATTAATGTTTTGTTTATCTCTGTGGAAGATATCTGACGTTCGGTTCCCACTTCTTACAAGGCTTGTGAGCCAATAGTAAAACAACGTTGGTATCACGTGGTATCTCTGGGTCGTCAGTTGGTGTGGAAAAAAATGGATAAATGGCTGAGATTGATGCTAAGTGCCTGGCATCGACTTGTTGTGAAGTAAATGCAATGGAACGAGGGAGGCAGAATGAGATATCTAGTTGCTGAATGCTATCAGTGTTATCAATTTTACCTTTAATTAGACACAAATAAGACAGAAGTGCAAATAAACTGTATATTACTGCAGCTTTTTGACTGTTGATGTGCAGCAGCCATCGTGGATTTTGAGTTCGGGGTTGGTGAGGTTCATCCGACTTTCCGAGTCGGAAATACGACTTCAATTGGCGTTCCAGTTGGAATTTCCAAATTCTGACTTCCCAGCTCTAATGGAATGCAAGGTCAAGAGTGGACCTTCAAGGTTAACCTTAAAACCATTGTTTAACTGCATTTCAAATTTCTATATTGACTCAATCGTAACTTAAAAGTATAGGCAAGTGAAGAAAACTTGCAGCATGTGTTGCCTCTATCTGCAGCTGATGAGCTGGGACATACCAGGTATCAAATGTTGCAATCCTACAATCTTTGTTAGCTTGACTAGCAAAGCTAAGCATAATGACTAAGACAACCATGAGTCTGCTGCTATGATAAAGTTTGCCATTCACGCTCAAGCCTACAGTTCAGCTCTTCATTTTCTATCTTAGAGGAATCTGTGGTTGCCGTCTTAAAAACAAAGGCCTCATTTTTATCTTACTAACCTCTCCGTTTGAATGAGTTGGACTCTTAATGCCATGCTCGAATCTCAAAGCCGTCCACCCAAGCGTTTGCTTTTCAGTACCCGACTCCTCATGCCAATTCTTGTAAGGTCCATTTCCGTAGCACTGGAGAACCATTGTTATATTTAAATAACTGCAATTAACCAGAAAATGCATCGCTGAGATTAGAAATCTGAGTGTCCCGCCAAAGACAGCAACAGTACTTTCAGCCAAAGCCGACCACGTCAGACTTTATTTCCTGTAACAGCTGAGCAGGGTGGGTAATGTCTCCTTTTTTTGGCAGGGGAGTGACTTCCTTTTCACTTCAGCACACTGCCCAGAGTTGAGGCTGAGCAGACCTTAGAGCACCAGAGTGATGTAAGGGAGCATGATATGAGTGACACTCTGCGGAGAGTCATTCTTCTTAATGACAGGAAAGCGAAAAGCCTGGGTCTGGCATGGCTGCTGCTGCTTTTGGAGTCCATTTCACTCCTGCAGCTCTGGAGCTCTTGGTGTGTTTTTTTGTGGGTGGACGGTGAAGCACAAGTACATTTGTGTTTGTACGGACGACGTAGTGGTGCAGGAACATTGAAGATGAGAGTGCCTGTGCTGATAGGACAATAGGTGTCTGGGTGTTAATTGCTGATCTACAAGCCGTGGGCAGGTGCAAGTGATAAGGGACTACGTAGGGATCTCGGGTCTTGAGACCTATCCTGATAAGAAGGTAGTCGGTTCAACATTGTTGTTCTGTCCGTCCTCTATTTGCTTGTTCTTCTCACTCGTGGACAGCTCAGGCGAGTCTGAGTCCACCGACACATTCTTTGACCTGTTGCATAAAGAACATCATCATTACAACATGTTGTTAACATTTTATCATTTTACCTTTTGGCTAGTGATGACTAAAGATAGTGGCTAATATTAGACATTTTATTATTTTACGTTTCCCATTGGGCCTTTTGTTATAGGTTTTACTTGCTAGTTAGGTTGGCTGTCTGTCTTTCTTTCCTCTGTGTTGTTGTCACAACCAGTAACTTTATAATTTACTTTCACCCAATACTCATTTTTTTGCTGAATAGAGCTTGAACACATCATACTGTAACTCAATGCAACCTCTGTTAGCTGTTATTTAACCAAGCAGGACTGTGCTGCCCACCGGCTGCTATTTAGCAATATTTTCCATCGTCCCCGGGATGACGGGATAGCGTTAGTCTCGAGCCCTGATCCCCAGTACCTGTGGTGGCTGTAGAAAACGAGCATGTCACGTTTTCGACTTTGTACCAGAGTATCGGTTCTCGTGACATCCCTAATGCTTCTGCTTTTATATTTCTAAACCACCAGACAATCTGATCTTTAAGACATTTATCCTCTTCTAATCGTCAAGTACAATCGTTCAGGACTGCTTGGCCATCATCACCTTTTACAAGAACAGCGCCAATCTCAAGCTATTTTCCTCAAATTCGTCCATAAGTTTCAGTATCTACTTTGTATGCCTTTTGTGTCTACTCTGTTTAAACATTTGCTTATGTAAATCAATGGTGTTATCTCCCTGACTCATCTTTTATTTAGTCAGTTTTTGGATTTACTTCCAGAAACATCTAATTTCCAACATTGGGGGAACTCTGTCTACCAGCGTGTTTCTGCCTTAATCACACACTCCTACATACATGGGCCAGATCCTCTGCCACAAATAGCCACATTACTGTCCTCTCACACCATCCTACATGCTTTCACCAGCCAGCAAGGACTACTTTACAAGGACTACAGCTCTGTGCCTTGTACACAAACCCGTTAGCCGAGCAGAGATGAATGCCTCAAAAAAAAAGCCCACATTTCTGGTTGGAAGGAGAAACACACCTACTTTTAAACATTATGAATGCAGAAATTGTTGTGCATGTAAACGTAGTGAGTGAGAGGCAGTATTGGTTGTAGAGAACGTGTTGTGCAGGTAATGGACGTTCCTTACTTTTCTCTGTTGAAGATGATGAAGTCTCTCTGGACGTTATCCAATCTCTGCTGCAGCTGACCGTTCTGGATGAAAGACAAACAAACACAAACTCAATTATCACTGCTGGCAATTCTGAAAAAGCAATAACGAAACCTGGGCTAATCATAAGTTATTATTGTTCCCAGTGATACACAATCTGAATCAGTTACATTTAATGTACACACATAGTTGTTTTGGTGTCACTGGTTAGAGACATAAATTGGCTCACACCCTCACACACAGTATAGCGCAAATGTTCAACAGGCAGTACACACTATATCAGTTTCCTCTGCTTTAATGAGATGCCAGCAGAGGAAATTGACCTAACTTTAGAGGACACTTGTGCTCTGATGTCTCCACCTGCTCCGTGCACTCATACATATTTGGCCCACTTAATCATGTGAGAACATCCGGCTCTGTCGCGCCAGGCGGTCCTCACAACTACTGTAGTGCCGAGACAAGTAGACAGGTGCTTTCTCACTCTCCCAAGGAGGCATTGAAGAGAGAGATCATGGGGATACATCATCATTATGACACTGAACTGTGTTTGTGTGTGTGTGGCAGAGAGACAAACAAGCAGAGACACAAGAACGAGAGAGAGAGGGAATGAACAAATGCAGAAGGGTTTGTTCATTTGCTTGTGCAGATGATGATTTTACCTACCAAGACTTATCGATATTACCTCTTTGTGTACATACATCTCACCCTAACGTAAAATTAAATACAAATTGCAAAATTAAAACTCCAAACTGGCCACTTGGAACCTCCAAAATGTCTTCTCTTTGGAGGTTTTCCTCAACCTATTTAAGGTTAGGGCATCCAAGGGCATACTCCTCATCCTCAAGAAAAAGTGCGAAAGCGCGCACACAAGTATGATTAAATGCCGCTTCCCCTCCAGCCTGATTCCAAGTTCCTGGAAGCCCCTCCAGTAGAGAAGTGGCTGACTCCCTGCCCAGAGCAGTCAGTCACAGCCCAGCAGAAAGGCTGTGTACAGGTGCTGTCACAGTGGGGGGAGCATCCACTGGCAGACTAAAAGCCATCAACTAAATTAGGGCAGGAAAATAGAGAGGAGAGGGAGCTGTGTATGACATTTGAACAAAAAGAACAGAAGGTGTAGTGTGTGCATTGTGTAATAATTTTGCATGCATGCAGTGACAGTCAGTGTCTCTTTTCTCTGTGTTTTTTTCTGGTTAAGGGACCCTTTCACAGCAGTATCACAAAGGAAAATGGCAAATTCACATGGACACAGAAGGAACATAACTACATAATCACCAAACATCCAGACAGAGACTGTCTGGGAGAACAGGGTGTGCTTGCTTGCTTGTGGGTGGGTGATGCAGACTACCGAAAGGACAAAGAAACAAACAGGCAGACAGATACAGAGGAGGAATACTGTATGTAATTTGTCGAACATCAGCGATTGATGTGATGCACAAGAGATATGACGAATGAGACGTGTGGTATGACGCAGTGTCTCCCTGATGCGGTCATAATGACATAATCTTATATCTAAAGGCATGAGAGAACCTGACGATAAAAACACCACCTTTGCGGAACCAAAGCACATCTCCGGTAACTCTTTTTAATCTTGATTCAAAGAACCAGCAACAGACTTTATTTACA
Organism: Sebastes umbrosus; assembly: GCF_015220745.1. Taxonomy (NCBI): domain Eukaryota; kingdom Metazoa; phylum Chordata; class Actinopteri; order Perciformes; family Sebastidae; genus Sebastes; species Sebastes umbrosus. The sequence goes on from NC_051285.1 coordinate 8,946,304, forward strand.
GAAACGGCAGTTGAAGGAGGAGGTTGAACACCAGCTGCACTGCTGAAAGGCTTGCAGTGCAGCTTCTCTGCAGTGCAGTCAGGGTTCATTGCCTTTAGTTAGACTTTACTAAATAAGCTAGAGATTTCAACCTTAATGCAAGCTAAACTTTTGAGGTACTTTTGCTAGTGATTTAGAGGCATAAAAGACCTGAAATAAGGAAAGATGTAAAGAAGTAAGTAAGGAAGGAAGAAATATGAAAGGACGTAAGGAAGGAAATAAGGAAGAATGGAAATAAGGTCCTTCCCTCCTAATCTTTATTTCTGTAACTCATTCCTTATTTCCTTCCTTCATTCCTTGCTTTCTTCGAAGGAAGGAAAGAAAAGGAAAAAAGGAAGGAAAGAAATAAGGATGTAAGGAAGGAGTCCTCTGGTTGCAAAAAGAAGTCTGATTGTATAGAAGTCTATGAGGTAATGAGCCTACTTCTCACTTGATTTATTACCTCAGTAAACATTGTTAACATGAGTTTATGGTCTCAATCGCTAGTTTCAAGTCTTCTTCAATACAGCATGATGTTCAGTTAGTAAATTATGGTCCCATTTAGAGTCAAATAAACCATAAAGCAGGGGATACTTTAGGGCGTGGCTACCTTGTGATTGACAGGTCACTACCACGCCGTTGTCCGGTTTTGGTCATCCGTGTTTTCGTCTTACAACTTTAACCCTTTCGCGGTGTGTTTTCAGTTCAAGAAAGTTAATTGTTACATTTTGGTCGCCTAAGAGCTCCACCCTCTCATGTCACTTCCAAAAAAGCCAAGATGGCGACGGCCGAAAACCAAGATAGATGTCACGGTGACTACGTCCACTTCTTTTATACAGTCTATGCTCCAGCCTTGCGGAGACAACAGTAACATTAACTAAAGGCACTTCACCACTTGTTTTCTCCCTCTCTCTCTCTCTCTCTCTCTCTCTCTCTCTCTCTTTATTTGTTGCTTTTAAAAAAGGCAGTTCAGAAGCTAATTGCTTCAACTGCTAGATTAAACTTTCCATTTAATGAGACAAACCAACAGGGAGTGCTCTGTTGGACGAGAGCCTAACAGGTACATTTCTCAACGTCCTTATCTGGGCTTACCATATTTCTGCCTGAAGCTGCTGGGGACAGCTTCTGTTTGTAATGTAACAACTAATATATGTTGCGGTTGAAGTAGGACTTACGTGTTATTTAAACAATCTATAATACGTTAAATGATATCCCAAAGAATCCCTGATTCTTAACTTAAGGACACTGGATAAAAAGCAAAAGGTGTCTGCAGAGATCATGAGCGACTGAGTTTTCAGTCTGCCGTTCAGTGTGAAACCTAAAACTAGTTCTACTTTGTGAGCTACAACTGATTGACTGCTGCTGTTTGCCGATGATATTCCTGTATTCAGAACTACACTGAAGAAGCTCTGACTGCACTTTTAATTAGCGGCCCACATGGAGCTGTATCCTCAGATACACATGCAGCTCTCTGTCTCTTCCGGTGGCCCATTGATCTACCTGACTTAAATACTAATTAAGTGATTTTTCCAATACCTCTCTGCAGCTTCTATTTGCTTAGCAGCAAGCACACAGACTGTACATTTTCATCAAATTTAAATTTCTCTTGAAGAGAATAATTGGAAAGGATTGTGAAGAATACTAAAACCCTGCTTTACAACTTTATCATACTTAAAGCTACAATATTCATTCATTCTGCTCTTTTTAATGTTTTTGTCTACTAGTGTGGAAAAACAAGAAACAACCTAACAATTCATATTTATTTTTGATTTCATCCTTTGTGGACCACTAAATGTCACTTGCAGCTGCAATAAAACAGAGAGTCTTACTATAAGCATATCTCATTCCTCTTATTACTGTATTTGGCCACAGGATGGTGTGAGAGAAAAAACTGTTTATGTCCCTTACCATGGAACCAAAATATTTAAACCCAGTTTCACTTTGTGTCTCTCTCCATGGTGCTGAAACAGTCCTCTTTCTGTCTTTTATATTCATTGTCACGTGGTTTTACTGCATTTTTCAGTAACCTGCACTAACTGATTTTTTTGCCCACTTGGGGGCAGTGGAAAGGAGCTGACAACTCAACATTCGACATAATGATCTTTTAAGTTGATATGGTGAACTTGTTAGCACACAGTATTATTGTCATTCATTTGGAGGGTTTCTGGCCACCTGGCAAATGTAAGTCCTGTATTCACTCTCCTTTTAGCTCTGTTTTTCACGTCGCCGAGAATGCGATCAAACGATCTACTGCGCATGTGTGGAGCGCGTTCTTCGAGCGGGCAGTATAAACAGAAGTACTGCGTCCCTGGTGTCCGCAACTGTTCGTGTATGCGTCCGTTCGAGAGCATAAACGATGCTTGATACTTTTTGCTTTATTATGGTAGTCTTAACTGTTCTTAACTGATCAGAAATTCAGTTATATATACGATTTTAAGTATTTACTAACCCTAACTTAAAAGAACACAAATGCAGTGTTTAAAAATCCAAATCCTCTACATTGTCTACCCTCTCTTGAGTTGAAATTATTACTGTTTGGTCATTAATGTACTCCATCCAGACACCCACATACATGTACACAGATGCACAATAACCCTTCTGCATTTTACTGGTGTTATCTTGAATGTACCCTGCTGTACATTTCATATGGCAGGTTGTATTTCTTACATGCATATTAAACTTGACACTTCTGATTAGGAAAGAGAGGTGTGTGTGTGTGTGTGTGTGTGCGCTGGGAGTCCAACAATGTATTTTGTTCTCACAGCACAACTCCAATTTTCTGCTACGTATTATCAGTGATTTAATTTAGCTCATTCAATGCTGCATTATGAGCGTAGCGACGACAGGGAGGCAGAGAGATAAAAGAGGAGCCTAGAAAAATGGATGAGGAAGGGGTCCTAGTGAGAGCGACATGTAGACAGCATTGTGGAAGGAGAGTGAGGACAAGGGAAGAGAAATGAGGTTGGAGTGGCGAGGGGGGAATATGCAAAAAGAATACAGAGCAGCCTCAGAGTAATGAGTATGAAGCTGGCCGGGACAGGCATTAGAACAACTAGCTTACTTCATTCAATATTGATCTGCTATGCTTCAGAAATGCTGCAAAGACTATCTCCCTCTCTCTCTCTCTCACACACACACAAATACACATCAAGCGCTCACTTTCTTTCTTAGTCTCACTCTTACGTGCATCCATCACAAGTGGCCCCACAGGTCCCTTGTAAATGGATATGGAAAAGCATTGCACAAACACAAACTGATATTTATAGACAGTAAAGCGAATACTCTCCCTGAGAGACAGTGAGACAGACCAGCACACGCTGCAAAATATGACTACTTGAAATCAATAATATGCACGTTAAACAAGCAATTTTGAAGAAAGTTTCAGTATTGCATTCACATATTTGAGTTCATGGTCCCTCTCAAAAGTGAAGGAGTGAAGGGGTATTTGGCTAATTAGCTGGCTCCATCAACTGTGATTTAAACACGCATACCAAATGTGGAGTTTAAATCCCCATTAACACATTTCTTGACAACACAGCAGGATACGAAAAGGACGATGAAATCAGAGAAACAAGCGGAAGGACATTGAAGTCAATGCAGTAGCAAGCCAAGAACTAATGTTAAGATGCCAGAATAGGATCAATTTGGCAACGGGAGATACACGCAAGGCTAATATAAGACAAGGGAGATTTAAAAGTGGGCGTGAAAGGCTCTCTCAAGGTCGGCCAGGAAAAATACGACTTCAGTTTTGAAAACAGTTCAATATTCAATAAAGTAAATTATCAAAAACTCCTTCAGCAGTGACACTGAGGTTTTTGGCAAGTAGTATTAAAAGGGGTGGACTAATACCATACACTCTGTGTACTGATGTTATAGAGAGTTAAACAGGACTTAGAATTTATTTTTTTAATCTTCTATTTTTAATCTCTCCAAGAAAGTTCAGCAAATCATAACCACTATTACTATTTACGTCATCGATTTGGTGTAAGGTCGGCACAAGTGTGTGCGTCTTATTATCAATTTCGTTGAGGTAATTGTGCATCACCTTAAATTATTTCATCACGATATAATTCCATTGAAAGACGATAAATGATCATTTTGTATTATCGCCCAGCCCTACCTAAATTATACCACAATGAGTAAGGTGATTTAACCAAAAAATTGCAAGCCACAAGAGTTCAAAACCATTTCATTGACCTAATGTTATTTGTCATAGTCTGACCATACGCTGTCACTTCATCTGTGTCCATAAACATAACAACAGTTTCCCTGAAAGGCTACTATCAGCACTCCATTAGACTAGGAGACTTTCTCTTTGTCTGAATGGACCAAGGGATGACGAATGTTGCCTGGCAGCACAGTGAGATATCACTGATATATACACATAGGCAGGTCTCCACAAGCAGCTGTCAGCTTTCATAAAACATGGCGCACTTTGGGCCGCCGCTGACTTCTTATTGCAAGCTGGCAGGGCATGTGCTCCGGAGTCTAGCCCACACAAATTGCTTCACTTCTATTAGAAAAGAGTCCCATAAAGTGTTCTAATGTGCCAAAGAGTGGGAGAGGGTCCAAATGTATTAACTTTGTAATGACATTGGTTGGATGTGTGTGTGCATACTGTAGTGTGAAGGCAAGTTTGAATGGTGTGGCGACATGTTGTTGGATAGCGACCAGACCCAACACACACAACTGCACTACTGGTAAGAGCACACAAATGAAACCAGGACTATTTGATTCTAGTTACTGCTGGATCTCTCGCTGAGCTTTCACTGTCTCAGTGGAAAAATCGAAATGCCAGCAGCATGACAAGGCACTGAGCGTCTATTCTGCACTGAGCGCTGCATGTTTGGTGCTTTATTCTGGTCGCCGAGACTTGAAAATGTTCAACTTTGAGTAAAATGCGGCGCTTGTCACTGTCACTTTTTACCCAGCCGTCCAATCACAACGGAAGAGGAGGGGCGGGAGTCTGGACAAATACCGCAAATACCAACCGTCACATCCTACAGGCTACAAGTGCTGAACAACAATGGCGGAGAAATTAATACACATAGACCGGCGGGTCCGTCCTCTCTCCTTTACGTGCTTCAGCCTTCCCTTCATCCAGAGCAAGTACTCGACTTTGAACCGACATTTTTACTTCTTGGGATATTCTGTATCATAGCAACCAGGCGCAACCAAAGTGTCTCAGTCTCAATGCAGCGTCTCTGCATTTAACAATAAACAAGTATTTAATTAGTTTTAAAACTGTCATCTATCATTTAAAAAGCACCAATATACCTAATAATAGCCTAACAATAAAGCTTATTTATAGCACTGAAATCAGGATAAATTAAGTAATTTGCCAAAAATATTGCATATGTTGTTGAGACGATCATTATCACCGCAGGGGAAATTCCTTCACGGCAACAGACCTAATTAAATTCTCTTTTGTGGCAGGAAATGCTTTGTTATCAAATCCATACCGTATCACAGAAATGGGGGGAAAAAAAGACCCACATGTATGAGAAAAACATCAGATATTGAAAGTAAATATTAGGCTAACTACAAAATCTGCCCCCTGAACTATTTATTTTTAGAATTCCTGTTTTTTTATACACCCGACCTTTCTTGTTACACAGAATGTCTTTTGGGTTTCCTCCAAGCTTTTCAACCATGTGGGTCCTATTTGGACTTGAGATGAAAGTAAACACATATGACTGGAGGTCTTTTGAGCTGCAGTTATCCTTGAAACCAAAAATGACAGCACTTATCAGTTCCCACTGCTGCACTAGACCTAAAATGAAATCACTGCTGCCTAACCGCTTTCACTATCACAGTGATTTTATGTGTGTGTATAGGTGTGTGTGTGTCCCCTGTCTCACTTGACCGGTTGATCAAATTAACCTTTCAGTGATTTCCTCTCTGTTTTGTATAAACACCCAGAGGACAGCAGCTGATTTATGTAGATGGAGTGAACGACTAAAACACTAGAGCTAGGTGATTGCATTCTTTGCCTTCCCCATCCACACATCAGACGGGCGGCCCATTTATTCTGATGAAGGTGAGGGAGGACAGAGCTTTAAAATGTGTCCTCAACACTCTCAATAGCACTCCAGACACATTTAAAAGACAAATTAAGGAGCTACTTATCACCAGTAACTGGGCCACGTGGAACCAGCGGTCAGCTTTGTTTAATGAATAATGATGAGCACCGAGAGGGAGAGACGCCTTTAAGAGGCATGTGTGATCCACGGAGGACAGGATAAACCAACTTAAAATTGAGTTGAAATTTATTACCAGCCGTGACAGCGACGCTGGTGTAGTTTTCACCTTGTGAGTCTGTGTGTGAGTCATCATGACAAAATGTGGTCCTAGAGACACCTACTGTAGCGGGAACTACCACAGACGGGGGTTTTTAGTACTTTGTGTGTCTGTGGACAGGTTTTCTCATCACACAACCATGTCTCCTACAAAATGACGTTCCCATACAACTAAACTTCATTCTCTATTACATTTAGAGGGAAGCATATTTCCTTCTGGATTCCGGCGATGCGTCGAGTGCTGTGTTTCCCCCTACCTAAACCTGAACCAACCCTTATCCCCAACCCTAACTACTGAGGGGGGCGTTATCATTTAACAGGAGGGAAACACAATTCGACGGGGGAACAGACTTCGACATAACATAGGTTGCAGTTTTAAACAGTTTTAAACATGTTGTAATTAATAACTGTTGTAAATTGGAACAAAACAAAACAAAAAACACAACATGGTTAGGTTAAAGGTCCCATATTGTAAAAAGTGAGATTTTCATGTCCTTTACATTATAAAGCAGGTTTAAGTTCCATATTAATACTGTGAAAGTATCAAAACGCTCAATCCACAGAGAAATACACACAGCCCGAATTCAGAAACGGAGCGTTTGAAACAAGCCGTTAGGATTTCTGTCCATTTATGTCACAAATCTACAATATTTAGACAATTTCCGAGTTTTAAACGTAAACATCTTAAATGTGTCCCAGTTTATTTCCTGTTGCAGTGTATGTGAATGACATAAGCTGACAGGAAGTAAACATGGACCCAAGCTGTTGCCTAGTAACCTAATTCCATTGCCATTCCGTTGAAATGTGCTATAACGCAGCGTTTCTGACAGAGGTGAATACAGGTATATTCAGGCAGACACTGCGAGAAAAAGAATGTGTTATTTGAACATTAAAGCATGTAAACGTGTTCTAGTAGAAACACAAAATACAAACATGAACCTGAAGATGAACATGATATGGGACCTTTAGGTAAAAGAAACATCATGGTTTGGCTTAAAATGACTACATTTAGTACGTTATTTAAAATAAGTGAATGTTGACTTTTAGGTTCACAAAGGCCACAAACAGTGGTGTCCTGGGGGAGAGTCCGGTGTTTGTTTGACCCATCCACCACCACCACTCCCACCTGCCCAGTAGAGGACTTTCTCACTTGTTATAGTCGTTATCATACACTTAACTTTCAATAATGGTTGCTCAATTTACTACCTCACCTGCTCTGCGAGTCGCTCATTGTACTATGTCACTGTGGCCTTCTGCAGATTATTACAAACGTATTTGTGATACGTCAAAGAGAAACGTAATCCGCGACAAAATACCCTCGAAATGTAATTGAGAATGCAGTTTAGTTGTATGGGAACATAATCTTTAGGAGAAAGGGCTGCACCTTGATAGCGTCACAACTGTGCAAGACGCAGTCATGAAACTTTACAGGTATGTAGTTGAGATTAAAATGAAGGTTGAGTCCAAAGATAGGTGTGGTCTGAGCAAGGGCGCTGGAGGTAGGGGGCTAGGAAGTGGGGAAGGGGCCATTGGCTCCCCCACTTTACGCGTCACGGCTGGTACGATCCCATTGCAAGATGGTCTCTAGTATATCATTTACATGTAATGCATACTCTTAGCATAGTTTTTCCACTCTCTGTTGTACTGTATTACTGTTTACAAGTGGTTGGTGTCTCATTTTGTAGCAAACCCTTTTCAGCTATATTACTGTATTTAATATTTCAAGTGTAAAGCCTTACCTGTGGAGACCCATCAGATCCCTGGTCCTTAGTTTTTCTCGCAAGCCTTTTCTTCTTCTTGTGAAGTGGTTTGGACTCCAGGATCATTTCTTCCAGCTCAAATGTAGGGTCACAGTTTAGTCTCCGCCTCTATAGAAACACAGACACATGCAGGCACACACGTTTAAAACAAACAAACAAACACAACACATCCCTGGGTTCAAATATTAAATCTTGTTAATATTTAAAACTCTGAACCTAAATGCCAAGTAGTAGTAGCAAACGTTTAACACTGTTGTGCTCCACAGAACTTTTTCCTTTGACAACAGCAAATTTAAGTGCTTTCATGAACTGTGTGTCGCTGTGATTGGGAAGTTAGGAAAACAAAACCTAAGGGCTGAGTTCTCCCTTCCTGTTCAGACATTAAAAGTCTATAAGGGACTGAGGACAGAGGATGGGTCTATAATTAGATAGAGAGACGTTGTCAATTCCCCATCGATCCTCCGTGCTTTTCCTCTGCTGTTCCAGCCTGGCCGCTGGGGATAGCCAGCCTCTGCTCTGCACTCGCAGTAGACTTAGAATTTGATCAAGTCATTTAGTCATCTATTCACTTGCAGCAGTCATTATTCTGCTTGTATTCAGCCCTGGTACTAAGGAGTGACAGTTTATTGTCACCTTGCTGCTTCACTAAAACAACACAGCATAGTTTTTGTATTGTTTGATCATTGCAAGACAGTTGTAATTGTTAAAGTCATTAAAGTCAACTTTTAAGCAAAAAATGTTAAAAAAGTACAGTACCAGCATCTTAATTATGAAAATGTGCTTCTTTTCTAATTATTATCTGATAGTAAACAGATTATCTTTATGTTTTTGGACTGTAAAAAAAAAAAAAAAAAAAAGAGGAAATTGTGATAGGCACTTAATAGACTACACAATCATTTAATTAGTCGAGAAAATGATCAGATTATAAGTATAATCGTTAGTAAAAGCCGCAATTGTTATATCTGTCATTAGTGTAGCTGAAGGAACCTATCATATCCGTGCGCATAAAAGCAGATTAAAGTACTCCAGTGACACCTATTATTTTTTATTTTGTCTAAGACTGAGTCTCATACAACTGCCTACAGAGCAACTCTTCTGCATAGCTTTATTACTATTTCTGGTTTGTTTAAAGTAGAAATTTCGAGACATGTTATCGTCTATGAGGGACGCGGGATTGTTTTCCTCCTATAAGGGGGCTTGGTCATGTGAGCTATACTCTAGATGACGTATTGCCGGTCTGATGTATGCAGAGGCTTTCTCTGAAGCATGTCTACACGTGTGCTGCTTTGTCTTTGTCTCTGCATCTGGGTGTCTGGTACACACTCAGTGGGAGATCCAGCTCAGCCCAGCAGAGGGGGGTGTCTACAGCTCCAATAGAAAGGATTCGATGAGGTGTGGGTAGTTCTGGCTACATCATTTTTTTTTTTTTTCCCCTGCGTCTTTGTCCCCTCCGGGAGTAATACTGGTATGGGAATAGGTAGAGAGGGGGTTTCAGGGATGGATGGTATTTTTATTCTGAGATGTTAAAAAATAGCAAAATCATGCTATCTTACTCAAAGATATAAAACATCCACAGATGGTATATTTGTTTTTAAAGCATTGGACAGCGCTGTATTTTTTTGCCACGTCAGAAAAAAATGAGGATTTTGTTGGGTAGCATACCGAGGCAGTGCTCCGTTTATTTCTGATACTCACATTGGGAATAAAGCCGGGAGGAAGCTGTTTGCTGAGCACAGCGTCCCAGTTGACATCTGACATGTAGTCCAGATCCTGCAGCTCTGCAAGACAGGAAATGCGCTTCTGGACATCTATGCACAGCAACTGAGGGAGACAAAAAGGATTAGAGTAAGAACAATTGTCCATGAGGGAGGGAAGGCATGGCTGAAAAGTTGGAGGCTGATTCCCACTGAGACACAAGCACACATGTCTGCCCTAAAGGATGTGTCTGAGAATGAGGATACAGGGGTTGGGGGGTGGGAGATATTGAGGGAAGGATAGGATAGGAGAGGATGGAGGAAAAGAAAATGAGGCACATATAGGAAGGAAGTGGTGATGAGGGGTTGTGAAAGATGAAGGACAAATATATTGAGCATGGAATTATCCCCTCACATTTACACTTTCTTTACATCTCTCTCTCTCACACACACACACACACACACACACACACACTCTCCCTTTCACTCCCACGTACACACACATTTACACATGCGACTGGAATGCCAATGAGGTACGAGTAGTCTGAGCACGAAGCAATGCAACAGTTTGACTGCAGTGGATCGCTGCCAAGACAAAACCTGCTCTAGCAACAGTGGATCTGTTGACTTTGCAAGTGGCTTAATGGCGACTAGAGGAATACACTTCTGACTGTTAATTATGGACAGACGATCTTAAGATCTAAGAATAAGCTAATTACATTAAATGAAAAAATACACTTCTAAATTAAAATTAGGTCTGCAACTAACGATTATTTCCATTGTCGATTAATCTGTTGATTATTTTCTTGATTAATCGATTACTTGTTTGGTCTATAAAATATCAGAAAATGGTGAAAAATGTCAATCAGTGTTTCTCAAAATAGTTGCCGATTTATCTAATAGTTGACAACTAATCGATTAATTGATTAAGCGTTGCAGCTCTAGACATGAATAGTTTTATTTTTCCAGTGCCAAGGTACTGTATGTGCTGCATTGTGTGGAAGTACCTTAGATTTATGTATTCATACTGTGTAACTTATAACTACACGCTGCAAGACTTGCATGAACAAACAAACCGCTAGTGTACAAAGTAGTGCTGCAACAATGAAAGTGCCCACCTAATTAATATTCTATAGATGCACCCTGTGTGCCCAAGTGAAGTGCTGGTGTCCGGTATGGATAATTGTCTTCCCACAGGAAATAAAGAATTCAAACCGACGAGCAAACCCACCCAGAAAAAGCTCCACTCATCAATATTAGATCTTTGCCTCTCTTGTCCGTTAAAGGGGACATATCATGAAAAACTCAGTGCTTTTGCATGTACATTTTGGTATCTGGTATTTGGTATCTGTCTATATTCAAACAGACAGTATGAGAAAAATGTGTTTTTTGAACATTAAAGCATGTAAACATGTTCTAGTAGAAACCAAAAATACAAGTTAGAACCTGAAAATGAGCATGATATGTCCCCTTTTAAGTATTTATGACAAGATCACACCAGTCAGATCGGTCAACGTGTGCGTGATGTTTACAGTTTACCCATCGGAGTAAGTGTTGGGAGTTTTGCCAGCAGGCATAATCAGTGTGAGAAGTTGGCAAGTGCAGGTTTAAATAAATGACCACAGTGCTTTTTCGAAGTGTGATGGACCTAATTCAAAGAAACATCTGTTGTACAATGTGACACTCTCACCTGCCCACATCTGAGAGAGGACTGGCGTACACTACAAATTCACAGGGCGGGCAACAAGGAGAGTAAATGCAGACATTTATAAAGATTACTGAAGGATAAAGAGAACAGAAGCACATACTTTCTGGCGGTAATCAAGCACAGAGTTTTTGTCCTGTATGAAACCTGAAGTCGTGTTGATTTATTGGTCACGTAAGTTACGTACTTAAGTAACACCACTTGTGGTGTTAATTTAAGCCAAACCACGATCCTTTCCTAAACCTAACTAAGTAGTTTTCTTGCCTAAACTTAACCAAGTCGATCTTTTCCTAAGTCTAACTAAGTTGCTGTTGCCATTGCTGGACATTGACATATCATGTGAACTGTTGTTTGAGAATATGTTGATTATGCACGTGCCACTCATTTACCTTTCTGATTAGAGACTTCATCTCCAAAGACCAGGCCGCTGGGTAGCTGGGATGGACCTTGTGGAAGGTCTGAAGGATCTCATTAGCAGGTGTACTGGATCTCATCACATATGGTCTCTGAGGAGAGTAGAGGAGAGGAGACGATACAGAAGACTTGTATTCATAGTCATGCACTGCCTGGAGGAGTTTCTTTGATAAAGTATGTGCCTCAAAGTTAGTTTCTGCAGTTGGCCCTCTCTCTACACTCTCCTCCTCTTCTCCTTGTGTGAACCCATTTCCTGCACTGATGAGAACAAATGGTAGAGGAGACAGAGAGCAAGGGACTTAAACCCTCTGTCTTTCAGTGTGAGAAGGCTTTCTGTGGGTCACAAAACAAGGGACAGCTTGTTGACAGTTCTTCACACTAGTGCTTCTCCACCCTCTGGTCTTTGTCCTGGACAGAGAGACTCCTCTCACTTGAGTTGGACGATGACACAGTGACAAGACACAGCTGGATCGGGCTAGTCGGAGGTGGACAATCCGCCCATTTGCTTGTCTCCCCCAGATTGTTTGTTTATAGAAGAGCAAAATACGTTAATGGGCAAATTTGACACACTTTTAATGCCGTTTCGGCTTCGTCAGATGGTTCATCAGAAGAAAGAGAGATAGGGTGGGAGCAACGTTAACCCAGGTGGATGTCTTGCAATTCTTTGTTTTTATTACAGGCTCTTTTATGCATGATATCAATTATATTCCCATTCTGCAGATGTCCTCCATACAGGGCAATGCACACATAAGGTGTCAGATAACCAGTATTATATTTCCGTTAGAGTCAGATTTTCAGATGTCAAAAGGCTCATGTATTACAGTATATTTGCAATTTTTGAGGTATCTTTGTTCCCTCTCTGGGGTTGATTATGTGTCGTCTAATTTAGAAGGAAAAGAAACGTGGGCTGGATAAAACTAAGTGACAGAGATTGATTTGCAGCTCTGGAGAGATGCTGAGTTGCTTTGATCTGTGCCAGCGACCAGCGGTCAGACCCAGCAGGGAGGCCTGGTTGGTGAAATCATCTGAGCGGAGCATGAATGAAGTAAGATGTAGTTGGAGCTTAATGCCAGGTCTGAACAGGGTCTTAAAGGAATACTAAACCCACAAAATGACCATCACCATGAATTCTTGAAGAAAACTTATCTTATGCCTCCACATAGGGCTGGGCAATATATCAATATGGTATCAAGACTAGATCGAGACTAGATATTGTCTTAGATTTTGGATATTGTAATACGGCATGTGTTGTCTTGTCCTGGTTTTAAAGGCTGCATTACAGTAAAGTGATGTCATTTTCTGAACTTACCAGACTGTTCTAGCTGTTCTATTATTTACCTTTACCCACTTAGACATTATATCCACATTACTGATTATCAAAAATCTCATTGTGTAAATATTTTGTGAAAGCAACAGTAGTCAACTTTACAATATCGCCACAATATCAATATCAAGGTATTTGGTCAATAATACTGTGATATTTGATTTTCTCCATATCGCCCAGCCTTACCTCCATGGTGAACGGAGGAAAAAGTTTAAGTTTAACAACATCAACATTATATCAAACCATCCTTTTACAACCTCTCACACAACTCATGCAGCATAATCCAAGTCTTATTTATCCAGTCGTATGCTCAATACTTCTCAAACACATGTATCTTGACTAAAACCTTTTTAAAACACTTCTGCACAGGGCTGAAATTAACTCCAAGCACCAAATGCTGGTAGATTTTCTGTTTGGTTAGAAAATCTTTTTTCATCATGACAGTTGTAAATTGTACATTTTATTCTTATTTTATTCTACTTTTTTTATCTATTCTTTTGTTATTATACTGTTTGACTTGCACCAACAAAGCCAAAGAAAATTCCTAGTGTATACCTCTTAAACCTGGCAATAAATACCATTCTGATTCTGATTCTGACAGGAGCATCTTGTCCAGCAGCTCCTCCAACTTTAGGACCCACCAGCTAGCAGGGCCGGTTCTAGCTTTTTAGGGGCCCATATGCAAAATCTTGTTTTTTGACCAAATGCTACTTTTTTACACATACTGTATACATATATATATATATATATTTAAATTTAACTTAGCAGCATCGTTAACATCAAAATCAAATCAAAAATGCAAAGTAATTATTGATGAAGCTCTCTTAGTTTTGTATTCAACGTAACACTTTATTAACTCAATGAACTGTACTGAAATAAATGTATATGTGACACAAAAAGCAATTTATTATTTTGCATCTGCATAAACAGTCTCGCGCTTGCGCAGGCGCGCTACTTGTCCGTGCGAGTCCGAAGTGTTTTAAAAAATAAAGTTTTAGCGAAGCTACTTCAGGAAGTAGTGAGCATACGACTGAATGAACAAGACTTGGGTTATACTACACGAGTTGTGTGGGAGTTAACAGATGTTTTGATCTAGTTTTGCTGTTAAACGCGGTTTTCGCGATACTCCCTTCACCTTAGAGGCATGCGGGAAAAACGATTTTTGCAAGATTTCAAGGTAACCGGGGGTGAGTAATTGATATACATATGGTCATTTTGTTGGCAAAGTATTCCTTTACGAGAGAGATCAGATGAAGTAAACATTGAGAAGGGATCTAAAGGTGCCTGGAGCTGGATAATAGTGAGCTTGCTCCCCATTTTCAACAGTCAAATAATTCTGCACATCCAACAGGCCAGTTTTTAACATCCTGAGAGTGAATCATGCTTTATAAACGGTGTTGAAATGTGGCAGTCGGAGAAAGGTGTAGAAGAAAGTCCCTTGGAGACAGAGGTATGAAGTGAAAAGGAATTTTTCTGGTAGAAGGTGAGGGAGGCGTGCAGAGAGAGGGGTGAAAGAAAGTTTAGGAGAGGGTTTTGGAGATGACGCAGATTGTACATAACTTTCACGTCTATGTCACTCTGAGTAATTTCTGTGTGAGCTCAGCAATTCTTCTCCTGAATGAGTGAAGGTTAAAAGCAATTGAAAAATCACAGGACACAGCTTTGAGGTAGGAGAGAAGAATTCAGGTAAATGGTGCGTCTAAGATGTAGTTTTGAGGTGAGAAAGAGGACAGAGCGTGTTCAGGAGGGGTTCAAGGAAAGGTAAAATCAAGCACTAAAGATATTAGAGTGGGAGTGTAAGATGTAACCGAGGTCAGAATATGTTTTCAGAAAAGGAAATGGAAAGTTATTAAGTAAAATAGCTGTCAACAGTTTTATGGCGGAGGGTGAAATGGAGAGCATTGAGATGTCTAAATAGAGGAATTGATTTCAGGAACACCTCATGACAGCTCCAGATCAGGTTCAGGTGCTCTGGGTCCTTGTCAGTGTAGACAGAGGTGACCGTAGTTTGTGTAATCATCACCATGAAATATGAGAGGAAATTCTGCAGCTGCAGTCCACAATGAAGAGACTGCTGTCGGCTCTAAGACTCGGACTTATATAGCAGAGATATTGAGTGAAAGCATTATGTTCTGTATTTTATCTCCATGACGTCAGAATTACATTTCTCCAGATGGGACCAGCATAAAATTAAATAAATATTTATTTGAGAAATCAATTCCAGTTATGTGGCTCTTGAAATAATTCATTCTATTTTTTTCGCCTGCAGCGATTTGTCTCACGCCGTGACTAAACATTTAAACATCTTCCTCAGTAAGGTCATCTTAAAATTCATTATTTTGTGGAGGCTGAGGTCTTGCTGTTTGTCTGCTTTCCTGCTGCCAGGACTCTTCTAGAACACTCCTGGAGGTGTCATATATATTATTCACTGCAGTGAAGTGTGCCAGGCCACACTGGAGTGAGTTGGGATGTGGACATGGTGATGGTACTCTCTGTGTGCGTGTGTGTCAAAAGCCGTGTTTCCACAAAGCAGTCCAGTCCAGCTCAGTTCGTTACACAGTAGAACGATTATTTTCACGATCTCACGGTCTCAATTGCGACCAAAACTTTAATTCAATCGACCCAGATTTTTAAAAGTCGCAGCTCGCAAAACTATGCCGTACACTATTTACTACAATTGACGAAGTGCAGACGTTCCTCTGTTTGGTTGCCGTTGAAATTATTCAGCTAGTGTCCCATTGAAGACGATGTCACGGCAGTTTCACGCGCCATCGGTACGACGATCAGCTGAGAATCCCGCCTACACTGAGGGGGTACTATCTGCAGTAGAAACACGGCATAGAGAAAAGGACTCGGTAACAAAATTGAGTTGAGTTGAGCAGAGCTGTATTCGGCTTTAGTTACCTGTCCTCTTAGTAGCTCGTAGGCTGTGATGCCCAGCGACCACCAGTCGACCGAGAAGGTGTAGCCAGGGTGGGATCCCTTGAAGGTTTGGAACAGCTCCGGAGCTGATGGAAAGAAAATATTGGACAACAAAATTTAAGTATCGTGTGTGATACCAGAAATGTAGTAGTTGATACCAACACCAGCGGAATTCCACGATTCTCGATACTCTCTTCGATACCACGGTAAAAAACAAAAGTAAAAGAATATATCCCATGTCCATCAACATAATTTATAACAGTTTGCATACAGTTTTTTTGCAAATTTATTATTAATCCCTGATGATCTTCCTTAAATTTCTCACCAAAAACTAAAGATTACATTTGAACATATCATGATAATGTTATAATTTTCCTTCGCCCAATACAATTTTACAGAATAGAGCTTCAACATATCATAATGTAACTCAATGCAGCCTCAGTAATCACTGTGCTGCCCACCGGCTGCACTTGTCTCTTTCCTAGATTAGAAATATTTTTTTTGGTGTGTGATTGTGTATTTTTATCCTTTTTCCTTGTTTTTAGGGACATTTTAGACAGTTGATACTATAGCCCATTTCAGTCATGGAATACATAACATAGCTTCATGTATCTATTAAAATCATGTCTTTTTTTTGTAATTCAGACATGGGTCTTTGTTACATAAATGTTCCATAATGGCTTTATTCAGACGAACTGTAGCAGGACTGTTGCAGAAGGAGCTGATTTGTGACGGATTTTAAAACCTACTTTGCAGTTGAAGTCTTAATTAATGACCATCATCACTGTGTAGGACACTCGTTCCCTCTTCTCACAGTGAATGCCCTCATGAATATTTTAAACTGAAATAACAGCGAGGGAGTACTCTGGATGTTGGAAGTGTTATCAGGTCTGACCCAGCCAGACTACCGTCACGACTTATATGTTAAAAGTGACTTGGGTGCTTACTCAGACATGATACTGACATGTAAAATTATCGTCACATTTACGTAACAAGTTGCACGTCTGAAAGAGGCTTGTGAGACAGAATAGTACATGCTTTAGTTTATAAGGTGCTTATACAGGCTTATTGTAACAGCAGACTTTACAGAAGAGGGTGAGCTCAGTGTTTGTTGTGGTGTCTGGGATGAATAACATGAATTCCACTCTTTTTGCCAGAGGCAAGTATTAATTATTGGGATCTAATTTGGAGCCAGTATAGCATCGTAATGTGTTTGTGATGAATAATTGACTAAACAGGTTTTCTGGGTGGGACGAGCTATCAAAACCCTTAACCCATTTGTGTCTGCAACTGAATTTTTTCATTTCCTTTTGTTGGAAATGTGCTCTGGGCTTGCCCAAGCACAAATGGGAAGACATTTTCAAAATCGGTCAAACCGTTTGACTGAAAAGTGAGTTTTTCTTATCATACCATATCCAGTATTTGGGCACAGGGGAATACTGTTTTTGCAATAGACATATTCTAGGAAAAAAAACAGTTTTCCCATGTGTCCAAATACTAGATATAGTATGACAAGTAAATGGCTGTATCTCAGAAACTAAAAGGAGCACAATCCATTATTTGGTATCTATGAATTGAAAGTTTAATATTAAAGATATGCACACATATGTAGTGTAAAAATTAAAAAAATATATTTCATATAGGAAACATTTAATAAACACAATGTTTGTGTTTTCCTTCATTTTTCAAAAATCCTGATTTTGACTATTAATAAAAGTTTTATTTTTCATGTGATTGAAAAAATTCAAAGTTGTTCTGTTAGATACTTTCCTTGTAATGGCATTTTTCCTTATCATACTAAATATAGTCTTAGGGCACAAATGGGTTAGTTACGTTCTTCCTCCTCCTGTGGAAGTGAATAATCTATTATGGAAAAAGTTGTTCAGCTGTAATCTTGTTTCAAATGGTCAAGATGAATTTCCATCACTCATCACTTCTTTCTTCTTTTACTGTCAAAATCTGGACTCCGAGAAACATACTGAATACTCAGGAACAGACACACACACACACACCCTCCTCCTCCTCGCCGTCACGGCAGGTTTGCTCTTCTCTCTTGCTGAAGAGGAAAAAGTGTAGTTTATCTACTGAAGCTTCTTAAAGAGACAGGGTTTTCTTCTCTCCAGTGTACCCATGAATTATCTATTACACCACAGAGCATTCACCTGAAGTCACACACGGTTACAAGATCAGTCTCCATCATGAGCACACACTTTGTAAGGATAAAAACAGGTGCACGGGTACACAAACATGCACTGTCTCGTCATTCATGTCCCCCTGAAATCCTGTTAAGCTCCTATCTGATCTCTCAGGAGCTGAATCCACATCGACCTGATCACTACTGTACTACAGAGTCTTAAGCAGGGTGACGGCAGCAGTGCTGAAAAAGATAAATACTGGTTTCTAAAGGCAACATTGCTTTCTTTAAAATGTTAATACTACTCTCAGGTTTTGGGCTCATGCATCAAATCAACCAAAGAAGAATATACAATGTACTTTTTTAAAATTTAGATACAAAAATTAGGGAAATTCTGTTTATTCACACTAATTATTTGTAACTTAAAATGCTTCGTAAGCAGAATTTATTCATTAAGCTCCCTAAGCTTTCAACCTTCACTATGTACCTCACAACAAACCATGTATTGGTCAATAACTGCCCACTTATTTTTAGCTGTGTCTTGTTCCCTTCCTATCTTGTGGCCATCAGGCAGCTGATATTGACAAAAGTCCAACTGTGAACTTGGCTTTAAGGGCGAAAACATGTTATGCTCAATTGCTGCTTTGTACGGGAGCATTTTCTGCTTTTCTTCTCATATCTCAAAATTATTTCTTGTGTTGTTTTCTGCATGTGTTCAATCCATCGTTCATTTCTTCATCAATCATTGAATTACTCTTAAATCAATCATTTAGTGTTAATGCCTCCACGCTGGCGACAGCCGTGGCCTGAGGCATTATGTTTTTGAGTTGTCTGTCCATTCGTCCATCCAACCCATTCTGTCGAATGTAATATCTCAGGAACGCCTTGAGGGAATTTCTTTAAATTTGGCACAAACGTCCACATGGACTCAAGGGTGAACTGATTATATTTTGGTGGTCAAGGTCACTGTGACCTCACGTCCATCCCGTTCTCGTGACAGCGATATCTCAGGAACGACTTTTTCAAATTTCTTCAATTTGGTACAAACGTCCACTAGGATTCAAGGATGACCTGATCAGATTTTGATGGTCAAAGGTCACTTTGACCTCACAAAACATGTTTTTGGCCATAACTCAAAAATTCTTGGGCTTAGTATGACAATTTTACACGTCTAATAGGATAAAATGATGACATTTTGGACAGAAATGGATGTAAATTGCAACTTGATTGGTTGGTGGAGGCATACAACCGTGAGGCGGCCAATCTAGTCTAAACCTATTCTAGATGGGGTTTTCTGTAAGAATTACAGCCTGAATCTTTATTTGTTCTACATGTTTGTGTTGGGTTTTGGTACTTGTCTTCTCACATCGAGTGATGAATCAACAAAAACAAACAAACTTCCTCCAGCAGAAGCTGGGCTTACCAAAGTTAGTCTCTAACGTCCCTTCAATGTCATTGGGTATTTGGATTAGCAAACATAAGCATGCTATGTGGAGTTTATATAAATAACATTACATAATTCCTATGAATTAAACATCATGGTTTCAAACTGTTTCATTTAGATTTAGTTTGATGTCCCTTTTTTTAAAGTGTCCTTGTGAAGCATCGGTCAAAGTGTGTTTTCTTACCCATGTACGGCTTGGTCCCAGCAATGGACGTCGCTTTTAGGTCTTCTTTTACAATGGCTGCGATGTTGAAGTCTGTCAGATGGACGTGACCTGTAGAACAGAGGGATTCGATTACCTCAAAGGGACACGCTATAAATCCTAAAGTGGCACAGAGCTATAGGATCACAGAGCTCTGCTTACACCATCAGTACAACCTGTGTTTCCCCCTTCCTTTTGGAATTAAATTCAACCACAGTTTACACATAGCAGGTATCCCACTTTGTATGCTGCTTATGTGAGTGTTAGATATGCAAAAATGAGGATCAAAGGAATATGAATACATAACATAATCCATCGCGATAATGCCTTTTTCCTTTCTGCATACTTACGATCATAACGTTCTTACATTGATGTCATTAAAAGGCATCGAATGCAAATTAATTGCGGCTTCATTGATGGAATAAAACGTGTGTGATTTATATTATGACTGAGCTGAATGAGTGTCCAGAGTGTTTAAGCAAAGTCAAAGTCAAACCATTGACTTGTGTCTCCCCAAGCTGCAATATGGCCCACAGTCTTTGACATGCACACTGAGCACACGCTAATGAGCCGAATGCGTGTGAGTGTGTGTGTGTGTGTGTGTTATACTGAGAGAGTCAGAGCTGGAGAGTTTTTTGCCGCAGAGTGATTGTTCGGTTGAATGGATGTCCCCAATAACCCTACAAACACATACAGTACGTCCACTATTATAATGGGAAATGTTTGTGAATATAAAGCAGAGACAAGCTGGCCAGCTAAAGTGTTTATTTACACAAAGATGCTGAGCTTTAAAGATAAGAAAAGAAGAAAATGTCCTCTTTTTCTCCCTCTCTTTCCCTCCTCCCTCAGTGTTTTTCATCACTCTCCATTATTACACCTTTTCTTTCTGTATACCTTTTTATTCCAACTCTCTTCTCTTTTCCTGTTCGCCTCCTATCTCTTCTTCATTATTCAGGCTTTCATTTCCTTTTTTCCTTTTCTGTTACTTTATGCTCTTCCTTCTTTCCCCCTGTGTGCTTTACGGTTTGAAATACGCTCACGTACTGTATTCAAAGCTGCGTTAAGGGGAGATTGAAAGGATAGAAAAGGACCATTGTTAATGCAGTCTGATGACTGTGACCAAAAGGTGTAGCAGGAATGAAACTTTAAGTGGAGCTTGAGTAAGAGTAGAGCTTCTTTCATGTTTTCATATTTAATGATGTCTCCTGTCTCTGTCACGTACTTATCTTCCCTTTTTTCTCCCCCTGCTCTGTCTTCATCTCTCTTTAGCTTCGCAGAAGACAGATTTAGGACAGGAGTTTTACACAGTAGCCCGCGGGACAAAAACGGATAACCATCATCTAAATGTTGGGCTGCTGGGCCTCAAGTATCTAGTAGCAAAATAATATGCTGAACATTGTAACCAAAGCGTCATTCTGAGATCAGTTCAAACCTCTTTGTTCCAGTTGGGTGTAAGGAGCCATTCAGCCTCTGGTGGACAACAGCAGAGGCTCATGGGTTTGCTCTTGTATGATTCATTGTTATTTTTTTCATTATTAACGATTACAGTTGAGTATAATCTGTAGTCTAGTTAGTAGGGCTGCTGATTATAACAAAAATACTAATCATGATTATTTTGGTCAGTATTGAGATCACAATTATTTAACACGATTACTCATTGACTTTGGAAACATAATGTATTTAGAAAGAAAGTTCTTTAGAAAATAAGATGTTGAAAATTTTAAAGAGGACCTATTACGCTTTTGTGCTTTTACCCTTTTCTTTAGTGTGTTATATATTGTTTTTTTGTGCATGTAAAAGGGCTGCAGTTACAAAGCCCAAAGTCCACGCTAGGGTTGGGCGATATGTTAAAGTTTTCCAACCGGCCATTGTTTGCCTAACAAGCGGTAGAGCATCCTAAAACACACTTGATTCAGACTCCACAGAAACTAAATAAAACTCACCAAAACTGTCTTGGTTTGTCTTTCCAACTATCACCAACTCTGGTTTGGTCGAAATAAACCCTTATTTTCTTCGGAGCCAGACCATTAAATTAGCAAAATAAAATGACAAACATCACCCAAAACATTCACCCAAAACAAACAACCGGCGATGTACTCACCGATAGTCAATATATTTGTTTAATCACCCAACCCTAGTACGCCAAAGAGAGTTACTCTCCACCACAGAAACACTGCACCTGAACTACCTGAAACACCTCGCTTGCAGTCCTGCCTTTTCTTCCGTAACGTGGTGATGTCACCAAGTAACACATTTGCATAATAACTGGTAGAGGGGAGCTTGAGGAGAGTCCAACGGATTTTGTTTGGTTGACCAATCACAACAGAGTGGGCCAGCTGAAGGAGCTGCTCTTTGGTCCAGTTACAGAAGGTGTAAGGAGCCATACAGCCTCTGGTGGCCAATAGCAGAGGCTTTTAGACTCATTGGTTTGCTCTTGTATAATTAATTGTTAATTTTTACAGTGTTAATGATTGAAGTTGAGTGTAATCTGGAGCCTAGTTAGTTAGTAGTGATAGGGCACAGTACATTGCTTTTGGGTAACAGAACTTTGTCACCACAGTGACGCGTAATAGACGGTGGTTCCTGACTGGTGGGCTCCATAGTCAGTGAATCCAAAGTGGATCCCAGAGAGAGAAAAGGAGCTTATTTATGGCAGAGTGCTTTTATTTTAAAGTACCAATTTCCGCTGTAGATTGACTAACAAGGGTCTGCCTCTAGGGTCATAGAGGAAGCTAATCGGCCTTATTGACGTCATATATACTGTGTGTATATATATATATATATATATAAAAAATAGTGAAAATATTTTTTTCATTATCAGCAAAGTAATTCTTTTCATGCCTTGTTCCTGTTTATCTTTTTAGCATGTTATGCTGGGAATAAAACAGTGTTTTAGAGGCCTGGATATGACTGAATTAACTGCTGTTGCAGTATTATTAATGTTATCGTTTTTTAAGCCTTTAACAGTTCTTTGTTTCATTTTTCCCCTTTGGGTTTTAAGCTGCTCTTGTTTTATTTGTGAGTAGGCCACTTCATTCGCTCTGGTCATGCACTAAATGGAAGAGATTACATGTCAGATTTAAATTAGTTAAAAATAATACATGTAGGTCAGAGTGGTACTATTCCCTTGAATTCAAATAAAATCTCTCGCTCTAAGTCAGTCCATGAGATTAACCCCTGTTTGTCTCCAGTCAGCTGTTCCCTGCTTGTTCGTGTTGAAATGTGTGGTGGCTGAACAATGGTGGTTTAGTTATCTAATGTGTTTTACTGGGATTACCTCCACAACTGTCGGGGTTTGATCCTTAGGTTATGTCACGCTGCTGCATGTCTCTGCTATTTTTAATTTCTCTGTGCAGAAATTTGACTAAAACACCATATTAGCCTGCAGGCATGTATTGTTTTTCTGAATTTTCCAATATGAATTTACTGATTTTGTTCCTAAAAACTCTACCTGATATTTCTTATCAAGAAAGATCATAATACTGTACTTTTCCAAAGAGTCCCATGGGTGGTTTTGATGTGGCAAACATATGCACCAGCACTTCTTTGTATTTGTTTGGGGCGAGGAAGAGAGAGCCTTCACAATATCGCTTCAATGTAGCGCCTGCTTTTTGAAGCACGTGTACGTGCTCGCAGTTGATAACCTAGACAACGGCCCTCTTGGAGCATCCCGAGGCTATGCCATTAAATGAAGCGGCATCGCACGCGCGTAAGTAAATTGTTTTCCTCTCTATGAAGCAGCTCCCAGAGGAAACACAAGAGGAAACGGGTCAATTCCAGCTCGCAAAATTGACGTTGGTGTGCAGAAGCAAACAGCCTGCTGCCCCCCATTGTTTTAGACTTAAGTGGAGAGGTAAACTACAGGTCTGCACAGGAAAACAGAGTGTGGGTAGAATGCAATGAGGAGGAGAGAAGTGCTTGTTGAGTTTGAAAGGACACGCACACACACATACAGTACGGAGAGAGAGAGAGAGAGAGAGAAATCAGGATGAGGCTGACAAAGCTGCCTTTCTCTTTTCTTTCTTCCCTCTTTATCGCTCTTCTTCGCATATCTCCTGCTCTCTTTGTCTACTCTGTTTTTCTTCCTTTGACAAATCTTTCTGTCCGGAAATGTTTGCTCATCACTTTCCTCTTTCTTGTTGTATCCTTGTGGCTCTCCCTGTTTGACTCCCTCTGTCCTCCATCTCTCTCTCTCTCTCTCTCTCTCTGTCTTTCTTTGTCTGCTTCCAGTTTGTCGCAACAGCAGGGCTGCCATCCCACTTATCCCTTGAGCAGCTGCCCAGTGCCCTCCACGATCTCAGGACTTTTGTGTGCCTTTGTATGTGTGTGTACACACAATGTGGCCAAAAGTTTCTGGACACTTTTAGTCTTGGGCTGTTTTTCATGGTCTAAACCCGCTTAGTTAGGGAAATCTGAATGCTACACTATAGTTGGTTAATTATTCATGGTTTTAAAAACTCACAATATTGCATATGCATTACAGTTTCATCAGCTCATAAATAAAATTACTACACGACATGATCGTCTTCCAACATTTTCAGGAAAGTGTGCAACATAACCGGGGACTCTTTTGTCTGTGCCTGTAAATATAGATTTGAGATCATTTCCGTTATGCTCAAATTATCCTCAAATCTCTTGAGTCTGAGGACGAATGTCTTTCATTCTATATGCCAGAAGGGCACAGGCGTTGTTCAGGTGGTGTAGCACATCCTCCTAGTTCAGTGCGCGACCTGTGTAATGCAAACTTGTGAAGTTAATTCTGTCATATACTGTCTACTGTCTGTATACAACAGATGGACAGTTGATTCAGGGTTTAGTTCAACATTGGACTGTACTGTTCTAATCTCTCATCTCCGTCACTGGTACCAGATGTGAGGTCATGACCAGCGGGTAACCTCCGGGTCTGAGAAGTGAAGCCAATGCTGAAGTGCCTTAAATTCTTTCTAATAGCCAGCAGGGGGCGACTCCTTTGGTTCCAAAAAGAAGTCAGGTTGCAGGTTGTAAACTCATGTTTACAATGTTTACTGAGGTAATAAATCAAGTGAGAAGTAGGGTCATTTTCTCATAGACTTCTATACAATCAGACTTCTTTTTGCAACCAGAGGAGTCGCCCCCTGCTGGCCGAGAACTTGGCCCACTCTAGTGATGGGAATAGTTCAATTTTCATTTTGTGAAATACAGTTGTACGCTTACTTGCTAAGAGTTAGATGATGCCTACCAGCATCTTTAAAGCTCATTAATTCACTTGTTATATCTCGTGCAAAAATGGAGCACATCGTGGTTTTATGTGGGGGGTTACATGCCGGACTATTTCGTGACCAGGCGTAGTAACTTCGTGGAGTAGTTTTGTCTCTGTGAGGTTGCCAGGCAACCAGCGTAGACTCCTTAATTAACAGGTCAGGTGTGTGTGGAGGTCCTCACTCTGAGCAGAGCCATATAGAGAGTTTCAACGTGGCTGTTAATACATACTTTTGGCTATAGTTTACATGTGCATACTGTACCATCTGATGTTTATGTGTTTCTCAAGGATGGATCATAACATGAAGCACTTTAATATTCCTCTTGATTAATATATTGATGAAGGAATTTACAGTCTCTCTTTATGCCGCCTTGATTTACAATTGTACCCCTCCCTCTGACACTTCTCTCTCTGTTTTTTTTTGTCATTGTATGTGTGTGTGTGCATGCATGTATGTCTATTTATGTAAACCTGACACTAAAGCTTATGATGAGACTTAATCAATCATTCAGAGCAGGCAGAGAAGGAGGCATCATTAATACCACCCTGTCCTCCTCTCTCCTATGACATCACTCCGTCTTATTTCATCCCATATTTCAGAGATAAAAGAACACCATGTAAATGTCACAGTGCTTCAGCCAACGCAGACTGACAAGGTATGGGCAGAAAATAGAAATGCACATGTGCACTCCTTCTCTATGTTGTATTTGTTAAAACAAGGTATGAGTTTCCTTGTTCATGCTGCAAAGGTCAATCTAGGCAACGACTGTGAAACCTGCCTCTGAATATCACAACTCCTTTTGATCTGTGCAGAAATGATCCCAGAGGTTGGAGGTTTGGTGAAAACCTTAGTCAGAAGCTGTTAAGTCTTGAATTTAGGACGGCAAGTCAAGTCAGGTCACCGTGTGAGTTAGTCATATGTTATGAGAGAAAACTTGAAAATCAAATCTTATTGTGCTTGACTTTGAATTCCAACCCCTCACCTCCGTACGAGTTAATGGAAAATATAATTAGAGAAAGGATCTTACCGTGTTCATCCAGTAGTATGTTGTCAGGTTTGATGTCTCTGGAAAGGAAAACACAAACAGTACAGTGGGATTAGTATGTGTTTTTATGTTGTGAGTAAAGTCAGGATCGTATTGTATTTCCATGAAAATTTCTGTGCAAATATTTAAAATTCTAATTCACAGTATTGTTTGGAGAACAAGCAGAAGTGGGATTTGCAAAATCCAGTGCCAGAGTCTTTAGGCAACAATAGTTAAATCAAATATGTAAAGTAAGAATATGAAAAAGCCAGTTTAGTATAATTTGTTAACAAGATAGTTTGGGTGTTTTGAAGTGGGGTTGTATGAGGTACTTATCCATAGTCAGTGTATTACCTACAGTAGATGACGGTCGGTCATCAGCAGACAGGAGTTATCGCACAAGAGCAAAGCAATGTACTGCTGTGGACAGGGCCGGCAGCAAAACATATTTTAGCCACCTAAAAGAAAGGCCCACCTAAAAAGATCTAAATCAGTTTAATTGTGCACTATATTTAGATTATTTTTGCTGGTTTACCTTGCCGCGAAACAGCGATACAGTCTATGTTTCCAAAGGGTAATTGGAAAAAAAAAACTGTAATTTTACCTCGCAGAACACAGAGGTTGCTGGTCTACCGCTGCCTCGATAGGTTAGTTTGTTTATGTTATTGAGTCTGGTGACTTTGGCGAGAGCATAGACGGATAAAACGACTTCAGTTCCCCGTCAGAAAGGGCTGTCAGCGTACACTTACACTTATATTGCTTTGTTTGGGTGGGCCTTTCTTGTAGGCGGCTAAAATACGTTTTGCTGATGGCCCCGCCCACAGCAGTACATCGCTTTGCTTCCATGCAGTAACTCCTGTCTGTTTCTCCAAACTGGGGGCGTGCTGACCGTCACCTATACTGTAGGTAATACACTGACTAGAGATAAATACCTCATAAAACCCTACTTCAAAACACCGAAACTATCCCTTTCATACCTTAAACTCCTAAGCATCAGGGTTAAAACTTGGTAATCTAATGCCAAGAATCCCAGTGTAATCTTTTATACACATTCTCATGGCTCAAAACAGATTATAAACTATTTAGTATGAGGCTACATCGCAATCCTGTGTCTGTGGGTATAAAATCATAACATTGTTTATTTATTGAACAGCCAGCTTACACAATGAGTTTGACATCGGAGAGCAGACTTTGCAGCCTCATTAGTTAAAGTAGGAGATAGGAGATGCAAAGTTTTTGTTAACTTAACTTAGGTATGACTTCATCACAGTGGAGGCAGATCACAAAACACTCCTAGAAGTGTTTTTATTTAATACTTTGAATGCACTAAGCAAGCTGCTTTCTTTTTGGTATGATAACTTATAGGGACCCAATTAGACCAGTATGACAAAATGTATCGTACAGTGTCAGACTGAGACGACACCATAGTCATCCCAGTCTCATCAAATCATCACACATTTGGTCCTGTGAGGTACATTATTAAAAATGTGCGTTAAAGTAATAATATACAAGACCCTTGATTTTGGTTTTGTTATTACATCTTTAGTGATATTAATCACAGTGTTTCAGCAGCGCACTTCCCACAGTCCACCTGTAAATCAAACCGTGTGGGTGGTACTCTGATGTCTTATTTACTGCTGATGACGCGTGAGTTTCTGTAGGTGGCACTCTCCTCTTTGTCTCTCCTGCCAGGGAGGTCACATTGCTCATATCGGTTACCCAGTTCTTCTTGTGCTTATTCTAAATAAACCACTTTTTTTTCTCCTGCTGAGGTCTTAAAACACTTCCTGTGTGTCAGAGGAATGCCCGAAACTACGCGCACAGATCAACAAATGTAAAAGCTTCCCGGAGGTGAATATAAGAGTAGGCTGACTCACTGTTGAGTCATTTCACTTCAGTAAATGACTAAAATGGACAAATACTATCCCAGATTAAAGCTTTAAAATGTCATTCTGTAGCACCACTGTGTACCAGGTGTGTGACGGAAACAAATGGAGATAAGATTGGACAACAGGTGAAGCTGTGGGAGAAGCTGAGACACCTGAGAAGAGGGAACAGGTGTAGAACAGGTGTAGGTGTAGGCTCTTACTAAAGTCACGGCTCCTGCTTGTTTCTCCTCATCCTCTGTTTTTTCTGTTCAACAACAACTGTTCTCAAGCCAAAGTTTGCTTCTCTGCACCTATAATTTTTCTTTTTTTGCTTTGCCACCACATTAATCAGTGTAAGTTAATCAGTTGCAATCGTGGCGGGCTTCACTGTGCAGCAAGAGGTGTGGTGCCATCCAAAAAAGTACTGACTGGTTACATGTAGTCCTCAGGATGCAAAAGACACTTTGAAATCCGATTCGAGCGTCCGGACTGATTCTACGCATCTGTAGAAATCCGATTTGGAATCGAATTTCAAACCACCTTTAGATCTGATTTGCAAAAGTCACATTTCATGTTTTTCTTCCTGTCCAGACTTTCTAAAATCAATATGGATATGCAACAGATTTGGGCTGGCAGTCTGACCATACCTTAGAAATAGAAATTCCATTAATTTACTTTTCTAGATCACAGTTTCTTTACAATCACTCACCAAATCAATGTCTGTTTAAAGTCAGGAGAATGAACCATTAGTCAGCTTAGATTTTTTTTTCTGATGCACTGTATTTCTGTATATTTCCTTTTTACGTTCAGTGACTAATGTCTTTTTTGTTGTTTCGATGACGCACATTTGTTGAAAAATGCTCTCCTTTCTGAATCACCCTTTGTTCTCGTGAAAGTAATGCACTAGGGACGGTCCATTAAATACTCTGCTTTGCACCAGAACCATAGAAAGTGAATGAATAGAGAGAATACATTTTAGCAACAGATGTCAGAGCAACACAGACTGTGGATTCCCAAATTGTTACTCAGTGTCATAAAGGCGTCATTAATAATACCAAGGTCCCTGATGACAATCAGCCACTTCAAAGTGGAATATAAGAGTTCAATGCCTGATGACATCCCTCCTGGACATTTATTTTAATTCAAAGCAAAATTATTCTCTTCTTTCTTCTCGTTTTCCCTGATCTTTATCTGTCCTTGACACTTTCTCTGTCTTTTGTAACACTGTCTGTGCCACTCAGACTAATAACAAATGTGCTTACATACATTTAGCATTTCACCTTTTTGGTCCCCACCACTGCCCATTTACACAGAGACACACAGATTATCACACACACAGACAGGCGCGCATATCCAGTGTCCGATTCTGATAAGTACCATCCTCTCCTAAGACATATGAGAGTTTTTTTTTTAATCTGAACAGTCTGTTTCTTGACGCATGTGTGTAGCTGCAGACTAAAACAGTGGAAGGGCACAGTGTGTTCTCGGCTTGTCTCTGGGAGGGACGAATCCCCACCGCTCTATAGATGCTTTGAACTGGAGAGACGATATTCAATATTCAGTGCCCTTCTCAAATGTTCTACTTGTGCGTGATGGTCAAATGCAGCACTCACTTTGAGAATTACCACACCCTGAAATGGACGTCACCATTACAGAATGAAGACATTCGGGAAGTTGTGAGTTAGGGCTGTCAAAGTTAACGCGGTAATAACACATTAACGCAAATTTGTTTTAACACCACTATTCTCAACGCCGCTATTCTCAAGTTTGTGTTTTTAATATGACTTGATTTTTAGGCTGGCAGGGGATTTCAGTAAGTTTGTTGGAACAAAACAATGCAGATTTTAAGGGAATGAAATGGGCAATAGTAGCAGCTGTAGGGACATTCAAGAGGATATTCATGTGTTCTGGTGAATCACAACAGGACGGAGACTGTAGCATCATCTTTGTGGCCAACTCATTGTGCATCCTCAGTGTTAGACAGCGAGTGTCTCCTCTAATTGAGTCCACTGCCCTGTAGGAGCCCAGCAGTATTTAGCATTTCAAAGGCCACGCTGACCTGTGTGCCTGTGTGGGTGTGCATTTGTGTGTTTCTTCGGCACACTCTTGGAGACAACATGTAGCACGGAACTCGGCTCTGGAGTGCTTTGGCGGATCGAGTGGCGCGGGCCCAGGTGGGGGTGAGAAAGGTCGACCATGTAACCCTTAATTAGCTGACATTTGCCTCAAAGGCTGGCACTAGGGGAGAAAGGAGGGGGCATGTGTCGCTGCTCTTAAAAAGCAGAACAAGTAAGCCTCGTTTTCTGGCTAAAGGCCATTGGCTGTCATTGTGAAGCCACAGGACAAGGAGTGGGCTGAGACAACTGGCTCAAGAGATAAAGCAAAGCAGCAAGGCTCATCAGGAGGTGGCGCGTGGTAAAAGCCAAACTGCTGATGATGACCATGACTGACCTGTTCTTCTGTCAGCGGACACATTAAAGAGCAACTTAACACCCTGTTTTAACTTGAAAACGCTCCAAAACTGCAGTAGTCATGGAGCCGCAACACTAGCTAGCATTAACAAGGCTACAACAGATGCAGCTGAAGCAATGGAAAATGACAGAAAAGCAGATGTGTCTGAGTGCAAGTTTGTCTCAAACGTGCTGTATAGTGTAGTTCAACACTGTCTTCTTGGTCACACACTCTTGACCTCTTGATGTCTTTGCAAATTATTACTTCGTACTCTCCACAGAGCGAGTTGAGTTGATTTCTGATTGTTTCTTTGGTCTATGGGGCTGCAGTACTCGAGCCTCCTACAGCTTTCTAAATAACCATGGTTTTCACATGAATCAGTTTGCTTTTCTCTGAGTCTGACCGAAAGTAAACACAGAGAAGCTTCCTGAAACGGCCATTATAGCTAACTGCATAGGGATGTTACAAGATGCAAAATAATGAGTTGTATTTAAAACAAAACAGAGCAAATGAAAAGACTAGTCTCAGACACACTCAACGCGCTCAGCCTCAGCTTTGCACTAAAACAGTCAATGTTTTATAAACCTCAGAGACTCGCGAAGCCTATTCTAACGGTCACAATCAATATTCAGTTTCTCAGTTGCATTCAGTTTAACGAGCCCTGAATTAAATTCTATTTTCCTTTTCATAGAGGCTGACATAAAAGAATTACCCAGCAATTACCAACTAAAGTCTTTCTATCAAACATAAAGTCATAATGAAAAGTAGGTCAGATGGCTCTCTAATGATGATGTCTAGGGAAAGAGCAGTGCTAATATTCACGGGATATTTTCTTTTTTTTCATTGACTCAGCGAGAGACTTTAGTGTGTACCCTGTCGAGCTATGATTTGATTATAGTTATTAAAAAACATTAGAAACCTTCAACAACGTTCTTCAGAAGTCGTCTTAGTGGGGTACTCCATTGATGCATTTTCCCATTGATCATCATCATCATATCATTTAATTTTTTATTCCCATGCAGTGTGTATTGGATGTAGTAACTTGTAGGTTTTTTCTACTATGTTACTGATTTGAATGACGTTTTTTATAGTAAATATAAGACTTGAGAAAGCACTTTTAAGTTGCACATTTCAGCTGGCAGTCTTGTCCTGTGTTTACTTTCCTGGATAACGGAATAATATGCAGCATCTATTAGTGCTGAGAAAAACAGATGGGTCTCACCAGTGCTGTGTGAAGACAGGGCTGTTAGGTGACACCTCAACCATCTGCAAGCGTTTACCACTTTGAACGGGACGCTTTCAGAGGTGACACAACAAAAAAAAGGTGTACGAGATGAAAGAGTTACACTCCTTGTATCAGATGAAATGGGGATGGAAATGTGGGGAAATACTATCCTGCACCGTGTACTGACAATCACCAAACTATGAGGCAGCAATTTGTAATCATCAGTCGTTCTTAGTCGCTGCAGTCGTACAGGAAATTGTAGCACTTTTATGTTTTTTTTTGTCATCTCAGAGTAAAAAGAAAATATTCTGATAATGGAAAGTGCTTTACATATGAAATAAAAGAGAAACAGAAAGACAGGGAAGGAGATATAAAGTATAGAATATATGAAGATGAGCTGAAAGGTAACGTTTGAGGCCAGACTGAGAGGGAGGAGGTGGACTGAGTAAGTAAGTCAGACAGCTATACATTTATTGAGTGAGAGAGATAAAGAGCACATTGGAAGACAAAGTGACAATTTGAGAGAAAAATGAATGTATAGTGCTATTCTGTATGGATAAATTGAGCAAATGAAGTGGAGAGCCAATGAGACGACTTGGACTAGAGAGAGAAAGAGGGTAGGACATATAGAGAGCTAAGGGTGAATTAAGAGAGAGGCAGAGTATAAAGTAAGTGAGCAGTAGAAAATAAGAACAATTTGGGGGTCTACTGAGTCAGGAGTGAGACGAAAAGGCCAGGAGAGCTCGGTGCAAGCTGATCCCCTCGGCTTTTCTCTCGGTTGACTGACCCTACAAGCTATTAGCAGGATCTAATGGCCTCATTACAGCCTTCTATCAGAGGTAGAGGGGTAACTGAAGCCTGTACCTGGTCATATGATACTGCACTGATACTGGAGCGGACCAACACACCTGACAACGGAGGCTTATACACACACACACACACACACACACACACACACACACACCGGTCATGCCACACACTCAGATCATT
Organism: Sebastes umbrosus; assembly: GCF_015220745.1. Taxonomy (NCBI): domain Eukaryota; kingdom Metazoa; phylum Chordata; class Actinopteri; order Perciformes; family Sebastidae; genus Sebastes; species Sebastes umbrosus. Next base: position 8,979,018 of record NC_051285.1, read on the forward strand.
CATAAGAACACAAACACCTGTAAAGTAAGTCAATTCTCAAATGTTGTCTAAACAAGCAGCCACACAAGAACGTTTTATTTAAATCAGTAACGATCTGATCAAAAACTATTCAAACAAGATTACAGATCTTTTTGAGATCTGCAGATTATTTCCTCTATTGATCAAATAATTGTTTAGTCTATAGTAGTGGCAAAAAACACAGAGGGAATACAGCCCTAACCTTTGAGTGACCTAATGTTCTAGCACATTACCACAGTGTACTTATTATGCAGGCATGCGTGGCGGTGTTGGAGCATATCAGCAAGGACAGTCCTCTTATGTATCAACAGTGCAGCTGCAGACGGTCTGATGAGAGATGATGAGTTACTGTCGCTAACGTCAGGGCGGCCACACCACGTCTTGTATAAATGACTGAGTGAAGGAGAAACGCGCTAGAAGTCTGATACTGCGTTGAAGGCTGTGATTGCCCGCTTACAAGTGTGATATTAAAGGCTCAGAAAGACACTCTCTTGAATTGTGAGCCTTTATTATAGAAATTTCCACCACATCTATAAACTCTTTTAGTGCTGACGTCATGATTACGCCACGCGCTGTGCCTCAATTTGCGTACATCCGTACTTACACTTGCTATTCTGAGTGCATAAGTATGGCATGTGGAACGCTGGACACTTAACGTACAGCGGAAGGGGAGGGGCCATCAACCTATTTCCAACTTGTGAAAATGGTGAGGAAGCCTCAGTAATTGCGATTGAAACGGTGAACACCAAACTATACACATTTAAGCTATACATGTGTATTTTTTAACTACCAATACTGTAGTCAGATAAAAGCCATTAATGGGTCTAACGAACACCAGGAGACCGGTGTTCGTGTCCCAGGTGAAACAGAGTAATTTCTTGCGTTTTCGTTTTGTTTTTAAGTAATTTTTTTTTTATTTTACTAAGCCTAACCCTGTTGTCTTGTTGCCTAAACCTAACCAAGTAGTGCGGTTGCAATTTGGTTTTGTTTTGTTTCAATGCCGTAGTCATTTTAAGCCAAACCATGATGTTTTTTAACTAAACTTAAAAGTAGTTTTGTTGCGTTTTCGTTGTTTTGTTTCCATTTACAACGTTAATCACGTCTTTAAAACTGTGAGAACTCTGAGAAAATACGTTTCCCTGAAAAAATATTTTGGTTATGCAGTTTAGTTGTATGGGAACGTGATTTTGTTGGGGACAGGGTTGCCCGGAGAGTGAGTGACTGTACATATTCAACTTGTATTTTTTTCAGCCACAGTTAAAAAAAACAAGCCAACAAAACTTGCTAGCCAGCGTCTATAAAATGTAAATAAGAACAAATAGTGTTTCCTCACAATATTTAGTCTGACCAACAGTCAAAACCCCCAAAAAGATTCAGTTTGCTAACAAAGACTAAACTACAGCTCTACTTATTGTTGTTTATGCTCTGTGCTTCAGACACATTTCAAACTGTACAAGTACTGAGGTTCGATACCCAGCTATTACATTAGGTCTGGCATTTTTCTGTTTTCTGGCTCTGGGCAAAATAGCCATATCAAAATCTTTAATTTAGTGGATTTCCACTTTAATTCCATTTTTTAAAAATCTATAGCTGCCACAGTGAAGTTGGTGTTACTGGTTTTGATGGGCATAGATTGCAGGCAGTTTAATCAGAGGCTCTTTCATGGCTCTCCTGCTTTCAGCAGCTCTCTTCTCCACTCCAGAATAAAAGCAGAGAGCTGTTTGAGATTGTGCCTCTCCCTCTCTGTCACAAAGGAGAGTGGTGGAGCTACTGGAAGCCCCAGAAAGCCCACAGCTCCACTACATCACACACTCAAATACAAGCAATACACACATTAACACACATAGAAACATGCGCAAACCTCACAGATACACACAGTGTCAGAATCCCTCAGTTCTAAGTGCCCACGCCCACCAGCCATTGAAGAGCGAGTCAGACAGCCGCTGCCTTTGAACGTGAATTGAAAGCCCAACTAGACCCACGGAGGCTAACAGCTCCAACCCAGCAAACTGCTGCGTCTCTCGCTCACCCTTTCTTCTCGCTGTTAAAGAAAAGCAGCTCTGACAAGTGTGAGAACGGCACAGGTGTTCACGTGTGTGTGTGTCTGTCGCCGTGTTTACGCACATGGGTGAACATTGCATGTGTGTGTTTGTGTGTGACAGTAGCAACTCTGGAGCTGGGAGATGTTCATTCCTTATTCATTAACAGATACCGAGTGCGTCTGGTTGACGAAAGTCGGGCTCGACAAGTCCCCAGTCTAATTTGGAGCTGATTTTTGTGGAGACGGAGACACTGAAAGCAGCCAGTCGGCACTAAAAAGCCGAGGCCAAAACTCACATCACAATTACCACTGATGAATAATTCACCGTGTCAGAAACATTCAGGGAGTGTTACAAAAAAGTCATCTTTCTCCGCCCCTCTTTGACTCTGTATCTCTGCCAGTAGCTCCTCCCGTCTGTCTGCCTTTTCCGACTACTTCTCTTTCCTTCTTTCTCCCGCAGGCAGACACGTGAGTTAGATACACAAGCAGGCAATTAGTGATCTTCTTTTGGAGCAGACTAGCTAGTAAACATTATCATGTTCGGAGCGCAAACCTCCTCCCCATCGGCTAATCTGCTGTTGTGAGCCTGGTTGAGCTGAGGGAGATTTTCGACAACGATAATGCTCAATTCACCGTTTTCCGTGGTGGGAATCAGAGTGCTGGCACCAGCTGGCACCTTAATCTGCATTTATGAAATATGAGTGTATAATTTCTCCCTGCGCTCCCATACCCTCCCTCTTGGTTTTTCTTTTTCTTCTTCTGCTGGGAAATAAAACATTAAAACCACTCCATGAATAAAGAATACTTCACTTGAAGACATGACAAACGCTCGCCATTTCGAGCAGCTGATGGAGAGTAATGGCTTAGTCTACCTCCCTCCATGCAATCTCCATTTTTTAAGAGCCATCCATGAGAAGACCCACTGAGACTGTTTTTTTCCTCTTTCTTTCATCTTCAATTAAGCAGATAGGTGAATTAAGAGCATATTCCCTTTTGGCAGCTTGGCAAAAGGCCTCTAGAGGAGAAGGGGATGATGGAGCAAATAAATTATTTGAAGCAGAGCTGTGCTTTGCCACTCCCTCGGAGAAAGAGAAAGATCCGGCAGAAAAACCGAGACTAAGACATGAGCACGAGGGAGAGAAGTGTGGAAAAGAAATAGAAAATAGCTCAAGAGGGGAAAAAAGGGGGAGTGATAATAAGAGAGATTATGATGGAAAAGCACTGTATACTGTGTGTGTGTGTGAGAGAGAGGCAGGGAGAAGAGATCCTAGCTTGTAAAAGAGAATTCTCCTTGGCTGAGATAGGCTCGCTGCTGCAACAGCTGGGTCTCAGTACGCTTCAGGAAACTGAATAAATAGATTGGACGATTTCCATGGAAAGACCAAAACCAACAATGTGTTAGTTTGTCCCTCAATACTTTCCAACTTTCAGTGGCACACAGCACACTTTGCAGTAGCAACCAAGTGTAATACCAGCTTCTTGAGGAGGTATCTTGTAAAAACACTTGGTTTTAATCAATTTTCAACAGGTTGTTTGAATACCGTTTTAAAGACTGTTCGACCTTCATGTACTTCTGCCGTATAGTACTACATCAGTGTGTGTATTGTACATGTTTCACAAAATGAATTTCCATCTTAACCGTAAACTGAGCAGTTAGTCTCTTAACTACTTTAACGGGCGGTGTGTTTCCTAAATGGAACAGTGAGCATTATTGACTTGTTGAGAGCGTCTGCCGGCTGACAACATGCAAGTCTTTCCATTATGAGGAAATCCAGGAGGCAACACAATGCACCTGAGGATTCAGCCTGAGATAATTGTTGTTGATTTCTAAAAAAGGCCTTTCCTCTTTGACACACACGCCGTTTATCTTTCCACTTGTTTGGAGAGACTCATGGGGTCTCTGAAGACGTCATCTAATTGAGACTCATTCTGTTGTCAATAATTCAAACTCCTCAGAGAGTTAACGGTTAAAAACACTGACTAACCAACCCTGAATTAAGCTAAACGCCCCTGAGGTTGATCATATTCTGAGCATGATGTCTCCAAATACAAATACGCACTCCACAATATGTTTTCCCATCACAAAAGGACAAAAGGACCATCATTTTAAATGGTTAATAATAACATATTTATGGCTAAGTATTATAAAAGTTCCAATATTTTCCTTACTTTTTAGGCTTCAAGTGAAATCCATTTCTACTTAATGACACAGTGGAATTAAATTAACTTCCTCCTTGCACCATACCTCCTGCTCTGAGGCTCCTGTATGTCCCATGATGACGCTGCTGTCTCTTTGATTTTCCATCCAGGCTCTGTCATGATGAGCTCGAACTGCTGTTGTTAATCTCATTGCTGCTCTGTCCCCACTCCCTTGAGATTATTCGTATTTGCCACACAGTGTCATACAGTGCAAGAGCTCATTATTGAAAATAATACAGTAGATGTCTATTGTTGTCACTGCTGCTGTAATGTTATTATGGATCCCGATATAGTGACAGACGGGGACAGAACTCCCTCCAGGATCGATAACTTGAACTTGACTCGACCAAACCCTATACCTAAACAATATAAATGTTTATTTATATTCCTGAATTTAAATGTGTGTTTGTTAATGAAAAATAACTGTGATCCTGCCTAGAGCACAGGTGGGATCCCAACCGGATCTCTTGGGAAGGCATATAAATAGAGAACACATTTTAGCTTTTTTACATGTCATTTGTACGCATCTTTTGCATATCATTTTTTTGCCATGCAACAAAACGACGGTAAAGGCCGGAGGTTTAGGCAACAAAACCACTTAGGTTTAGGAAAAACATCATGGTTGAGCTTAAAATACGTGCGTAAACAACGTAACAGAAGTCAAAGGAAAACATGTAACAAACGTCACTAACGTAACTTAAAAAAAACCTCAACAACACTTTGTTCTCCTGGTTGAAAGTCCTGTGTTTGTTTGCGAAGCAGGAGATGGGGTTAGTGAGGTAACTTCAGGGTTAACCCTGGGTTTTCCGTCCTACGGCGGGGGAAAATCGCCATGGTAACTTATGCCGTTTCATATGCCATTTGGTGAAACCGGGCTTGACTGATTTGTTTTCTGTTGTGAATAAAGCTTAGCTGAACTAATGGACATCTAGCCATCATACTGAAACAAACAACTGCCAAGCATATTCTGCTGTAATCATAATCAAACTTTTAAATAACATAATTACCGTATCATCACTTTGCATGCGATTAATGTCATTATCATCATTACTCCGCTGATTATCATCAAAATCATCAAAGACCAACGGAAGGAGAACGTGCACATCCTGCATTTACACACACATACACAGGTGCATACACACACGCACACACACACACACAGACGTTCTGACGGCTTTAAGTACATTCACTAGCCCGCACCAAAGTCAGCACGTCCACATTTGAAGGAGGAAATTATATATTCAATTTCCATGGAGATGAGCTGAGAGTTACTTTCAGCTCCTCTTCCTATTTGAAGCTAATGAATGCAGATTGAAAAGATGTTGATTCCGTCTAAACAAACGCCCCCAACACCTGCACATCAAGTCTGTCCTCTCCAGCACTAAAATAGAAAACATAATTTAAATATTCATACCCCTCGATAGACTCAATGAATAAGAAGATTAATAATCCATCCCATTTATTTCTCTCTCTCTCTCTCTCTCTCTCTCTCTCTCTCTCTCTCTCTCTCTCTCTCTCTCTCTCTCTCTCTCTAGGGTGGGAGTGTTAAGAGAGTGGACAAGAGCAAGTGGTCTGCTTTACGTTAAATGGGGTAATTTGTTATCCGGGGGTGTTGATAAATTAGGGTTCTCTGTTGCAGTGATGTTTTCTATTAGTCATGATCTGAGAGGGCCTCTCTTTCTATATTTACCTCTGTGCTCAGTCACCAGAGTGTAGGAGTGAGTCAAAGCAGTGGATATGGACATCACAGTGCCTCGGATATTGGAGCAAAGCACTACTCAGGTCGTGAATGCTAAAAATGTATACACTTACAGTACTGTAGAGTCATTAAGGTGCAAAGTTATTATGTTGTGCTTTGGTAGCCTGCAGTAGTCTAAGTATGTGTTTCTGTATCTAAAGCAAAGAGACGAAACTCCGGTGTTTTTTTCTGCCCCCATTTTATACTGAAAATGCTTACTATATTTATAATATTTCATCGTTCAACACAGGCCATTTCGGTAGAATGTGAAATAGAATAGAAATTATTTTGTTTTACTAGTACGGCACATTTTAGGCGGATGTTTTACTGGAGTCCAGTAGTCGCTTTCAGTCCAAAATGGCGGAAGCGTAGCTTTGCTGATGGGCGCTGATGTTGCAATGGAACAAACAATTGACTTTCACCTCTTGGCAATATACGTTCTTTGTCTAAAGTCCTCCCACAAGTGATGCTCATTTAACTAATCAGCGAATACATTTGGTAAGAAACGTAATTCCCCCCAGATTCTATTTTTTTTTCATCAACATAAGCAAATGTTTATTTTGAGCATATCTAAAAAAAAAAAATGCTCATCAATGTATTCCATTTATTTTTTTATAGTATACGCTCTAAATGTTCAGACAACTCAAAGCACTTGATTAAGGAAAGGCCATGGTCTTGGCTAAATATTGAAAAAGTCCACAAAACTCAAGATGAGTCAGGAAGTGTTGACTTTTTCCATTTTCAACCCAAACCATAATCATTCCCTAACCTTACCAAGTGGTTTAGTGGCCTTTACATTTTCACATAAAAGCCAGTATTCAAATAATGACAATCTCAAATAATAGCTATGGCCAGCACAAAGAAATAAAGGCTGGTCGCTAATAAAAGCCACCCCTAACTAACTTCACCGGCTAACATGATAAATTATAATGTACATTAACAGAGTCATGTTACAATCACAACGTACACAAAAAGAAGGCTGGGCGACTTTTAAGGTGCAGAAATAGTTGACTTTCATTGACAGTAGGTTAACATAGATGGAGAGAAACTTTCACGTTGGAAGACTGAAATGAATCAGTGAATGAAAACAGTACTTGTGTTGGAGAAGAGAAACTCAAATCAACAGAGTGGTGAGAATATGAAATATCTGTTGTTGTACAGCTGGAATTAGTGTTTGACAAAGCAAATTAGAAAATATTTGGCAGGCTTGTCTCTATACAGTATATGAGGTACATTTGTTACATGATACCAGTAAGGAAAATAAGGACAGTTTCTTTAACTTTTCGCTCACTCAGTATATTCATAATATTTTGGCAGCATCCTTGTCTGTAACAGGATATCCCAATCTCTTTGAGTCACTTCAACAACTTAAAATAATAATATTGGGCTGTAGCCATGTCTTTCTTGGCCATGCGAGTCAGTGGCTCTGCCATACCTGCATATATTTCTGCCTAAAAAGCACTCAACCCGCATTTTACAAATTAAATTTGACCTTGCCACAGCTGCAGGGACAAAAATGGTGCATTTTCATGATGGCCATAGTCTGCAGCTCAGGGTAAACTGTTGTGTCAGGTGTGACCTCTATGTCAAGACAGCTTGACCTTTCCGCACAGTTGTGGAGCAGTCATATTAGAAAATAATATCGAAGTGGACAGCCAAGGAGAAAAGAACACCGGGATAGATAATGCTCAAGCAAGGGAGAGAGACAGAAGGGGGACACATACTGTGTAGCAGGAGGAGAAATAATGGGGCAACCAGTCAAAGACTAGTATAGATAGAAGGGGCAAACCCTTCACTGCATTATTAAAGCTTATTAATCACACTACAATAAGGGCGATTAATGCAATAACTCATTAATGAAAATTAATTTTAGCGCCATGAATTTCTTTAATGTGTTAATGTAACTTGCTATATTTAGGTTTTAGTGGGCTCAGCTGTTTTAAAGCTAAAGTGAAGATACTGACATCATATGAAACTACAAATCTTAAGGAATCCATTGGCACCAATCATGTCATACTATCTTGTCTTGAAGGAGGCTAAATATCGCTCCAAACTTACGCTACATTTTGGCGAGGAAAAACTGGCATGGCCATAATCAAAGGGGTCCCTTGACCTCTGACCTCAAGATATGTGATTGAAAATGGGTTCTATGGGTACCCACGAGTCTCCCCTTTACAGACATGCCCACTTTATGATAATCACATGCAGTTTGGGGGCAAGTCAGAGTCAAGTCAGCACACTGACACACTGACAGCTGTTATTGCCTGTTGGGCTGCAGTTTGCCATGTTATGATTTGAGCATATTGTTTATGCTAAATGTGGTAGTTTCTGGACAGTATTTGTCATTGTTTTGTGTTGTTAATTGATTTCCAATAATAAATATATACATACATTTGCATATAGCAGCATATTTGCCCACTTCCATGTTGATAAGAGTATTAAATACTTGACAAATCTCCCTTTAAGGTACATTTTCAACAGGTAAAAAATGTTCAAAAAAATGTTCAAAAAAATGTTCAAAAAAATGTGCGATTCATTTGCGATTAATCGCGATTAAATATGGACAATCATGTGATTAATCACGATTAAATATTTGAATTGATTGACAGCCCAGAGGTTCAGAGGGAGGAAATTAAGAGACAACATCTCACCTGTGTATGATGCGCTTCGTGCGGAGGTATCCCAGGGCCAGTGCCAGCTCACAGACGTAGAGTTTGACGGTGCTCTCTGCGAAGTGGACGTTCTGCTGGAGGTGATAGCGCAGGTCTCCTCCCAAGAGCAAGTCCACCACCATAAACATGTCCTCCTCATCCTGGAAGGAATACCTGCAGGGAGTCAGAAGTAAATTAGTGACAAGGCCAATGGGACGCCAGGTAGTGGCAAGGAGATGATGGAGGGACGGAGATTTGGGAAAGAGGAGGAAATGGGTAGATGCATACCAGGGTGGTTAGAAGAAAGAGAGAGATATACCAGCAGAGGGGGGGAAGAAATCAGAAATGGAAGTGAAAATAACTGGTGACAGAAAGAATGGGAAATAAGGAAAGACATGTGTCAGCAGAGAGGAAGGTTTGAAGGGTAAATATGGAGATGCGGAAGTTGCAGGAGAAGAGAAGAGGAGGAAATAAAGGGTGCGAAGGGGGTGTGTGTCACATATTTACCATCAAACAGTGTACGGGGTTCCCAACAGATAATAATAACACAAAACCCTTTTTATTTTTAGATGGGGGGAACCCATGCTGGCAGAATGTCGAACTGAGCAGAAGGTTGTTTTTTTGTTGAAGACGCAACACTTATACCCGTCAGCCAGAAAACAAGATGACAAGTGCAAATTGAACTTGTGTTAGCTTTGTGCTCCTCAGGCAAATCAACCTTTTATAAGACAGTGTGTAAGACCTCGGTACAAAAGGTTCGACGAGAACAAACGGTTCGACAAATTTACCCATCAGTGTTTCAACCCCGTGATCTCTGACAAAACAGCCTCAGGAGCCTCCCAGGGTCTCTGAGGGTAGATGCTGCCCTTACTCTGTATGACGTACAATAAGCAGCAGAAAAACACTCATCACATTCTTTCACATTATGAGTGGGATCGCCTACATGTTGGCTGAGTCATGCTTTGGGAAATGCTCATTGTCCTGTCTTCAAGGCTATAGCAAGCTAAGAAACTGCTTTAATATCTTGTGCACAAGTGATAGACGATAGACGGATAACACTGTGTTCCGATTCAAACACATTTTTGACAGCTTAAAAAGACAGGATGTAGACTGTGTAAACTATGAAGAACTTTCTTTTTATTCTTCTTTTTCTTCTGTTTCTTACCTCTCCTTTTTTAATCACAATGAATATTTTTATTGTCAGTGTTTAGGCCTGCTGAGATATTTTATTTTATTTTTTAAGTAAGCTTTTTGGTCCCACATTATTACCAGTAATTCATCTGACATTCTTTTTTCACCAATGCAAATTATGAAGGAAAAAAAGGACAAAACTGTATACTAAAATATTCCATGTTGCTTACTAAAGAGCCTTTTGCAGTAAAATAAAAATCCAAATACGTCATCTGCATATTTAAAACAACATTCAGGACACAATCATCTACTGTGTTACATCCTATTGTTTTTATGGCATTCTGGTTTCTACCGCAAAAAGCAAATGTGGACCGTTAACACAGATAAAACATAATCTCTGTTGTGATTACATTAGTGATCAGCAAACAGATTATCCTGGCTTTTTTTTTTTTTTTTTTTTACATTACATGAAATGATGTGCACAGTGTCATTGAGGATTTTCTCCTATTCCATCAACATTGGCGGTATGAAAATCGTATGTAGCTCATTTATTGAGCAAAATTCTGCATCCACTCACATGGCGTCCTTTCCTGCTTCTATTTCTGTTTAGGGTTAACAGTTTTTGTCAGACTGGCGAGTGTCTTGCCACTATATTAAAGCAGATCATTACACATATTACATATTCCTTATGTTAGTATGTGGTGTAAAGATTTGGCAGGGAAAACTGAACTGTCTGCTTAGCTGTCTCCAACAGGATAAGAGTAAAAGTTGCACAAAATATCACTTCCTTTATTCATGAATGAAATAACATCCAGTTTAAATAATGTTTTTTCTGCTCAATGGTATTTTTTAACATAGTTTTTAGTACTGTGCGTAGTAGTTGCTTGCATATGCCTCAGACAGTGGTAGTGCTTCTTGTGGTCATCCATCTATTCATCCATCCATCAAATACTGTCATGCACAGCAAGCCTTTTATCAGCACGCGGCCCACAGCATCGCCATCTGAGACGCTGTTGCACAAATCTTTATTGATTTCTACATGCTGAGCGTCCCACTGGGGCCATGAGGGTTTTTTTTCTCCCCTCTAAACGACGAGCTAATTAGTTTCCCTCTCCCACAAGAAACTAATTCATGCAAAAATAATATTTTTTAAAACTTGCAGTAGCCAACATTTTCCTGGCTCGCCTAAAGCTCTGTCTGCAACACAAGGTCCTGCATCTGCATGTTCAGATCTTCTATAAAATACGACACCGCCGCCCCTCTCGAGTCCTTCAACGCGTCCCTGATCTGAAATAAATGAGCTACAATTTCACTTTTGAGAGGTTGCATTTTTTTTCACCCCAGAGTCCACTGGGGTTTCTAGTGGCAGATTATTCTCCGTAAGGACCGACATCTTGGCTCAAACTCAGTTGCTCAATGGCCGAGGGTAGTTTTTTTGCCACGTTGGTGAACTCCCCTCCTCGGGGCCCTTCTCCAATAAACTGGAGGTGGTGCTTTTCGGCTCTGGATGGATGGATGGGGATTGATTGAGCTGACTCAAAACGGTCTGCTGAGGCTCAGATAATGCTGAGACCACTTAACATCTGATTGCCGATGGCCTCAGAGTGTGGAAAGACTATCTGTTAGATACCCGTCCTGAAGATACACACACATTTGGCAATGCCACAAAGAGGAGCACACATGCATACAGTACTGTCCTCCTTCTTTCTCATCTCAGGTTCAGTTAAAAACAAATATTATGATGTATTATCATGAAGTTAACTGGCAAAAAGCAACACGACATCTTGAATTTGAATGAGTCTCTCCATCCTAAACGCACAGATGCACAGTCAACAAACAGTTCTCCACTAATGAATATCAGATTTAAGGAAAAGAAAAGAAATGAGAAGAGGCCAGCCCTTCTTACTTAAAGTGTATAATACAGTAGAGCTGAATGGATGGGACCAGCTGCAATGCTATCAATCACTCAGACAAGCAGAAATGACTTAGCCACGCCTGCGGACACAAAGGTTCTCCAAAGTTTTTGGCAAAGTTTATATGTGTATGTGTGTGTGTGACAGCATAATGTTTTTTTTTTTTTTTTGTTCTGGGAAGAATTTAAATGGTATTCCTCTGCGTATATTTACAGTACAAAGCTACAGATCGGCTAAGTCAGAATGTGTCACATAATCTGTAGTGCTCAGATAAAGAGACATTGACTTTGTATTGCGTGAAGGTACTTCCTTGTCAATTCTGTCTGCTTACAAACAACGGAAAAATGCCTAAAGGCTCCTGTGTGGTGGGATGAACCCAGTACAAAGTTTTCACAAGCTGCCGAACCGAAAAACAGAGCCTTTAAGATGACAAAAGTGGATACAGGCAGGCAATAAGACGTGAGGCATCAATAGCAAGGATGGGAAAACTGTAGGATCCTGACGCTCAGATTGACGACATGTGCAGCAAGCATTTTGTCCAAATGTCAGTTTTAAGCAAACTATACTATTTCTGTAAGTTAAGCTAAATCATTTTGACAGTATTCAACTTGTGTTATAGTGGAATGTGGAAAAAACAAAACAGAAAACTATGTAGTATTATGTTTGAAAGTGCCTTAAGTGCCTTAAATCTTATGTTTTTAGCTTGCTACAGGCATTTTGTTAGCGTTTCAGCCTTTGGTTGCATATTGTGGCGCTGATTATTTTCCCCTCCGGTAGCCGTGTGCTCTGTCTCTACTGTACCATACAGATAAATATAGGGGAATGCATACAAAATCCATACAAACCCAGTATTCATTCAAGTTGTGGCTACAACACACACCTTTTCGGCCATTTCTTTTTTTCAATTTTCATTTTGATTTATTTTAAATTAAGAACGTGATAAAGATAAATTGGTCAATCAGTCAATGTGAGATGGAAGAGGAAAAGTTTCGGTCTGTGAGGTGATTGATATTTTGAAGTTTTTGCCTCCTACGGTAGATAGCAAAACTCATATAAAGCCATTTATCTCTTGTTGGTCACAATGACAGACACCTATTCTAAATGTAAAATGTTAGACTCCCAGCAAAAAAGCCAGCTAGAGCCTTATAAATAAGGAGACAAAATTACTTAGAAAGTAACATATTCTAAGAAGAGGGGACTTCCATGGGGGGTCTAAAAATTTGAATCTGAAAAATATCAAAGTTCCAGTAGCTGACATTAGATGTAAGGGAGAGATTACTGAAGCAACAGAGTGGATCAATGTGTGTGTGCATGCATATTAGAGAGAGAGAGAGTGTGTGTGTTGGAAAATGATATGACACTTGAGTCTGGCACGCAGAGAGGAAGCAGAGATCCAGCAGGCGTCACATTAACATCACATTCTCCTAAATATCAAAGCAATGCTTCACTTTGATACAGGATTTGTAGTTTGGCTCTGACTGAGTTCATAGATGGTCAAAACATTCCTCCCACCGATTATCCACAGTGCTCCTGCTCTGTGGTTCTGTGTGCAATATAATGCTGGAATATATCTAAAGAGTTAGTTTGAAGCTTTAATTTTAGAATAGAAATAACTTTCACAGTAAAAAGCTGGTACGGCCATTAGAGAGAATATTCTGAAAATATTGTCATGGGAAAAAGTATGGATATAAGAAGAAAAAAAAACATTAAGGGCAGTAGTGTGAGATACAGCATGCAAAAATGTGTACAATATTTAAAAAAAAATAAATTAAAAAAAATGCAAAACTGAATGTGTGTGAAATATTTATTACCCAAATTTAAAGCTTGACACAAGTCGGGCTGAAAACTGTAAACCGAGGCGAGAAAAACAAGCTTCTCAGTGCTTTAAAGTGAGAGCAGCAGTGTGTGTTTGCTGGATGGACTCCATTTTACTCTGTCTATTAATCATTTGATTAACTCTCTTTGTGTCTCGTTCTCCCTCCCTTTACAGGTCTGTTTCTCTCTGTCACGCACACACACACACACACACATAGTGTAAATACCTCTAACCCAGCAAAAGTAGTTAAGGTGGCAAAGAAATCCAAGAAGCTGCTGTCACAAGCATTTAGGGGACACAGACTGGACTTTAATTGCTCTTTTTCGTGGTAGACAAACGCTGGCTCTTTCCAGGAAAACTGCCGTTTATTTATTTAATTGCCATGTAGTACAGCAACGTATCCTCATACAACGGTTCGTTTGATATTTTTGTTTTTTTGTCCTTCAAATGTCCAGCAACACGTGTCAATTTCCACTTGTTACATGCATACAGTCTTTTCAAAATAAACTTCCATCTTCACAGGAAACAACTTAGTTAGGTTTATGCATCAAACTTACTTAGTTAGGTTTAGGAAAAGTAATGGTTTGGGTTAAAATTACTCCGGAAGTGGTGTAACGAAAGTTACGTGACAAATAAATCAACGTTGACTTCTGGTTTCACATGGGGCATTAACACCGGTCATCTGATGTTTTTTGACAATTTCTGCTGTAGTGTAGTGAGTTCAGTGACCCTTTCTAGACATTAATCTTCAACTTTATCATGTTTAACTTAATCATCTTTCACTTTCTTCATTAATTACTTATTTTTATTAGTTAATTGCTATTTTGTTAATCATTATAATTACCTATTTACTATTCAATTAAGTGTATCCGCTAAAATTTAGCAGACAAATATTGGATCTGTATTAGCTGATGTTAATATTAACAAAGTACTATTACTATACTATTCCCCCATACTACTCCCCATCCCTAATCTTTACCTTTAATTTATTTATATTTAATGTGGTGAAATGTAATCTTTCTGTCTCATACTTTTTGAGGTGAAAATCCTCTTCAACCTAACTTTTTGATCATTTTGGTAATATCTTATGCCAAATGCTCATTGTTGCTTTTCACTGACCAATATTTGCTTCTAAAATGTAATGTAACAGCTTTTTATCAACTGGTTAGTGGGATATTCACTGACAGAAAAAGCCAAAATAGATATGTATTATTACTTTAACATGCATGGGTGATTGGTTAGGTCAAAGTTAAAGAGGGACTGCAAGTCCATCAAGCCAATCGATGGCACACTTGAGTCCTCCGTGAAACCAGTTTAATCAGGTAGAAAACCATCTCTCATGCTTGGCTGAGGTTTCCGTGTTTTCTGTCCCTCAAGTCTTTCCATCAGAAAGTTGAGGTGGTAAAAACTGAAAGGGCTTATAGCTGTCGTTCTGTCTTCTGAGCAAACAAGACTGACTGACTCACCGCAACCTCTCACATGGTTGCTCAGGAACAAAGTCGCCATACGGAGGGTGACAGTGATGCACGTACAGTACACGCTGATTACTGTAATGTGCACACACACACGTGTACCCAGGCATATTTATTGCCACCCAACTACTTGTTGTTTGAGCCTTTTTCTTAAAGGTTCTCTATACGACATCCAGAGCATTAAGAGCAAACAGCTATTTGCTGTAAAGATATAGAGGAGTAATGTCTACCTGAGCAGAGAAAGTCGCTCTCCCTCTGTGTGTGTTGTAATGTGAGCTTCTCTGTGCTTTGTTGACATTGCCGGGCCGGCCGCCTGTGCCTTTTAGTGTGTGATCATGCATGTGAGCGTGCCTAACTGGCTAGCTCACGGCCGCCTCTCTGCAGTGCTGTCATACGGCAATTACAGCTGACAACGGCGTTGTCGTGGAAGCGTAGCTCCCACCCTCTGTTTCCGCCCAGGTTAACACTGTTAGCTCAGTGAGCACTGTTGCCATTGTTTGCAACAGTGCACAATATTGCACTTATGAATCATTTCTTGTGCTATACATACTGTATGTTAGATATTACAGCTGCAAATCAACATCATCCCTCTGGGACTGACTGACCTAGGTGCTATATCATCTTTCTCTTCTACGCTACTTCAGCAATATCTCCACTCTATTACAGTGTAAATTGGGCTCCTATGACAATAAAAGCCCCATTTCTTCTTGAAACAAGTGATCTCTCTCTCTCTCTCTCTCTCTCTGACATGGCGACACAGTATTTAGAAGGTGTCTGAATATGAATGACGTCTCCACTGGCCTGCTGCCACTGCTGTCAAACTGAATTAGATATGATCCTCATTAAGTTGTTCGTCACAGGTAGGCGCTGGGTCACAGAAGTTACCCAAGTTAGCATTAATATGACAACATATACGTGTATGACTAATGTGATTTTAAAGGAGCCTTTTTCATGTTGAAGCTGTGCATTAACCTACACTCAATACTGTGCCTGAATGCATCCTCTGTAGACAGACGGAGCACTGAAGCTACTGCTGCTCAGCTGCACCCGATTCGACTGTTATCAGGCCATTAAATACATTAAATGTACATTATCCCGCTTATTACACTGCTACTTACTTAAGAAATCAATAATTTCACACAAAAATGGTTCACCAGTCCGACATCAGAACTGCACCCATAGCAACTGTCTGCTATGCATAGCAACGGTCTACTATACATAGCAACGGCCTGCTATAAAGAAATAACAGACCGTAGAACGCCGTGATTGACCAATTTAGAATCGAATATTCAACACAGCTGTGTAATAATAAGTAATATCAACAACATAATAACATGCAATGGGAAAAAGATGATAGATAGGAAGAAAGAAATGGAAACAGATGTGCAACTATGAAGAGGAAAGTAATCAGTATTTTTCATTTTGACAAATGCACTACATTGACTGTCTCCATTTGTATTTCGCTGCTGCAATGGGCTGGAAAAGACAGGCAGCGACAGAACAAGTTCTCAAGCATCATTAGCAGCCGATGCCTCGGCCAGCATTTTGGGGTAGAGAGTAGAGAACGGCAGCCAGACTGCAGATTAGCACCTGTATATTATGTTGTACGGTGCAGACCTTTTTTCATTAGCCTTGCTGGCATCTGGTTTCTCTTTAGCTTGCTTGTTCTGTCCATGTCCTTTTCTCTCTGTCTCTCTTGTCCTCTAGTTGTCCCACCGCTCTCCCTCTGTCTCATTCCGTCTTTCTTTCACTGTCTCTATCTGCTCCGCCACACATGCATTTCAATGTGACCTCGTGGCGGCCTCCAGGCAGCCAGTCTGATGGGAGAGCATCCTGCGTGGAGCTTTTAGAGGCATAGGCACCCCAGGCCACTTCAGTAATGGAAGTCTCCAGAAAACCACGGGGACTCAGAAGCTTTTTGTAATGTGTCCTCACAAAAAAAAATACTTCCTTTGCCTCTTTCAAAGGTAACAGTTGTCACATGTTAATTCAAATAAAACTGCTGCAATTTAAAATGATAAAAAATGTTATAATTATAATATTCTATTAAAATCGGTCTTCAAGGACACAGCTTATTTTATTTTTAGAGCAGATAACTGCCCTTAAATCAAGAAAGACATTACAGTAAGTGCCTGAATTAGAATTGTTTACCTTCTTAGTAATGGCACTGTTGGCAATATTCCCGTAAACGTACCCCCCTCTCTGAAAGGAGAATATCACGTGTACGCATTCATTAAATGTAGCAATGTTGGACTTGTTTATTCCTGCCAGTAACCTATTATTCGTAACCTAAATACCTTTTTATGAAGTGAATTAACTAAACCTCCACAGTCTGGTGAGTTTTGTTAATTAGCATCTATGTCCACAGCTGAAAATCCACATCAGTAAATCTCAATAATAAAACGGCTAATCAGGACTGTGTTGTTCAACACAATCTATTGCAATTACTGTGATTAGACTTACATACTATCCTTACATGCACACACATATTTCCACACACACACACTGTGACCAAAGCCCACTTGCTGAAACGGACACAGCCGGCAGACTGTGACACATTGGATCGATGCCGACAGCCCTCCGACCTTCCTTCAACCCCAACTCCCAACACCTCCTTTGACTGACAGCTCCCATCAGTCTGTGTCTAATGCTCCCTGAGAACACACACGCATGCATGGATGCACTCTCTTGCAAAAAAAATACATCCATCACAGAAAGCTCGGGATATTAATGATCTCAAGTAAAATATATACATAAAACTCCACTTATAGTTAAACCTGCAATAGGCGGACTTTTTTTTTTTTACATAATTGGGCAATAAATCCCTAATAACCTTTCAGCATATTGTAATTCAGGTGTTCTGAGAGATAACTAGACTTCTGCACCTCCTCATGGCTCTGTTTTCAGGCTTTAAAAAATCTACTTTGGCCAATCACAGGTCATTTCAGAGAGAGAGCGTTCCTATTGGCTGTTCATTCAACGGAGGCAGCTGTAAATCACCTCGTAAACTCTGATCAAATGGTCAAATTAGGGAGCACTGATCAAATGAATCAATATTCTGTTACTGTAATGCCTATTTCTCGCCTCAAGTGTTTTCAGAAACATCTTGTAGTGTACTGTTTATCTGTAAAATGAGTTTGCGAGTGATTGACAGCTAATCAGAGATGGCCGGGTCCAGCGCAGCTCTGATTGGTTGTTTTCCTCCAGTCTGTGAAATCTTACAGATGCCATTATGATCATCGGAGGACAGAGAGACACATTATTTTTTTTTTCCAGATTACCTATCTCATGCATTACTGTCAGGATACAATGACAGTTTCATAAAAATAACTTTTTTTTAAATCATATTTGCTCCAATTCTACCTACTGTAGCTTTAACAAGAGAGCTTATTTTAAAATAATGATTTTTGCTTTTACTCATGTGTTTTTACTTCCATCAATGTAAAATTTTTAGGCTCAGTAACAGTACTTAATCAGTGTTTTCCTTATTCTCACCACCCCTGATTATGATATTCCATTTCAACCAGGTCACCTTGACATCAGGCCAAATACTTGACATGCTGACATGCTGTTTTCTAGCGATCGGCAATGCCTGCAGCATGAAAAGTGAAATGAGGCTGCGAAGTGCACATTTTGCAGATACACAAGGATACAGTGTGTGCCTCAGGTACATGCACATCTTACTGTTGCTTACTTGTAAAGTTGGAGTCTGCAATTAAGCTTATTTTAGCTCACGCCATTCACTCAATATGTACCCTATATTGTACCCAAGCAGACTGTAGTGCCTGTACCATACAGCACATCTGTACTAGATCTTTTATGTCAGGATGCTTGGAGGAATTCTTCTCTTAGTTTCTTTAGAAAAAACATTGCCTTTGTGAGACATTATGTCATTTCTGTTTGGTTTGCTGAGGAAAAAATGCACATGAACAGGGAATAACACTGAATGATGTCTTACTCTGCATAGAAATGAAATGCATTAGTGAGATTGCATAATAACTGAGCAAAAAAAGAGGGACTCCCTGGAGCAAGAGAAGCTTTTACTCCACAATGTTTCAGCTTTTGTTAATGTACTTCTTTTTCCTTTTGACAGTTACGCAATTACTTTTTTTTTTTACAATAGCATGTTGCATCACAGCAGTATTTGTCACAGAGGTTAGATATCATGGAATGAAGTGTCCTGTAGACTTTGGCCCTGTTGAGACCTGGCATTCACATGCGTCTTGAGTGACCACTTGTGATCAGATCTCACTTCCCCGATCTATATGCAAATAAACACGTAGTAAACACATAATAATGCAGCAGACGTTGCAACATAATATAATGGGAATGTCATTAGTAATAACCTACAGCTTCGTAGATTCAAGTACATTTTATTAACATAAAAATGCGAGGTTATTGTCTGGGGACCGCTATGCCAACGATAGGCCGCCGCATTTGCCAGGCAGTTTAAGCTTGTTAAAAGCAAGTTTAGTTGTGAATTCTTAACCATACATTGAACAAAGTTGGCAGAACATTATTATTCTGAGTTATTCCAAGTTTGTTGAAGAGAACACAAAAGAAGATATTGAAGCACAGTTACTGTATGTCATTTCCTAAATCCTAGACAGTATTTTCTGGTAGGTATTAAATTAGCACAGACTTTTTCTGAATAACACACTAACACTAATCTGCCCTTTTTATTTGAGCATTCGCTGTTTTTTGAATCTCTTCAAGTTTGTATAAATCCCATCTGTTTGGCTGAGTGGTCGATTATTAAAACCAGCTCAACGGGCCAATTCCTGGAAAGAGTAACAAGGGAAAAAAAACATTTCAGAGTGTCTCAAAACTCTCCACAGATTATTGAAAGTCTACAATTTATTTGTTAACAGCATGAAAATGTATAAAATTATATTTGTTCCCCTCAAGATCCAAACAGTTTTAGCAGATGGCATTTCTGGAATATAAAAATAAGTCAACAACTTAACGCAGGCCATTTTTTCGAGTGATTGTTTTCCTTCTGCTTGAGAACAAAATGTGCTCCTCACATAAAACGCATTACACAGCCTGTGATCAACACATCCATCACACCCAACAGCAGCCAGGTAGTTTCGAGAAGTTCTTCCTCTGTGACATTTCCTCCACCAAACAAACAAATCAACTGCAAAATAAACAGTTAAAGAGGCAGCACGACTGGAAGCCGAATACAGCAGCATCTGATGCTCCCTCTCTGTCTCTGATATAGTGAGTGTATATCCGCCAGTGCCAGGAAGAGCTCCCCTTACACAGTGGGACTTAGTGCAGCGCAGGCACAACGAGCTGCCACTGCTGGCACATCAATACACTGACCGTACCCACTCTTAGGTAGCGTCCGAAATTCCATACTAACAGAATGTGAGATATTTTAGTATGTCTGAAACCTTAGTGTGAAACCAATAGTGCGCAAATTGCATACTATTTCCGGGGAAATATTATAGTATGCAACAGTGGACACTACGGCAGCATAAATATCCCACAATGCAATGTCGGCAGTAACGACAACGTTCATAACGAACGGCTCTGTAACATCAATAACGTTTTAATTTAACTGTAAGTATAAGATTCCACTTTGCTTTAAGTAATATATATTTTAAATTAGTTCAGACTTTGATTCTCACAAACTGTCGTTTTGGTCACATGAGGTTGGCAAGGGGTTACCATGGTTACACGTCTCCAGCCGGCACGGTGGCTCTCAGGAAGTGGCGACGTAAATTACTGCTCAGTGCGTTCGAAAAGATACATACTACTGTTTATTCACACAAAAGTGAGTTGAACGATAGTGAGTATGTATTGCATAGTATGCGATTTCACACACTAAACGCCAGAGGTTAAGATTCTTCAAACTCAGTATTCCATAATCATACTTCATAGTTTGCCTGGAGGGAAAAATAACTTGTCTAAAAGTTCACATGTTAGTTTGCAAAGTGCGTTGTTGTTGTTGTTGTTGCTTGACTGCACACAGTTACTCAGACACCCGAGGTCACGCAGTGGCGAGTGTATTGACAGCAGGAGGAGAGAAAAGGAAGAGAAGCAGGTGGTGAAGGAGGAAAATAGGAGAGGAGGAGGAGGAAGGTGAGAGAAGAGGTGAATGAAAAGAGGACAGAGTAGGAGGAGGAGGATGAGAGGACAAGCCAGGGGACGGAAGAAAAATAAAGTCTGGTTTTCTGCATGGAGCTGTCTCGGTGCGGTTCATACGCCTGCGGGCAATCTCTCCCCGTCTCTGACCTTGAGCGCTTACCTCAGGACAATCATAACTTACGCCAACTCAACACAGTGAGAGAGACAGAAAGAGAGAGAGCGAGAGAGAGAGAGAGAGAGTGGGCACAACGCTGACCCAAGCACATCTCCCTAGGAAATCACCCCCACTCAGGGGGATTTACGCTGCCAAAGGCATTAACCCTCCAACTGTTTTTTTTTTTTGTCCAACACAGCATGCAATCAAGCAAGAAAGCAAGCACTGGCATTGTTTGTCTGATGAGTCTGTACACTTCACCTCCTCTGTTGTTTCCCCTCTCTGCCGCCTCTCTCTCTCTCTCTCTCTCTCTCTCTCTGCTCTGTGGCTATTCTCCCTTCCCTGCACCTCGCTGTCCTTATATCCTCTCCTCTTTTTAATGTGCTTTTAGTCTCTTCTCATTCATTCCCACCGGGGGAGGCTTTAGCTTTGTTTCCCTCAAATTAGTAATTAAAAGACAGCTATTGATTCTGCCAGAGTAGCTTTCAAAAAGATATGGGATTAAAATGGGGAAGTAGGTGAAGAGAGGATAGAAAAGTGGGACAGAGGACAGAGGGTAGATGAGGGGAAAAGCTACTGATGCCACATAGGAGCGGGGGAAAAATGGATACAGCACAGTATCACGATATTTTGCAATATTGTATCAATACATGGACGTCAAGTATGAATTTTTTATTATATAAACTATTAACCTCTTAACAATCCGTCCGCTATTCTGTCTTTCAGAGGTTGTAGCAGACTCAGTCTTAAAGCTAGAGTGAAGATCATCTGAAACCAGAAAACTTCGATTGATTGGTACCAACCATGTCATGTTAGCTTGTCGGGAAGAATGCAAAATAACGCTACGAAGTTACGCTACGAAGTTACGCTGAATTTTGGCGAGGAAAAACTGTCCATTCTCTGACCTCAAGATATGTGAATGAAAACACTGAGATGTGATTATCATAAAGTAAAAGGGAGACTCGTGGGTAACCATAGAACCCATTTTCATTCACATATCTTGAGGTCAGAGGTCAAGGGACCCCTTTGAAAATGGCCATGACAGTTTTTCCTCGCCAAAATTTAGCGTAGGTTTGGAGCGTTATTTAGCCTCCTTTGCGCATGATGTGGTATGACTTGGTTGGTACCAATGGATTCCTTAGTTTATTTTAGTTTCACATGATACCAGTGTCTTTCCTCTAGCTTTAAAACTGAGCCCGCTACGAACAAAAAATTGCAAATTGCGTTAATGTGTTAAAGAAATTAGTGGCGTTAAAGTGAATTTACGTGTTATCGCATTATCGTAAAATGTTTAAAATTGAAATAAGATTGTATCGTGACTTCAGTATCGTGATAATATCGTATCTTGGGACCTTTGGCCACAAGTCACGTTTCTAGTATCTTATTTAATCGTTCACATTTCCAGTTTTTTTTTATTGGGAACCCCAAAAGAGCAAGTCGCAAACCTGTAAATCAAAAGGAGGAATGATAAATGATACTATAAAAAATAAATAAATGTTAGATTTTTAAAAAACTGGACTACTGTACACGACCGTGGCAGTTACTCATCGTCCTTGCTCAGACATTCTCTCCTCTCTGCATTTCTGCTTGACAGAAAGAAAACCAAGGCTGCTTCCTCTCAAACGTCGCAGAGTTCTTATCAAGAATTAATGACGCCTTTCAGATGGAAACTTAACAAGCCACACTTATCAGGCATCTCGAAAGTACGATTCCTGGTGCTCAATAAGCTCGGGCTTTCAAATTATGATGAATGAGTCGCTGAGAGTACCTGATGAGTCATCTTAGATTAGCACTCGCTGTTTGAATAAAGCAAAGACTTCCGCGACCCCCAAATGCGGTGAGGCAAACGAGAAGCCTGCCAAGAGACGCGAGTTGTGCCCATAAAAGTTGAACTTGGATCAGTGAGCAAACTACATTTTCCTTTTAGCAACTTCAAAGGGTGAGATGACGCGGATGGAGACTCGAGAGTGTTCTTCAGTGGGCAACAACACCTTTCTGAATGCATCTGCACACTGCAGAGCTTTCTTTAATGGCTGATGCTCTCTGTGTGTCTGTGCATTCACTGAGTTAATGGACAGAATACAATCACCATAAAAATCAAACGGGTGACACGTAGTGCACTACAAAATCAATCAAATGGCTGCTACAGTTGATGGTAATACCAGTGTTAAATACAAGCCTTTGTAGAAGCGATATAAAGAGGTGCTTAAAGGGGACATCCTGAAAAACTGACTTTTTCAGTGCTTGTGCACAAATATTTGAGTATCTGGAGTGCCTACCAACCCACAAACTGTGAAATAATACAAGCCAGTCAGTTTTTTGTGGGCTGTCTAGATCAGAAAACAATGTGATTCAATAAACCATTCAGATTTGGCTCCCCCTTCCTATGTCACTTCAGCTCTATCTCCTAAAAATGAAGTACCCATACAACGAAACTGAATTGTGAACTACGTTTTGAGGGAAACATATTTCTTTTTGACGTATCACAAATACGTTTGTAATGATAGTCGGCGGAAGTCCACATAAAGAGGAGGTCGGGGTGATGGATAGGTCAAACAAACACAGGACTTTGTGTAAACTAAAAGTCAACGTTGACTTATTTTAATCATGATGTTTTGTTTTTTTTACTAAACCTAACCTAGTAGTTTTGTTGCTTAAACCTAACAAAGTAGTTTTGTTTGCCTTTTTGTTGTTTCGTTTCAATTTCGTAGTCATTTTAAGCCAAACAATGATGTTTTTTTACTAAACCTAACCAAGTAGTTTTGTTGCCTAAAAGTAGTTTTATTGCGGGTTTTTTTAAATTATTATTTTGTTTCAATTTCACAGTACTTTTAAGCCAAACCATGATGTTTTACTAAACCTAACCAAGTGGTTTTGTTGCGTTTTAGTTTAGTTTTGTTTCAATTTCGTAGTCATTTTAAGCCCAACCATGATTTTTTACTAAACCTAATCAAGTAGTTTTGTTGCGTTTTTTTGTTTTGTTTCAATTTACAATGTTAACCACGTGTTTAAAACTGCAACTGTAATCCGGGAGAAAATATGTTTCCCTCGAAACGTAATGTAGAATGCAGTTCAGTTGTATGGGAACATCATTTTGTAGGAGACAGGGTTGGGCACCATATTTTTCTCACAAGCCAATCAGAGCAGACTGGGCTTTTTCAGGAGGGGGTCTTAAACAGAGGGTGAATACAGGTATATTCAGACAGACAGTATGAAAAAAATAACGTGTTTTCTGAACATTAAATCATGTAAACATGTTTTAGTAGAAACCCAAAATACAAATATGAACCTGGAAATGAGCACGATATGTCACCTTTAAAATGTTTACAGCAGCTTTTTGTTTACATATTTAAGTAATGGAGGATCACATTGTGTCTTTGGCTTACCAGAAGTTGACCAGGAAAGGATGTTCGAGGTTCTGCATTATCTGCAGCTCTTTCAAGACGTTCCTCACTTCGTTGCGCTCCACACATTTCAGCTTGTTCATGTACTTCATGGCGTACATCTTCTTGGTGTCCTTCTTCTGTACAATGCAGACCTGATGATGAGATCACATAAGGGTTAACTCCTTCACTGCAATGGTCAACATGGTCTGAATACTTTGTTGGTGTTCTGCTTGTGCATCTCTGTCCGATGTTTGCTAGTGACTCGTGTATTGCTTTCTGCAAACATATCATTCATACAAAGTGATAATGTAGTCCCCTCACTGCAATATGATATCACAACACCATTCCTCATGGGCAAAATTATATAATAAAAATCAAATTTCATAAATTAATAATTAGGATAAAATGCTGATATTCTGTTTGACACGTTGAAAATTATATACATTTGCAAAATGTTGCAATACAGCAGTGTGTTTTCCATCATTCATCCATGTTTGTCTACAGCTTTAATGCTTGTTACACATGATGTGTTATAGCGCAATAACCAGAAATGTTGTCCATCCAACGAGGCTGGAAGGAAACTTCAGGATTTGTCTTTAATCTCTGTGATCAGGAATTTAATCCTCTCTTAAGACGTTCAACTTTTCACACCAGCATGTTTTGCATTTCAGAGATGGGAAAATATCATGTTGGCATTCACTAGGACTACTGGGTGGGTGTCGGTCAGGGATGTAGATATTTCTTTCAAAATTGCATAACAATGCTCTCAAACAGCGTCAATGTATTTATGTATCAGTGGAAAATAAATAGCATGACTGATGTGACGCAGCAAAAACACAAAATATAACACCTGGTGCAGTCTGGGTAGCTGTCATTGTTCGTATATATCAAACTGTGCGTGATTACCCCCTTTTGACAATGTGTCTGAGCACGCCTGGACACTGTTTTCAATATGCAGAGCAGCAATGCTCCATATTTATTTGTCGTCGTGCTCGTCTATGCTACAAGCGTCAATAAGCCAGTGATTACTGCTATCTAAGAGAGTGATCTGTGGAGCAGCTGGCACGGTTAATCAGCCAAACCCTGATCGCATCACTCCTCCCATTCAACAGCTTGCCATCTACTGTGATTAGACTGCTTATCTGTTGTTGGACAGAGTGGAGATGCTCTGTGGGTATGTGCTCAGTGTATACATGCGAGCGTGCGTGTGCATCGCTGTATGTGCTTACGTGTACTGTAAGTGCCGATGCGAATTACTCTGCACTGTGTGACAACAAGGGGTGACTCTGTTGAGCTGTTGGTTGGTCTGGAGCAAATTAAACCGGAGGGCTTTACTAGACATGATAATATTGTACTGACAGGGAGGGGACATGGTATAGTGTTCGGAACATGTTGCGCCTAATGTGCAGCGATTTTTCATAATCGATTAATCGTTTAAGTAAGTTTTCGAGTTAAGTAAAACAAAACAAGTTATTTGATGATATCACAGATCAAGTGAATATTCTAGAAAATAAGCAAATGAATCAGTACTAAAAAGTAGTTGCAACCTTAGAATCGCATGGCACATGTGCATGTATTGTGTGATATTGAATATACATTTGATATATATATATTTTTAAAGTTTTGTTTCATATGTATTTCCCATTTTTATCAACCCTGTCTCCTACCCAGTTATGCTTCCATACAATTAAACTGCATTCTTAATTACTTTTCGAGGGAAACATGTTTTTTTCCCAGATTACGGTCACAGTTTTAAACAATTTTAAAAACATTTAACATTGTAAATTGAAACAAAACAAAAAAAAAATGCAACAACACTGTTTCGGTTCAGGCAACGAAACTACATGGTTAGGTTTATTATTTTTTTGGCCTTCATTTGGCCTTTCATTTGGCCTTCAAATGACTCCAACATTGAAACAAAACAAAACAAAAACGGAACACTTTTAGTTTCACACGGGACACCAACAGCGGTCTCCTGGGGGGAAAGTCTGCTGTTTGTTTCCCACCAAACATAATTGAGAATGCAGTTTAGTTGTATGGGAATGTAATTTTTAGGAGATGGGGTTGGGTCTTGTGCATCTCTTGTAATTTACCTTTTATTATTATATGATCAGTTTTATATATATTGTTTTGTGTTTTAACGTATTGGATAGACGGGCTCCAGAGCAACACCAATGTCCTCCTGGAATGTGTTAGTTTGTCAGTGCTTGTATTGTAGTGTTAGGATGTCTTTCATATGCCCTTTGTCGTGACCTGTTTAGGTTATTTGTTTGTAAGTTTCTTTATGTTTTACATAGCATTACTAAACTAGTTTCCCCTATTGATATTAATAAATATCATGAAGCTGATTCCAACTTATTTCATTTCTGAGTAACATGGCCACACTTTGGCAAACATGGACTTACCTTTCCGAAGCTTCCTTTTCCTATTGCCCTCAGGATCTGGAAGTGGTCGAAATTCACTGTAAGAAAGAAGAGTAGAAACATCTCTGTTAATTTATATTCAATAAAAAACAGAAATTTGAACCTGAAATCTGAAATGTCTTTCTTTAAATAAAGGCAAGGTCACACACGCGCACAATTAACATTCACCTCCCGTTTACTTCCATTCTATGCGAGTAAAGGGGTGAAAAAATATTCGCTTCTGGTCGCGAAGCAAATTTGCATCTTTGGATTCGCGTGCGGTTCAACTTTGGTGAACTTTCAGGCGAATATCACCTTGGCAGGCGATGGTCGGCGATGGTCGCCTGCATTCGCGCATGTGTGACCGTGCCAACAAATTGATAAAACTTTACACTAGATGCACATATTTGCTCTACTTTAAACATTTAAAAAGTTTCAGATTTCAGCTTTAAATACATCAACTGTATAGGCTAGCTCAAATCACTTCACACAAATGAAAACTAGGGCGTTCGATCAGTATAAACGGAAATAGTTGAATGGTAAATGTCAGTACATATCACTGTGAAGTTTGCTTTGAGCTCATTTGAACAATGCAGACAGTCAAGCTGAAACAGATGGAGGTCTCCATGCAGGTCAACCACAGGTCACTGACTTTATATATAGCAGAGAATTAAAATAAGCCTCCGCACAAAGACGCCGTTTATGATCATTGCATGTTTTCCCGCTGAACAAAAGACCAATTTTTAGCTCTCTTTTTAGCAGCTCGATATTCTCTCAGTCTTTGTGTGAGTCTCTCCTCTGCACACATATTGAACATTACCTCACTCACACACACAGACACACACAACCTAAACTATCTCACTCTCCTCCATCTATCGGCAACATTAATCGCCAATTGGAACCTGATGGGGCTGTTTGTTTCTCACTGCCATGACAACCAGGACAGACGGTTTTCCCTCTCTGCCGTTTCCCCGAGGATGGAACAGCTGCTGCCCACTCTCTGCAATCATCTGACCACACACACACACACACACACAAACACACACACACTTGTATCCACAAAGCATTCACAATCATTCCCAAATACACACACTTTTATTGGCCATAAACATTACCTGCTTCTCTTGCAACAGTACAGCGTGCACACACGCACACACACACACACACACACACACACACACACACATTCTGTCCGCAGTCTCTAGATCTATTGGATGTGACAGTTAATGTTTTGCTCTGTTAGTCACGTATCACTGGCATTTCCTCCTCTCACACTATATGTGTTGGAGTGTTTACACATCCAACTGTGAAAAGAACCATATGAGGCCCGCTTTATAATGCACACACACACATATGCATAGACTTAAAGATGATACTGTATATTCAACGGTTATTTTTCGTGCGTTTTCCTACGATTGTCCAGCAACACGAGCGATAACTGCGCTTGCGGTATTTAGGCAACAAAACTGCTTAGTCATAGGTTTAGAAAAACAGTGTGGTTTGGGTTAAAATAACTTCAGAAGTGCCGTTACTTAAGTGCGGTAGTTACGCGACAAAAAAGTCAACATTGACTTCTGGTTTCAGAACAGCTGCTGTCAATTCAGACTACATGGCGTACAAATGAAACACAAAAAGCAAGATCGGTGAAATGCGAATTACTGCGTCATTCACGAGACATTTAGTGCGACGGTGCTGTTTTAGACCCATCCATCCATCCACACTCACCTCCTCCTTACGTGGACTTTGTTTATCTTTATTCTGCTTCACCTGTCCTGGCTCACGATTACATTGGTTATATATGAATTATAGTGCATTACTTTTTGTCGGTTTAGCTACGAACATTGTGAGAACAGCCTGACCAAACACACACACACACACACACACAAAGACATACACTCCAGATAAACATGGTCATTTTGCTGCTGAGCTACTTGGAGATTTGTTCTGATGGGTTTTTCAGAGAGACAGCTGTGGTCATGGATGAGAGGGCAGAGCTCTGTGATCGCAGAGAGAGAGAGAGAGGCAGTCAAATATATACAGTATATATATATATAGAGAGAGAGAGAGAGAGAGGGAGAGAGAGAGAGTGGGAGGGAGTGAGATGGAGACTGTCATATTTTACCAGCAGAACTCTGAATGGTTTAATGTGCTGTATTAAGTGATGGACACATGAGTAACAGAGTGTGTAATGATCTGTAATGAAATATGCACATGAGTGGAATTGACACATTGACAGCCTTTCCATGGCTTAACTGAGGAAACCATCTGACCGAGGAACTCATCTGCTAGTCAATTTGAATTTGACTGACACATGCTAATCAGTTTGGATTGAAATAATCACGCTTGTTCAGTTTGAGCCTCCCACAGCCTCTGGCACCCTCTGAATGACTGCGCTGTAGTCTACTGTATGTCTATGCCCTTCATTCTGTCTGTCAGAAGTTGTCTGCATCTGTGTCTCTGAGTATGTCCACACTTAGCCAACAAAATTTGAAAAAATGTTCTCCGTTTTGTCCCTCAGTCCTCACTTAAAGGCTCTTATATACTCAAAAGCGGACAGACTGGTTGTTCTCTTTATACTCTCATACATTTTTAGCTGCATATGATTCTCTGCAGAGACGTCCACACCAGCCCTTGCGTACATTTATGTCTACTTAGACATCAAACTTTCAATTTGAGCTTAAATAAAACTTTAAAAACAGACAACAAATATGAAATAAATATGAATTTTATTTTAAAGGTACTGTGGTTTTTAGTAAATTTATCTCAAACAGTTGTTGGGGACTATTTTCAGTGGTGGATTAATACACATTTGGTGCTCAGTTTTGTTGTATAGAACAAAAAAATAAAGAGATTTAGCCATTTTTCTTTCGTTTAAGTATTTCTGGGCGGAAAACACAAGTGAGAAGTTCAGAATAAGCCATCGTGGAAGCACTGTATCGCTCTGTTTCCCCCCTCTCCCTCCGCCTCCCACAGTGGCCAGTAAATCACTTAAGACCCCACCAACGTGGGAACATCAGCGCTCACGCTGTTGCTCTGACAACTGAAACAGAACCCATGGGTCCGTGTGCCACTGTGATGGGGATAAAGCATTATCAGCAGTAAACAGGGCCTGTCCATTAACCAGAGGCTCCTGCTTACACAGAGTGGAAACATGTGGCACATAAGGGAGTGCATGTGGTACACACATCATTCTCAGAGGAGATAAACATGTCTTGACAGAGTTCACCTTCATGCAAACGCCCTTTAGTATGAACTATAAAATATATATATCTGTCTCTGCACTGGCTCCAGGAAGGAAAGCAGTCTGTACATTTATTCTGCAGATAAATTCAGATTATTTTCTAGGAGAAATTTAACATTTGAAATTTAATTACAAGAATGTAAATGATGTTTACACATCTGTAAACCTCCACACCTCTGTGGCCAATATAACCTTGAAGCAACCTTTAACGTTTCTGAAGTATAAAGTGAAATTTGCATGTTTATTGCTTCTCAGAGGGGTTAGTGCATGATGTGTACTCGACATGCAGTGACCCACCTGGTTCCCCCGACCTCCAAAAAAGGAGTGCGCTGCCTTGCGTCTGACGGGAGTTTCATCAGCGAGGGGATTACTTTGTTTCCAGTGAGCGGGCCTTTTTTTTTTTTATAATTCAAAATGATGTGTCTATGTGTTTATTATTCCCCCTGCCCTCGGTGAAATCGCCCACGCTGTTTTGCGAGAGAGAAGTCAGGAAGGTGCACTGTTGCATTAACTCTGAGTTCAGAGTCGCTCTGTTATGAGTGACATTTCCAGAACGGCGCGGCTATAGATGAGTAAGCAGCAAGGTTAACCATGAATAATGATTTCCTCTCTGATAGTGGTTGCCTCCAGTGGGAAAGAGAAAGCCACAGATATGGATTTGCGATGCAGCCGTTTGACACAGTCGGGGTGAAAAAATAATTTTGTTTTGTCACACGATAATGACGTATGTCAGCAGACAAACAAATGAATGTGAACTCAAATGATAATTAATGGAATATGAACCCGTCAAATGTGTTAAACTGAAAACGGATATTACGGTTTACAACTTTCTAAAAAGAAACAAACATATCAGGTCAATTAGGACACTAGTTCCCAACCTGGGGGTCCCGACCCCAACAAGGGGTCGCCAGGCTTTAAAACCTATAAAGTATGCATGATTGGTAAATATTTAAAAAAAAAAATAAAATACATTATACAGACAGATAATTTTATTAAAAGTTTCTAAAAATAACAGGAAAAGTCATTTCTAATGCAATATTCACAGGAAATTATTTGCAAAATTTCATCTAAATTTGCTAAATTTCATCCAAATTGCTCATTTTACACAAATTTCCTGCAGTTACTGTGTTCACTATTTGGGTTAATTGTACAGTTTATCAGTTGTTCTGTACTGTTATTGTAATGCATTTAATATAATATGAAATATCCACAGATCTAGGAAACCAGATACAAGAAAATGTACGGTAAGGAAACACCTGGGAAAGCCACCTCACTTCTGACTAAATCACTGACTCATGCCACGCTGACTTATTTGAAGTCCTTGTGGGTGCAGCCAGAGAGGAATTCATTTCTGCCTCAGATCGATAAATCCACATTGTATTGATCAGGTCACAAAGAAAAGGGAAATAAGTTCAAACCAAGAGGTTTGCCAATCAGACTTGACCTTGATGTCGAAAAAAATTAGGATGATATAGCCTGGCAAGATTCAAGCTATTTTTTATAATCATAAATATGAAGACACGAGAGTTCGGATAACTTCAACAACCTTTTATTCTATTTCATGCCCTCTACTTTATCTTTTAGGGCTGTCCTCGACCAAAGAAAATCTCAGTCAACTAACATTACGATTTTGAAAACTAACCAACAGATCTGTAAAACTGAGTTTCTCCACAAAGATTCACACAAAAGCACCACTTTAAATCTTGTGTTCACCAGAGATGTGCTCGTAAGTTTCATCGAAATAAGTCATTCAGCATGAAAAAGTATAAAAAATGACTAACCAATTTAAGAAATGTTGAAATCGTCCAAACCTACAAATGCTTGGGAACCGTGTTTGATGACAGACAGATTTGTGAAAAAGGCTCAGCAGCGTCTCTAATGCCTACGTAAACTAAACTCATTTGGAGTAGATCTGAGAATATTGACAACATTGTATTCTTCTAATATTGAAAGTATTTTAAGCTTTTCCTTTATCTGCTGGTTTACATCCCTTTGCCAAAAGAACAGGAACCGACTGCAAAGTAACCTCAGCTCTAAAATGATTGGCAAAACACAAAGATCCTTAGTACAAGTTAATACTGAGCAAGTCCTCAAAAAAGCATATATTATCATCAACGGACCCACACGTATCCTCTATGACTACTTTAAGCTGCTGCCATCATGAATGCGTTTTAGATTGCCTGTATGTAATACTAATTGAAGGACGTTTGGTTTTATTCCAGAAGCCATTAGACTTGTGAACAGCTACAGTACAAGACAAGAAATGGTCAGTTCATCTTGCGTATATACTGATAAATGAACTTGCACTTTTGACCTTTTACATTTTAACCAGTGTCAGATATTGCTGCTATTAACCCTGTGTATGTCTTTATAACACATTTGTCATACGTGTATTTTTAGATTGCTTTTTAAGTGTATAAATTAATTTTTCTATTTCTGTTTGAACGCTCGCTCGCTTTGAACTGCCCCTTGATGGACGAATAACATGTTTTGAATTGAACTGAAATCTTAGTCGACTAACACTTTACGAACACACTTTATCGTTTAGTTGATTTTTACCAACAGATCTGTAAAACTGAGTTTCTCCACAAAGAATTACACTAAAGTGCCACTTTTTTATCTTGTGTTTACTAGAGATGTGCTCATAAATTTCTTAGAAATAAGTCATTCAGCATGAAAAAGGCATAAAAACGACTAAAGAAATCTTAGTCAACTAAGACCAAAACAACCGATTAGTTGGCTAATCGACTAAGAGATGGCAGCCTTAATATTTTTGTGTAAATATACAATGCTATTGCTGCATCAAAAGTCAAACTGTGGCTACAAAGTATTCCCTCTTTTCCATTTGCTGAAAAAGACAAGTGGCATACCTAATGAGCATTACATCAGTCACAACCATTTACTGTAAACGCACTTAATTTTACTTGCTAATAGGAAGAGCTTAACACATTGATAAGGCTGCAGATAAATCAGTCAACTTGTGTCATTTTATTTCACCCCTCCTTCCCTGTTTATCTTCACAAAACAAAAAGAAGAAAAAGTCAGATTGTTTTTATTACTCACCCTCGTCTGTGTCCTCGGTGACCGGAGCCTTGCTGGACTGTCCGAGCCCCATGGCTGCTCCTCTTTACAGATTCTCCTCTTCTGCTCCCTTAGCTCAACTCAGCATCCAACGGCCTCTCCCTCTGAGACGCACTCATAGCCTGGTCGACACTATAGCCCCCTCACACACACACACAGTTTCACTACTCGACCCTGACACACACACACATACGCAGCAGCTGGCTCGGCTTCGCTGACTTGGTCCTCGTCTTCCTCTTAGCTCTCCACCTTGACACACATCAGTGCACACACACACTTGCTTGGGGCTTGGGGGGTGAACACTATAGGTACTGACACACAGGCAGTAGCACTACAGTGTGAGTTTTCCCGTCTGTCTTCACTGCTGGTTAGATGGATGCAGGCAGATGGAGGACTCTCGCCAGGTAGGAGGATGGTGGGCGATGTGTTGGTGGCTGTGACCCTCTGTTGACTGAGAGTCTAACCTGTGAGGGGAGGCAGGAAAACATGACACCAGCTGCAGGATGAGGGAGGGAGGGAGTAGTAAGGTAGAGCCTCTGAGACATGAACACGGCATCTAATGATGAATGGAAAGACTGACACACAATAAACATTGCTTTTCAAACTTATATGACCTCTAATAAAGCAGGGGAATTGACTTTCATTACTATTTCTACAAATGCAGTTTTCCTTCCTATTCCTCTGCCATTTATCAATTATTTAATTTTTATATTTTAATCAGAAACTCATCCCAGTGGAGCACCGTTCTGCAGTGTGTGTGTGATAAATGGTATGATCGCTTTTCCCATTAAGAGCACAAAATTGGAGGCGTTTGATTTATAGTTTGCTGGCGTTGTGTGTACTGTAAATGGGATCCCTCAGGCTGCCCTCTTCAGGACGGGAGATTTCATGACTTACTACGTTTTGTTCCACTAGTAGGCATAAAAGAAAAACTAGAAAAAAATCTGCTGCCTCATGAATCATTTGAACTCGTTAAATACATTTGCATAAAAGTGAATTATGTGTGCATCTTACAGCGTTATATTCCAACACAGTCTCACGGTGAAATAATCTTTGAATTTAATCTATTTGATTCGTGTACATAGACACCAATTTCCCTTTTTTTTTTTCGTGACACTTGGCACGACTTTCAACAACGTGTCAATTTCCGCTCTAGTCTTTTCAAAATAAAACTACTTAGGATTAGGAATAGATCGACTTTGTTTGGTTTAGGCAACAAACTACTTAGTTAGGCTTAGGAAAAGATCGACTTGGTTAGGTTTAGGCAACAAACTACTTAGGCCTAGGAAAAGATAGACTTGGTTAGGTTTAGGCAACAAACTACTTACTCAGGCTTAGGAAAAGATCGACTTGGTTAGGTTTAGGCAACAAACTACTTAGTTAGGCTTAGGAAAAGATCGACTTCGTTAGGTTTAGGTAACAAAGTACTTAGTTAGGCTAAGGAAAAGATCAACTTGGTTAGGTTTAGGTAACAAACTACTTAGTTAGGCTAAGGAAAAGATCAACTTGGTTAGGTTTAGGTAACAAACTACTTAGTTAGGCTAAGGAAAAGATCGACTTGGTTAGGCTTAGGCAACAAACTACTTAGTTAGGCTTAGGAAAAGATCGACTTGGTTAGGTCTAGGCAACAAACTACTTAGTTAGGCTTAGGAAAAGATTGACTTGGTTAGGTTTAGGCAACAAAACTACTTAGTTAGGCTTAGGAAAAGATCGAATTGGTTAGGTTTAAGCAACAAACTACTTAGTTAGGCTTAGGAAAAGATTGACTTGGTTAGGTTTAGGCAACACACTACTTAGTTAGGCTTAGGAAAAGATCGACTTGGTTAGGTTTAGGCAACAAACTACATAGTCAGGCTTAGGAAAATATATACTTGGTTAGGTTTAGGCAACAAACTACTTAGTCAGGCTTAGGAAGAGATCAACTTGGTTAGGTTTAGGCAACAAACTTCTTAGTCAGGCTTAGGAAAATATCAACTTGGTTAGGTTTAGGCAACAAACTTCTAAGTTAGCTTTAGGAAAATATCGTGGTTTGGGTTAAAATAACACAGAAAGTGCCCTAACTTAAGTACGGAAGTTACACGACAAATGAATCAACTTTGACTTCTGGTTTCACACGGGGTACGAACACCGGTCTCCTGGGCAAAAATTTGGTGTTTTTTTGACCACCCATCCACCCTGATCTCCTCCCCATGTGGCGTTTGCCGCACTTTATGCTTCCCGATTCAGAATTACGTGGATTGCATACGAATTGATTTTGTGCTGACCATCACGAAAAAAAATGTGAAAGTCATGTCTTTGTGCGCAAATCAATACATTAAATTTCATCACTATTTCACAAACTGCTGTGCGACGTGGCTGTATATTCCTGTAGTGACATCATTCTTTTTTAGGGATTTTGACTTGTCATAAAGTAAGTTTATTTCAAGTTTTTAATGACATTAGAATCTCCTATGATAATTCACATCACAGCTTTACTATGTGGCATCCTTTAAAAACTGAATGACAACATATCCTATAACAAAGAATGAATGAACTGAGATGCATTTGAGGGTTAAATAGACAAAACTTCAAGTCATTGTGCATGGCAACATTTCATCTGCTATAATAGGGGGATACACTTTCATGCATGTCATCCCCACACTGTATAGGCTATAAGATAAGGTCAACACAACCTATCTGGGTATCCCCTTTTGAGGGGTTAAATGAAATATTGAGAAAAAGTAGTGCGTGGAGCCGCAGTGCTGAGCTCCCTGCAGAGGACATTGTGCTCGGAGCTCCTTTATCTGATCAAACGGGACAAACATGCGCTGAATAGAAAGTATGTGCACTACCTGCCTGCATCCATCCATGCATCCATGCGTACATGCAGGTAGTGCAGCGGTGAGGTGAGGTGGGCACCTTACCTCTGGACGGGTAGTTGAGCACGGGACCATTTCCTGCCCGGGTTTGCTGCAGCAGAGCAGAGATGTGAGGCGACAGCTGGGGATCAACAGTGCAGCTCAGAGCATCACTTCGGCCGGTGTGAGGACGACGACGCACCGGGACACACCACACAGCGAGACGTGACTTGCAGGATGCGGTGAAGGAGTGCAATGCGAAATCCCTTGTTTGTGGAGGACAGAGGGAGCAGAGATGGGGGGGTTTAGTGGTGGTGCTCTGGTGGTGAGAGACTGACCTCCACATCGCAGTCTGCATTTGTTTAATGCGCTTGGCCACCAGCGTGCCACCAGCGTGCGTCTGGAGAGGCACGTTTCACAGGCTGGGCATGCAGGCTGCTCTGCTGGAGCTGTGAGAGTTACCTGTCATTAACTTACTGTTCACTCATCTTTAAAAAAAATAATAAAATGAAAGTTGTATTCCCCCCCTGATGATTTTCCAGAAAATAGATTAACAGAGAATTGTGCCTGCATAGTTACAACAAGTTCACTGTAAACGCCACTATAATAATAATAATAATAATAATAATAATAATAATAATAATAATAAACTTTATTTTGTAGAGCACATTTCAGCAACAGGGCAATTCAAAGAGCTTTACATAAACATTTAAGAACATTGCGACAAAGTGCAAAAAGAACATTAAGACATAATTAAAACAGTTATAAAAACATTAAAGATTAGAAAATAAAAATAAGCTAAAAATAAAATCTAGGATAGAAGCTAAAATAGAATATAACACACAAGAGTAAAAGCTCTAGTGCAGTATATAAGATCATTATCTGGTTTAATAAAAGACAGCAGCAGCAAAGTTTTAGGCTTTGATTTAAAAGAACTCAGAGTTGGAGTTGGTTCTGCAGTTTTCTGGGAGCTTGTTCCAAATATTTGGTGCATTAAAACTGAACGCTGCTTCTGCATGTTAAGTTCTGACTCTTGGGACACTAAGCAGACCTGATCCAGATGACCTGAGAGGTCTGGATGGTTCATAACATAGCAGAAGATCAGAAATGTATTTTGGTCCTAAACCATTTAGTGCTTTGTAAACCAACAGCAGTATTTTGAAATCAATTCTCTGAGAGAGACATGGAGCCAGAGTAGAGACCTCAGAACTGGACTGCTATAGCCCCTGTAGGGATTAAAGGTCTTATTGATAAACACATTTTGAGTAGAAGAATATTTCTGTAAAAATAATAATACTTCCACAGAGCTTTTAGAAAGGTGCCGAATAAAAGTATGGCTTATCCTGAAAAAAATTATTATGATTGTGATTTAATACTTTTAAAAAATCTTGGCGGGTCCAAAATTAATGTTTTGTTTGTCTCTGTGGGAGATATCTGACGTTTGGTTCCCACTTCTAATAAGGCTTATGAGCCAATAGCATAACGTCAGTGGTATCTCTGCATGGGTCGTCAGTTAGTGTGGAAAAAATGGATAAATGGCTGAGATTGATGGTAATTGATGTTATCACTTGTACCTTTAAGAGGTGATTGTCAGCGTATCAACAGCCAACTGCCTATTCCCACAGAATATTTGCATATCAAGTATCAGTATGCATCACTTTAGCATTTGCATTGCCTC
The DNA here is from genome assembly GCF_015220745.1 of Sebastes umbrosus. Taxonomy (NCBI): domain Eukaryota; kingdom Metazoa; phylum Chordata; class Actinopteri; order Perciformes; family Sebastidae; genus Sebastes; species Sebastes umbrosus. The sequence continues at coordinate 9,016,872 of NC_051285.1, forward strand.
ATAATCCTCTACTTCATTTACATCTGCAGGGAATTATTTTCTGTCATGTTTCTGTTCTTTTTAGGAACTTTTAGTACATTTCTCTGTCTGTATTATGTATTTTCAATATTTTTATTTTTTAACATTATACATATTTGATAGGATTCTTTTTTGACAAATTATTTTCTTCTCCCTGACACTTGGCAATTGTTCTATTAGCTATTGTTGTTTTATCTGCGTACTTTTTGTAATGCAGGACGAGGCTGTTTAGCAGAGACCGAAGGCTCTGTGAATATAGCTTGTGTAGAGGTCTTCACTGTGCCCTTATCCTGTTTATATCTTAAATAATAATCCAAACATTTTCGTTTAGTTGTCTTCGCAGAAATTAATGAAATGCTGAGATATAGGCCAACTGTATATTTAAAAAAAGTTGTCTCACAACACCCCGTAAATCAAGAAGGCCTTGCGACTACCCGTGAAGCTCTGGGGACCCCTAATGAGGGTCGGGACCCCCAGGTTGGAAGCCAATGCTTAAAGGCACTTCAGCAAGGCAGATTGTCCACAGAGCTGTTTCTACCGTTGGCCCCCACCGGTGGCCACCTCTTTATAGATGAGCTGAGTCCGCTCTCTCATAATAGCCGTTAAACTTATTTGGAAATAGTAATTATACAGGGGGAGCAATGGATGCTAATGTGTCTCTGGTGTCCCATAGTGAGCAGTGGTGGAAAGTAACTAAGTACAGTACATTCAAGTACTGTACTAAAGGACAATTTTGTCTGTTATTATGTGTCTTGCTCTGAGAAGTCTCATTCAGAAATCTTGCATCCACATTGTAGATATCATCTAAATATTCAGCCATGACATTGAAAATCTTTTAGATCACACTAAACTACTCTTTCTGTACTACAAAAACAACAAACTCTGACATCGCCGGCACTCCTCTCTCCAACTCTCACTCACGTTTCCACCGTTGCCTTCTGGCAACAAGCCACATGACACAATAACAAACAGGAAGCGAAAGGTAAGAAGAACGTTTAATTTCTCTGTAGGGTCATTTCCATAATGTCAGACACTTATAATAACAATCTGAGCCTGTCAGTGACAAAAAGCACTTTTCGTGAACTTAAACAGTCCCAGGTTGTCCCAAATGATTACATTATAGCCCATTTAGCAGTTGACGGCGGCAGTGTTCTCCCTCAGTACTGGACCAATTTCAGAAATTGTTGCCCTCGTTAGTCACTTAAACACAAAAAAATGGGAAGAGGTTGAAAAATACTGAAGTTACCCTTTAACCCTTAGTTGCTTGCAATAGAGGATCATGGTAGTACTGGACATCCCGCAGGTATAAAAGTGGAGAACTCTGATTCAACGAATATCCAGGGTTTTAAAACCAGAATATGTGTTTGCTGCATTGAAAATTTGCCGTCTTTTTGGCTGATTTCTGGAGTCCAATATTTCATCATACTAACTGTAAAACACGTTCGTCCATTATAAGGCCTGCCACCCGTGTCCCCTGTTAATTGAGCAGGCCAAGGTCGAAAGGAGAATGGCTTCGTGGTGGGACTGTGGGACCAGAGATATGCTTACAGCGCACACTGCACTTTTTCTTCCTCTCCGTCATGCCAAGACACACTCGGTGTCGGCCATCCATCTTCATACAGAGGTTAGAGAACAGACCTCCCATCTCATACCCTCCACACAGGCTGTGAGAGGTGACAAGCATTACTCAAAAGAAGGCCAATCCCTTATCGGGCGGTTGGTTGGCGGCATCAGGAGTTGTACACTTCTTTTAGATGAGATGAGTGATGACAGCGTCATATCACACCTGGACAGAAATGGCGCAAACGTGCAGGAGGCCTCGGCATGTGCCAAAGTTGTCCTAGTTTTATAAGTGATGATATTTTTTGACATAATGCTGATGGACGTTGGACTGCTCAGGAAGATTTGAGGGGTTTAAATATGTCAAATTAACCCCATCTAGTGGATAAAAAAGAGATGACAGCAGTTAGGTATTAATGCAGGAAGGGTTTTATGGGGAATATAATGTACAGCATAAATCGCTTGCATGATCAATATTTCAGTAAAAACATCAACATCACCCTCATCCCCGATGCACAAATGTTCCATTATGGAAAACATGTATCAGGGTGCAGGCTATTAAAGCTTTTCTATTTCTGGTCCCTTTTCGGCCCCAGGCGTTGTCTGAGTTCTTCCAGGCAAGGCAGTTTTATTTACACAGCATAGCACATTTCAGTATATTGTGTAAACTCAATGTGCTTTGAATTAAAATACATACAGCAGCAAAGAACAATATATTTATATAAAACATCTGATACACTAAAAACATGTAGCAATTGCATTCCAAAGGTGCAATATATTGAGTTGGGAGCTTGAGACATGGCTATTAGAATAAACTAAAATCACTCTTGTTTTGTAAGTCATCCTGCAGTGCGTATGTAAACTATCAGTAAATACTCAGTGGATACTAAGACATGACATGTATGGATCAAGTCTTGAGTGGTGTAAAGTAACAGGACATTTACTCAAATTTTGTAATTGAATATCATTTTTTGGTACTTGCACTTTACTTGAGTATTTCTTTCTTTTTAATTCCAAATATTACACTTTTTACTCCACTACATTTATTTGTTAACTTACGTTATTATAGTAACGACTATTTGATCCCTGGGGGGAAATTCACAAGCTACTCAGCAGTATTTAAAAATAATAAAAATTAACCCCATCTTTACCGGCTGCAAGATTTAAATGATGTAAACAATTAATTCATTTATAATTATTGTCCAGTATTATATATATATTGCTCTGAAAGGGTCCATTCTGCATAATGAGTACTTTTGGTGATTTTAAATATTTATTGATGCTAGTTCAAGCATAATTTTTACTTGTGGCAAAGTATTTCTACACTGTGGTATTGTTACTTTTACTTAAAGGTACAGTGTGTAGGATTTGGCGGCATCTAGTGGTGTGGTTGCAGATTGCAACCAACTGAGTACCCCTCCACTCACTCCTCCCTTTCCAAGACTGCGGTAACGTGAGCCATCGAGTGCAAAACCATGGTAACGGCGTTCACCTCGCTCAGAGGCCATCCTTACCGTAATAACACTACTTTAACAAAACATGGCGGACTCCGTGAAGAGGACCCGCTCTCTATGTAGATATGAAGGACTCATTCTAAGCTAACGAAAACACAATGATTCTTAGTTGCAGGTGATTATACACTAATGAAAACATAGTTATGAATATTATATTCCATTTCTGCTAATATATCCCCTGAAATGTTACACACTGTTCCTTTAAGTAAGAGATCTGACTACTGTACTTCTGTCTACTACCATCATAGCAAATCTGATTTAAGAAATACCATGAATGAATATTCCTCCCCTTTCTGTGGCAAATTACTAATTTATGTCTTCCCAATATTAAATAGTTTGGACAAAAATCACAGCTCACTCTTTCGAGTCTGCTTTGATTTCTCCATAAACACAAGCACTGTCTTATCTGACACAATGGGTCGTCACTCCTCTACAGTTGCATAATCATTTTGGAGTAAACAGAGGGTGTGTTAAAATCTGTCCACATGCATACGTGGCTGCGTCGGTGACACAAACAAACAAAGGTTCAGTTAGTACAGTACAGTGGGTGTCAGTGAGTCATGGCGATCTTTAACTACTTGTTGCTGGTTTGGTGTTTGGTGCCGCTGGTACTGAGCTACCCGTTCTACCCACCGACCTGCTACACCAAGGTGCTGAACATGGCACTGGAGGTCACCCAGTGGGCCGCACATTTGAAGCTGGGCCATGAAACTGTAAGTCACCTGCTCTGTTGTCACTCTTATAGATTTTTGCTTAAAGTTGTGTTTAATGTCTATTCTTGAATGGTCTTGTTTGTAGGCTATTTTCTATTTTTTATTATCTAGTGTTTTTTATATATTGTATTAAGGACCACATTGGAGATAATACTTATTTTATTCCTTCATTTATTATCTAGTTAACTTAGTTTAACCCCATCAAATCAAACCATTGTATGCTAAATGTGAAAACATTTTATTTGGGTTTAATTTTTTATTAATGTGAGACACCTGCGATTTCGCAGAGTAGGGATTGGTATTAAAACTACATTAGATTGTCCTGCAATTGTTGAATTTTGACACTTTATATTGTTTTTTTTTGCATCCAGAGGTACTGCATGGCTCACATGCCAGATCTCTACCTTGATGTCCATGTAAGTATGACTTCAAATTCCCCATTATTGTAACATTTGTTGATGTTACTAGATTGAAAATGTATTGTACATAATTTGCCTATGGAGAAAGGTAGCCAAAGTCCTGTACTTAAACCCCTCAATCAGAAGAAAATATTTCTGTTTTCTGTTTATCTTTGAGTAATCTCGCTGTCCCAAAATTTTCGACACCATCGTCTATGGTATTTTGACTGAAAACCTCAGCTGTAAATCACACACAGGGACACTAATTGCTACTCTTGCTGAATGCAGAATGCTTGTATGATGTACAAACTGAGGACCTACATCTCCCTGGTGGAAGGCATGCGAGATCGCCGCTGTGCTTACACCAGAGATGTGAGGAAGATGGCTGGCACTCTGAGACAGCTCTTCATCATCATGTCAGAGAAATGTCACGGGGTAAGATCTGAATATGTTGAACACAGTGAGACTCAAATAGTGCCATAAAGCAATTAAGTCTAATTCAATCTCAAATGGAAGCGTAGTGAAAAATCTTTACCAACTCTACCTTTAATGCATATTTTTAAGTCATGTATAACTTCTACTGTATTATTCACAAAGTCTGTACCATTGCAGCTCGACATGAAATAGAAAAGGGAAGAGTTATGAGATGCATTCAAACTGACTGCCGGTTAATGGGTCACTCAGTGGGTCATTTCACCGGATTAAACAGGGTTTATGATGCAGATTATGAAAAACGTTCAGTTCTCTGTGGATGTTTGAGGCTTCTCTCCTCAACTCAGACACATGTGGGTCTGTGGTTAGTTTTCCATAACAGCCTGACGCGACCTGTCTGTGCAGATCAGGCCACCGTGTCTCGACAAAGGGTTAGAGTTAATTCACTTTCACTGCGGTCATCTCAGTAAGCTTCAAAGGTTGAGCTTTAATTAAGGTCAATTACAGTACAGCCTGAGATACAGTAAAAGTTTATACACACATCACATAGATTTATTATGAAGTGAAATTGAGCCGCTTACAACATAGGAAATAAGGATCCTGAATAAAGATCTTATTCAATTATGCATGCTTTACCTAAATACATCTATTTCACCTTTCTTTCTTTTTTTTAATAGGACTTGGTGTTCACGAGCTATGATTGTGCTGCACTGGAGCGCTAACATCCTGGATCCTGTGATCACAATATTACTGTCTGAAAGCAATACAGTCCTTCAATGTACGTTCTTCAAGCATGTGCAATGACTGAAAGTTTAAATCTACGCTGACTGTTGCTTGTGTTACTAAAACTGTATTTTAATCATCTATATATATATATATAATGGGGTATATTGCCACTAGTTATCACATCTTTCCTATGGAATATGACTGAGGAAACATTTCATATAATAAACTTTATTCAAACGCCTTTTGTTCTTCTCATTTAATAGGATGGGCGGGGATAAAATAAAATATAGTACAAAAGCTTGTTAGTGGCTCCATACATCGGACTGTCCAGTCTTATTGAAATTCGTCTTAACTTAATAAAAGCAGTGTCCTTCAAGATCTTTGCTCATCGTCATCCCACGGTAAAAATATTTTGGGCACAAATAAGGCACTATAAAACACGTGTAATTTATAGCATACAAAAATTATAACAAATAATGGACCTCATGCAGCAACATTCTGTTAAATTTCTCTATTTTTTTCTTAATTTTCTGTTAAGAGAAAAAATAAGAGAAGTCAAATCCAGATGCACCAAAAGTTCATAACCATCCAAATCTGCCCTTACCCAGGTGTGCTGAATGATAAATCCCATTGGATTGTAAACTAGTGGCGTGTGACCGATTGTTTTTTTCTTATCTTGGCAAGAGTGCTCTCGACCACTCGTAAAATGTTTTCTTACCTAAGAGAAAAGCAAAATAAGAAACATACTGTAGGTGAATCACAGATTTAAATGGTTACTAACACAATAAGAACAAATCGTGGATACAAACATAAAAAAAGGAAATTTGTTCTTTTATCGCTTCCTGCATGAGGCCCATTATATATCTTTTTTCATCTTATAAGATATTTCATTTACTTGTTCTTATTACTAAAATATTATATAAGACATATACCAGGTGAATCCAGTGAATACAGTATGTTGCATTTTAAAGGATTTTTACAGCAGTACATTTCAAGTGTCCCAGTAAGTCATGACAGTGTGACAGTGAGCCATCATGCATAACACCAGAACCCTGAAACTGAAGCAGCTAAAAGGAATTCAGACATCAATAAATGTATTTAATGTATATTTTCCTCCTGTGATGTGTCAAAATGTCTTCCGCCACAAAAAGTCTATTGTCTGGGCATTTTAGGGTATTTCGAAATCATCATCATCCATCATTTATTGTTGTGTGAATGAAAGGTCAACAGGCACCGACAGTAAGGGATCAAGGTAACATACTGGAGCTGTATTGACCCTTTAATGTTCTGCTCAACTGTTTGGTAGAGCACATTTTGAGTCACTATATCTTATTGAATAATGTGTTGAAGTCTCTACCACTCCGTTTAAGTATGTCACGCTTAAAAAATCCACTAGATGTCGCTGTATATCTAAATAGCTTTTCCTTCAGTTTGCCTTCTTACAGTAAGTTAGAAACAAACTTTTGGTGGTATTTTCAAATGTAGTCACATTTTTTCGACATATCAGAGTCTTTTAAGTGTCAATTAAAGTCTAAAAACATGCTCATTTGTCCTTTTATGATGATGGTAGTAAAGCTAATAACGTAATTAAAGTTGACTATTTGCTACAAAATAAAAAAAAACCTCCTGATCATTCATTGTTGTTAATATGCTACATTTCATGTTATTCCATTATATATATGGAGAAATAATTCAATTTTAACATTCACTGTTGTTTATATAATTTGTTAATATCATATATTTAATGTTATTCCATTATATATTTGATGAAATCATCATAATTTCTGAGATGTTTTTGTAAGTAGCCTACCGTAAATATGGTCAATATCTAGAATAAATACATGGAATTAATGCCAGTACTGGTAATACTACTAATGTCATGGTAACAAATTGACGTATGTTGGTATATTAACCTATTACTAGCATAATAACGGTACATGGTTTATATTTTATTTTTACCATGAAGCGACGTCTCGACCGTTTGGTAAAAAAACAGTACAGTCTGTTTAAAAAAACAAAAACATTGATTATTATTGCACCAAGGACATAAAACATGTTTTTCTTAGTGAGGACATTCAAGTGTTAATTGAGTTGTACAGTTTTGTAGCCATAGGAACTGTACAAAGTATATACACATGTACAACGGTGACAAGTCATTAGTGTTAGGGGATTAGTAGAAACCTCTGTGGGCTTGTGTGGACGTGCATGAGCTTGTCTCTTCACTGTAGGTTCTTCAGGGATTTACAGGAGTTGTGATGAAATCTCTCTCACTTTGTATCGAGAATGCAAAAGTGACATTAGAGAATGTTTAACAAAGTGGTTGGTTAAACATATACTAAAATGGATGAGATAAAATCTCCCCTCATTAAAGTGAAAAATATCATGATAGCTGCTGTGGAAACACGACATGCCAAATTGTGCTTTCCAACTCATTTAATCAGCTCACTGCCACCAATCTTCCTGTCCGTAATTAGTAATGGAGCAGTTAATTGTTTGGCTAATCTTTCCATAGAATTCGGAGAGAAAATGACTCATGCAAATTAGGTGGTAAATGAAGGTCAATGAGTTTCATTCTGATGTGCTTAATGCACTCTGAAGTTCATTGACAAATATAACATCCCCCTTAAATGACAGTACTGATTTGAGTTTGATTTTAATGTGGAATAGTCGCTCTTCAGAAATCTCAGACTTTATCTTACACACATTTTCCTCCTCCACGATAAATGCACATCAGACATGTTGTTCAAAACTATCTTAACCTTCTCCTTCTGTCCCCAAGTTGTACTGAGAGGGTTTCTACCCACTGCAGCTTTAAAGGTCCCACATTATAAAAAGTGAGATTTTCATGTTTTTTTTATTATAAAGCAGGCTTAAGTCCTATATAAATACTGTGAAAATATCGAAACACTCAATCCACAGGGAAATACACACAGCCAATATTCATAAACTCTGCATTTGAAACAAGCTGTCAGGATATCTGCCCATTCGTGATGTCACGATTATACAATATTTAGACCCTTGACACAATTTTAAACGTAAACACTCTAAATGTGTCCCAGTTTATTCCTGGTTGCAGTGTATGTGAATGTCATCAGCTGACAGGAAGTACACATGGACCCAAGCTGTTGCCTAGCAACACAATTCTGTTGCAATTCCGTAAAAATAAGCTAAAACGGAGCGTTTCAGACAGAGAGGGTAAATACAGGCATATTCAGGCTGACAGTATGAGGAAAATAAAGTTGTTTTTTTAACATTACAGCATGTAAACATGTTCTAGTTGAACCACAAAATACAAGTATGAGCCTGAAAATGAGCACGATATGGGACCTTTAAGTAAACTCGAAAGCATTGTACTTGACTTATACTTCTTCCACAATTGTTAAATAAATATGTTACACTTATCTGTTGTGTGTACAGTGTGTCGTTTATGTCAGAATCAAATTAAATCATCACTGTTGTTTACTCAGTGCATTAATGATGATTTTAGGAGGACTAATGGGAAAAAGAAGTTGATAAATTCACTGATGTGAAGGTGTTTGTTCAGGCTGACAGTATGAGGAAAATAAAGTTGTTTTTTTAACATTACAGCATGTAAACATGTTCTAGTAGAAACACAAAACACAAGTATGAACCTGAAAATGAGCATAATATGGGAACTTTAATGGTCTGTTTTCTTCACTCTCAACAGGTAGCAGTTCACTGAGCTGAATGTGCCACTAGAGGGCGCCATAGCACTGCTTGTACAGGTGAAGAACAGGTTAGTTGAGCCAGCATGGAGTTTGAAAAGAGAATAACAGTGACACAGGTAAATTATGATTTTAAAACTACTGATTAAGGCATTTAACATTTTTCAGAAAACTAAACTGTAATGAACTATCCACCCAAAGTCTGAGTCACTAGTTTCACTACAATTATCATATTTAGTAGTGTTGTTATTGGCACAGCTGTTTGAGCTATCTTGGGGTGGACACGCCCAGCACCGACCCGGACATGAAGTCCTTCTACCTCATCAGTGCCATAGTGTGACGGCTGCTTGTTCTTTGAAAGAAACTACATTTCCATGACGGCAGTGGGAGGAGGGGCTGTTTGGGTAACGAGGTGGGGCTTTTTTTTTGGCTCAAGTCAGAAGCAGCAACAAGTTGCCCGGTCAGGCAGGCTGTCAGACAGACAGGCGGTTTCCTCCATCATCAGGTGGTCACCGCGCGTAAAACAGCTCCTAACCGCAGCTTGTGAATGGGATTATGAGCACTTGGTTGTGATGGACGGAGCAAAGTAACTTCTTCTCTCGAAGGCACAAAGTGAAGAGTGTTAAATTAGTATTTAAGTGTGTTTGACGGCCGTGCGTAATGCTCTCCGTGTAGAGCCTTTTTGGAGACTTCTCTTTTGTTTTTACGCTTTTGAATGATGGCACTCGCTAGATTCAGCAAAATCCTCCGTCTGCCTACTCTTGAGATTAAGAAGAAGTTGAAGCAGTATGACCACGTTCACAGGGACATCAACCCGAACGATTTATGGGAGATTATCGGCGAGCTTGGAGACGGTGCGTTTGGGAAGGTCTACAAGGTGAGTGTGATTGCAAAAGACACGAGGCACCTGCGTGTAAACTCGCCGTGTTAGTGTAGTGATACACCCTGTTTGTAGTTCTTAATCAGCTCAAACTTGATTGACAAGTTGCTCACCTGTTTTTGCTCTGTAACACTCTGTTGTGTTAGAAAAGCTTCCTGAATACTTGAGTTTAAATGTTGCTCATCTTTACCTAAACTCACTCTCATGTTCTCCCAGAAACATTATTAGTTTGTCTGTGAAATATTGTAAATTATAAGATAGATAACTTTTTTTAAAGGTCCCATATCGTGCTCATTTTCAGGTTCATACTTGTATTTTGTGTTTCTACTAGAACATGTTTACATGCTGTAATGTTCAAAAAACCCTTTATTTTCCTCATACTGTCAGCCTGAATATGCCTGTTTTTACCACTCTGTCCGAAACGCTCCGTTTTAGCGCATTTTGACGGAATTGCAACGGAATTGCGTTACTAGGCAACAGCTTGGGTCCATGTGTACTTCCTGTCAGCTGATGACATTCACATACACTGCAATCAGGAGTAAACTGGGACACATTTAGAGTGTTTACGTTTAAAATTGTGTCAAGGGTCTAAATATTGTATATTCGTGACATCACGAATGTGCAGAAATCCTGACGGCTTGTTTCAAATGCAGAGTTTCTGAATACGGGCTGTGTGTATTTCCCGGTGGATTGAGTGTTCCGATACTTTCACAGTATTTATATAGGACTTAAGCCTGCTTATAATAAAAAAACATGAAAATCTCACTTTTTTATAATATGGGACCTTTAAGTTATGTGCAACACAATAGAAATGTTTCTTAGAATATATCCTACATGCAGATCACCTGTGTGCATGCTTCACCATCCCAGCATTGCTGAGATTATGACTAATATGTCAACTATGTGGTTTGTCCAGAGTCCTTCTGTAGTCACCTCACCGTAGCTTTGAGTATCACTGAAAAGTTTTTTTGTGGATGAAACCTTAAAACCAAAAAAATAATCGTTCATTGAAGTCATGTTAGTCAAGGATTGTTTACATCTTCCTGCTGAGATCCATTTATTCCTTTTATGAGTGGCTTGTTGAAGTAACTTCTCTTAAATCATCCTAGTTTTAGTAAAAGACACCACTGACTTCTCTTCCTCCAAACATCTGCAGTACAGAAGGTTTAGAAAAACCTCAGAACACACACCCAAGTCTCCCCTCAGCGTGAAGCAGCCAAAGTGACAGTGAAAGCACTCTTCATTAGTTCTTGTCCTCTCCTCTCCAACCTCAGCAGCAGCACTTTTGGCTCCGAGGCGTTATTTAATCTGGATCTGTTAGCCGCTCAGTCCCCTCTGTGAAGCATGGCACAGGCGCTCTGTGTCTGCACTGGCCAGCGGAGCACAGTGAAGGTCTTTGACACAGCAGGGGCCCTCAGTGGAAGAAGTGATGCCTTACCAGAGGTCTGAACAGAACATGTAGTCTTTATTTTAGAGGACTCCACCTTATTTTAGCTATTTCGCTTTCACTGGACAGTACGCGTACAGTGAGAAGGATGAGTCTCAGTGGAATGGTGACTTGTTTGCACTGAAGTGAACAGAAAATAGTTAAATCTCGCTTGTAGCCACAAGTCTGAACATTATGTAAGTTGTCCTATAATGTGCCTTTTGAGCAGAGCGAGCATGTGAGGAGGCCTATGGATATGGATGGTCTTTATGACGCAGAGAAAAAAAACACAAGGTGAAGCATAACATGGAAACAAACAATGCTTTGAGTTAGCTTCTAAGAAGCCGAGGGACTGACTGAACACGAGGTGCTTTCAGTTTGAAGAAACCTTTTAAAGGACCAGTGTTTAACAATTTAGTGTATAATCACCTGAAAATAACAATCCTCGTGTTTTCATTACTTTAGAATGAGCTCTTCATATCTACATAGGGAGCGGGTCCTCTCAAAGGAGTCCACCATGTTACACCGCCATGTACTACAGTAGCCCAGAACCGGTTATGCAGGAGTCTATAACGTAATTCGCCGCCTTTATCTCTCTTACTTCACCATTCACTTCACTACACTGGCTCTGCTCCAAATGGCTCTAGAGAGGGGCCATTCATGTTTTCGCATCGGCCACCGTAGCTCTCCAACACGATTGGCACGCGGGAGAAGCTTAAGTTGGTTGCAATCTGCAACCTCACTGCGAGATACCGCCAGATTCTACACATTGTTCCTTTAAAAGTTGGCTTGTAAATAGGGATTCTTTGAATTTTACAGTGTGGAATCATACACTGTTAAAGGTCCAGTGTGTAGGATCTAGTGGTGAGGAGATTGCAACCAACTGAACTCTCTCCTGTGTGTGAAGCGTGTTGGAGAGATACGGTGGCTGACGCAAAAATGCGAATGTCCCTCTCTAGAGCCATTTGTTGTAAGACTAGCGTAGGTCATTTGGAGCAGAGCCAGTGTGTAGAGTGTTTGTGTTGGTGGGAAGTGAGTGGTGAAACAAGAGTGAGAGAGCGGCGACGGGAGCGGGTCACGTCATCGACTCTGGCCCAAGCAGGAAAAGTTAAGAGTTTGGTTTGCCCATTCTGGGCTACCGTTGCAACATGGCAGATTCTGTGGACAGGACCCGCTCCCTATGTAGATATAAATGGCTCATTCTAAGGTATCGAAAACACAATTCTTATTATCAGGTGATTATACACTAAAGTAAACATACTTATTAATATTATATTCCATTTCTGCCAGTAGATCCCCCTAACTGTTACACACTGGTCCTTTAAACTAAAATTAAAAGGCACAGGTGTTTTGTGTCTTATCGTCGCGTTGAACATGATTCCACTTAAATAATTGGCAAGCTTTCTGACATGTTATGTGTCCCCCACTATTATTTTCCCTTTCTTATACACATGTCAAGCCTCTGCTTTGGTTTCTGTTTCCTCTCCTTGAGTGGGTTGGAGTAGGACAGCTTCACACCTGCATCTGTCAGATGGAGGGGAGTGGGAGCAGATGATGGCCAAGAGAGGAAATCGTGGGACTGCATCAGGGGACGATTTCCTCTCACAGCTCCCGAACCGCGAGAATAATCAACTCGTCTGTGGGAGGGAAAGGTCTCAAGTGGTGAATCGCACATGTTTTTCCGTTGTTAAAGTCTTTGATAGAGCAGGCGGGACTCTGTATCTCTGTCACAAGTGAAATCAGCTGCTTATCAGACTGTTAGGGGCGAATGAAAAGCAGATTTTTTGATGTGTGACATGCAGCGGAAGAGCAGTGCTGATTGTCTTATAAATATAATTATTTTCATTTGCACGTGGCAGGGACCGCCGCTCTTGTTTCCGACGTGTGTCTTTGAGATTAAAAACAGACCTCTTTAATTGTACAGTGTTGGTTGAGAGTACAGAGTGCTCCTGTCAAACGGACTCTCTAAAGGTTAATGTCACCATCGGGAGAATAACAACTCACTTAGTTACATAAGGGGAGCGTTAAGGACAAATCAAGCCGTTGAGTGTGTGTGTGTGTGTGTTTATATCACAGGAGGAGCACTGTAACGGAGGGATCTCATAAAATGCAATATAACCCTCAGTTATCAAATATGTTCTGCTTTATTTCCAGAGTCGTACCATGTAGGTGTAACTGTACTTCTCTGTTGTTGATAGTGCAGATGAGAGGTCACAAAATGATTAACAAGACAGAATTGCTTCACACAATTGGATGTATTTCTTTACTTTACTTTTTCTGATCTTTGCCTAGTCTAAAAAGGATTCACATGAATGTGAGATTGCTCTTTTGGTTAAAGTGCTGAACATTGTTTTGTTTTTTTAAAGGTTCACGTGCCAGAAAGGTTAAGAGCCGCTGGCTTATCGCATTAAATGTTCACATCCTGAAACTCAGACTATTTGCATGAGGAAGTGAAACAATTGAAAATGATTTAACGTGCATGCTTTTTTGATTGAATTCGTTTTTGAGTATAATTCACTAAGAATTCAGATGACAACTTAAATATATAGTTTGGTGTAGATGGTGATGGACAGTTTGGAGAAATATCCATTTAAGCGTACGCTATATTTAGAATATTTTCATCGGTTTACCTTGCCGTCAGACTGCCCTTTCCGACAGGGAACTGAAGCCGTTGTGTCCATCTATGCTCTCGCCAAAGCCACCAGACTCCATTGAAAAAAACTTAATTTTACCTCGCAGGCTGGTGAATCCGAACAAACCAAGAGTATTCATTTTTAAATGTAGGGTCGTCGTGGTGTAAGAGCCTCACGGAAGGAACCCCATGTACACAAACAAGCTGTTGTGGACATTCTCAAGTTCTCTTTGTCACAAGGTTACAGTATCACTGTTCACCATCAGTGTGGTGGTGGTGCCGTACAGTATAGAAAGACATGATGCAGTGTGTTAACAGAGCATTGTTTGCAGTTGTTTGTACATGCTGGCACTCCTCTAGGATTTGTTCAGCCTAGGAACTACATTTCAGAAATGTAGCCTCCCTCTTGGACCTGGTTTAATGAGAATATTTAGCGCTCTTGTCATTGACTAAGAAATGGTCTAACAATGTTTTAACTTTACTAAAGGCTGTTGGAGTTTGGCTTTATGTGAACATGTAACAGATAGATGGCATAATCAGTGTTTTTTTTGAAGTGCAGTCGGTGTTACTTCTAGATTTATGGTGTAAGACCTTGACATACCGCTCGAAATGTTGCACCATGTTGTGCAAACTTTGTCTTTTGCAGGGTCTTCACCGTCATCATGACCACTTGCGTCTCTCTCGTAGTTAAAGTCATAACAAGAGAATGTCTCAGTTCCTGTCCTCCCAGTGTGTCATAGGATGTTTTCTACGCATCTGTCTAGTCTATGCATGCTTGCACTTGTTGGAAAGAGTGTGTGACGGTGTGTATGCGGCTGCCACTGAAGCATGAAACAGAGGAGTTGTATGGTTCCTCTCACTAATTAATGGGCCACGTGCCGCTGAGCACATTGCCCTGCTGCTGCTGCTTCAGCTGGTAAAATGTTTCCATAGACACAAGCAGGTTGTAAGTTGGCGCTCTTTCAAATTCCCATTGTGGGATTAGATCCACTCTTATCTCTGTTGGTCTGTGATGTAAAGGACAGTGAACTTAAACTGCGGTAGAGGACATGTTTGTGTAGAAGTATTGCATTACTCTTGATCAAGATGTGTTTAAATAGCATTTCAGTTGATTCGTGAACAACAACGTGGCTTGTGTGCACAATCTCAAAGATGGGAAAACACTCTTTTTTGTGTGAACTGCGAGCGGCATGGTGTTGTCCATCCATCCATCCACGATCCTTGAAGTGAAAACACACTTTAAATACAGGGTTGTAAAAGGAAAAGACGATAGGTTAGATAGCCAATACACTGTGCAGCAGTGGGTTTAGGGTGCAATATGTTTCGCTTTTAATAGCGTTATCTGTTTTCACTTTCCGTCAGTGGGCTACCTCCAGGGTCTGAAAAGTGCGGACGTGCTTTAAACTTGCATTCTTTCTAATAGCCAGCAGGGGGCGACTCCTCTGGTTACAAAAAGAAGTCTGATTGTATAGAAGTCTACGAGAAAATGACTCTAATTCTGATTAGATTTATTACCTTGGTAAACATTATAAACATGAGTTTATGGTCTCAATCGCTAGTTTCAAGTCTTCTTCAATACAGCATGATGTTCATTTAGAGTCAAAAAGACCATAAAGCACTTTATGCTTTAGGACGTGGCTACCTTGTGACGACATTGTCCATTATTGGGAGTCGTCCGCATTTTCGTCTTACAACTTTAACCCTTTCACAGTGTGTTTTTAGTTCATGAAAGTTA
Source organism: Sebastes umbrosus (assembly GCF_015220745.1). Classification (NCBI taxonomy): domain Eukaryota; kingdom Metazoa; phylum Chordata; class Actinopteri; order Perciformes; family Sebastidae; genus Sebastes; species Sebastes umbrosus. Next base: position 9,032,592 of record NC_051285.1, read on the forward strand.
ATTATAACATTTTTAGTCACCTGAAAATGTCTTATGCAGAGTTTGGTTGTCCACCCTCTCATGTCACAAAAAAAACAAGATGGTGACGTGACGGCCAAAATGCCGAACTCAAGGCTTCAAAAAGGCAAATCCACAATATTTATTCATACATATTAGGTGCTTACATAAGAAGTAATTTCAGAACACGTCTGGTTTCTTGGGCCTCTGAAGATATTTACCACCAGGCCAGATGTTGCAGGAAACCTGGATTGCTTTATAGCACAGAAAAAAGGATAAGTGTTGTGCTGGTGTGACTTGCATTGACAGATGGTGGAACAAGTGAAAGGCTTATGGAAGAATCCCTTCAAAACATGATTATCCTCTTCTTCACACAAGTGAAAGAGAAACACACTGGGTGTCATCGGTTAGGGGGGAGGTGGCACAGGCTGCAACATCCTCTTTGCAAGGGAAAGCCACAAGGTTTATGTGAAATGCCACAGTCTGTCTTAATTTAGAACATGGCAGTGCCACGAAGACGTACGTTGGAGTGAGACCCTCGTCGTCAGACTCTGGGTCTAATCTCATGGACCAGCTGGGCCCACAGTGACTGATAAGAGCCCTGTTGAGTGGGCGTGGGCTCAGCATGCTGGGAGTCCTCGCGATGACTTTGTTACTGCCACTTTACAGAAAGCCTCCTCTGTGTTCCTACATCTTTATATCCATATATGCTGGTAGTTATGGGCCTATGACAACCTGGAGATTTATTTGTCTCGTCGAGCCAGTCCATCAGGAAATGTTAGAATGAATGCAAGAAGCAGAATAATCCACTTACAGTAGCCATATACCTCTACTTACTCTCAGAGACTTGGTTGGATATTATGTAAAGTTTTTTGTCTTGATGTTTTTCGCTTCACTTTAATTTTTTTGATTTCCCCTCCGTTTGAATTTAACATTGAAGCCTATTGCGTGCCATCCACTTGAAGTTACTTCAGATCAGTTCTAGATCGAGTTACACTGAACAAGCTGGCATCTTGCAAAACCTGTCTTAAGCTTTTGTTTTCGGCACGCTCTAACCCTCCAGTCTGTTGTTCCTTGTACGTTGTTCTGTAAGGAAGTGGATCCTATCCATCATGAGATTCATGCTTTTGAAATGTGTTGCAAGGCCGTGCATGTGAATGAGTGATTTAAAGAAAGCAGTTGTAAGCGTGGGTTAGTTTTCTTTTAAGGCTCTTTGAAGCATTATCACGATTTCCTGCCTCACTGACCTGCTTTGTACTACCACTTTGTACCTCAAGGTTTCAAAAATGGGCTCTTTTTTTTGCAGTGTTGATCAACACTTTCACATCCTGCAAAGACTCATTGCTCTCTCTCTCTTTGGGTGTCGGTTATGTGCTTCTCGCCCAGTGAATGCATACATTCATGCTTTCTTGCAGTCAGCCGGTTGTGCAAGAGAGGAAGAATCTTGTTGCGTGATTTGCTAGAAGCCACACACTCATGCATTACGTTGTCTTTGTCTATTAGTCAGAAGTGTTTTAGTCACCTTCATTCGCAGTAGGTTTTGAGTAAACAAAGATCATTCTCACTTAAAGGGGACGTATTACGCTTTTGTGCTTTTCCCTTTCCTTTAGTGTGTTTTGTAGGTTTTTTTTTGTGCATGTAAAACTCCTGCATAGTTACAAAGCCCAAAGTCCAGGCCAAAGGGAGTTACTTTCTCCCACATAAACACTGCTCCTGAACTGCCTGAAACACCTTGAATGAAGTCCTGCCTTTTCTTCCGTAACGTGGTGATGTCACCAAGTAATACATTTGCATTAAACCTGCCTAGCGGCTAGTTTGGCACGCCCTCAAACAAAGCTAGTTATAGCGGAGCTGGAGGGGAGTCAGAAGAGTTTGGTTCGGTTAACCAATCACAACAGTGGGCCAGCTGACCAATCAGAGCAGACTGGGGTTTTCGAGAGGGGGCGGGGCCTGAGCTCAAACGGAGCGTTTCAGACAGAGGGAGAAAAGAGGTGCTTTAGCACAATCGGTGTGCGAAAAATAAAGCGTTTTTCGAACATTAAAGCATGTAAACATGTTGTAGTAGAAATCCTGAAAATAAGCATAATAGGTCCTCTTTAAAACAACTGAACTCTTTAGTTTGTTAGCAAATACATCCCTAGCCCTCAAAAACAGACCACTGATCAGTCAAAACAAGTTTAAATCTACTTTAGGGTACCTCTTCTAACAACCGCCCTAACATGGTATTCTGGTTGCTTTTCCTTTAAAAAAAAAAAAAAAAAAAAAAAGGTAGTCAGTCACACGGGAGAAAACCCCATGTTGCTATAAAAATATTGTGACATCCATGTGTAGCCACTTGCATGAACGCCGGCTTTGCTGCCATCGGTGTGGATGTTTACATATGAAACTTGTTTTTGGACTTTTGCCACTGGTATAGCACTTTTTTCTTGATATACCTTACACTGTAAAATTTACATTTTAGAAACAATCAAAACACAGTGGCATGTCTTGTAAAACAATTTGAGGCATGAACACAAAGAAGTAAATGGGCCATGCTGTTTTTTCTAGTTAACAAGTGCTGATATCAGGGTGATATAAATAATATATAAATGTTATATATTTATTTATTGTTACATAAATAGTTTTTTTTATTTTTGTATACACAGTCCTACCGTATTTTTAGGAGAATATCTATAAAATAAAAACTTTTCAATTATTTCTTTTCACCTAATAATGCAGAGGAGTTGGGGGGGACTTTTTTCAGCCCTGAGTAGTGTCTGCAGGAGTCCCTCACAAGCTGCGTACAGACACAACAACCTCCACCGAGAAGTGGTCTTTTAGTGAATGACTCAAACTGAAACTGTAAAAGTCAGTGAGGCATGTAACCCCCTCCACAGTGGAAATTAAGTCCAGGATTCTTTCTAAAAAGTGTTTTTTTTATGGCTTCCTATTGTCTCTTGCTCAAGTGTTGACAGTATGCCACTTCTCTGACACAGTTGTCATTGAACCCTGCCTAAAAAAACACTTTTTAGATGTTAGAAACAAAACAGTTGTAGCTGTTAACATGCATCACTTGTGCACCTTGTTCCTCTGATTGAGAGATCATCACTTCCACGGGCGTCTGCTGTCATAAGTGAGGTTTTAATAGCTGCCGTCACTGTGTAGGAGCAGAGAGAACCACATTCCTGTTGGCAGACACATGGGGAGAGCCTACAGAGGAGGGGCAGGGTTACAGGTTTATGACGGGGCAAAGGTCTAACACACACACATTCCCCTGATGGGACTTGTGTGCATGTGTGTTTGTAGAAACTATAACAGCGTATGCAAGCCGAAATTACACGTCAGCATGTGGTATGTTCATCAACCTGGAGGTGACTGAACCCAGGGGAAGATCTGTGTTATCGGTTACAAGAGGTCGTCTGGTCCATTAACTGTTCCTCATTCTTTTCAACATACAGTCGAAATGGGGCAAATACTCCTTATTTGTTATAAAAGTAATAAAAAAAAAAATGATGTTAAGTTTCATTTCAGGTTATTTACAGGCTTAAAACTTCTGTTCCATTTTGAGTTTGATCCAGCGCTGTACTTTTAAGCTGACACACCCACAGTAATGATTAATGTCCCAGTCAACACCGTATTAAACATTGTTATTCCCAGCGTGATCCATTTTTTAAAAGACCGTGTGTCTGAATACCAAATGACACACAATGCTGGGAGTGTGTGCTTTTATGTGTGTGTGTTTGCTCAGTCTGCCAGCACATACAGTATGTTTGTATGCGAACACATGGGTCAGTGACATCTGCTTTCTCTAAAGCTCTTCTTGAGCGGCAGCTTGCGGTGTGTTTCCCGGTCATGGATTGTGGCCTTCAGACAGAGTGTTACTGAAAACAGATGGATAAATAATATACATGACAGACGAGGGGAGATATATACAGGCAGGGATGACAGACAAATTTGGGGAGGGAGACAAAAGATGTGCAGTGTGGCATGCAGACAATGAATGATGAGGCAGGAGGGGAGAGAGGTGAGAAGGACATATGTTGCAGTAAGAGGATTTGAAAACTGGAAAACAAGATGGAAAAAAAGCGAGATTATACACGGGGTATATGGCAAAAAATGCAAACAGATGGATGGTTGAGAGAAAAGCATCATGAAAATAGAAACAAAGCAGAAAAATTAAGGTGTTGGGTATAAATCCCAAGGGGTGGGAATCACCAGAGGCCCCATGATAAAATATTGCATGTTGTCTAATAAGAAATCATATAGAGTCATTTGCTACAGTCGGCCACATTAAAAAAAGGACTTGATGTACAATGGCATTTTAACATTTTGGTCTTTTTAGGCAATTTTGTTGAAGAGCGCGAGGGTGTCTGTTTTTCTGCCAGGTTCGGTCCTCTAGGTAATCCTTTTGCACTTAACCTACATGAAATCCAAGTCACTAATGAACGGGAAAACGGCCAGGAAGAGAGCGAGTGAAAGCGAGAAACGAGTCATTCTGATCTCCATGGAAACCAGACCCCAAAACAGAGCCAAAGACTGTTGTTGTCCTCTGGAGGAGAGTTGGAGAGAGTGGAGAGTCAGTGAAACGTTGTTTTCTCATGGGATGGCTACAGCAGCTACAGTATGCAGTTAACTGTATTCACTTCTGTGGCTGTGAATGGTTATTATGTAATTATTTAGAGTGTTTTTCTGTATAACTCGCTGACATCTGCCGTCTCTGTGTGCCGTTTTCTTGTCACTTCTTTTTGTCAGACAAATTGAGAATGATGTAGGTGCCTTCTGGGCCAACTGGTAACAACTCCTGTAATCCCTCTAAAACTGGAATTATCCCTCGTAAACCTTTCTTTTGTACTTGTATGTACTTGTATGACATTGACTTTTTCTTTTTCGTTCCCATTTTGAACTCCCCACCGGAGTTGAATCAACCAATCGACGTGGCGTTGACATTTTGAAGGTGCGACTGTGCACGTCGGCTCCTCTACGGTTACCCATAACACCCCTCTATGCGTAGGTTTGCAGAGACGTTTACGTGCATCTTTGGAGAAGCATATTTTCAGCTTTCCTCAGACGTGTCGTGTGGCAGTCGTAGTTGTAAAAGTAGAAGAAATGAACCTTAAATGTCACTAATCTGACCCGTCAGTCAGTTGGACAGGAACTTGTATTTGATGGGAGTGGCTGCTGCTGCTGGACTTTTCACCGTTGTTCCGATTAAAGCAGATGATGCCTCCTCCGGCAATTACTTCTCTCTTGTGTACATACCGAAGCACGCTCAAACATATACACACACTTGTGCATTGATGTCAGACTAGCTTGTAGGAAGTCAGGAGGTCCCATGTGAGACACAATGAGGCGTTTCAGTGTAATTTCCTCCCTGTGCGGTGTATACACTCGGTACGGTGCACACGTAAATAAACACGCATGTTTGCATACTATACTTGAGGACCCTTGACGCAATACGTTCCCCGCGCCCTGCGCAAAAAAGGCACCACATAAATGAGGCACGAGGCTGTTCTCTCAGTCTGCCCTCTTTGTCCACTCCCCCAACCATCTGAAGGCCAGAGTCACATTCCTCAGCTTTGTTCCCACTGAGATGTAAAGGTGTGTGTGTTTGTGTGTGAATGCCCTTTTGAAGCCGGGTCAGGGGGGGATGGTTATTGAAAAAGTTAAGAATATGTTTATATTTGTTCACAGGTATTACTGAGCATGAAAGTTGATAACATCTGTTAAAGATGTTCCGATACCATTTTTTCTTCCCGATATCAATATCTGAACTTGGGCCGATACCGAGTACCGATCTGATACCAGTGTGTTAAAAACACGTCACTGTTTTACTGGTGGGATTTTCCAGTGTAAAATATTGCTATCTCTGGCTAACGTTACATTCTTGAGATTGACGTGATAGCCGATCGGTGTATAGACTCGTGTACTCGCCGATTCTTGATCCAGCATTTTAGTCTGCATCTGAGGCATTTCTGGCACTGCTGTCGAAACAACTCTCACTTGTTCACATCATTTTGATGTGTTGGCAGACATTCATATCTCTGTGTTTTCTGTGAAGCCAGTGTTCCACTGGAAATAATGGTGATGTAAACCCCCAGATTCAACATTACAATACTCCTACTTGTTCAGATGTACAGTAAGTCAGCCATCATTTTATTGGTCGGTAAATCTGACACATAATGAGAGACACAAGAGGAGGAAATTATGAGGACGGCATTTGTTTCGTGGAGAGATGCACAGACAGTAGTTACAGTTCTGGGACAGATAACATGGCAGCTTTACTATAAGTACCTAGTCTTGTTAGTAGGGGTGTAAATCGTGATGAAATTCCTCACAATACGATATTATATTGATTCTTTGGACACCGATACGATATTTGCTGATATCATAAAGTCTGCCACGATACGATTTTGATTCAATTAAGGGGTCAGCGATCGATATGCAACGATATCATATGCCTATTTAACACAATCAATTACATTTATATCAGCTATCAAAAAGCAACAAAAATATGATTTGACAAGTTCATTACTGAACTTTTAAATGAAAAAATGTTTGTTTTTTAATAAAAAAAAAATAACAGACCTCCTATTCATTGTAAGAGTGCCGCATTTCTCATGTTTAAGCACTGTTTGAATGTTTAGGAAGGAGGTGCATGGGAATTTCAAAATAAAGGCGTATCTTAAAGATGACAGTGTTATATATTAAGTGTCTTTTAAAGATACATTTGAAGTATGTATAGAGCTTTTTCTTTGACCGAGATGGCAGAACTTCAACAAACATACAGTAGGTTTATAATACTGTACAGTACCAATGGGTCTGTAGCCATTTCTACTGGAAATCAGACCCCAGGCAGTGAGTTTGTGGAGGCTGACCGTGTTGGAGCGGGCGGGGGGCGAATAGCAGAGAGCTGAGATGTTAACAGAGGAGTGAAAGTTTCTGGTGTCTCCGCGTTTACGGTCGAGGCTTGTTAACCGACTGACTGATGGTTTGATGGCAGTAGGAGACGTCCTGTTGACTCACACTGTGGGTTACCCTGGTGCGGAGGCGGCTCGGCTCCTCTGGAGCTCTGTTTGACAAACACACACACACACACACACACTCACACATAGTCACGGTGAACCGGGATGAGTTAAAGAGCGTGTGTTGCAGGCAACGAGCCTGTTCTGTTTGTTCAGATGTTTTCCCACAGCCCCTGTTAAAGCGTGGAGACATCAGACCCCCGCCGAGCTGTTTAGTCTGTCATGTTTCTGCAGGTCACTGTGTGGACACGTGCACATGCACTCCTCCATTTGTCACCGTGACATATCACTGTCGAGACATATTTTCTCATTCATGCATCAACTTTCACACTCTCATTATTGTTCCTCTTGATCACTTAACAACCTGTTGCATTAACCTTCAGGTGCTTCTAGCTTCTCTTTCTAGTAGGGGATGTACAAAACACTGCCTTACTTTCTAGAGAGATGCAACTGCGTAATTGTTTATGAAACATTTACAGTATAGATACTTTGGTGGAATCGTCTTTAGTCAGTTCATATGATGCGACATTGTTGGAGGTTCCCAACAGTGGCGCAGCATGGATCACCGCCTCTGTTTTCAACTCTATTTTAAGTTGTCTCCGAGTCTCGTCTCCGGTCGTACTTTTGCAATCACCACCCTTAAGGTGTGGTTTTGTCTGCAGGCTCACATTTATGTCTCGTTTACCCACAAAGTCCCATCAGTCAGCTTTTGTCTCTTACACAAGGATGAACATCATGTTTGGCGCCTTGTGCTCCACCCTGAGTCACCCGATGGTTTGGGTGTTTTGATGCTTTCCAGAAAAGGCACTGAACAATCTCCTCATGTTTACGTTTGCTTCCCTTTATTACTCAGTATTGCTAGGAATCTGTGTCTGAGTCTGTGTGTGTGTCTTAGTTTAGCCACACTGACACTTGACGCTTTTGTGGTTCCTCTTCTTTTTTTTCCCCCAGTTGCTCAGGGAGGGTGTGGTGTTTCCTTTCCTGTTTTGTCTCTAAATGTTAGTTAGTCAACATTTTAATTGCACTCCTGCGTTTCTTGATGTTTCGGGTTCCCCTTTTGGCTTCCCTTTTGGCGGTTGGCAGAGTGATAGGATAGTTTGATTTTGATATTTTCCACCTTTTACTTAAAAAATTGAAGGCAGAAATGTTAACTAACGGCATGATCCATTTTCTTCACACCCCCGTTCTATCACACAGCCACACCCTGTATCTCCCCCCCTATTCATATTTATGGTGGAAGTTTTAGTGATAGAAAACGCCCTCTCTGGTGACGGGAAACTCTTGAATTCATAGGATTATCACACTGAAAAAAAACATCCTTTATTTACTTTTGCAGAGTAAATAAGAATCAATCAAACAGGCGTGTCGTTACTCGTGCATGTTGAATTGAATGTTGTATTTCTGTGTCTCTTCAGGCCAGGAGCAAGGAGACGGGAGCTCTGGCTGCGGCCAAAGTGATCGAGACAAAATGTGAGGAGGAGCTGGAGGACTACATCGTTGAGATCGACATCCTGGCTAAATGTGACCACCGCTACATCGTCAAGCTGCTTGACGCATTTTACCATGACAACAAACTGTGGGTAGGTAACACAGGAATCTGGTTTAAGACAATTAGCTGTAAGTGTAAACCACAAACTTTTCAACCCTTCTCTCTTCCTGTTTCACCTTTCCTTTTACTGAAAACGCTCCACACTGATCACCGTGTTTGCACATTTTAGCACTTACACTTAGTTTAGAAGTATGCTGCTGCGTGGGAACACTGAGGTCAAGGCTACTGGTGTATTAGACTGGTGCATAATGTACCAAAGGGACCTTATCTGCTGTCCACACTGATACCCTCCTCACTAGATATATCCTTTCCACCGTGTCGAGGAGTTTCTGTCTCCGTCCACCCAAGTTTTCTTTGCAACCTTTCCAAACAGCCACAACACACACAAACCTGAAATCAGCGGGGAAGTAGAAAAACAGATCTTTTAACCATGTTGGCAGGCTCATGGGATGTTTCATTTCAGTCTGAGACTGCCTTGTTGTTTTTTAGTGCAACAGTATCTCATCCAGAGTATATTTCTCCTACATATGAAAGCTCTGTTGAATAATAAAGATAAGAAAAGCGGATTGCCTAAATGGGGATGACAGAAGACCCCCCCCCTCCCCCCCAGGGTGACGTAATACATCAGAAATGACCCAATCCTCACCCTGATGTTACAACAAGAATGAAGATTGATTTCAGTTCAGTGTTTTCTGCTCTCGAGTTATGTTCCCTCGCTGCACTCGCTCTCTGGGTCAAGTGTTCAACTCCCTCTGTAATCTCCCAGTCTATCGGGCCAAGAAAAATAATAGTGACCTCATGCTGGGGCACGACCTTGAATATCTGAGGAATTACAAGGCAGCGTTAAGGCTAAAGATAGTTGTGTGTGTAGTGGATTATAAATGTAAGATTTAGAGTTTAGATTGAACAGATCTTTTATTTCAGTATGCTCCCTTCTTCAGTTATTACAACAATAGTAATTGTTCAACATATCTATGCATGAAAAAGACTTATGGTTTCACACAGGAAATGAACACCAGTTTCCTGGGTGAAAGTCTGGTGTTTTCTCACCCACACGTCCACCCCGACCTCCTTATGCTGCATTAGCCGCTATTTATATTTCCTGGTTCACGATTGCGTGAATTACACACACATTTATTTTGTGTGATATACATGAATTACAGTGCATTGCTTTTTCGTAGGTATAGCTATGAACAGTGTATGAGACCAGCCTGCGTTGTTAAGTACATTGTTAAAGTTGAAAGATGTAAGATTTCAGCCCTGGCACACCTGTGGTTCCCATGGTAACAGCAAGTGCGGTTTAGTACGACAGCAAAAACACTCTTTGAGCAGATACTTTGTCAGAAAATTACAGCAAGAGCCGTATCTGTTTACAGCTCTGCCAAACAAGCTCACGTTGTTTTAATAAAGAAGTCAGTCAATAATAGCTATAATCTGATTCCATGCCATGCACAGCGTGAGTAGTCTTTAACACAACAGCAGGGCACCGTAAAGTTAGTCACCTTGCTGAGAAGTGGAGACCTGTGTCTAACAGCTCCTTGTGGCTGCGGCTTTTTCTTCTATTACTCCCTTGCAAAAATGAAAAATGGGCCACCGACTAGGGCTGGACGATTTCGAAAAAATATCTAATCGGGATTATTTTGACTGATATTGCGATATGATTTGCGATAATAGAGGGAACAATCATTGTTACATTGTAATGCTCATTTTCATTCAAGAATTTGCCATCTCTGCCTATACACACATGCTATGCCACAGCCCCAGAGCAGAGCTATAGTCGTGGTTGTGTCGGCCATAGCTGGAATTCCTGAGTGTGGAAGGTGAACGTCCTCCATCAGTCAAAGCCTGACTGTCAGACTGTGTTAGTTTGTGCTGAAAAGTAAAATGTGCAAACATCCCTTCCTGCAGCGTTTATACCACAGACTTCCTGTGTGTGTCTGTGTGGCTTCAGACTATCAACCTTTACTATCTCACTTCTGAGCTGTGCTCAGATACTAATGGTTTCTTTTAGATTTTACACATCATAACTCAATCTCTTCAAAAATGTTATTCAGCCTGTATTTTAAGAGCAACCAACTTTTCTGGTTTAGTATAGAAACTCACAGCGGATAAAATGGACATATGAGCATCCGACCAGCAGCAGAATAACAAGCTCTGTACCTCTTTGCTATGAGTGTGTCCGCTGGCCTCAGGATCTCAACAATTAGCCCAGTGGTTGGTGGTCAGGCCTCAGTAACCTCCGGTTGGGTGGACTGGGCAGGGGTGAGATGATGCATTCCAGTACCGACCCACCCGTTCTGCTTTCTACTGAGTAAGAGAGGAACAGATGAAGAGAGAGAGAGAGAGAGAGAGACAGTGAGAGAAGGGCTGTTTGTTCCCGTTCAGGAACAATCTGGTCTTGAGGCTAGAGGGGCAGCCAGGCCCACAGCGTGAGAAAAAGAGGGCCTTTAACATGGGGACGAGACTGCTGACATCAGCACACTGAGAAGAACGAACAGTGAGAGAAAGAGAACAGATAAACAGATGAAAAGGAGAGACAATAAACACAGAGGAGAACTTACACTCACCATTTAGAAGCATAGTTAAGCCTGTCTGATTAAAGGGTTTGTTTAGCCAAATGACAAAAAGACACACTTAGCTTTATTTTGCAATATCTATGCTTCCACCCAAATACTAATAGAATCCATAGAGACTATTTCTCCAGTGGAAAGTATATAAAATACGTAACATAAAATCTAGGGCTGTCAAATCGATTAAAATATTTAATCGCAAATTAATTGCACATTAAAACGGAGCCCACTACCCAAGTTGCGTCAATGCGTTAAAGAAGTTAGTGGGGTTAAAACTAATTTGCGTTAATTCGTTATTATCCCGTTAACTCTGACAGCCCTAGTAAAAACGTAATGGGGATACATGTATATTCTCCATGCTTTGAGCACCATAAACAAAATTCCATCTGCCTCTATAGTATTTGGGCAAAACTCAACACAGTCGTCTGCATAGCTAGATAACACTAGAGCTAAGGGAGAAAATGTTTTTTTTTGTCATTTTGGGGAATCAGATTAGAGCTCCAGCAGAAATGTCTAATGAAGGAAGTAAAGTTTCACAATAGATGAACTTTTAGATAAGTTTGAAATCGGAGCCAAATATCTATTCATCTGAACCGTTAAATATAGAATGATGGAAACATCTTTTCTTGTGTTTTGTGTTCCCAGACTCTGTCAAACTTAAGGCTCTTCAAAATAATTCTATACAAAGTAGGTAGAGACGAGTGGGATCTCGCTGTAATAACACAGTGAGACAAGGACAATACTTTTTAATGTCATTATATTTTTGCCATACAGTGAGGTCTACAGTACATAATGTCACCGGCTGTGGTTGCTTGGAGATTTTTTTGATGACACTGGAATGCAGATCAATAGAAGTCGGTATGTTGAGTCTTTCTTGGCACCGCCTCATGTACACAGAAGCATTAGTCATGTTCATAGAGTGACACAGTTTAACAGTGTGTCACGGTTTATATGCTCATATTTCTTTCTTTATTATTGCAGTTTCTGAGCAGGTCATTGTTGGCAAATAGCCTTTTAAATCATTTTTTATTTTGGCTGAATGAGGTGGGAAATCACTGTGTCAGTACAGAGCTGTGAGTCGCAGGAATACTGCAATGTCAGCGAGGCCTGCTCCCTTTTTTAAAGCTTTTTGTATTTTGTAGGCTGTGTCTAATTTGGTTCAGCTTGTCTCAAAAGAAAAATCAAGCACATTGATTTTTAGGTCTTAGGTTAAGCTTGTGTCTGCATGCGTTCAGCCCATAGTAGGTATGCTTTGCATGTAGCTTGACCGGTCGGGGCACATTCTTCACTACAGCACAACATGTCATCCAGAACTGTTTCAAGCAGGAAGAAAAAATCTGGCTGCAGAGACACTGACGGAGACACAAACCAGTTGCTTGTGACTCAGTGGTGCAATGTACAGCTGTTTAGGTTGGGCAGCACCGTGTGTTGCTACTGAAGGGCAGCTCATTTCATTTAGGGAGGGGTGTTTTTTAAACAGAGGGGAAATAGAAATAATGTTTGGTTAGCGGTGAGCAGGAATGGGGAAATAGTTTTGTACTGAGATGTGTAATAAACCTCTCTCTGGGGAAGCGCTTAAAACTAGATTGTTTTATCAGTATTTACAGCACTGCATGGAGATATTGTTGAAAACACCTTTTAACTATACTATATACCATACTAATTTAAATTTAAATTTCAACTAGCAGCCACTTTCATATTTTAGCAGCATTTGGCTGGTGCTAATTTCCAACCCTGGATATAACGAGAATGGGACGGACGTAAGGTCACAGTGACCTTGACCTTTTGACCACCAAAATCTAATCAGATAACGATATATCAGCCAATAGTACTTTTTAAAGCATAAATAAATATCATAAACTAACAATCTTGAACAAACAATATCCAGATAGAGTTTTTGAGTGTTAAACTTTTTTTAATTTGCAACTGAGAATGACAAATTACAAGCAAAGTTACAGATGATAGATAGTTTTAAACCAAGTGTTCAGTGCTTTAATAGAGCTTAAGTCATGTCTTAGTTTGTGTTAAGAGAAACAGAGGTTAAAAACAGAAGGCAGTTCATTGTGATCCAGTGAGGAGATATGAAGGCTGGGAGCAGCAGAGCGTGTAACACACAGCCCAGACCGTCTTTCCGCTGTCTGTCCTTTTCAAGAGACCGTGACGAAGTGAAACATCCTTGATAACACGTGACAGAACGAGTGGGGTTTGTCCATCCGAACTTAACAAAAGCACATTTGTTTCACCTGAAGAGTTGCATGCCATGCTTGACATTCCTCATCTTTGAGTTTTCCACGTGCATGGAGGTATGCATAGTTCCTCGTACAGAGTCATCTGTACCTGCTGGGGTGTTTTTGTACCTTTTGTACTTATAATTCTCTTGATGGCTTTGTCCGGACTGAAACTCCACGCCCTGTCCTGACGGTGTTGTCGTAGCAAGCAGGACTCGATGATTAAATCAGAGTGACATCACTCAGCAGGTATCCTGCGTACACCACCTAGGGTTGATCTTTAACCAGATTAACTGTTCTGCATGGGATTAATATGAAATCATGTGGTGTCTTTATTTTCTTTGGTCCCACTGTACTTGAACATTTAGAGGTTTTTCTGACAGGCAGAGTGTGAGAGACTGACTATGTAAGGAGAGGAAATGAAATTGTTGGAAGTTGCTGTTGGCCAAGACACCATTTAGGGAGGTGTTCTCATAATATTTCTCCCTCTCTCTCTCTCTCTCTCTCTCTCTCTCTCTCTCTCTCTCTCTCTCGCTCTCTCTCTCTCTCTCTGTGTCTTTACTTCACTGCTGAACTGGTATTTATACGCGTGTCCCAGTAACTGTGTACAGTTACACCCTGATTGTTTATCACACACTGTAGTCTGAGTCCAGCTGTCCACTTTCCAAAGTGTGTACTCCATAGTACTTTCACCACAGACGTCAAAGAGTATTTGACTAACGTAGAGCAGGGGGAGCTCTCCAGGTACTGATGACATCATATTAACATGTCATCTTCTTTCCTCTGGTTTGCTTTACCAAAAATAGATTGCCAAAATAGTGTGAATAGGAATGACTGGGAATGTTGCACTACCAATTTGTTGTTGTTGTTTTATCCTCTGGAGAGTTACAATGTATGTTATTAATTAACTCAAGCTCATTTTACTGCCGCACGCTTCCTAAATTACTCTCAAGTTCAGGTGCCAAATCTTTATGGTCTATCAGTGCTGAATGTTTCTAGTCGGAGAATCAAAATCATTTCATTAACGTTTTTTTTTTTAGAATAGAATAGAATAGAAAATACTTTTATTATTAATTATTATTATTAATTTTAGCATGCAAAAGGCAGAATTTTGTCTTTGGTTTGCATGTGCAAAATCTGCTATTAAAACACAACGTGTCACACAAAGTTATGAGTTGAGATATATTAGAATAGAAAGCATTTAAAAGACACCCATATAATAATTGTACAAATATGAGTTGTGCATGTATAATATTCACAAAGCTGGGTCAAGTTTAATCTCACCCATTCTCCCCTCCCCCCCTTCATTCCCCAGATCATGATCGAGTTCTGCCCCGGAGGTGCTGTGGATGCCACAATGCTAGGTAGGCCTCTCTCTCTCTTTTTGCTCTCTGTGTGTTTTCATAAGCACTCCACCTTCTTCCCTGTCACGAGAGTCAAGTTCCACACCTGCGGAGGTGCTGAGACTACACCTGTCCCTTCAAGGAAGTGTAGACATAATAAAACGTCAAAGATGTGCTGCCAATCTACGCTATTGTTTTAAAGCTCCGGTCCATACATCGAAGAATCACAGCATGTTTATTTTCTGGAGAGAAAAATCTAGAAAACCAACATTTATCCCAATACTGTTGCTCCGAACATGATCATGCACGCTCTTCATCAGTCTGGCCCTGAATGCTCTAGAAAGCAGTCAGACATAGTGTAGTCCTCCGGTGTGGGAAAACCCCCCGGTCTGTTTTTACTGGGTAATCCACATCCTCATAACTGTCTGTACCCCCACTGCAGCTAACCAAACACAGACACGGTAGAATAAAGTCTGCAGGGCAGGGACTAGCTTGGATGTGAGAAAGCTTTTCTGATCTGGGATTACTTATCCAGCAACTCTATCTGAGAGACCTCATTGATATCATCACGGGTTTACCTTTTTTCTGTTTTCTCTGGCGGAGCTCACACACTGCATCTGTCCTCAAGACTCTGTTTTATGATTGTGTGTACGCCGAATGTGGAATCTGCGAGGTGTGCACAATGGGTTTTGAACCCTCTCAGCTAGTTTCCTCAACTCTCCTGCCACCGTATTTAACCCCTCCATCTCCTGCCCCCTTATCAGAGTTGGATCGCGGGCTGACGGAGCCTCAGATTAAGGTGGTCTGTCGCCAGATGCTGGAAGCTCTGGACTACCTCCACAGCATGAAGATCATCCACAGAGACCTGAAGGCCGGTAACATCCTCCTCATGCTGGATGGGGACATCAAACTGGGTGAGGATTTAGATATTTATACTTTAGAATATTGTTAGTTGTAGGTGTTTCTACAAAGTTGACATTTAACTCTAGCATTCCGAGAAAGCAAGATTTTGTTGACCATTGACTGTTATTCATTGTGAAGGCATTAGGGCTGGGCAATATGACGAAATATATCGTATCATATATATTAAAATGTCTATCGCATATATTTTTCTGTATCGTTGTTAATGAGGCTAGGCCTATAATTATTAATTTCTCTCTAAAATTTCACTTAAAACTTTATGCTCACTTTGCACCCAAGTTCTTAAAATGAGAAAATACTCAACACTTTTCATTTGTCAAGTATATACTGTATGCTGCAAACCACTGCAAGTCGGAAGTCGATAATTCCGAGTCGGTATTTATACTTCCAATCTAAATGTGTGCCGGTGTATCTGTTCGGGGAGGACTTGGACGCCCACAGTAAACTGATGTTTGTATGTGTATAAGTATGTAAGTGTCTGAGCTTCGCAAGCATCTTCAGAGAACCCACATCATTCACCACAGCGCCATTAGCGAAGAGAAACGCATATAAAGTACCCATCTTTGAATCAACAACTAGAAAATCCTGTGGCGCAATATTTCTGAAAATCTAATTTATGGTATTTTAAGGATCTGCGGGAACCCTGTTATAAAAGAGACGGGAAGAGTAGACTAGTACCACATGATCGCAAAGACTTCTGTCAAACACAAATCAACTGAATGGAAATAGCAGCTACAGCATTGTTACAGCACATCTCAAAACACAAACACTACATAAAGTATGTGTGCCGCCCTGTTGCTGTGATGCCAGGTGTGTTTATGTTGGCGAGTTTCCGACTTTGAATTCCGACTTGAATAGCCGTTCCATTGAAATTTTCCGTGTCGGAGGTCTGAGTTCATTCATTAATTCACACAGGAGTATACAAAAATAGGTTTTACCATTTGGTTATTTCATGTACTGTAGACTATTTATATGAAATTACCTATATTGGGATAGATGTTGGCCGTATCACC
This sequence comes from Sebastes umbrosus, assembly GCF_015220745.1. NCBI lineage: Eukaryota > Metazoa > Chordata > Actinopteri > Perciformes > Sebastidae > Sebastes > Sebastes umbrosus. The sequence continues at coordinate 9,049,214 of NC_051285.1, forward strand.
CAGCTCTTGTAGGCATCATGGTGACCAAGTGCCATTTTTGCCCAAGCTCACACATGTACACAGGTGTACAAAGTCTGAAAAATGCAATACAGTAAGTTCAGAGAGTAACAGAGGATTCGGTGAACATATTTAAAATTTATGGGTTGGATTTGGATCAAATTTGTAGGGCCCGGTGTAATCTCTCTGTCTTTTACATCCCATCATTCACAGAGAAAACCATTTCACTGCCAAAATGATGCAAGTGGAACTAATTCTCAAATAAACCCCACATTCCCATTGCACATTACAGGTTACCTCTGGAACTCTGCTCTGTTGTTTCTTTGGCTTACATGCATGCTGTCATATGGGCTGAACACACACACACATGCAGCCACATTGATGCTGTCACACATACACACACACAGTTAGAGGCCCTGTACCGCTCCTGCTGCGCCGTAGGACGATCATAAGTGGGCATTGTGTGGGGGAAACTGCATTCTCAGAAGTTTGGCATATTTTCATTTATTGGCTTTTTGAAGAGTTCTCCGCATTCTTCACATTGCACAGCTGAAGTTGTGGATCCATCCAACCCATTTCACCAGCATGTTTTGGATTAAAGCGTAGTTTCCAGGAAAGGAAAAGGGTGTCTTAATGTGCTTTATGTACGTGCAAGTTAAGGAAGTGCAGACTTTTTGCCTGACAATTGGATCCTCAGACATAAAACAAACAAAAAAATATATATGGCTCTCTTTTGCATGCATGATGTTTTACTTTCTGTACTGTCTGACTCTGTTATTTTGCACAGTCATGACCAACAAACTTCCATTGTTCCCTAAGACACCGCAGTTCGATATAATTACTGGGAGTTGCCTCTTTAACCTCATTAAGTAATTTGCTGTTTCCAAACTAAACTAACTACATGTTAATTCAAACAAGGTAGCAATTACCTGTCTGTCAATTACCTGTGATACGTGGCAGTAAACACTTTGTTCTTCCATGCAGAACAGCGTGTCCTAAACTTTTTGGCTAATGGTTATAAAACGCTTCAGCGATTGTTGATCTTGAGATATGTTCAGCAGTTGGACCAATTTTAAGAGACAGAAGAAATGTGTTTCATGCTGCTTTATCAAGGAAAGGAAAATCAATATAGAACAGGCAACAACACAATATTCGTATTTATGCTCACACTTTAATACATTATCTGAATTTTGCACTTAAAAATCTTAAGATCAAATCACTAAATCCCAGTCATGACTATTATTTCTAATCTTTGAGTTTGTTGGGATTCCCTAGTTCCTGATGGTGTGGTGCATTATGGGAACCTTTAGGTATGAAGGGTATACATATTTGTGTATAATCATAGTAATGCTTCATGAGAGACACACCCTTAGCGATTATTTAAGGGAACATAGTGTAGGTTAAACTCAGTGACACAGCAGGTTTTACTGCAGCTTTGCCAGAATGAACTGACGTGTATTTGACCTCTGGGTTTAATTGGTATTTTCTATCGGTATGTTTTTACCAGAATATGTTACCATTAGGGCTGTCAATCGATTTAAATATTTAATCATGATTAATCACACTTTTTTTTACCTTTTCAAAATGTACCTTAAAGGCAGATTTGCCAAGTATTAAATACTCTTATCAACATGGGAGTGGACAAATATGCTTTCTTTATGCAAATATATGTTTATATTTATTATTGAAAATCAATTAACAACACAAAACAATGACAAATATTGTCCAGAAACTAGGGATGCACCGATACCACTTTTTTTCAGACCAAGTACAAGTACTTACATTTGGCTCCTCGCCGATACCGAGTACCGATACAAGTACTTCTCTGCGCTAAAAGACCCTCGTTAACAACAGCTGTCAGTGTGTCAGTGTGCTGACTTGACTATGACTTGCCCCAAACTGCATGTGATTATCATAAAGTGGGCATGTTTGAAAAGGGGAGACTCGTGGGTACCCATAGAACCCATTTTCGTTCACATATCTGGAGGTCAGAGGTCAAGGGACCTCTTTGAAAATGGCCATGCCAGTTTTTCCTCGCTAAACTTTAGCACAAGTTTGGAGCGTTATTTAGCCCCCTTCGCGACAAGGTAGTATGACATGGTTGGTACCAATGGATTCCTTAGGTTTTTTAGTTTCATATGATACCAGCATCTTCACTCTAGCTTTAAAACTGAGCCCGCTACAACCTCCAAAATATCGGCTCGTTGGATTTTTAAGCAAATTTAATTAATGCGTTAAAGAAATAAGTGGCGTTAAAGCGAATTTACTTTAATGTGTTATTATCGCCTTAACATTGACAGCCCAGGTTACAATCCTTCAGGATATTAATGTGCAAACTTGTATTTGATGTACAATAAAAGCAGTAGTACTATTTATTGTTTTATATGACGTAAACGTTCTTTCTGCAAAAGTTTAGACTGCAACAGTCTGAAATTATATATTTGACTGGAAGGTCAAAGATATTTGAATTGTAGTCTGCAAAACCAAGACAGTCACTTATGTCCCCGTAATAGAACATGCCAGTTTGTAATTGAAGCAGTCAGTCTGCTGCCTCGTGAGGAAAGGCCTCGGCCAAGAACTCAACCCTGGGCACGCCACACGTAATATTTGTACTTGCAGAGAAAAAAAATGTGTTCAGCCCAAGTGAAAACAGCACCCCTGTAATCTGAGGGTCGTGTCAGGAAATGAGGGTAGCTTGTTTGGGCAACTGAGCTGCTGTAAATTCACTGATTCCGGCTTTGTGTCTCAATGTCATGACAGTTTTACAAGCTACAAACTGTTCATCTTCTTCAAAGGAGGGAAAAGATGGTATTTTTTGAACTGGCTTCACTCCCTCTTAAACGCTTCTTGGGAATTTCTTTCAACTGTCTCACGTCATCTTTTTTCTTTTTTTGTCTCTCTTCATTCTTGTAGCTGATTTTGGCGTGTCTGCGAAAAACACCAAAACCTTACAGAGAAGAGATTCTTTCATTGGAACGCCATACTGGTGAGTAAGACGTTACTCTACATCAGAGCACCGTTAAAACTGCAGTTGGTAACTTTGAGCAAATATGATAAAAGTTATTTATATAAAACGGTCATTATATCCTGACAGTAGTGCATGAGACAGATAATTTGTAAAAACAATAATGTTCCTCCATGTCGTCCGGTGCTTCTAATGGCATTTGCAAGATTTCACAGCGCCAAAGGAAACAACCAATCAGAGCCGAGGGATGTCCCTGAATAAGCTGTCAGTCACTGCACAAACTCCCAAACTCCGACTAAACGGTCAAACTAGGCAGCGCTAATCAAATATGAATCAAGATACTGTTACTGTAATGCCTATTTATCACCTCAAACAAGATGTTTCTGAAAACATTTAATGTGAGAAATAGGCAAAAGTAGTAACAGAATCTTGATTCGCATATGATCAACGCTGCCGGAGTTCGCGAGCTTCGCGAGCAGTGATTGACAGTTGCTATTGAGACAGCTCGGCTCTGATTGGTTGTTTTCCTTCAGGCGCGGTGAAATCTTACAAATGCTATTAGGAGGACACAGAGGAACCTATTTTTTCCACAGATTTTCTTGTCTCATGCATTACTGTCAGGATATAGTGACAGTTTTTACAAAAATATTTTTTATTTTAATATATTTTATCATATGTGATATATAAACGGGGGATTATGGCTTGTTGGGAACACATTTCCTGCCACCCACAACACTACCATAATACTTGAAAGAGCATGATATACACACATTCAACCCAATACCTCAACAGCAGCATGGTGGTTCTCTCCTCTATACCTGAACAAATTAGAAAGACTCCCTTTGAAGTCTCCACAGTGAACCTCGCTCCATACTGTTATCCCCTGTGTTGCAGCCAGTTAACCATTGACCAGAACAGGTTATCATCCATCAGCAGTACCTTCCTCAGCTCATTAGAAACATGACCGTGCCCTCATTTTGCACAATCCTGAAAAGAATATTGTTTACAGTTTTTCGGTGTATACCTTTTCCCTTGAATGCACTGATTAGCAAAGTCAACAAGAAACGGGGAGCACACATTTGATTCGTTGCGCTTGAGTAAATTTAAGAGCTCAGGGGTTAGAGAGCCTTTTTGCAGATAGTCAGCAAACACGCGCTGATTGGAGAAGTGTGCTTGATGTTGACTCATGCAAAATAGTGAGCAAGAGCGAGGAGAAACACTCCTTACCCACCACCCCCCTGCAGTAATCATCAGTTAGTCACTTGATGCACTGCTCAGATAAAGATATTGTAAATACCACAGGTGTGTCTTTGATGATACCAGAAACTATTGAATCATGTTGGGACTGATTTCTATATGACGAGCTGTTTTGTTTTGGCAAATCCGATTTTTTACAACATAATAGTTAAATTCCTTTACAAGTTGAGTTACTTATTAGCTCTGTCACTTAATGCTTAGCAGTTCCTGTATGTATGTAAGACCTGTGGACTGGCTCTAAAGGTCAGTAATCCCTCATGGTCATTTTAGGACTTAAAACAAATATCAAATGTGCGTCACTTTTTAATAGCTTCCTCTTGTAAACATATTTGCTACACAAGGTCAAATCCATTTTATCAAGACAGGTTACATACTGCATACTCTCTCTCTTGCTTCACCACTCACTTCCCAAGTACACACACACAGCAATCCTACACGCTTGGCACCCAGGAGAAGTTGCAATCTGCAAACCTCACAGCTACATACCGCCAGATCCTACACTCACTGTTCCTTTAAACCTTTTGTCTTTCTCTGTCTCAGGATGGCCCCAGAGGTGGTGATGTGTGAGACGATGAAGGATGCTCCGTACGACTACAAGGCCGACGTCTGGTCTCTGGGAATCACTCTGATCGAGCTGGCCCAGATCGAACCCCCTCACCACGAGCTCAACCCCATGAGGGTGCTGTTGAAGATCGCCAAGTCGGAGCCGCCCACCCTGGAGCAGCCGCACAAATGGTGAGGATGCATTTAAAAATGGATCTGAATTCAGCATTGGTCAGTGAATGCATCATATGTGCAAAATTGTGAAGAGATAGCAGGGATATGATAGCCAGGAACACGCTTTTTTGTTATTACCAAATTTGTTCTTGTCCTGTAATTTATGTTATCCCATTGTCCTCCCCCTCTCTGCCTGCAGCCCTTTTTGCCCTTTCCAAAACTATAGCAACAACTCAGGACTTAAGCGAGTGTCAAACTACAACTTTTTCCCAATTTTATGAGTCTAAATGTTCCATAGCAGCAGATGTAATGCTGCAAAAGTGAAGTTATCAGGTGCTGAAAGGGCATTCGGGACGGGGAGCCCACGCATCATTCCTGTTGAAAGCTTTGTTTTACAAAGCACAGCTGTGCACGAAGATGACCCACATGTACCAACATCCCATAACTGAAATGTTGTCTTTGAATCTTTTGTTATGTTGCAACTATCCCTCCCTCCCTCCTCCTCTTTCTTCATACCTCTCGTTTTTGATTAACACTGCTCCCCTTGTGTTCCCTCAAGGTCACAGGAGTTTAAAGATTTCCTGAAGACAGCCTTGGACAAAAACCCAGATACTCGTCCGACTGTAGGACAACTCCACGAGGTAGGCCCCTGACCCAATGTGAAGTTAATAACCTAGCAAATGTTACACAACGCTGCACTTTGATGTATGATTGAACATTGTCTCGCCCTGTCCTTATCGCGCACCGGCACACATACAGTATACGGGGCCTTTTTTTAATCTTCTATTTTAAGACCTGAATGGAGAGATCTATGCCAGGGAAGTGAGCGCTGCACCCGTGGAGGGCACTGACATGTGAGTGGGAGAGGAATAGGAGGTGTGCAAGACTGGGCAAGAAATAGAGCCGGTAGGGAAGCAGGGATTGTGCAAAAAGTGCAAAAGTTAAGTGAAAGAAAGTGAAAGTACAAAGCTCTTTTGAAGCACCTTCTGAGGGCTTTTGAATTCTGAAGAATTTAGAAAGTTCACAAATAGATCCCCTTTGTTTTCCTACAATAGCAAATACACATAAATTCAGACTAGTGACGCTGGTAGGAAAGCACAAATAGTTTGCGTATTTCTAATGAGAGGCTGATGAAAGTCTAGCAGTAACACATTAATATCTGCGGAAGAACTCTGACAGAAGTTTCTCAAAGTTCCCGAGCAAGAGAAAAAGTGAACAGGGTGTGGATTAAAGCACGAGCGCAGTGTCTATTAAAATTCAGAGCCACAGTTTCCTGTCTGTATCCCACAGCTGAGGGGAATGCCAGCTATTTACATTCCCACCCTCAGCCAATAGCATGTCTGGATAACCCCCGAGCTCGCCACCTCTGGCCAATTAGAGAGAGGCAGAGATGAAAAACGCTAGACCCCGGGCCCGCTGGGAATTCTGCATGTGCTCTCCAGTGTGGGGGGGAAAAAGAGACGGGCGCGGTCCGGTTTTTGGTGCCGTGCTGGAGGTTTTTAGATGTTTATCATGCCTGCTGCTCCTTACGGCTGTCAGATACTATTTACTGTGGATAGTTGTGCAATGATGGCATTGAAATCAGGGTGTTGAATGAAGTCAGCTTACTGGAAGTTACCATCAGCGTATGTGACAAGTTTTAAAGTCAGAATTTGTTATTCATCGGAGTGTATGGATGTGGGAAACAGATGTAGCGCAGGAAGTGAACATGACGATTCTAATGAATCATAGATAACATTAAACTGTAGGTGTGTGTGACTGTTCCAAAAGAGCACTTATAAGGACACAGATTCATTGTCATCAGGCTTTTTCTAACATGCTATTAGTTTTAAACAGATTTGCCGTGTGTCTGTCCCCCATGTGTGCTTGTAAAGGATGTATACAAAACAACATGACACACTATCAGTCACTGTGGCCGGCGGGAGACCATCTGGATGACTTGTACTCATTACACTGAATATAGCTTCTCCTCCCTCACAGTTTCACATGGTCAGGCTTTTCTACAGTGTTTTTTGGTGTCGCTTCCATTCATGTATCGTACTGGTTGGATTTTCTCTTCCTGATCATAGCGTGTTTGTATGTGGGGTAATGTTACCATGGGAATATTTGGCTATTTTATCTCTGAGCCAGGGCTTTGTAGTGGTTTTGCAACATTGACATGTGCAGACACACAAACACACATTCATACTTCTATTATCGTGAGAACCCTCATTGACATCCGGCATTCCCCTGGAGCTGAAACATAATACTATCAACTATATGCCTAAGCCAAACCATTACCCTGCCTTTACTGTAAACCTAATTCTAACATTAAAGGGTCAGTTCACTCAGGTTTTTCGAACTGTGAGGCCAGCCCTGTTTCCTAAAAAAATACGTTGCCATACAACGAATCTCCATTGTCGATTACGTTTCGAGTGGAAACATATTTTGTCGTGGATAACGTTTGTTTTTGACGTATCACAAATGTTTCTAATGATAGTCGAATGAAGTCCTTGTATGGAGGAGGTCGGGGAGGATGGATGGGTCAAACAAACACAGGACTTTCACCCAAGAGACAGCTGTTGGTGTCCCGCGTGACACTAAATGTCAACGCTCACTTATTTTAATTGATTGTTGGAAAGAGTAACGACCTCTGCTTAGAAATTATAGAAGAAAAGACCCTTATGACTCCAGAACCTGCCTGAGAATCACCACATTTTTTTTAATTTTTCTTCAGTATCAAGTAATCTTGTGATCGTTGTCCGTTAAATCCACGGTTACATTGTAAACAGGAACTGCTAATGGCTAATTTTGCATACTGTTAATCCCCGTTTCTCTGGATAAATCTCAGAAGAAACTATGGACAGTTTTCACAGGCACTATTTTTCAGTAGTTTCTGTGAGGTCTGTGGATTATACAGAGTAACGGATTTTTCTCAGACAGATATTTCAAAATTTGGACAATAAAAGTCAAGTCAGTTTTATTTATGTCGACCAAAATTGCTACTTGTCTAACACCAGCCTTTGCCCCAAACGTAACCTAATTATAACCGTAACCTTAAAAACAAGTCTTAACCTCTGAACCACCCTTTTAAGAAAGTGAGGAGGGACCAAAATGCCCCCGCTTTACCAAAAATGTGCTCTCTCAATGTCTAAAACTCAAGATAGAGCTACAAATACACACACTCCACTGTCATCGCTACGCAGGTAATTCTGTCCTAATGCAGCCCCCTCCAGTCCCCTAATGGGCCATATTGTTCCCATTTAACCTTTTCACGCCTAGCCATGCATGTAAGATCCAAAAACACCAGCCTCTTTGGGTCTAACGCAATGTGAAACCTAAAAGAGAGAACATAAGCTCCACTGATCCACGTCTTGATCCATAATGGCAGCAGAAAAACAGCTAGATTTAACAGCAATACTACTGTTTGCTTTTTTCCCCCCTTTGATATGCTTCAATGAAGCTGCGTTTAGCTTGAACATGGGAGGTCTGAGTCCACTTGTTACAATAAACAGTTGGAAGCTAAAACCTCAGATGGTCACTTCTGTAGGGTTTCTAATGGTGCCCGAGGGGAAACGAAAAGAAATGCACAGATAATATTTTGTCTCAGTAATTAATTCTATTAAACAGTGTAGGCTTTGATCAGTAGTTTAACAATTAATCAAAATTTTATCGAAATCGCAATATAGCCTACTGCAATTTTCAAAATTGCAGGAGGCGCAATATTTGTTAAAGGTGAAATGTGTGTACACATCATATTCTAGAGACTTATGATTATGTCTCTAGAGACTAGAGACATAATCATTTTAATGTTTTTCAATGAAAATGAGGAAAATAGTGTAAAAATGATCATTCCCTCTACTATCGCAAATCATATCACTATTGCAATATCAGTCAAAATAATCACAATTAGTTATTTTGTCAAGCCCTGGTCCCAATCTAGACAGTACCACATTGACAATACTAAGACCCTTTTTACCTTAAATGTCAATTGGAAAACAACTGCATGTGTGTGTATATGGCATTTATCAAATCTAATATTTTTCATAATCTTATCTTTGTACTCTTATTTCCACTATGGTGTAATAAATGGTTAGATGGCACTCATCAGACTATAGCTGACTGTTGTTAGTCATTGGAGAAGTAAAAAGCCTGATGCAGCCCTTACACACAAACAAGTGCGATCATCACTTAATGTGCACACACACACGCCCAGACTTATGCACACTTCACGGTCCAGCACCACTTTTCCCTTTGTCAGCTGTTCCAATTAAATTACACAGGAGTGCAAAGCGTCTGAATAATAGATGATCAGCTGCACTCAACTTTTAATTTAGCTTTTTATTCTCCTTGCACTTAACTTATTACCGCCCTGTTTGCACTCTGGCAAAAACACACATCTTCTATTTAGCGGCTGTAAAAACTAAAGATGGTTTGCTATTTAAAGGACACGATGTTAGATTGAGCGCTGCTACATCAGAGGGCCGTTAAAGGGAGAGTTGTATTGTAGAGCCGCTATTGTTGGAGCTGTTCAGGAACTGGCAGGTGGCAGATAGAGTTTCCCCTGCAGTGAAAGTCTCCTGTAGCCTTGCCTCTCGCAGCCCCGTGGGCGAGTTAATGTATTTGACTGCAATTACTTTAGTTTCAGCAGAATTTTATTTGATTCAGTAGCCTGCATTCATGCGATCCTAATCTTATTCCTACTTCTTCATTGTCAGTCCAGCGATTGCAGCATCCCCCAAGCAGTAGTCTCATGGTCTTATGATACTCTGATCCCTGGATAATGTGTTCTGTTGGCCTCCAGCAAAGATATTTTACGGTTGTAAGAGTGTTTATCCTGTGGTCACATCAAGCCTGTTAGTCTCCATCCCTCTTTGTGGTGTTTACGAGCTCATTTATGCTCAGAATATGATGCGCAAAATGAATTACTAGAGGGAACAAAAACAAGTTGTAAGACACTTTTCTTGCTATTTAAGCACCAGCCACTGTGTGCAATTGAACTGATAATTAATTAACCATGTCTCCTCTGTCCCCTGTGTCCACAGCACCCGTTTGTGAAATCGGTGACGTCTAACCGCCCGCTGCGGGAGCTGGTGGCCGAAGCCAAGGCTGAGGTCATGGAGGAAATAGAGGACAATAGGGAGGAAGGAGAGGAGGACGACGCCATGGACCTCACTGTGGTACCTAACCTTGATTTTTTTTTTTCTGTCCCTTCATTTTCTTCTCTGTCATTGTTTGTTTCTAAAAGGAGGGTGGGCAATTCATGGGTTGGGTTGTAAGAGTGGACATGATCTGGACTTTACAAGGTCAATAATGGGACAGTAACTGTTGTGATCGGACTTCTACTAAACAAATCAGACAAGTTAGATTTAGAAAAGGGACGTCATGTTTTTTTTAGGGCTGTCAAAGTTAACGCAGAAATGCATTAATGCGAATTTGTTTTAGCGCCACTAATTTCTTTAAAGCATTAACACAACTTGTGATTTTAATAGCCAATGAAATAAGGAATAATCCAACAATATTATTCAATATTAATATACAATATTAATTATTATGCACATCTTGCACCCATTCCCTAGAAAGCACACATGTTCTACCTTAACCGTACGCTTGACCCTGCTTTTTGAAGTCTCTGCTTGTTGACCCCTTTGACAACATTTTTTTTGTAAACATGTCCTTTCTGCCAAAGAAGCCATTCATACATCCACAGAAGGCATAAGATTAGAAAGTGACATACAGTAGTGTGAGAGAGCCGTTTACCTCCTGACCTCAGCACAAACAAAAGAACAGAAACCGGAACACTGGCATTCACCCACACCCACACATGGTTAAATATAGGTGCTGCCTTTCGTCCTCGCTCCTGTACAGAAACCCCTCACGACCCGTGATGGAGTAAATTATTTAAGGTCGCACATTGTTCTGTTGCTATACTGTGACCCTTAACTAAAGACAGACGGTTTACTGTAAGCCAGGGACGCACAGTGATAGAAGACCCTAAAAATAGTCTTTCTACAAGGAAGCTGCGACCAGATAAATGTGTTGAACGTGGATGTTTTTCTCTCCACGAAAATGAATGTTTGCCCACTTCTCTCTTCCTCCCCTAATGTCAACAGTTAGTGCGACATCCGAATTGATTTAGGTGAATAACTTGGCACCAGTGTCGTGCAGTTTGAAACTACAAAGTGACTACTCTTTCCAGACAGCTTGTGAATCAAACATTGTAGATGTTTGGATTAAGTTTAGGGTTTTGTAGGTGGTGCGATTTTCTTTATTTATGCAGTTCTGCTTTATCCTGCTCTGTTTACTGAAAACAAGACTGGACACTCATCATTTTCTGTGTGTCAGCAGTTTCCACAGTTAAAAAAACCCACGATATCATGAGGCTTTTAAACACAAAATGTTAGATTTATCACAAATTAGGTTAATTGCTACTGAGTTATTTCAGTCTGGATTTATTTATATATATATATAATATTAAAACAAATGTAAATACAAAAATATGTTACTCTATAGTGCAGCTACTGAGTCCAAACATCAGATTTCTCATCCCTGCGTTCAGTTAAGTATGATGTCGTTTCCTTATCTCTTCCAGCAAGGACTCTCTCGTACGCACACAGCAACATTTTGACACGAACAGTCAGGAGACCCTGAAAGCCAGCCGAGCGGTTATCTGACCATTTATCTCTTCCTATATATCATACACAGCCAGACAGAGATGTTTGCTGACACATTAGAACGGCTGAACCCGGCCATAAAGATGTCTGATGGTATTGTTTACCTCCGAGAGGAAGACAGCGGTATGGGTATTTCGAGAAGCAGAGTTGCTCAGTTTAACAGATGGCTGTGCATTTAATTCTGAAGTAACGTCTTCAGTGGTGTTTACAATTACAGGCCATAGAATTCCCACGTCTAACTTACGTCTGGAGCTTTCTGTATTTAGATTTCAAATTATGAAAATGGCCCTTTCTGAGAATTGATATAATTGCTGCAGAAACACTATACTTTCCCTTCTGGGAAAATGCTATTAATCTATTCTTTGATAGTTTAAAACTGTTATTATATATTTTTATTGATGGCTTTTAGAGTGTCTTTAGGCTGCTTCTTTATTTGATTGTTATTGGCAATTTTATTCAGGATTTCCAATAGGACTATCCACTGCTTTATTTCGCCAAGAATCACACATAATTCTTGATAATAATGCCATTAAAAACATTCTGTCCCTGGTTGTCAGCCATGATTAACACAGGCTTTTCACCTCTGTAATTATTAGTGTACTTATTATTACAGATAGCCATCTCAGCGACTGTGTGAAAAGCAGCAGTCTAAACAGGAATGACTGCATTCCTACTAAAGCAAAGTTTAAGGTTACTTCACTGAAGGTGGGACGCCTGATTAGAAACATTAGTCCAACTGAAATTAAATTGCCTGCTACAGCATACTACTGTATGTGCTCTGTAAATCAATTTTCCTTTGTTCCCCTTTGAGGAAAAAAAAAAATCAGAAACCAAAAGGGAGAAACTTATATTTTATTTAATGTTTTGTTTTCATGATGACGCCCCCGTGGTTTTGCATTAATTTGATGGAATACCATTCCAGTATCCGCCTACATAGATGGAGACTTTTGTTTCAATACAGCTAATTAAATCTTGCATAAAGCAGTAACATTAGTATTCTATATACAACATAAGGGTCACAGACTTTGAACATCAACCCACTTTAACACTTTTCTGCTTCGGAAATTAGCATTTTTTATATTTCCCCAAAGACCTTTTTTTTTTCCTTTTCAATATAAAAAAAAACTCTTGACCCTTTAATGTTCTCACTAAGAAAATAAAACAATAATTTCTCTTTGCATTTTTTAATTTTAAAACATTTAAAAACTTATTATTTTTGACTGCAAAAAAATGGAATACTAAATGTGATTTCAGTTGGACTTTTGGGAAACCACCAATGACTTGAAGCAGGAAAACATCATATGTTTTGTCACAACAACGCTTAACTATTCTCTTCTCCCTCTTCCTTGTTCCCTGCCATGCCAGACCAGTCAGGCCAGTTTGGAAGACCAGTCTCCGGACGTCTCGAGCCCCGCCACGCCCTCCCCCACCACACCAATACCTGTACCCAGGAAGGGGGTCGAGCCACAGTTACCAACAGAGGAGCAGCCGGCCGCCGTCATGGAGGTCCCTGTTCCCCTACCACAGCACAATCTCCCTCCAAAGGATCCCGAGGAGCTGGATGACAAACTGGCCGATGAAGTCATTCTGGAGTCTGAGAAATCGGAGAGCGAGGCCTCCACTAAGACCTCCAGCTCAGATTCAGGCATTGAGGATGGGAAGAGTACTCCCACATCGGAAGAAAAGGTGCTTTTGAAGTTTCATATTTAGAAAATGAAATAGTATTGACTGTGGTGTATTCAGTAATTAAAGTAGATAAAATATGTTTTAAGGTTGCTGTGGAGACCCCAGAGACGGAACAGCCACCATCTCTCCAGCCTGATGCATCTGAGGAACATGTTGACATCATCATGGACTCAACAGACTCAGCGCCGCCCAAGATCCAGGTGACCGAGGAGGAGAGCAACGCTGTGGCTAACAGAGGCTTACCAACTCCGAACCCCGCTGTCACTCCTACAGCCAGTCCCGCTCCCTCCTCTGCTGCTTCGCCACAGTCTACACCCCGTTCTGAGGTGAATGGTGGCCCACCCAAGGGTACCCGAGAGCGGAAGTCGACAGGAGGAATTGCTGATCGGACGTCGACGGGAGGAAACGCTGAGGCTTATATCAATGGAGGGATTATCAACAAGCGGTACTCTTATTCAGGCAGCGTGGCATCGGAGAGCATGGACATGTCGATCCACAAGGAGACCATCTCAATGGCTGCAAGGGTGAGTCAACATAAAAATTCTCTCCACAAGAAGCAACCTGATCTGTCCTGTATGAATATTCCTGATGAATGAACCTGGGATTTAGACGAGGGCTGTCAATTGATACAAATATTTAATCTTGATTAATTGCATGATTGACCATAGTTAATTGTGATTATTCGCAAATTAATTGCACATTTTTTATCTGTTCAAAATGTATCTTAAAGGGAGATTTTTCAAGTATTTAATACTCTTATCAACACGGGAGGACAATATGCTGCTTCATGCAAATGCATGTATATATCTATTATTGGAAATCAATTAACAACACAAAACAATGACAGATATTGTCCAGAAACCCTCACAGGTACTGCATATAGCATCAAAAATATGCTCAAATCATAACATGTTAAACTGAAGCCCAACAGGCAACAACAGCTGTCAGTGTGTCAGTGTGCTGACTTGACTATGACTTGCCCCAAACTGCATGTGATTATCATAAAGTGGTCATGTCTGTAAAGGGGAGACTCGTGGGCACCTTGAAGTCAGAGGTCAAGGGACCCCTTTGAAAATTGCCATGCCAGTTCTTCCTCGCCAAACTTTAGTATATTCACTCTTTGACAGCCCTGATATAGACAGTCTTTATTCATTGAAGTGTTTCAGCAGAGAACATGTCTTTTGAGGTGAAATAGACCAGTATTGAAGTGTAAAAGAGTCAGCTCCCTGCCTCTGTAGGAAAACCCCTCCTTGGAAAAACTATTTCTCGGCACCCACGGAGGAACTGAAACTGCATTGTGTTGTGTTTTGGAGTGTGGGTGTTAGCCATCTGAAACAGAGGATAGCCTGTCTTCCAGTAGGCTTGCACTGCATTTAGGGAGGATATGGAGAATGATACTAGTTAACGCCCTCAATTCCCTATTTCTTTCCTTTTAATTGGCTATGATTTATGCTGAATATGGATTTATTTGGTGAGTCTGGGCTGAATTATTGACAAACACGTTCCGTATATTAAAAGGCCTCTGTCGAAGGTGAAAACCAAATCTCCAAAATGTCATTGTAAACAAAAACAAGCTCTCTTTAACACCTCATGACGATGCATTTTTGACATAATGCAATAAGAAAGGAGAATTCTTGCAATCCGTAGAGGATAACAATCACCAAATTTGTGCTCAGCCCGACAGTCCCAATGAGGGAGGGAAGTTAGGAAGCTGGAGGGAGAGAAGAGAGAGACAATTTCATCATTTATCGCCAAGCCTTTCTGAAGCAAAATATGCAACTTTTTCCATTCATCGGGACCAACAGTGCCCTTTGTGTGGGCACAGTTCAGCATTCACCAGCGTGAATGGAAGTTTCTGTGCAGCTCATTGTCACTCTGCTGCTTCTGGTGGCTTATAGACCGACCATGATTGAAATCCTATTGACTGCGCGTGGAGTCGTGTCTGTTTGTGGCATGTTAAGTTTTTCCAGAACAGATTATTCAGCAGCAGCAGCCTGTGGTGAGAGTGAATGGGCTATCTTTGTTTGTTGGACAGGAGGACACTAGCATTTGTGTGAGTGTGTATGATTGAGAGCATTAGTGTGTGCACAGGAGAGCTGCATGTGTTTTTGTGAATGACGAGCGATCGGAAGTTAGAGCCCTCAAATGCAAACAATGCAGGTTGCAGAATGACCTGCATGTCCGAGGTCAGAGGTCAAGGGACCCCAAATTTAGTGTAAGTTTGGAGCGTTATTTAGCCTCCTTCACGACAATCTAGTATGACATTGGTCATATTGGGATACCAATGGATTCCTTAGGTTTTCTAGTTTCATATGATACCAGTATCTTCACTCTAGCTTTAAAACTGAACCCACTACAACCTACAACTCGCAAGTTGTGTTAATGCGTTAAAGAAATTAGTGGCGTTCAAACGAATTTGCGTTAATGCATTATCGCGTTAACTTTGACAGCCCTAGAATCAGCAGTCATGAACAGTGCAAAAGTAGATTCAGTAGCTGTCATCCATGGGAATAGCCTCATATGTTGTCTATTTGCTCAGCTGTAGAGGGTTCATGAGGCAGCTTTATCAGAGTGGACAGCAGTATGCACAAAACAAATTAATTCACGCTTTTTGGGTCAGTCTCCTCTCCTCTCCTCTCCTCTCCTCTCCTCTCCTCTTATACAAACTATTTATAAACCAGGAAATGATGTCATCCAAGGTTTGTGCTGCCCAGTGTTTGCAGAGTAAACCCTGCCATATCAGTCCTGTAAATATTGTCCGTGGAAGCTGATTTAGATTAGGGGACACGTGCTTTGTTAGCCATAACAATTTTGTCTTCAATTATACGGTGGCTTTACGCTCTGACTGCGGCCTATGCTGCCGTCTCGCGCAAACCTCCTAAATTAGACTTTCAACTTTGATCTGGGAGCAAAGAAAAAAGGTCGCAGGCCTGTTCTTGGTAGCAAAAAATAGACTGGTTGTGACTTTTCCGGAAACTATCAAAGATGTGGTGCAAATTGTAATGTGAATACCAAACAAATTCACTATAGATGAAGTAGGCTTTCACCCAGCATTCGTTGTAAAGAGTTAAAGAAGCCAAGTTGTGTGATGTTCACTGGATGAGGTTAATACCTGCATGGCACTCCCCATTACAATGACAGATGGAGCATCTTGCTGCTTGTTACAGTAGAACCAGATTGACAGGTATATTAATGCCTTTGTCAACACAGAGCTGCCTTTCATTAGCCAGATTAAAAGGCTACATTAGGAGTCACAAAGGCACACATATTTAAAGGGGAGCTCCACCAATTTTACACATCAAAGTCTCTTTACAGGATTTAGGGAGTACTACTGTGAAAAAAGTTATATAAAGTGTTTTGTGGCTCCAGAGGGAGCCTCAGGTGATTGAGTCGTGACTTGAGTTGGTGTCAGTCGGGGCTGAAGTTTGAAAATAAAAAAAAAATAAAAGAAAGTGGAGTTAGAAAGTAGTTTCACCCCCATACTCTTTCCCTCCCAACATGTCTCTAAACTAACAACTTAACTACTACAATAACTACCTAGTAGTTTCAGTGCACTCCTCAATCACTTAGTGATTGAGAAATGTCACAAAAAATGTCACAAAAATATCATAGTATTGCATGCCATAAGTTTTCATAAAAGAATTCATAATATAGTATGTCATAAAAATGTTAAACAAATGTTAGTATAGTATGCCACAAAAATGTCATACTATGCTATATACATTTTCATTAAAACAATTCATAATATAGTATGCCATAAAAATGTCATTAAAAAAAAGCCATAAAACAATTATGATAAAGTACCCCCTGTCATTAAATAAGTGATAGTATAGTATGTCACCAAAATGTCATAATAAATGTATTTTAAAAAATCATGATATTAGGTTATTAAAGTCATAATAATGTCTAGTATGCCATAATAAAATTATACTATATATATATCTTAAAAAATCATAATATAGTATGTCATAAAAATGTAAAAAAAACTCCTAGAATAGATATAAAAAATGTCACAAAAATATCATAGTATAGTATGCTAACTTAACTACCACAATAATCACCCAGTAGAGTTTCAGTTTACTCTCAATCACATAGTGATGCATGTTACTCAAGTACAAGCGGATATTTGTCATGTGCTTTAATTCTGATTTAATCTGATGTCATGCTATTTTGTTTGACCTTTTTGTTCCTCTCTCTCTGCCTCTCAGGACTTCTCGAGGAAGACTCTGAAGCGAACCAGGAAGTTCATCATCGACGGCCTGGAGGTGAGCGTGACCACCTCCAAGATCATCAGGGATGATGAGCAGAAAGACGAGGAGATGAGATTCCTGAGGTGTGTGAACGATTCGATCTGTCTACATAACATACATTCAGTATCTGTTTTCATTGTCTGTGAGTGAGAGCCATGAACTCAGCAGTCTGTTTATTCCTCAGCTCACAGTGAAGTCTGTACAGAGACCTGTTGGATGTTGTTTTCACTACACGTACTATTTCAGGCATCCTGAGCTCTTGGGCTTTAGCCCCTTGAGATTTGAGTTTAGAAATACCCAACTGTTATGGAAAAACACTCATTTAGGTATTGGTCTCTCTCCATGTAGAGTGTATGGTTTGAAAGAAAAATGAAATGTCTCTGAAGTAAGTTTTTGATCAGGAGGAAGATTGGGTTAGCTGTATTTAATGCTGGGAGTCTAGATGTTCAAATAGAATGATCGATACAATTTTATTTGTTGTCGTAAATTACTTAATTTTTTCTTTTTTAAATTAATGATTTGTACGGTTACAACAGTGTTAAACACATCACACTGCCTTTTGAAGCCCTAAGGAGTTCCTGGTGCATTGATCATGCCATCTAGTGGTAGGAATATGACATTGCATGTGTGACACCTTCAGAAGCTGAGAGAAAGGGGTACATTTTTGATATCTCCCCACATACCTCTTTTAAAATAATTAATATAGAGTGATGGTATTAACTTCAATATTTTTTTATTAGACAAAATAAAATATACAACATACAGTGAAACAACATATAACATATGGGATTGACATGTCATGGCCGAGAGAGCTTATCAATCCCCTAAACAAATACCATAACGTTCATACAATACATACACACACCCATATACATCCACATAGATATGTTTGTAATACACACTCATGCTTCCACCCACATATACACACACACAAACACTTAACTTAAATATTAGTATTAACTGTGTTTGCTTGTCTGAGATGTAGTTAAACTCATAAACTAAAGTTGTACTGTATATACGTTAAAAGTAACAGCGTGTGTGTTTGTGTGTGTTAAGACGTCAGGAGTTGCGGGAGCTCCGTTTGCTGCAGAAGGAAGAGCAACGCGCTCAGGCCGGTCTCTACGCCAAACTGGAAATACAGAGAGACCAAATGCAGAGACGTTTTGACCAGGAGATGAATGTAAGTCGCAGCTTGTTATTAAAAATTGTTTTTATTCATAGGAAGATAGGGGAGAGCCAACGGGCATCTACTGTAGGTAATACACTGACTATGGATAAGTGCTTCATAGAACCCCACTTCAAAACCCCACGAACTTTCCCTTTAAGACCTCCAGATCTATTGGCAGAAATGAAATACAATGTTAATAAGTATTTATTATTTAGTGTATAAAGTTAGACAGTCTTCTATCATACAGTATGTAATGTGAATAATACACTTTGGTGGTGTGACATAAAACGCGGTAGGGCTGTTTTTTATTTTCACCGAAGCTTACAGTGTGCTTGTTTCCTCTCGGTGCGTCCCAGGCCAAGAAGAAGCACTACGATGTGGAGCTGGAGAGCCTGGAGAAGAACCAGAAGCAGACCATTGAGAAGATGGAGGGAGACCACCATGTTAGACTCAAGGACGAGACCAAACGCATCAAAGTAGAGCAGGAACGCGACCTCCACAAGTTCCAGGATCTGCTAAAACACAAGAAAAAGGAGGTATAAGGATGTGGGGAAGGGAACAAAAAGACATTCATGATATTTTTGTCCTTCTCAACATGCTTTCTTGTGTGCTTATGTTTAAATCATGTATCAAACATGTTGCTGAAATGTGTCTTCTTTTAATATATTTAAAAGGTAAAACAATCTGTTGATAAGCTGCCCAGAAGTCAGCGTAAAGAATCCTTGAAGCATATGATGAATTCCTTCCAGGAGAATAAGATAAGAGAGGTAAGTCATTGAGCTCACTGTATTTTCATGCATACTTAACTGAAAAGGTTTTAAACAAATTTAAATACTGAGAAATTCATGAAACGTTACTGAAAACATAACCTATCACCTACACAATAAAAGCTCCTTTTTAGCCATTCCTCCATTCATGTTTTTCTCTTTTCTGTGTTTTAGGAGGAGAAGTTCTCGTCAGCGCAGAAGAACCACCTGGACAAAACGTTGAACAGAATCATCTCCAACAACAAGAGAGAGATTGCAGAGATGGAGAGGGGATGCCTTAACAGGAAACACCAGCTAGTCAGAGGTACAGCTGAGCAGAGGGGTCATTTGATCAGCCGTTGCATTTGATTTGAATTATTGTCTCATTGTTCTTAGCTAAACTATGCGTACGACTTTTCCGACACATAAACTGGTATTTATAAAGGAAAAATGTGCGCACCTCACGCGTACTTCAGATCAGGCGTACGCACGGTTTTAACTGAGATAGTTGTGTGATATGAGTTGATAGACGGGTAACATTGTTTTTAGGTTATTTGCAAATTTCACTGATTGATTTATATTTTACAAAATACCACAAAGGCTTGTTATAAAATTATATTTGAATTATTAATGAGTGATGAATTTCATCATTCTTTTTATTTACATTAGAGCCATCATCCCTGTAAATGATCGTTTACTTTTATCCTGAATTTTGGAGCACTTTGTAAAGTCACACTAGAATTCACTGGGCACAAGTATTGATATGCAAACAGAGTTTAAGGGCGTTTCCGGTGTACGGGGATGTTACAGCGTTGACATATTGCGTTTCAGTAACTCAGTCATTTCTTCTGTCTCCTCCTCACTTTGATTAGAGCGTGAAGCTACAATATGGGACATGGAGGAGAAGAACCTTTACGAGAGACACCAGTTATTGAAGCAGCAGCTGAAAGACAAGTACTTCCTCCAGAGGCATCAGCTTCTCAAAAAACACGGGACGGTAAGTCAATTGATTTACAACTCCTCTTGCCACAAAATGTTTACACCCACCATTCCAACACCAACTTTGGGTAGCAAATAAATGTCAAAATCAAGTCTTGAATCAGGAATTAACTTTATTTTTTTGTTTAGCAATCCAGCATTTACCCTACTTTATTCAGAGCTTCCATCTGTGTCAATTGTGCTTTTTCCCGTTTTCTTTAGCACTGTCAAAGTATATATTCAATATTCCCTGCATACACATGATATGAATGTGACAACGTGTCTTTTGTCTGTGTCACTACAGGAGCAGGAACAGATGCAGTGCTACAATCAGCGAATGATTGAGATTCTGAAAGGTCGGCAGCAGCAGGAGAAGAACCGGCTGCCTAAGATCCAGCGCGGCGAGGCCAAGACCCGCATGGCCATGTTCAAGAAGAGCCTCCGCATCAACTCAACCGGCAGCTCATCAGAGGACAGAGAGAAGATCAAACAGGTAAGGGGTAGCGAGGGTTTTCTCACTCCCATGTTTAAGCATTAAGTTGATCATTTAGTAACTCGCTCTCTTTGTGTCTCTAGTTTTCTCAGCAGGAGGACAAGCGGCAGAAGGCAGAGAGGCAGCATCAGCAGCAGAAACACGAGAGCCAGATGAGAGAGATGATTGGCCAGTGTGAGAGCAATATCAGAGAGCTGCAGCAGCTACAGGTGAATCAACTTTCTCATCTTTAACATGGTAGATCTTTTGGCTGGTGTCAGAGGGGTAGATGTGGGGGAGGCAGAGAGAGAGAGGGGGAGAGATAGAGATAGATGAGGGAGGGGTAGATGAGGGGGAGAGAGATAGAGGTGGAGGGGGAGAGAGGTAGAGGTAAACAGAGAGAGAGAGAGAGAGATGGAGGTAGATAGAGAGGTAGAAATAGAGGTAGATGAGGGGGAAAGAGGTAGAGGAGGGGGAGAGATAGAGGTAGATGAGGGGGAGAGAGATGGAGGTAGATGAGGGAGAGAGAGAGATGAGGGGGAAAGAGGTAGAGATAGAGGTAGATGAGAGAGAGAAAGAGGTAGAGGAGGGGGAGAGAGAGAGAGAGAGAGAAAGAGGCAGAGGAGGGGGAGAGAGATGGAGGTAAATGAGGTAGAGGTAGAGGAGGGGGAGAGAGATGGAGGTAGATAGAGAGGTAGAAATAGAGGTAGATGAGGGGGAAAGAGGTAGAGATAGATGAGGGGGAAAGAGGTAGAGGAGGGGGAGAGAGATAGAGGTAGATGAGGGAGAGAGAGAGATAAAAATAGAGGTAGATGAGGGAGAGGGATAGAGATAGATAGAGATAGAGGTAGATGAGAGAGAGAGAGAGAAAGAGGTAGAGGAGGGGGAGAGAGATGGAGGTAGATAGAGAGGTAGAAATAGAGGTAGATGAGGGGGAAAGAGGTAGAGATAGATGAGGGGGAAAGAGGTAGAGGAGGGGGAGAGAGATAGAGGTAGATGAGGGGGAGAGAGAGATAAAAATAGAGGTAGATGAGGGAGAGGGATAGAGATAGAGGTAGATGAGAGAGAGAGAGAGAAAGAGGTAGAGGAGGGGGAGAGAGAGAGAGAAAAAGGTAGAGGAGGGGGAGAGAGATGGAGGTAAATGAGGTAGAGGAGGGGGAGAGAGATGGAGGTAGATAGAGAGGTAGAAATAGAGGTAGGGAGGGGGAGAGAGATAGAGGTAGATGAGGGAGAGAGATAGAGGTAGAGATAGATGAGGGGGAAAGAGGTAGATGAGAGAGAGAGAAAGAGGTAGAGGAGGGGGAGAGAGATGGAGGTAGATAGAGAGGTAGAAATAGAGGTAGATGAGGGGGAAAGAGGTAGAGATAGATGAGGGGGAAAGAGGTAGAGGAGGGGGAGAGAGATAGAGGTAGATGAGGGGGAGAGAGAGATAAAAATAGAGGTAGATGAGGGAGAGGGATAGAGATAGAGGTAGATGAGAGAGAGAGAGAGAAAGAGGTAGAGGAGGGGGAGAGAGAGAGAGAAAAAGGTAGAGGAGGGGGAGAGAGATGGAGGTAAATGAGGTAGAGGTAGAGGAGGGGGAGAGAGATGGAGGTAGATAGAGAGGTAGAAATAGAGGTAGGGAGGGGGAGAGAGATAGAGGTAGATGAGGGAGAGAGATAGAGGTAGAGATAGATGAGGGGGAAAGAGGTAGATGAGAGAGAGAGAAAGAGGTAGAGGAGGGGGAGAGAGATGGAGGTAGATAGAGAGAGAGATAGAAATAGAGGTAGAGGAGGGGGAGCGAGAGAGAGAGAAAGAGGTAGAGGAGGGGGAGAGAGATGGAGGTAGATGTGGGATAGAGGTAGAGATAGAGGTAGATGAGAGAGAGAGAGAGAGAGAGAGAAAGAGGTAGAGGAGGGGGAGAGAGAGAGAGAAAGAGGTAGAGGAGGGGGAGAGAGATGGAGGTAGATGAGAGAGAGAAAGAGGTAGAGGAGGGGGAGAGAGAGATAGAAATAGAGGTAGATGAGGGAGAGAGATGGAGGTAGATAGAGAGGTAGAAATAGAGGTAGATGAGAGAGAGATAGAGGTAGAGGAGGGGGAGAGAGAGAGAGAAAGAGGTAGAGGAGGGGGAGAGAGATGGAGGTAAATGAGGTAGAGGTAGAGGAGGGGGAGAGAGATGGAGGTAGATAGAGAGGTAGAAATAGAGGTAGATGAGGGAGAGAGATAGAGGTAGAGATAGATGAGGGGGAAAGAGATCGAGAGAGAGAGAGAGGTAGATGAGGGGGAAAGAGGTAGAGGAGGGGGAGAGAGATGAAGGTAAATGAGGTAGAGGAGGGGGAGAGAGATGGAGGTAGATAGAGAGGTAGAAATAGAGGTAGATGAGGGGGAAAGAGGTAGAGGAGGGGGAGAGAGATGGAGGTAGATGAGGGAGAGAGAGAGATAGAAATAGAGGTAGATGAGGGAGAGAGATAGAGGTAGAGATAGATGAGGGGGAAAGAGATCGAGAGAGAGAGAGAGAGGTAGATGAGGGGGAAAGAGGTAGAGATAGATGAGAGAGAGAAAGAGGTAGAGGAGGGGGAGAGAGAGAGAGAGAGAAAGAGGTAGAGGAGGGGGAGAGAGATGAAGGTAAATGAGGTAGAGGAGGGGGAGAGAGATGGAGGTAGATGAGGGAGAGAGAGAGGTAGAAATAGAGGTAGATGAGGGAGAGAGATAGAGGTAGAGATAGATGAGGGGGAAAGAGATCGAGATAGAGGAGGGGGAGAGAGATGGAGGTAGATATAGAGGTAGATGAGGGGGAAAGAGGTAGAGGAGGGGGAGAGAGATAGAGGTAGATGAGGGGGAGAGAGATGGAGGTAGATGAGGGAGAGAGAGAGATAAAAATAGAGGTAGATGAGGGAGAGAGATAGAGATAGAGGTAGATGAGAGAGAGAGAGAGAAAGAGGTAGAGGAGGGGGAGAGAGATGGAGGTAGATAGAGAGGTAGAAATAGAGGTAGATGAGGGGGAAAGAGGTAAAGATAGATGAGGGGGAAAGAGGTAGAGGAGGGGGAGAGAGATAGAGGTAGATGAGGGGGAGAGAGAGATAAAAATAGAGGTAGATGAGGGAGAGAGAGAGAAAGAGGTAGAGGAGGGGGAGAGAGAGAGAGAAAAAGGTAGAGGAGGGGGAGAGAGATGGAGGTAAATGAGGTAGAGGTAGGGAGGGGGAGAGAGATAGAGGTAGATGAGGGAGAGAGATAGAGGTAGAGATAGATGAGGGGGAAAGAGGTAGATGAGAGAGAGAGAAAGAGGTAGAGGAGGGGGAGAGAGATGGAGGTAGATAGAGAGGTAGAAATAGAGGTAGATGAGGGGGAAAGAGGTAGAGGAGGGGGAGAGAGATGGAGGTAGATGAGGGAGAGAGAGAGATAGAAATAGAGGTAGATGAGAGAGAGAGAAAGAGGTAGAGGAGGGGGAGAGAGAGAGAGAAAGAGGTAGAGGAGGGGGAGAGAGATGGAGGTAGATAGAGAGGTAGAAATAGAGGTAGATGAGAGAGAGAAAGAGGTAGAGGAGGGGGAGAGAGAGATAGAAATAGAGGTAGATGAGGGAGAGAGATGGAGGTAGATAGAGAGGTAGAAATAGAGGTAGATGAGAGAGAGAAAGAGGTAGAGGAGGGGGAGAGAGATGGAGGTAAATGAGGTAGAGGTAGAGGAGGGGGAGAGAGATGGAGGTAGATAGAGAGGTAGAAATAGAGGTAGATGAGGGGGAAAGAGGTAGAGGAGGGGGAGAGAGATGGAGGTAGATGAGGGAGAGAGAGAGAGAAAGAGGTAGAGGAGGGGGAGAGAGATGGAGGTAGATAGAGAGGTAGAAATAGAGGTAGATGAGGGAGAGAGATAGAGGTAGAGATAGATGAGGGGGAAAGAGATCGAGAGAGAGAGAGAGAGAGGTAGATGAGGGGGAAAGAGGTAGAGGAGGGGGAGAGAGATGAAGGTAAATGAGGTAGAGGAGGGGGAGAGAGATGGAGGTAGATGAGGGAGAGAGAGAGATAGAAATAGAGGTAGATGAGGGAGAGAGATAGAGGTAGAGATAGATGAGAGGGAGAGAGATAGAGGTAGAGATAGATGAGAGAGAGAAAGAGGTAGAGGAGGGGGAGAGAGAGAGAGAGAAAGAGGTAGAGGAGGGGGAGAGAGATGAAGGTAAATGAGGTAGAGGAGGGGGAGAGAGATGGAGGTAGATGAGGGAGAGAGAGAGGTAGAAATAGAGGTAGATGAGGGAGAGAGATAGAGGTAGAGATAGATGAGGGGGAAAGAGATCGAGATAGAGGAGGGGGAGAGAGATGGAGGTAGATGAGGGAGAGAGAGAGAGAGAAAGAGGTAGAGGAGGGGGAGAGAGATGGAGGTAGATATAGAGGTAGATGAGGGGGAAAGAGGTAGAGGAGGGGGAGAGAGATAGAGGTAGATGAGGGGGAGAGAGATGGAGGTAGATGAGGGAGAGAGAGAGATAAAAATAGAGGTAGATGAGGGAGAGAGATAGAGATAGAGGTAGATGAGAGAGAGAGAGAGAAAGAGGTAGAGGAGGGGGAGAGAGATGGAGGTAGATAGAGAGGTAGAAATAGAGGTAGATGAGGGGGAAAGAGGTAAAGATAGATGAGGGGGAGAGAGAGATAAAAAATAGAGGTAGATGAGGGAGAGAGAGAGAAAGAGGTAGAGGAGGGGGAGAGAGAGAGAGAAAAAGGTAGAGGAGGGGGAGAGAGATGGAGGTAAATGAGGTAGAGGTAGGGAGGGGGAGAGAGATAGAGGTAGATGAGGGAGAGAGATAGAGGTAGAGATAGATGAGGGGGAAAGAGGTAGATGAGAGAGAGAGAAAGAGGTAGAGGAGGGGGAGAGAGATGGAGGTAGATAGAGAGGTAGAAATAGAGGTAGATGAGGGGGAAAGAGGTAGAGGAGGGGGAGAGAGATGGAGGTAGATGAGGGAGAGAGAGAGATAGAAATAGAGGTAGATGAGAGAGAGAGAGAGAGAGAAAGAGGTAGAGGAGGGGGAGAGAGATGGAGGTAGATGTGGGATAGAGGTAGAGATAGAGGTAGATGAGAGAGAGAGAGAGAAAGAGGTAGAGGAGGGGGAGAGAGAGAGAGAAAGAGGTAGAGGAGGGGGAGAGAGATGGAGGTAGATAGAGAGGTAGAAATAGAGGTAGATGAGAGAGAGAAAGAGGTAGAGGAGGGGGAGAGAGAGATAGAAATAGAGGTAGATGAGGGAGAGAGATGGAGGTAGATAGAGAGGTAGAAATAGAGGTAGATGAGAGAGAGAAAGAGGTAGAGGAGGGGGAGAGAGATGGAGGTAAATGAGGTAGAGGTAGAGGAGGGGGAGAGAGATGGAGGTAGATAGAGAGGTAGAAATAGAGGTAGATGAGGGGGAAAGAGGTAGAGGAGGGGGAGAGAGATGGAGGTAGATGAGGGAGAGAGAGAGAGAAAGAGGTAGAGGAGGGGGAGAGAGATGGAGGTAGATAGAGAGGTAGAAATAGAGGTAGATGAGGGAGAGAGATGGAGGTAGATAGAGAGGTAGAAATAGAGGTAGATGAGGGAGAGAGATAGAGGTAGAGATAGATGAGGGGGAAAGAGATCGAGAGAGAGAGAGAGAGAGGTAGATGAGGGGGAAAGAGGTAGAGGAGGGGGAGAGAGATGAAGGTAAATGAGGTAGAGGAGGGGGAGAGAGATGGAGGTAGATGAGGGAGAGAGAGAGATAGAGGTAGAGGAGGGGGAGAGAGAGAGAGAGAAAGAGGTAGAGGAGGGGGAGAGAGATGAAGGTAAATGAGGTAGAGGAGGGGGAGAGAGATGGAGGTAGATGAGGGAGAGAGAGAGGTAGAAATAGAGGTAGATGAGGGAGAGAGATAGAGGTAGAGATAGATGAGGGGGAAAGAGATCGAGATAGAGGAGGGGGAGAGAGATGGAGGTAGATGAGGGAGAGAGAGAGAGAGAAAGAGGTAGAGGAGGGGGAGAGAGATGGAGGTAGATAGAGAGGTAGAAATAGAGGTAGATGAGGGGGAAAGAGGTAGGGAGGGGGAGAGAGATAGAGGTAGATGAGGGAGAGAGAGAGGTAGAAATAGAGGTAGAGATAGATGAGGGGGAAAGAGGTAGAGGTAAATGAGGTAGAGGTAGATGAGGGAGAGAGATAGAGGTAGAGATAGATGAGGGGGAAAGAGGTAGAGATAGAGGTAGATGAGAGAGAGAAAGAGGTAGAGGAGGGGGAGAGAGAGAAAGAGGTAGAGGAGGGGGAGAGAGATGAAGGTAAATGAGGTAGAGGAGGGGGAGAGAGATGGAGGTAGATGAGGGAGAGAGAGAGGTAGAGATAGAGGTAGAGATAGATGAGGGGGAAAGAGATCGAGAGAGAGAGAGAGAGAGAGAGAGAGAGAGAGAGAGAGAGAGAGGTAGATGAGGGGGAAAGAGGTAGAGGTAAATGAGGTAGAGGTAGAGAGATAGAGGTAGAGATAGATAGAGGTAGAGATAGATGAGGGGGAAAGAGGTAGAGATAGAGGTAGATGAGAGAGAGAAAGAGGTAGAGGAGGGGGAGAGAGATGAAGGTAAATGAGGTAGAGGAGGGGGAGAGAGATGGAGGTAGATGAGGGAGAGAGAGAGGTAGAGATAGAGGTAGAGATAGATGAGGGGGAAAGAGATCGAGAGAGAGAGAGAGAGAGAGAGAGAGAGAGAGGTAGATGAGGGGGAAAGAGGTAGAGGTAAATGAGGTAGAGGTAGATGAGGGAGAGAGATAGAGGTAGAGATAGATAGAGGTAGAGATAGATGAGGGGGAAAGAGGTAGAGATAGAGGTAGATGAGAGAGAGAAAGAGGTAGAGGAGGGGGAGAGAGGAGGGGGAGAGAGATGAAGGTAAATGAGGTAGAGGAGGGGGAGAGAGATGGAGGTAGATGAGGGAGAGAGAGAGATAGAAATAGAGGTAGATGAGGGAGATAGATAGAGGTAGATAGATGAGGGGGAAAGAGTAGAGATAGAGGTAGATGAGAGAGAGAGAGAGAGAAAGAGGTAGAGGAGGGGGAGAGAGATGGAGGTAAATGAGGTAGAGGAGGGGAGAGAGATGGAGGTAGATAGAGAGGTAGATGAGGGGGAAAGAGGTAGAGGAGGGGAAGAGAGATAGAGATAGAGGTAGATGAGGGAGAAAGAGAGGTAGAAATAGAGGTAGATGAGGGGGAAAGAGGTAGAGATAGAGGTAGATGAGGGGGAAAGAGGTAGAGGAGGGGGAGAGAGATGAAGGTAAATGAGGTAGAGGAGGGGGAGAGAGATGGAGGTAGATAGAGAGGTAGAAATAGAGGTAGATGAGGGGGAAAGAGGTAGAGGAGGGGGAGAGAGATGGAGGTAGATGAGGGAGAGAGAGAGATAGAAATAGAGGTAGATGAGGGAGAGAGATAGAGGTAGAGATAGATGAGAGGGAGAGAGATAGAGGTAGAGATAGATGAGAGAGAGAAAGAGGTAGAGGAGGGGGAGAGAGAGAGAGAGAAAGAGGTAGAGGAGGGGGAGAGAGATGAAGGTAAATGAGGTAGAGGAGGGGGAGAGAGATGGAGGTAGATGAGGGAGAGAGAGAGGTAGAAATAGAGGTAGATGAGGGAGAGAGATAGAGGTAGAGATAGATGAGGGGGAAAGAGATCGAGATAGAGGAGGGGGAGAGAGATGGAGGTAGATGAGGGAGAGAGAGAGAGAGAAAGAGGTAGAGGAGGGGGAGAGAGATGGAGGTAGATAGAGAGGTAGAAATAGAGGTAGATGAGGGGGAAAGAGGTAGGGAGGGGGAGAGAGATAGAGGTAGATGAGGGAGAGAGAGAGGTAGAAATAGAGGTAGAGATAGATGAGGGGGAAAGAGGTAGAGATAGAGGTAGATGAGAGAGAGAAAGAGGTAGAGGAGGGGGAGAGAGAGAAAGAGGTAGAGGAGGGGGAGAGAGATGAAGGTAAATGAGGTAGAGGAGGGGGAGAGAGATGGAGGTAGATGAGGGAGAGAGAGAGGTAGAGATAGAGGTAGAGATAGATGAGGGGGAAAGAGATCGAGAGAGAGAGAGAGAGAGAGAGAGAGAGAGAGAGAGAGAGGTAGATGAGGGGGAAAGAGGTAGAGGTAAATGAGGTAGAGGTAGATGAGGGAGAGAGATAGAGGTAGAGATAGATAGAGGTAGAGATAGATGAGGGGGAAAGAGGTAGAGATAGAGGTAGATGAGAGAGAGAAAGAGGTAGAGGAGGCGGAGAGAGGAGGGGGAGAGAGATGAAGGTAAATGAGGTAGAGGAGGGGGAGAGAGATGGAGGTAGATGAGGGAGAGAGAGAGATAGAAATAGAGGTAGATGAGGGAGATAGATAGAGGTAGATAGATGAGGGGGAAAGAGTAGAGATAGAGGTAGATGAGAGAGAGAGAGAGAAAGAGGTAGAGGAGGGGGAGAGAGATGGAGGTAAATGAGGTAGAGGAGGGGAGAGAGATGGAGGTAGATAGAGAGGTAGATGAGGGGGAAAGAGGTAGAGGAGGGGAAGAGAGATAGAGATAGAGGTAGATGAGGGAGAAAGAGAGGTAGAAATAGAGGTAGATGAGGGGGAAAGAGGTAGAGATAGAGGTAGATGAGAGAGAGAGAGATAACAAGAGCTTGTTTTGTGCTTCAGAATGAAAAATGTCACCTGCTGATTGAGAACGAGACTCAGAGGCTCAAATATCTGGATGAACAACAGAACCAGCTGCTGAAGGACTGGAGGGATCAGCTGAAACCCAGAAAGAAGGTACATATTACAACGTGTTACATGCATGGCTCTAACACACAAAACTACACTCGTTACGTTTATGTTTCACCTCAAATATAAATGTACTAAAATGATTCAAGTGCTTATAGCTCAAAGTGACCAGATAGTCTTGTGTTATAGGTATATTATACGTGCATATCTAAAAACACAGCTTATCTTAAAACAAAAATGGTTAACTAATTAAATGAGTATTTCATAATTTTGAGAAAAATGCTCACTTGTTTAGACTTGGATGAGAACCTTACCTGTGCATTAAATAAGGAACTAGGTAGTGATCCATCTCATACATCGTTTGTACCCTTCTCCTCCATCCCCCCCAGGCCCTTGAAGAGGAACTAAACATGAAGAAAAAGGAGCAGGAGAGATTCTTCAAGATGAGTTCGAGCTCCAATTGCCCGAACCCAAGTTCCCCCAACAAACTCTCCAAGTTTGTGCCTTACCAAGACTCTTCCAACACATAAAAACAGCCACTGTGACATCACACAATATCTCCTGGCCACTGTTAGCACCACCACACACTCACCCTTACACCCACAGGCGTTGCAATAGCACCACAACACACTCACCCGTACACCCACAGGCGTTGCAATAGCCTGCTGCCTCAGTTTTAGTTTGCTTGGCCTGTAATGGCAGCATACCTATCCCTCCATTAGGTTCCTTTAATTTTTTAGTGAATATATTTTTTTTTAGTATTTGATGGATTTGAAAGTGATCATGTGCTTCACATGACTCGATTCCATAGCATCTGCTCCCCTACAGTTTTTTTAATGTCCTTTTTCTGTTCAAGTCTGCTTCTTATTGCTCACTAGCGGAACATGAGGGTAATAGGATACAGTGACCGTGAGCTGAAGATACCAAACTAATGATCAGTCTTAATGAGTAAATATTGAAGAAGAAATACTATTTGGTTGAGAAGAATTTCTTAAAGTTGGTGATAAGCACTTTTTGTTTAATTATCAGTGGCGTCTTCCAAATATCATGACCGAAAAACACACCCAAAATTTAATAATCTACTGACCTTTTTTGTTTTGCTTGGCTCATTGACCTGTTTGGTCAGATGCATGTCATATAGCAGCTAAAGTCTGCTTTTATTTATTTTCACTGACAAAGAACGACCTTCTCCAGATGTATCACTGTAAATGCTAATTTAACTATTTTCTCTTTTTTAGACACCTCTGGTATGAAGGATGTGCTTCTTATTTTGTATCTTGTTTGGAATGGGGGATAAGGCTAAATCCAGATCAGAATTTAATTGTTTCTTTTAAATGATTATTTAGGAATGAGATTTTAACAGACAAGGGAAGACTCATTGTTAATCACACAGCGTTTCTAGTATGGTTTTTGTTTTGTTGTATTTTTTACTGTAAATTCAGTCACACTGGATGGGAACTGACGAAGCCAAAGCAAAAATACTGTTGTTCTTTGAAGGACGTTAGATAGGGGATTTAAATTTGAATTAAAAAAAAATGTATTAAATATATAATTGTTATACCATGTGCAGTAAATGAACTGCCTGCTAACCAAAGTGCAATATTCCATGTATGTCTTTGCTAAGCTTAAAGAGGTTTATTTTTCTTAAACTGTGCCTTCCTTTGCACTGAGAGGGGGAATAATATGAAGAGTTTAACTCCAAAAATAGATGTAACATCTTTTTGAAAGAAACCGCATTGCTTAAAAATGATTCAATCATTAGTTATTTGTAAGCAATAATTTTATTTTCAAATTCATTATCTGATTTTAGAACATAACTCTTCATATAATTTTTAAGGGAGTGCAACAATTCAGCCTGCTGTAAGATGCCTCTAGATGCTTAATCTTAAACTGAAACCTAAAGTTTGCAGCTGAGGAACTTGTTGCCTTGTTGTGTGAGAGAAAGTGTTGTTTTTTGTTGGGTTTTTTTTTAAAGCAGTTTGGCCTGCAGATTACATTCTTATTTTACATTATTGGATTTAACCAGGTCAGCAATCAGGTACAGCTTAATTTCTCCCTCTCACACAGTCTTTCAAAAAGTATTTAAATTTCTTGTAAAAAATTCTTTTCCGTCATGTTTAATGGCTCCATGTATGCCTTCCTCTCTGCCTCAGTTTACATGATATTGTTTGTATGGAGGGGTTGTGAGTGTGAATGAAACTGTATCAGAAGGAACCACTGTTGTAAATTACTCTTAATAAAGGCAGATTTTGTAATTAGTTAATTGTGGTGTAGATTCTTGTAGTAGTGGCAATAACCATCTGGTGAAAGACCTCAGAAATATTTTGTGCAGCCCCTGAACGTGACACAAAATGCATGCATTTTATGCGGCCCTCAATCAGATGCTGGCTCCCTAAATTAGCACTCAGTCATCTTGAGAACCCCTGGTATAGTGTGTCACAAAAAATGTCCGGGTAAATTATGCCATAAAAAAGTCACAGTAATATGCCATGAAAATGTCATAAAAAGTAATAGTAAGCCATAAAAAAGTAACAAAAAAAACACAATCTGGTATGAAATAAAAAATGTCATGAAAAGTCATAGTGTGCCATACTTTTTTCTATACAACAAAAACAAATCCCTTTTTCAACATACTATACTATGTATTTTTTATGACTTTGTACATATGATAATATGGCTGACTTTTCGACGTACTGTACTATGACTTTTTTATTTTTCGACATACGATTTTTTTAATTTTGTCGACATACTATACTATGACTATTTTTTTTATTTTTTTGACAAACTATACAAAGACTTTATTTTTTCCACAAATTATACTATGACTTTTTTATTTTTTCCAAATACTATACTATGACTTGTTTTTTTTTATCACTTACTATACTATGACCTTTTAAAAAAACATTTCGACATACTACTCTGACTTTTTTTCGACAAACTATAATATGACTATTTTTCCTTTTTTTCAACAAACAATACTATTACTTCTTTATTTTTTTTACATATAGTGTGACTTTTTTATTTTCTGAGATACTCTGATTTCTTTTATTTTTTATACATACTGAACTAATACTTTTTAAAAAAAATTTCAAGAAACTATACCATGACTTTTTTTCAACAAACTATACTAAGAAATCTTTTCATTCTTTTTTCGACAGACTATTCCGTAACTTTTTTTCAACATTTTATACTATGACTTCTTAAAAAAGGCTTTTGACATACTGTACTCAGACTTTTATTAAAAAAAATTTAAACATGCTATACTATGACTTTTTCATTTTTTCGACATACTAAACCACAACTTTTTTTTTCCAACATACTATATTATGACATTTTTTTATTTTGTCGACATACTATACTGTGATTCTTTTAAATTTTTTCGACAAACTATTCCGCGACTTTTTTCCGACATGCTATACTATGACTTCTTAAAAAAATATTTCGACATACTGTACTATGACTTTTTAAAAAAAAATTTGAACATGCTATATTATGACTTTTTTTTATATTTTTAACATACTATACTAAAAGTCATAGTATAGTATGCCAAAAAAAAAAAAAAAAAACTAAGTATAATATGTAAAAACAAAATCATAGCATAGAATGTCGGGAAAAAAAGTCATAGTACAGTATTACAAAAAAAATTCATAGTACACTGTTGAAAAAATAAAAACAGTATGTCGAAAAAATGTAGTATGTCAAAAAAAAAAAAAAAAAGTCATAGCGTAGTATGTCGAAAAAAATAAAAAAAAGTTATAGCATAGTATGTCGAAAAAAAGTCAGGGTATAGTATGTTGAAAAAATTAAAAGTCATAGTATAGTATGTCAAAAAATATAAAAAAGTAAAATTATTGTGTGTCAAAAAAAGTCAAAGTACAGCATGTCGAAAAAATAAAAAAAGTCATAGTATAGTATGTAGAAAAAAAGTCATACAATATTATGTCGAAAAAATAAAAAAGTCATAGTATAGTACGTTGAAAAAAAGTAATTGTATAATATGTCGAAAAAATGTAACAGTCATAGTAGAGTATGTTGAAAAAAAGTAATTGTATAATATGTCGAAA
Organism: Sebastes umbrosus; assembly: GCF_015220745.1. NCBI lineage: Eukaryota > Metazoa > Chordata > Actinopteri > Perciformes > Sebastidae > Sebastes > Sebastes umbrosus. The sequence continues at coordinate 9,082,819 of NC_051285.1, forward strand.
AAATGTAACAGTCATAGTAGAGTATGTCGATAAAAAGCCATGATATACTATGTCAAAAAAATAAGTCATATTATTGTATGTCAAAAAAAGTCAAAGTAAAGTATGTTGAAATTTTTAAATAAAAGTCATACTATAGTATGTCGAAAAAATAAAAAAAAGTCATAGTATACTATGTAAAAAAAAGTCAGTATAGTATGTCGAAATTTTAATGAAAAAAAGTCAGTGTAGTATGTCGATGTTTTCATGAAAAAAAAGTCATAGTATGGTATGTCGAAAAAATAAAAAAGTCATAGTATAGTATGTTGAAAAAAGTTATGGTATACTACGTCAAAAAAAATAAAAAATGTCATAGTATAGTATGTAGAAAAAAGTCAGTGGAGTATGTCGAAAAAATAAAAAAGTCATAGTATAGTATGTCGATAAAAAGCCCAAGTATAGTATGTCAAAAAAGCCAAAGTACAGTATGTTGAAATTTTTAAATAAAAGTCATAGTATAGCATGTCAAAAGAATATAAGTCATGTTATAGTTTGTCGAAAAATTGAAAAAAGAAATTCATAGTATAGCATGTCGAATAAATTAAAAGGAAGTCATAGTATAGTATGGACATTAAGTATAAGAATAATTGATAAACTGTATTGTAAATTACATACTCTGATGGTTAAAATTTAAATTCACAGAGGTTGATTTTTTTTTCATTTGGGAAAGGTAAAAGTGAACTTAGTTGCAGATTACTGTTACAGGTTACTGTTGCCTGTTTCAACCACAGACTGTAGATCTATGGTTTCAACCACTATTCAGTTAGACAGGACACACGGTGGTGTCAGTAGCAGATTTAGTGACCTGTTACAGCGAAAAGTTATCAAGTAAGACATGTGTCAACAAAGTTTAGCCTAATAAGAAAATCTGAAAATGCATGCTCACTCACCAACCATCGGCACCGAAGGAGTTCCAGACACACCGAAGTTCTGCAGCGTTCCAGGAGTCACTGGTCCAGGATTTAGCTGTAGCCTGCATCTCCTGAGAGAGAGATATCGGTCACAAAACACAACATATTATGTAGCCTATTTTAGTGTATGAAGAAGAAAAAAAAAAATCACGAAATCCCGTATTTTTAAAATAATGTTTATATATCAATATTTACAATGATGCACAAAGCTTGGTGAAAATGAATTTAAATGTCTTAAAAATATTATAGAATTTTCAAAAGCAAAATGTATAAAATGAAGCGGTATACATTTAGTATAAGAATAGGTGATGAAAACAGTAAGAAAATAAACATAGATTAAAATCTTAACCACAACATGTAATTTTGTGTACCTGTTTGTATTACGTACTCTGATGGTTAAAATTTAAATTCAGAGAGGCTGCATTTTTTTTATTTGGGAGAGTCTTAGTTGCAGAAACGAATGTAGTATGTCAAAAAAAAAAAAAAAAGTCATAGCGTAGTATGTCGAAAAAAATAAAAAAAAGTTATAGCATAGTATGTCGAAAAAAAGTCAGGGTATAGTATGTTGAAAAAATTAAAAGTCATAGTATAGTATGTCAAAAAATATAAAAAAGTAAAATTATTGTGTGTCAAAAAAAGTCAAAGTACAGCATGTCGAAAAAATAAAAAAAGTAATAGTATAGTATGTCGAAAAAATAAAAAAAGTCATAGTATAGTATGTAGAAAAAAAGTCATACAATATTATGTCGAAAAAATAAAAAAGTCATAGTATAGTATGTTGAAAAAAAGTAATTGTATAATATGTCGAAAAAATGTAACAGTCATAGTAGAGTATGTCGATAAAAAGCCATGATATACTATGTCAAAAAAATAAGTCATATTATTGTATGTCAAAAAAAGTCAAAGTAAAGTATGTTGAAATTTTTAAATAAAAGTCATACTATAGTATGTCGAAAAAATAAAAAAAAGTCATAGTATACTATGTAAAAAAAAGTCAGTATAGTATGTCGAAATTTTAATGAAAAAAAGTCAGTGTAGTATGTCGATGTTTTCATGAAAAAAAAGTCATAGTATAGTATGTTGAAAAAAGTTATGGTATACTACGTCAAAAAAATAAAAAAGTCATAGTATGGTATGTTGAAAAAAAGTCATTGTATAATATGTCGAAAAAATGTCATAGTATAGTATGTAGAAAAAAGTCAGTGTAGTATGTCGAAAAAATAAAAAAAGTCATAGTATAGTATGTCGATAAAAAGCCCAAGTATAGTATGTCAAAAAAGCCAAAGTACAGTATGTTGAAATTTTTAAATAAAAGTCATAGTATAGCATGTCAAAAGAATATAAGTCATGTTATAGTTTGTCGAAAAATTGAAAAAAGAAATTCGTAGTATAGCATGTCGAATAAATTAAAAGGAAGTCATAGTATAGTATGGACATTAAGTATAAGAATAATTGATAAACTGTATTGTAAATTACATACTCTGATGGTTAAAATTTAAATTCACAGAGGTTGATTTTTTTTTCATTTGGGAAAGGTAAAAGTGAACTTAGTTGCAGTAACCTGTTGCCTGTTTCAACCACAGACTGTAGATCTATGGTTTCAACCACTATTCAGTTAGACAGGACACACGGTGGTGTCAGTAGCAGATTTAGTGAGAGAGACAGTGGACCTGTTACAGCGAAAAGTTATCAAGTAAGACATGTGTCAACAAAGTTTAGCCTAATAAGAAAATCTGAAAATGCATGCTCACTCACCAACCATCGGCACCGAAGGAGTTCCAGACACACCGAAGTTCTGCAGCGTTCCAGGAGTCACTGGTCCAGGATTTAGCTGTAGCCTGCATCTCCTGAGAGAGAGATATCGGTCACAAAACACAACATATTATGTAGCCTATTTTAGTGTATGAAGAAGAAAAAAAAAAAATCACGAAATCCCGTATTTTTAAAATAATGTTTATATATATCAATATTTACAATGATGCACAAAGCTTGGTGAAAATGAATTTAAATGTCTTAAAAATATTATAGAATTTTCAAAAGCAAAATGTATAAAATGAAGCGGTATACATTTAGTATAAGAATAGGTGATGAAAACAGTAAGAAAATAAACATAGATTAAAATCTTAACCACAACATGTAATTTTGTGTACCTGTTTGTATTACGTACTCTGATGGTTAAAATTTAAATTCAGAGAGGCTGCATTTTTTTTATTTGGGAGAGTCTTAGTTGCAGAAACGAATGTAGTATGTCAAAAAAAAAAAAAAAGTCATAGCGTAGTATGTCAAAAAAAATAAAAAAAAGTTATAGCATAGTATGTCGAAAAAAAGTCAGGGTATAGTATGTTGAAAAAATTAAAAGTCATAGTATAGTATGTCAAAAAATATAAAAAAGTAAAATTAGTGTGTCAAAAAAAGTCAAAGTACAGCATGTCGAAAAAATAAAAAAAGTAATAGTATAGTATGTCGAAAAAATAAAAAAAAGTCATAGTATAGTATGTAGAAAAAAAGTAATTGTATAATATGTCGAAAAAATGTAACAGTCATAGTAGAGTATGTCGATAAAAAGCCATGATATACTATGTCAAAAAAATAAGTCATATTATTGTATGTCAAAAAAAGTCAAAGTAAAGTATGTTGAAATTTTTAAATAAAAGTCATACTATAGTAAGTCGAAAAAATAAAAAAAAGTCATGTATACTATGTAAAAAAAAGTCAGTATAGTATGTCGAAATTTTAATGAAAAAAAGTCAGTGTAGTATGTCGATGTTTTCATGAAAAAAAAGTCATAGTATGGTATGTCGAAAAAATAAAAAAGTCATAGTATAGTATGTAGAAAAAAAGTCATACAATATTATGTCGAAAAAATAAAAAAGTCATAGTATAGTATGTTGAAAAAAAGTAATTGTATAATATGTCGAAAAAATGTAACAGTCATAGTAGAGTATGTCGATAAAAAGCCATGATATACTATGTCAAAAAAATAAGTCATATTATTGTATGTCAAAAAAAGTCAAAGTAAAGTATGTTGAAATTTTTAAATAAAAGTCATACTATAGTAAGTCGAAAAAATAAAAAAAAGTCATGTATACTATGTAAAAAAAAGTCAGTATAGTATGTCGAAATTTTAATGAAAAAAAGTCAGTGTAGTATGTCGAAATTTTAATGAAAAAAAGTCAGTATAGTATGTCGAAATTTTAATGAAAAAAAGTCAGTGTAGTATGTCGATGTTTTCATGAAAAAAAAGTCATAGTATGGTATGTCGAAAAAATAAAAAAGTCATAGTATAGTATGTTGAAAAAAGTTATGGTATACTACGTCAAAAAAATAAAAAAGTCATAGTATGGTATGTTGAAAAAAAGTCATCGTATAATATGTCGAAAAAATGTCATAGTATAGTATGTAGAAAAAAGTCAGTGTAGTATGTCGAAAAAATAAAAAAGTCATAGTATAGTATGTCGATAAAAAGCCCAAGTATAGTATGTCAAAAAAGCCAAAGTACAGTATGTTGAAATTTTTAAATAAAAGTCATAGTATAGCATGTCAAAAGAATATAAGTCATGTTATAGTTTGTCGAAAAATTGAAAAAAGAAATTCATAGTATAGCATGTCGAATAAATTAAAAGGAAATCATAGTATAGTATGGACATTAAGTATAAGAATAATTGATAAACTGTATTGTAAATTACATACTCTGATGGTTAAAATTTAAATTCACAGAGGTTGATTTTTTTTCATTTGGGAAAGGTAAAAGTGAACTTAGTTGCAGTAACCTGTTGCCTGTTTCAACCACAGACTGTAGATCTATGGTTTCAACCACTATTCAGTTAGACAGGACACACGGTGGTGTCAGTAGCAGATTTAGTGAGAGAGACAGTGGACCCGTTACAGCGAAAAGTTATCAAGTAAGACATGTGTCAACAAAGTTTAGCCTAATAAGAAAATCTGAAAATGCATGCTCACTCACCAACCATCGGCACCGAAGGAGTTCCAGACACACCGAAGTTCTGCAGCGTTCCAGGAGTCACTGGTCCAAGATTTAGCTGTAGCCTGCATCTCCTGAGAGAGAGATATCGGTCACAAAACACAACATATTATGTAGCCTATTTTAGTGTATGAAGAAGAAAAAAAAAAAATCACGAAATCCCGTATTTTTAAAATAATGTTTATATATCAATATTTACAATGATGCACAAAGCTTGGTGAAAATGAATTTAAATGTCTTAAAAATATTATAGAATTTTCAAAAGCAAAATGTATAAAATGAAGCGGTATACATTTAGTATAAGAATAGGTGATGAAAACAGTAAGAAAATAAACATAGATTAAAATCTTAACCACAACATGTAATTTTGTGTACCTGTTTGTATTACGTACTCTGATGGTTAAAATTTAAATTCAGATAGGCTGCATTTTTTTTATTTGGGAGAGTCTTAGTTGCAGAAACGAATGTAGTATGTCAAAAAAAAAAAAAGTCATAGCGTAGTATGTCGAAAAAAATAAAAAAAAAGTTATAGCATAGTATGTCGAAAAAAAGTCAGGGTATGGTATGTTGAAAAAATTAAAAGTCATAGTATAGTATGTCAAAAAATATAAAAAAGTAAAATTATTGTGTGTCAAAAAAAGTCAAAGTACAGCATGTCGAAAAAATAAAAAAAGTAATAGTATAGTATGTCGAAAAAATAAAAAAGTCATAGTATAGTATGTTGAAAAAAAGTAATTGTATAATATGTCGAAAAAATGTAACAGTCATAGTAGAGTATGTCGATAAAAAGCCATGATATACTATGTCAAAAAAATAAGTCATATTATTGTATGTCAAAAAAAGTCAAAGTAAAGTATGTTGAAATTTTTAAATAAAAGTCATACTATAGTATGTCGAAAAAATAAAAAAAAGTCATAGTATACTATGTAAAAAAAAGTCAGTATAGTATGTCGAAATTTTAATGAAAAAAAGTCAGTGTAGTATGTCGATGTTTTCATGAAAAAAAAGTCATAGTATGGTATGTCGAAAAAATAAAAAAGTCATAGTATGGTATGTCGAAAAAATAAAAAAGTCATAGTATAGTATGTTGAAAAAAGTTATGGTATACTACGTCAAAAAAATAAAAAAGTCATAGTATGGTATGTTGAAAAAAAGTCATTGTATAATATGTCGAAAAAATGTCATAGTATAGTATGTAGAAAAAAGTCAGTGTAGTATGTCGAAAAAATAAAAAAGTCATAGTATAGTATGTCGATAAAAAGCCCAAGTATAGTATGTCAAAAAAGCCAAAGTACAGTATGTTGAAATTTTTAAATAAAAGTCATAGTATAGCATGTCAAAAGAATATAAGTCATGTTATAGTTTGTCGAAAAAATTGAAAAAAGAAATTCATAGTATAGCATGTCGAATAAATTAAAAGGAAGTCATAGTATAGTATGGACATTAAGTATAAGAATAATTGATAAACTGTATTGTAAATTACATACTCTGATGGTTAAAATTTAAATTCACAGAGGTTGATTTTTTTTTCATTTGGGAAAGGTAAAAGTGAACTTAGTTGCAGTAACCTGTTGCCTGTTTCAACCACAGACTGTAGATCTATGGTTTCAACCACTATTCAGTTAGACAGGACACACGGTGGTGTCAGTAGCAGATTTAGTGAGAGAGACAGTGGACCTGTTACAGCGAAAAGTTATCAAGTAAGACATGTGTCAACAAAGTTTAGCCTAATAAGAAAATCTGAAAATGCATGCTCACTCACCAACCATCGGCACCGAAGGAGTTCCAGACACACCGAAGTTCTGCAGCGTTCCAGGAGTCACTGGTCCAGGATTTAGCTGTAGCCTGCATCTCCTGAGAGAGAGATATCGGTCACAAAACACAACATATTATGTAGCCTATTTTAGTGTATGAAGAAGAAAAAAAAAAAATCACGAAATCCCGTATTTTTAAAATAATGTTTATATATCAATATTTACAATGATGCACAAAGCTTGGTGAAAATGAATTTAAATGTCTTAAAAATATTATAGAATTTTCAAAAGCAAAATGTATAAAATGAAGCGGTAAGGACATTTAGTATAAGAATAGGTGATGAAAACAGTAAGAAAATAAACATAGATTAAAATCTTAACCATAACATGTAATTTTGTGTACCTGTTTGTATTACGTACTCTGATGGTTAAAATTTAAATTCAGAGAGGCTGCATTTTTTTTATTTGGGAGAGTCTTAGTTGCAGAAACACCCATATACTCTCGCGGGAGTTGCCTGTTTCAACCTCTATTCAGTTAGACCAGGGGTCAGCTACTTTTATTATCAAAAGAGCCATTTTAGGCAAAATCTGTCTGAAGCTGCAAAAGAACCCATCAGATTTCGAGAACTTTACGAGAAAAAAATCATAATATTAAGATAAAAAGTCACAATATTACGAGAAAAAAAGTCGTAATATTACGAGAATAAAGTCATAACTTTACGAGAAAAAAAGTCGTAATATAACGAGAATAAAGTCATAACTTTACGAGAAAAAAAGTCGTAATATAACGAGAATAAAGTCATAACTTTATGAGAAAAAAGTCGTAATATTACGAGAATAAAGTCATAACTTTACGAGAAAAAAAGTTGTAATATAACGAAAATAAAGTCATAACTTTATGAGAAAAGAGTCGTAATATTACGAGAATAAAGTCAGAAGTTTACAAGAAAAAAGTCGTAATATAACGAGAATAAAGTCATAACTTTATGAGAAAAGAATCGGAATATTACGAGAATAAAGTCAAAAGTTTACAAGAAAAAAGTCGTAATATTACGAGAATAAAGTCATAACTTTACGAGAAAAAAAGTCGTAATATAACGAGAATAAAGTCATAACTTTATGAGAAAAGAATCGGAATATTACGAGAATAAAGTCAGAAGTTTACAAGAAAAAAGTCGTAATATTACGAGAATAAAGTCATAACTTTACGAGAAAAAAAGTCGTAATATAACGAGAGTAAAGTCATAACTTTATGAGAAAAGAGTCGGAATATTACGAGAATAAAGTCAAAAGTTTACAAGAAAAAAGTCGTAATATTACAAGAATAAAGTCATAACTTTATGAGAAAAGAGTCGTAATATTACGAGAATAAAGTCATAACTTTACGAGAAAAAAAGAAAAATTACTACTTTATAATATTATTACTTTATTTTCATAATACTACAACTTTTTTCTCTTTAACCTATGACTTTATTCTCATAATATTACGACTTTTTTCTCGAAAACCTATGACTTTATTATCGAAATCTCAGATTTATTTATTTTTCCTCAATGTGGCCCTAATACTCGGTCGTACCATAAACCTACAACAATGATAAATACAAATGAAAATGTAAACAAAACACAGTTATTCATTTCCATTTTTCAAAACTCTACAGGGAGCCACTGGAGAGGGGCTGCAGGTGACCCCTGAGCTAGACAGATAAAGTCCAGATTTGAAGGGTTTGGACACAGATCGGAGAGCAGATTTAGTGAGACAGACTGAGGACCTGTCCAGCAGTGAAAAGTGATCAAGTAAGACATCTCTTAACAAAGTTCAGCCTTTTAAGAAAATCTGAAAATTCATGCTCACTCAAGAATAGATTGCAAAATAGCAACAATTTGCAGTGGAAACTCACTGTAGGAGCGTCAGCTTACCCGCGTTTGTTCAGAGCCCAGACGCAGGAGTGCGTCCAGGTGTTTTCCATCGTAACTGATTAGCCTCCTCTGGCCAGACAGAAAGCGAAATCCTGCAGTGAGACGCAGCAGCAGCAGCAGCAGCTCCAAAAGTCCCTAAATCTATAGCAAGAAAGTCGCCAAATCGGCAACACTGACAGTCCGTGGCTTCAGGCCTCCATCCAAAGCCACTCCCTCAAAATTATCATTAGGAACATAAACATATCAAAATGGACGTAGCCAACGAACATGGCAGCTGTCAAGCTGCACGTGGAAGACTCCGGTGACGCGCAATAGGCAGTGCACGGGCAGAGTGTGTGCGCGCACGCAGGCAGGTACGTAGCCAGTGGGCAGGCAGGTACCTGCCCAATTTTTTTCAACAGAGAATAATATGACTTTTTTTTAAAATACTGTACTATGACATTTCTGTTTTTTCAACATACTATACTATGACTTTTTCTTTTTGATATTTTTGACATACTATACTATGACTTTTTCTTTTTGATATTTTTGACATACTATACTATGACTTCTTTTTTTTGATATTTTTGACATACTATACTATGACTTTTTCTTTTTGATATTTTTGACATACTATACTATGACTTTTTCTTTTTGATATTTTTGACATACTATACTATGACTTCTTTTTTTTGATATTTTTGACATACTATACTATGACTTTTTCTTTTTGATATTTTTGACATACTATACTATGACTTTTTTTCCACATACTATATGTGGAAAAAAAGTCATAGTCAATTTTTTTCTTTTTGATATTTTTGACATACTATACTATGACTTTTTTTCCACATATAGTATGTGGAGAAAAAGTCATAGTATAGTATGTCAAAAATATCAAAAAAAAAAGTCATAGTATAGTATGTCAAAAATATCAAAAAAAAAGTCATAGTATAGTATGTCAAAAATATCAAAAAAAAAGTCATAGTATAGTATGTCAAAAATATCAAAAAAAAAAGTCATAGTATAGTATGTCAAAAATATCAAAAAAAAAAGTCATAGTATAGTATGTCAAAAATATCAAAAAAAAGTCATAGTATAGTATGTCAAAAATATCAAAAAAAAAGTCATAGTATAGTATGTCAAAAATATCAAAAAAAAAGTCATAGTATAGTATGTCAAAAATATCAAAAAAAAAAGTCATAGTATAGTATGTCAAAAATATCAAAAAAAAAGTCATAGTATAGTATGTCAAAAATATCAAAAAAAAAGTCATAGTATTGTATGTCAAAAAAGTCATAGTATAGTATGTCAAAAATATCAAAAAAAAAAAGTCATAGTATAGTATGTCGAAAAAAGTCATAGTATAGTATGTCAAAAATATCAAAAAAAAAAAGTCATAGTATAGTATGTCGAAAAGTCATAGTATTGTATGTCAAAAATATCAAAAAAAAAGTCATAGTATAGTATGTCAAAAATATCAAAAAAAAAGTCATAGTATAGTATGTCAAAAATATCAAAAAAAAAGTCATAGTATAGTATGTCAAAAATATCAAAAAAAAAAAGTCATAGTATAGTTGTCGAAAAAAGTCATAGTATTGTATGTCGAAAAAATAAGTCATATTGTATGTCAAAAAAAGTCATAGTACAGTATGTCAATTTTTCAATAAAAGTCATAGTATAACATGTCTTAAAAAAAGTCATAGTATAGTGTGTCGAAAAAATAGAAAGTCATGATATAGTTTGTCGAAAAAGTTAAGAGAGAATACTTGAAAAGTTTCTCACTTCTTCAAATAAACCAGTAAGATATTCATATTGAATCTCTGATCTCTTTGCCTGGTTGTGACAACTGAGCCTAATTTTTTATTTACTTTTTTTTTTTACTTTTTATTTGGTGTGTATACGTGTATATTGTATGTGTTCTATTATTTCATGTGCGTAGTATTTCACCAATTTTGGTGTCACTGCTGCTTTAAGTCTGTTACTGTTGCCATACGTGTGATATTGGTCATTTCCTTTATTTTTCTTACTGTTTGGGGTGGGAGGGAAAATGTATGAAAAAGTAGAAGACTACTCATTTGCTTCGATTTATGCCTTGCAATGTTCTAACAATTAAAAAAAAAAAAAAAATCAATAAGAGATAAATAACCCAGAAACATTCCACCAGTGCACATTTTTCTTGGGTTTTTTGAAATACCAATTCAGACACAGTATGACAGCTGAACTGAAAAATCTGAAACTTTTATTGACTTAAGGAAAAGTAGACTCAATGTAATGAAAAATACATAGCAAAAAAAGTAAATAAGATTACAATACTGAAATGATAACACCATCAACCCATACATTTGCCTTACACTGTACTGTACTGTACCTTCTTGCCGTTTGTCCTCATGAAATAAACCCCAACAATACAATTTCTTATTCTCTGTAATTGGTAACATATCATCTGTTTTATATATAAAACATGGGTGGAAGGTGGAATAACATTATAGCAACTAGAAGCAGTGTAACAGCTTGTAGCCTTGTCTGATTGTTTAGAGAACCATGAATGTGCATTTTTATGTTCCAATTTTGCTTATTTGTTTAGTAAACCTAACACTTCATTAAAAAATGTGTATAGTAAACTTTAATTTGGTGTGAAATTAACAATCAGTTGTTTCACATTTTTTACTGTCACTTTTCTTAAGTGACTTTTTTCATCTCTTGATGAAAAAAAAAATGGCACAACTCTTTGTTTTTCCTCATATTAGCAAATCCTGTAAATCAACCATCCAAATTCCTTCTTGGCTCTTTCTTCCTCTAATCCCTTCATCAGTACAGAGTAAAAGACCTGACAGATGGACCATCAAAGAAAAAGTGACAACAGCTAAGATATGCCTCTCATTTCTGTACAATAAAATAAAAAATAATTTGCTATACTGACCATGCTTGAGACCAGTCAAGCATTAATGTAAAACATTACTTTTATACAATGGTCATACTTTGCTGTTATTTTAGCACCAAACTTCGGTTGAGAACAGACTGTACACTTACAATACTGTAAATCATTGCACACATCACTGTAGATCACCAATTTCTTAGTTCTTAGGTCAGACATCTGTTATGCAGATGTGCTCTGCAAGTCACATTTCACACTTCTTATTTTTGGGTGTGACATAACATGATTATGTTAAAATAATATGACAGAGAGCTTCTTTTCAACTTGTCAGTTTGGATGTTCTAGCCTCGTCATCTTTACATTGGTGGATATTCGTTACAGTGAGTACACATAACTAATAAAAATGGAAAACTAAGAAATCAAATGCACTGTGGCATTCTTCCCCTCCCTTCAGCGTGTGCAAACCTTAAAATGATCTCGTAAGAAATGACTGAAAAAAGTGCACATCTGTTACAAGTCACTGCAACGTTAATTATGCAGTCGACCAAGAAAAGCATTACAATAGCACAAAAACTAATATGCATGTTTCTCGTATAACAAACAGCACTTCTACTTGGCAAAGACATCTCTTTTAGTAATTGCTAATAGCACTTGAAAGCCCAGATGTAGTCATTGAACTCCCCCGGTGAGTTCATGTGCAGTCTTTGTCTAAGGGATTTGGGATTTTTTTTTTGTCTACTGCTGGATATGAACATTTTTCTCCTGTGATGTAGAGTTTGGATTTTTATTTAAAGGTTTTTCCAGATTCTAACAAGGACTATATCTACAGTTGCATACAGTATATTAAGCACTGAAGCACTTTGCATATAATATAGAGGCACCATATCATAGAAGGCATGGGTGGAGATACATTTACTGCTGTTCTAGCGTCTAGCCTAAGTAATGGCAAGACTGACACACGTAGCATATGGCAACGAAAGCAAAGAACTTTTTTTCATGTAAAATTGAGATAAAAAAAAAAAAAAAAAACGTAAACATCACAAGACCCAACAAGGTCATGTGTTATTGCTGGTTCAGTTTAGGTAGAATATTCTTATCAAAATGCAACATAACAAAAATGTGTCACTTAAAAAAAAGGTACCTATAAATAAAAACAAAAAAAAAATGCTAATTAGCTACAAAGTAGTGATATTTTGTTCATTTAAATCATTAGTTTGTTTACTTATTCATATGGCGACGGTTTTGAGAGCACATTCACACTAAGGTTTCTTGCTCAGGTAATTCGAAGGAATCCAGCTCTCAGCATCTTGTCCTGCTTTCTTACAGAACCACCAGCCGCTGCTGTTTTTCTCCATCACCTCAAACACCGTACCCACTTTGAAGCTGGATGTTTGGTCATCCCCTTCAAAGTCCGCCACCGCAAGATACACTTCATCCTTACTGGGCTCCATGAGTAAAGGTGGAAGCTTGTCCCTGGGCGGGCCGGGCTTCTCGCTCTTCAACTGAGGCTTGGGAGGAACCGGGACTTTATTAATTTTGGGCTCTTCTTTTTCTTTGTTTGGAGGTGTTGGAACAAACCCTTTGGGTTTCGGGGGAGGGGGTCTGCTGAGTTGGGGTGCCGGGCCCTTGGGAGGGTCCTGGATTTCTCTTAGAGGAGGTGGCGGTTTGAGCTCGGTCGGGCTGGATGGGTCGGTCTTCTTTGGAGGTGGAGGTCTCCTTGGAGCCATGGCGGGGGGTCTCTGTGGGGGTTCTTTATGGGGGGGCACTGCTGGTTTTGCAGGGGTTGATGAGCTCTCCTGGCTATGGCCATTAATGTGTTTTGGGGGGAGTTTTGGCTCGTCGCAGTGCTTACCATTGTTGAGAGTAGGGATATGCATGGGGGGAGAGCTGGAGGGTGCACTGGGATGGGAACTATTTAATGATGCCGAGGTGTCATTCTGATGGTTCGCCTCAGCTGACGCAGAGCTGGGATCCGCAGGTTTTGACGGCCTCAGCTTGCTTCTCAGGTTGGTGATGTCTAGTTTGTTCTCTGCCGGAGGATCTGGCTTGGCAGCTGGAACAGGTTTAGGTCGGAGCACCGGCTTCGGCTTCATAAACACCGCTGGGCCGGCCGCCTCTGGTTTCTCCTCCTGCGCTTCTGGTTTTGGTTTTGGTGGCTGTTTAGGTACGGGCTTCAGATTAAACTTCTTCACCTCTTTGGCAGAGATCTTGTGGCCACATTCAATACCCATCTCGTTCCGAAGGTGAAGAGCTTTGCTCTTATCTTCTTTCTTTGGCTCTGGTGGTTTGTCCAGTTTGAAGGGGGCTGCTTTGGGTGGAACCAGCGGCATGATGACCCCAGGAGCTGGGGGTTTTGGAGGCAAAGGTTTGGAATGATCAGGCCTCGGTTTCTCTGATACCTCCAGTTCAAAGCTCTTATTAATGGACTCCCTTCGAGGTGGCAGAGCTGGTTTCTCCTCGACTGGAGGGGCAGATGGGGCTGGAGGTAAAGGCGCAGTGAAGGTAGCGGGTCCCTTGTTGGCAGCGGACTTCCAATCTCTCAGCTTGGGCCGGGAGTCAGGGGCTGTGGTTGGCTCATCTGGTAAAGGTTTGGACCAGCTGTCATCTGACCCGGAAACATTTGAAGGTCCACCATCTTCCAGTCTCAGCTTCTCCATCTCATTGGGCAGAGGGGCAAGGAAGTTAGGTCGCAGGGCGTTACTGGTCTTCTTGTACTTGTCAATAAAGGTGGCAGGGGCCCAGCCCTCTTTGTCGTCCATCTGGATGTACCACCAACCACCATTATTCTTCTCAATCACCTGGTAGGTAAAAAAAAAAGGGTCATTTCATTTTACTATATCACTTTAAAATGTATGAAATAAATGAAAGGACAAAATGTACAAATCTTTATTCAAACCAAATATTTCACTATATTCTTCATTTTAATACAACTTTAGGAAATGCCTGACCCACCTCAACTTTGACTCCGGCTTGGAAGCTAATACCATCGGGGATGGTGGTCTGGAAGTCTGCTATGGTGTAGAACTCCTCCTCAACCTGAGGAGCAACAGGTGGTTTGGGTAGGTTTGCACCACGTGGCTGTGGAATGTGAGAGAGAAGTTATTCTCCAATACAATAGAAATCCCCACTGTGTCAAATAGAGATTTGAACTGGATCTCTTACAATGGTTAGATCTCTGCGTGGAGGAGGTCTGTGTCTTAATCCCACTTCTGTGGAGGGAAAAGACATTAAGTAATCACTAATTCATTCATTTTACACAGGTTATCATTTGGATTTTGTGTTGAATGCTGGTTATGCTGACTGTGGCTGGGCAATAAGACTGTATCCTAAAGCAAATCACAACCTTGTCAAATAATAGAGGTGTGCAAGTATATTTCTGCATACTTTTTAGAGTGTGTTTACATATCCTGGCATTATGTATTATCACATTACAGATAAACAGCTTTAAAATATATTAAAGGGATATTTCAGGTGTTTTGAAGTAGGGTTGTATGAGGTACTTACTCATAGTCAGAGTATTACATATGATAGACGGCAGTCGGCATGCCTCTATTTTGGAGAAACAGACAAGAGTACTGACACTGGAGCAAAGCAGTTTAAGTGTACGCTATATTTAGAATATTTTCTGACGGGGAAAGGAACTGAAAGTGAAACGTATCTATACTGTTTTGTCAACTGAGTCTGGTGGCTTTGAAGAAATAGAAAGTTTCACTTTCAGTACAGTTCCCTGTCGGAAAATATTCTAAATATAACGTATACTTAAACATATGTAGATTTTTCAGGTGGACCTTTCTTTTAGGTGGCTAAAATATGTTTTGCTGCCGGCCCCGTCCACAGCAGTACATTGCTTTGCTCCTGTGTTGGTACTCCTGTTTGTTTCTCTAAACTGGGGGCGTGCCGACCATCATCTACTGTAGGTAATACACTGACTATGGAAAAGTACCTTGTACAACCCCACTTTAAAACACCTGAACTATCCCTTTAAGTGATGCAGCAGCAAAATAGATAATGAGCGAACGACAGTTAATAGATATAAATTCCACTTACTTTTGTTGTCAGAGAAAAATGAGAGTCTGTTTTCTTTTTGGCTGTTGTCTCGGTTCTCTTTGGCTGCATTGTTTTGGTGGTTCTGTTTAGAAAACCCATCTAGGTCATTGGTACTGGCATGAGCAGCAGCGCCTGCTGACTGCTTCTGGCCCTGGATGTCGGTCTTCTTCAGGTAGGAGGCCGGGGCCCAGCCCTCACGGCCCTGGTACCTGAGAGGAGGAGAGACGTACAATCAGTGGCTTCAGGTGAAAGACGGACTGGGTGGACTTTATGGGCATTAGTTAGGTTTCAGTTAGATATACATTTTCCTCATTATTATCTAAGATCTGATGTCAATTCATGTTTTCAAACACATGTCTCCTTAGTAAATACAGATTTCTTTTTTGTTAATCATATTTATTTCTCCCAGAGTCTTTGATTTTATTACCTGATCTTCCACCAGCCCTCCAGGTTCTTCTGAATCACCTCTACAATCATGCCTCTCTCCAGGTCGATCTCATCATCATCCCTGGCCGCGTACTGGTAAATCACTGAATACTTCTCATCTGGAGTCATAAAAAGACAATATTGTTAAATGTAAGAACATAATGTTGGTTTTGAAGATTACTGTGTATAGGTTCAGGAATAAAAGGAGCACAAATAAAAAAAATAAAAAAAGCACATAGTGGTACACTTGGATTACAATGGCTTGTAGCGTTTCAAACTGTAACGTTTTGTATAATAGTGTGTATCATTTATGAAATAATTTAAACTTGTCGTTATTGGTATGCAGTAAAAATGTCTGCAACCCTTTTAATGAACTGTCTCCATCACAACACTCAGGATGAGATACTGCAAAAGGTACAGAGGTGGATTGGTTCTACATTGGCTAACTGATTTAAATGAGGCAAGGCTTGAGCAGCATCTTGTGGAGTGAGAAGATGTAAGATACACACATGTGCAACACACAAAACACACATGTTGACCACAAACAAACTTGACAAACTTGCTACTGTACTAGAAATGCAGCCATTTCTACTATTCCTATTCTTATTTCTACTACATTATAAATATTATATGTAATACTACGGACCTATCGAGTGTTAAATGTTGGTTGGTTAATTGAAATGCTACATTATTTTTAATCAACTTATATTTTATTTATTCGTATCAGATAAAAAGAAAATACACACAGTCCATTTTGCATGCAAGGATTTGATTCACATGCTTGGATTTCTCATGCAACAAACATTTCATGCATACACATGGACAAACAAACATGTACACAGCTGTGTATGCGTGCACACACATACACATACACACATTTAGAATAGGGGGAGAAGAAAGGCGTGCGCTCCACCTTGCCCAAAGCCTGTGCTGAATAGATCCCCTAAAGTTCTGCGACGACCCACGTGCCTTGGCAGTGACCAGAACCTCCGAGGCACTGACATCCCAGCACAGTAAGTGAGGCAAAATAGGAAGTGAACATTACATATCCCATCTGGACGATGTTTTCATCCTAAATGAAAGCATTTTCAATTTTGGTCGGCCTATTAGAAAAATCAAAGCTCTACTCCTGGCAGGCCTGATGCTGGTTTACTCATTTACTGACAGATAATCCCTCTAGGTTTATGCACATTTTATTATTTTTTCCCCCTAAATCCCAGTGTTACAGTTCAACGTATTCTCATACAACGGTTCGTATGATATCTTACCAAAAAGTTATTCCTCCTTTTTTGTTGTTTTTTCTACAAATGTCCAGCAACGGTTGTAATTTTCTGCATACAGTCTTTTCAAAATAAACTTCCGTCTTCTAAGGAAACAACTTCCCTAGGTTTAGGCAGTAAAATGTCTTAGTTAGGTTTAGGAAAAGGTTGTGGTTTGGCTTAAAATAACTCCGGAACGCATAATTATGTGACAAATACATCATCGTTGACTTCTGGTTTCACACCGGTCTCCTGGGCAAAAGTCCGCAACCCCAACCGTTTCCTCTATATATACAATATATCCTGGTTCACAAATTGACTTCATGGGATATATACGAATTACAGTGCATTACTTTTTGTAGGTATAGCTACAAACTGTGTATAAGACCAGCCTGTAGAGTTTTCATCCATTCTAGATAGACTATTTATTTCCCTTTGGATCCCCATTCCAGTGTCAAACTCTATGTAATGTCCTTACTAGTATGTTGGTGATACTACTGCACCATTCTACTGCCACAGAAGCTAGCTTAATGTATAACCATACTTTGTACTTACGTACTCGCTCAATTGCTAATTTATTTGCTTCATGCCAGTGAAAGTGAATGTTAGATGTGAGTGACTCTCTAATTCCAGGGCTCTGAGGACTGACCTGCCCAACAAAGACAGGGCGGCCAGCTCAATTTCCACTTTTAAACCATATACTTCCTAGGCTTGCCAAGACTTGAAGGACAGTCTGTAATTTGCATATGGGCTGGCTACACGTCTTTTCTTAGTAGGGTTCCTACCCTGTGATGTGCTGTATCATTACAGCATCATTCTTTTAGCATCTACATTGGGCTATTTTGTGGAATCTTACCCCAATATATGCCAGAGATGGCTTTTTATTCCCAATTGTTCACATTTTTGTTCAAGTTTCACCTTTTAATGAATTGCTGCATATTATTTGTAATGATGAATGCTCTATAATTGAGGTGTTTAAACATATTTGGATTGCTGTTCTTAAGGGCAACACATACCAGCAGAATATAACACACACTGAATGTGCATGGCATGTGTATTGGCATCAACAAATGTGTGGTGTGTGTTGCACTTTAGAAGGCAACAGAAAGACAATAGCACAAAACATTTGTGTCAAAAATTTCTACTTGCTGTTATTATTCCAAAAGTAAGAAATAACTTACACATACAGTTGTGTTGACAGTAAATGCTACATCCTAAACTTTTTCTTTAGGGTATTGAATCTGAAACAATAGCACCTGGATGGAAAGGGTTATGTACCTTCTTCCCCTGGAAGACTGAAGTCATCGGGGTCATCCTGCGCCTCAAGGCAGGTGGCAGGGACCCAGCCCTGGGCATCGTCTGAGCTGATAAACCACCACCCTAAATGAGAAGAATTTGTTTAATCAAACTGAGGAAAAAAAGGAAAGCGTATACCGGATGCTGTATAGAACTTACCAGACTCATTTTTCTCAATGACCTCCACCACCTGACCCACATGCAGGCTGACCTCGGAGCTCTCCTGCTTCTCATAGTCTGTTACTGCCACATACTGGTCGAGGAGGAGCGGGTCCGCTGAGCTGGAATCTCCTATTGAAAGGGGAGCGAATCAGAACAAGGGCTCATTTAGCTCTTTTGTCATTTCTGCTCCTTTGTTGGGCAGGCTAGGGATGAAATCTCAATAATGTAAAAAAGCCTCTACTCATTACCCTCTGGTCTCCAGTGAGGATATTTGGTAATAATTGTTAATGTGATATTAAATGAATGTCCAAGAACTTGGAATCATAAGATTGCATCTGTGTGGCTTTGAGATATTGACCTTTGAAGACGTCTTGCATCTCACTGACTGAAGGGAATATGACCTTCTAAAATGTCAGATTTTATACACACTTTAAGGAGATTTACTGAAAAGCCAATTTAAGCACGGTCTTTAAAAAAAAAAAAAAACAGCCAAAATGCATATAATCCCAGAACAACTCATTTTTAATGAAATGCCAAGAAGAATTTCAAGAACAAAAAGTTTAAGTGAGAGGAGGCTTATCTAGAGTATGGAGATTCACCCAGACATGAAGCAGAGGACGTACATAGCGGATGTGATTGGAGAGATGGCGTGAGGGAAACTGAGAGATTGGGAGCAAAAGGTGGGGTTTTAGTGGAGAGGGTTAAGTCAAATCATCAACATGGCGGTGACTTCCACACAGAAACAAACCAGCACCACAAAGACACCGCCACCAATGTTAGCACCAAGGAATCCTGAGGAAAATCTACTTCAGCTTTAACTTTAGGGCTCATAATACAACCAGTAGCACCAATTTATGACACTATGGCTCATTTCTCTGGATTTGTCTAACAAACCCTAAATAGTACATGTGGAAAATAATTGAAAACAAAATACCTTTTGGTTGATACATATCAACATGTTGCAATTTTAACAACCTTAAGTTGCATCAACTGCAGGAATGGTGAAGGGACATTAAAATCTGCCTCAGCATGCAGGTCACTGAAGGTGCTGACTAGGCACATTTTAAGGCAGAAAGAAAATGTGAAAATCTGTAAAGTACAGATGATGTCAAATTCAAATTATATTGTTCTTAAAACAGATTAAAATACCACAGTTTGTCTTTCCATACACATCCTTCAGTGAGCAGCAGCAAGCTAGGCAAATGGGTTTAATTAAAGAGCCATATTTATCTTCAATTAGTCTTCAATAGATTCTCAATTCTGTCAATCAGAAATTTGAATATTAGTATTTGAAACATTTCTCAAAGGCAGAACTGGAGGAACACGAATATCAGGTTAATTTTAAGCAAATAACCACAGTTAGCTCGAAAATGAAGTCACAAATGCACGTAAAAAAGTAGATGGGTAAGCGAGTTTGAGCTTGGAACATCAGCTGGACTGATAAACTAACCCAAGTAAACAAGTTAAAGGTCTTATTGATAACATTTTTATGTAGAAAAATATTTTAAAAAATAATCATACATCCCCAGAACCTTTAGACGGTGTCGAATAAAAGTATGGCTTTTCCTGAAAAAAAATATTATGAATGTGAATTAATCATTTAAAAATTTTGTCAGGTCCAAAATGAATGTTTTGTTTATCTCTGTGGAAGATAGCTGACATTTGGTTCCCACTTTATAACAAGGCTTGTGAGCCCATAGTAAAACAACATTGGTATCAAGTGGTATCTCTGGGTCGTCAGTTAGTGTGGGGAAAAAATGGATAAATGGCTGAGATTGACGGTAAGTGTCTGGCAACGACTTGTTGTGAAGTAATTGAAATGGAACGGGGGAGGGAGAATGTGACATCTAGTGGCTGAATGTTATCAATGTTATCAATAGCACCTCTAACTTTTGAATCACTAATTTACTTTCCTAAAACACAAAGGGCTCTTTGGTTTCGATTATTTACATCTAACTCAACCAGTGACAACCCTTCTGCCTACAGGGCTCAGTTAAAATGCCATTATCTTCTGCCTTTTCTACTGTGTCCCAACTCAACAAACTTAAATTACAATCAAGAAATGAGCCACACAGAGTCTGAAGATCACCAGCTATATAGTATAGTCCCTCTACAGAACCAATGCAAGCCCCAAGCCGTCAACAGAGCCACATCCCACCTGCCCAGGCCAGGGGAGGAGAGGGGGGGAACAGGCCACTAGCAACTCGCTGGGTCACACACAGCACGACCAAGTGTTTACTACCTCGCTTTAGGAAAGTAGTCGCTCTGTCCACAATCCCTAATGGAAAGGAAAATGAATGGAGAAGAAAACTGAAAACGTGACATGGATGCAATGTAGGGATATTAGAGGAATGGGGAGAAGAGAGAGAATATAAAAAATAAACAGTGAACAGTGGTGGAGAGAACGGTACTTGTACTGTAAGTTACTTCGCAGATTCAGAATCATTTTTTTTTTATTTATCTGTGTAAAACTCTGTGACCACTAGATGGAGATAATGTTATGTTATACTGTATACTACAGATGAATTGCAGAATACTTGTATTTATAATGAAAATAATTCTTAAAAAGTGGAGTCTCATAAAAGCAGTAAAACTACAAAGTACCTGATTTCTCCTCTCCATTTTTCATTTGTACAGAGACAAAATAACACACTATAGCCAAGGCCAACCTAACCCCCATTTTCATTTCAAATAGACAAATAAAGATGTGTCTTACCTGATTTCTTCTTTCCAATGGGTTCCCTGTTAAAGAGAGGGGATAATCACATTACTACCAAGAAATATCAAATCAGTTTGCAGAGCTAAGGAGATATTCCTGACCTAGAAATACTATTGTCAGTATGCATAATAATTCACATCATCTCATGGGACGTCACAAAATGTCTTAAAACTTGAAAAAAAAGATAAGAAAGTGCCCATAATTAATGAATCAGACTCATATTACTTTCAGAGATTTACTATTTTTTAATCCATACTTTGCAGGAATGACCAGTGTAAAGAAAGTAATGGTTTATACTTGTTTTCCAAGATGTTTGGTTGTTGTATTTATGCATTTACGTCATTATACTACTGATATTGTTACCAGTACCACCTATGTCACTATTGCAGGCAATAGCTGGTACTAATTATGTTTTTAAATCAACTTTGAATTGATTTTTTTATCAGATTTGAGAATTGTTATATTTGATTTTTGAATTTGTCATGGCGTCACAGCACAACACTTACACTGTAATTTTATCATAACCAGATTGGTTGGATAATGGACTTTCTAACTGATGGGTCTCAGTGTGTGAGAGTTAATGGTGTTCACTCCAAACAGCTCTACTCATCCACCAATCCACTAATGATTGTCGCAGCATCTATAACAATAGACACATCTTAAAGTTTGCTGATGATTCTGTTATTGTTAGCCTTCTTGAAGGGGGGGTACAGGATCATGGGCCGGTGGTGGATGACTTTGTTGCTTGGTTTGACGACTCGTTCCTCCATTTTAATGTGTCTAAAACATAGACTGTACATAAAAAGTGGACTTCGTCACCGTGACGTCACCCATTGGTATGTGGAATGCCATTTTGAAGCCTCGAGTTTGGCATTTTGGCCGTCGCCATCTCGTTTTTTTGCAACAAGAAGTGACACGAGGAGGTGGAGCTAAGTACAACGAACGCTGAAAAAGGTGTTTTCAAGCAACCAAAAAGGTTATAGTTAACTGAAACTGAGAACACACCGTGAAAGGGTTAAAGTTGTAAGACGAAAACACAGACAATTCCCAGACCGGACAACGCTGTGGTAATGACCTGTCAATCACAAGGTAGCCACGCCCTAAAGCATACCCTGCTTTATGGTCTATTTGACTCTAAATGGGACCATAATTTGCTAAATGAACATCATGCTGTATTGAAGAAGACTTGAAACTAGCGATTGAGATCATAAACTCACGTTTACTGAGGTAATAAATCAAGTGAGAAGTAGGCTCATTTTCTCATAGACTTCTGTACAATCAGACTTCTTTTTGCAACCAGAGGAGTCGCCCCCTGCTGGCTATTAGAAAGAATGTAAGTTTAAGGCACTTCCTCATTGGCTTCACCTTTCAGACCTGAAAAGATGTCTTTTGTATTCAGTTTTTATGTGAACCCTGGCTGCAAAACAAATTTCCCCTTGTGGGACAATAAAGATAACCTAACCTAACCTACTGATTACTCTAGCTAATAATTAACAATAATTGCCAACATTATTGTTACCTGTTAATATGCAACCGACACATGAGAAAAGGATCCGTCTCTCTGCCTCTCTCCGATGCAGGCCCATGTGAATAAAAAGCCTCTAGATCGAAGATCTCTGAAATTTAGTCTGATGTTAAATTCAATAATCTGCTGTGTCTGGTTTAGACATTAGCCTGATAAATAGACCATCACTCCACAGCAGCAATCGGGAGCTGATTCAATGTCCAGATGCCCGGCAAAGTCAGTGGTGGCTAATGCTTAGTATTTCTCTTTCTCCGTCTCCCTCTTTGTTATCTAAATATTACTCTTTTACTTAATGGCCTTCCGCCTTCTTCCTTTTTCCATCTCACATCTTCCCTGTCTACTTAACTCACTCCTTCATCTCCCTTGATCATTTTCCTTGGCAACTACTGCTTGTTCCTTTTCCCTGCATCAACATGAATGCTCTCAGCCACATAAAGCATTGTTCGATCGGCAGAGCTGTTAATTGCAGAGGCTTTAAGTCTCAATAAATCTATACCCATAAGCGCACCCATTAACGTACTATAAAAAGAAATCCCCGGTAGGGCCGACCAAAGCAGTACCGATGATCTGGATGATTATAGAGCAGGAATGTGTGTGTACAGTATGTGTATTCTTTGTTTGCTCGTTCTGAACAGAGGTGAAACCAGGGTCAAGTACTGTAATGCACCGGACGCAACCACTGACCTGGATTATTGGCCTAATGTGATTATTTACTGTAACTAGTTTAGAGTATAAAATCAAATCTCACACTCAGAAGTTTTCATGTTACTTTGAGGCTGGTTACGTAAAAAAGAAAGGAACCAGAATCACTGCCTCGGGGTTGTATGCCTCCGCCAAACAGTCAAGTTGCAGTTTACAGCCATGTCTGTCCAAAATGTCTTTGTCTTGTGTAAAATTGTCATAATTAGGATATGAATTCTGGCCAAAAACATGTTTTGTGAGGTCACAGTTACCTTGACCTTTGAGAACCAAACTCGAATGTGTTCATCCCTGAATCCAAGTTAGTGCCAAATTTGAAGAAATTCGCTAAAGGCGTTCTTGAGATATCGCGTTCACAAGAATGGACTGACAAAAACAGCCCAAAACAGAATGCCTCCAGCCACGGCTCTCGCCGGCACGGAGGCATAAAAAAACAAACAAACATGGGGCCAACTTCAATTTAATCTTTCATGGGAACAGTCACATCAGACAACCATGGCTGAGTCATATGGCGGCCACATGATGAATGACAGAACAAATAACTACAGGGGAATTGTGAGAACACACTTTACAGGTTCACTCCTACAGAAGCGAGGTGACATATCTCAAACTTTCTACTGCAGGAGATCATGTGGACATTCACTCTGGGATCTGATTCTTGCAGACATATTTTCAAGTTTCTACACCTGGAGCCAAACCTTACAATAAACAGATGGGTACCACAAGGATACCATATTGATTTGAATGGTAAATGAAATCCCTCCTCTCATAATCCCTCTCCCGCTACCCCTCCTTGCGTCATCTCCTTCTGTCCTTGTTGTATATGACCTCCTCTTCATTCTTTCCATCTGGATCCACCGTCTAATTCTATTTCCTTCCCCTATGATCTTCCCTACTTTCCCTTTTTCCTTTCCTTGCCCCTTCCTTGTTACAACACTTCCTCTCTTCCCTTTTATTCTGCTTCTCTGAAACCTCTACGTCTTCTTTAAATTTAAATACGCCTTTTCCTCTCCTCTTACTTTGCTGCTCTTAAGGAGAACGTCTCAGATGTCCCTCTCAGTGCAGTAGATTTATAGGCCGTGATAAATCTTCTCCCACAGCGGCTGCTGTGTCTGTACACCAGCCCTGTTGTCAGTCAGCCAAACAACAGGCTGCACTAGCAGAAAGCAGTAATCCAATTTCAATAAAGACAAACCAAGGTCTCTCCTATATTCCTCCGCCTCGAGCAAATGCTCCCCCCTTTTTCCTACCTCTCCCAACACATGCTTAGGGTTGTGTAGGAGGAGTGAGGAGGTAGGTGTCCTTGGCAACCGCCACCTGCTTTATATTCATTGTATAACAATCCAAATATTTAAAACAATATATACACACAGAGCGTGGAATAAAAAATATGTCATTTCCTGAAAAGAATTATTATGATTGTGAATTAATCATTTTAAAAAGTTTGGCGGGTCCAAAATGAAGGTTTTTTTTTTTGGTTTTTTTTATCTCTGTAGAAGATATCTGACGTTTGGTTCCCACTTCTAACAAGGCTTATAAGCCAATAGTAAAACATCATTGGTACCACATTGTATCTCTGGTTCGTCAGTTAGTGTGGAAAAAAAACGGATAAATGGATGAGATTGACGGTAAGTGCCTGGCAACGACTTGTTGTGAAGTAAATGCAATGGAACTGGGAGGGAGAATGTGACATACAGTGGCTGAATGTTATCAGTGTTATCAATAGCACCTTTAAATATAGTAAAAGTGTGAGGTAGCATAAAATTTAAATACGCCAGTAAAGTGCAAAAACATTAGGATTGTGCGTAAGTAAAGTACAACTGTATAATGTAATAATTTACAGTGCAAAAACATGTAGTCTGGTCTTACATTGATTTTACATCTGTCATAGGAGTGGTCAAATGCAAGCATTTCTACAAATAAACTAATAACATGGGTAGAGTCTAAAGTCTTTCTCAAAAATACTCAAGTGAAGAAAGTACTTTCATATCATACACAGATATGAAGATGTTTCTTTTTATGGGAGAGTTAAAGAGGATTATGGTTGTCACACTAGTAATAATGTTGGGATGAGAGAAGCATCTCTGTCGAGTGACACAGTCACACGATTGTGATGACATCATCGCAGCCCTGAGCAATACAGCAAACTCAGTAAACCACATGACTGCAACACACACAGCACACTTCAAAGTGACATGCGATCCATCCACATTATAGATGACAATATGGCAGGCTGGTGCAAGCACCCGTCTCATATTCAATCCCCATAACAGCAATGTGTCCCCGTTAATTGTCCTTGAGCGAGAACCCCCAGCTGCTCACTCAGTCACCCCTGATAGACATTACCTAATTACCAAGAATATGAATGGGAATATTGTGCTGCTTTCCACAAGATGTTTTAATAATTATACATTACATAATGTTAGGACTAAAGTTTCAAAATAAAATGCAAAGCCAGAATGTGTGCAATTTGTAAAATCTCGCTGTAGTATCAAAACACTGTGGCAGACAGAAGACACGCTGATCTACAGGTACACAGTGAACGGAGGGCTGAAATGAACACACACTTCACCGATTGGCACAGGGATTGTCTCACTTTTGTACCAACAAAAACGAGACGACAAAAACATTTTTTTAGGATACTATAATCACAAAAATTCTGCACACAGTGGCGTTTGGGTCAAATCCACTAGGCGCTACAGTATAAAAAAAAGCAGATCCAAAAGTGGAGTAACATTTTGTTTAAATGTCAAGGTGGCTGTGGGGGACAATTGGTATATGAAAAAGACACACGTACAACTGCACTAGGCAGGTACAAGACTGTGGCTGCCTGAACCAAGCCGTGCCAGAGAAAGTGCCTTGCTTTAATGTTAATATAACTAAAGAGGGGGTACATGTTTTTGAGTATATGTAGTGTATCTATGCTGACAAATGAATACACGGCAGCATGCCTAATATGGAGTTACTTTTGTGTCTTCATTATGCAATCAAACCGAAAAAATGGTTTATTGCAAGTAAAATAAATTCATGATTACAAATGTATAAATGTGAATCAAAATCTTTTGTTTGCAAATCCAAAAGTTTCGTTGACAAATCCAAAAGTTCTGTTGGCAAATCCAGACGTTTTGTTTGCAAATCCAGACATTTAGTTTGCAAATCCAAAAGTTTTGTTTGCAAATCCAAATGTTTAGTTTGCAAATCCAAAAGTTTTGTTTATAAATCCAAAAGTTTTGTTTATAAATCCAAAAGTTTTGTTTACAAATCCAAAAGTTTGGTTTACAAATCCCAAGGTCGCGCCCACGATACTCCGCTCAACAGCAAGCAAACTTTTGGATTCGCAAACAAAAGTTTTTGATTCACATTACATTTTTAATCACACATTTATTTTACTTGCAATTAAACAGCCTACTCTGTTTGATTGCACGATAATGACATAAATGTAACTAACTTCATATGCTTACTGAAGTAGCTAGATTTTTGAATGTGGTATTGTTCACTATTGGTCCACAATGCAAACAACATTAAGTGGATACTTAACATTACAGCTCAAGTGACATCTCAAAAAACAATAAATGAAGTAATACTTTAAAAAACATTTTGCTCGTAGTAGTAGTACAACAATTATGAAGTTCATTTCTCCTATAGTAACCTGATATTAGTGCACAATATGTTAAGTTCAAATTATCCGTGCAGTATAGCATTATAGTAATGAGTTTGTAGTAAGGGATTGGGACACAGGGATAGAGTCTCACTCCAAAGACCCAGATTTTGCAATCAAGTCTTGTAAATTGAAAACCCCACTCTCTTTACGCGCTATCTTACTGCTGGCCTTTACATGCACTCCCAGTATATATCACAGGACTTATCAACTCAATTTCCTGCCAAATGAGGCAACTTCTCAACGCCCGGTGCCACACATCAGTACGTGATGACAGAGAGGTTAAAACTAATAACCCAGCTGACAGCTGTTGGTGTAAAAACCATCTCCAGGGTCAAAATGTGAGCCCCACATTATGGTCTCTATGAAACCAGCCACCCGTAACCTCCGCTGCCCCGAAGGTGCCAGTAACCTTACTAACAACACATTTGTAACAGAGCCCCGCGTGTGAAGTTATGCGCGTGTCAACACGTGCTTGTGTGTGTGTGTGTGTTGGCCGCTGGCATTCATTGCCCACTGATGTCTTAGTTTTGGCACATAGTAACTGTCAGTGCTGGATATGACGCTAATGTGTTGAGTGAGATTTTCAAGAGACAACAGAGCAGGTCTACACACCGACGCCTTCAGAGCGATTGTGCAGCCTCAGCTGTCTGGAGCCTGGTGGCTGAACGGAGCTGCAGCGACATGCTTAAATGCTAACTCGGCATTTAAAAAGGACCTATTAAGTGTGTTTCTGCTTGAGGAATACGACAGGAAGTAGTGCAACAGTATGAAATCATATCCATTAGAGGGTGTAATGAATGCTCATTACTGGCAGGCTCGGGGTAAATGTTGGCAGGACGTGACATGACATGACATCAGTCAGGGGAACAATGACTGGTGTTTTCCATTGTATGGGAGTCTGAGGGTTGTGTGTTGTCTATGTGTGTGCCCATGTGTGGTACTCACTCCTTTGGTGGGTTGAGGTCTTCGGGTCTGGTCTCAAAAAACACTCTGACCTCCTCGCACTGGGAGATGTAGACTGGCAGCTGAATGAGAGCCTGCAGGCACAAAAGATAGCAGGAAACTTCGGTAATCACATCAACTGACAAGTACAATCATTTCAGCACTTACAGAAGTCAACCAGAGGTTAAACATAGTGTTCATTCGGTGTCTGGCCTCTATGAAGTCACAGAGCAAGCAATTATTACACACAGGGCAGAAAAAGGATTGCTTTTGCGGCTGCTAAACGGGCACAAATGAGACAAAAAGAAACAGTGAAATTCTCAAAGCACTCGCAAAGGGTGAAATGCACCCATAACTGCGATGCCAAGCTGTGCTATTTGCATGTATTTAAATGAGGTAATATGCATACATTTCGCGCAAAATTGGACCCTTTCTATGCAAATGAGTCCAATTCCCAAAGATCAGCGCTATTATGCCAAACGTTTTTTTTTGCGATTCCCACATTCTTGTGGGTGTGGTCTATTTTACATAAGCCGCAATAATGATTAACATATTGCGCAATTGCACTATTCGATGACATAAGCACATACTAGATTGTCGTTGAGGAGGCTAAATAACGCTTCAAACTTACACTAAATTTTGGTGAGGAAAAATTGGCATGGCCATTTTCAAAGGGATCCCTTGACCTCTGACCTCATGATATGTGAATGAAAATGGGTTGCATGGGTACCCAAAAGTCTCCCCTTTACAGACATGCCCACTTTATGATAATCACATGCAGTTTTGGGCAAGTCATAGTCAAGTCAGCACACTGACACACTGACAGCTGTTGTTGCCTGTTAGGCTTGAGTTTGCCATGTTATGATTTTAGCTTTTCTTATGCTAAGTGCAGTGCCTGTGAGGGTTTCTGGACAATATTTGTCATTGTTTTGTGTTGTTAATTGATTTCCAATAATAAATATATACATACATTTACATAAAGCAGCATATTTGCCCACTCCCATGTTGATAAGAGTATTAAATACTTAACAAATCTCCCTTATAGGTACATTTTGAACAGATAAACAAATGTGTGATTAATCGCGATTAAATATTTGTATCAACTGCCAGACCTAATTTCAAGATGAAGAGCAAAAAAGTTAAACAATTTCAGAATAAAAGCGCACCAATAATAAGTAAAACTAGGGATTTCCATTGTCTTTTTGCAGTGTTTTTCAGTCAAACCAGCTGGTTCTGCTCTGGTTCTCAGTTCATTGATCCGTCTCACCTAACTTCCTCCCTCATCTTACATGTATGCCTCTGTGGAGGATCACCAGCAGCAGAGACATGAGCCCTGACAACAAGGCAGGAGATGAAAGACAAACAGCCACATTCAGTTTTCTCTTTATTGTGATCTCTCCCTTGCACGCACGTCTGGTCTGGTTATCGCACAGTCTCTTTTTTTTAGCTCTCTCTGTTTTTGTTCTCTCCTGAGTCTGGGTTTTATCTGCTTCTCCTACTCTTTCAACCAAACCACTAAAGGGTAGCAGTGAAACAGATAATCACCTCAACAGCTTGATGCCTCAAACAACCAGAAGACAGAATAACTGCCGCCAACGACCCCGTGGTGACTATCTCTCCTACAGCAGGGAGCTAAGCCACTCCTTCTCTTTTTGCTGGCAGGCAAAGCTTGATGCTATCCATCAAGCTTCCTCTGCTGGCCTATACCTCTGATTTTAATACTCCTAAGTGTTTCAGTTCTGTCCTTTCAGGGGAGCAGAGTCTCTGTCTACCTCTCGCACTCTGTGGATATAACGTCAGGGCTGACAGATATGGAATGAAAGCCAAAGACCCAACCAAGGTGCCCTTGCCCCATGTGCCACATTTGCCTTGTCATACTTACGACCATACGTCCAAGCCAACAGCTCATGTTGAAGGAAAGGAGTGGGACTACTGCCATGGACAAAGTATAACTAGTGTTTTCCATTAGCCGCAAAGTCATATGGAGCGTGCTTGCGTTTGTTGATTCATACATGACCTCCTTTTTACAGTAGCTTCATGCATATCTTACATCTTGAGACTCTGAAGCTAAGGAGCTGATTTAAGAGATGTTATGGATGACCTCCAGAGCCCCCCCCTTAACCTCCAATCTCTAGTCCTGCAGCCCACAACGCTCCACTGTGCCTGAGGTCAGAGTGCAACCTGGACCGGCTATCCTCTCCTTGGATTTATCCCTCTCCTCGTGTCAGCCTGTGGCCCGTCCACTCATTACAATTCTCCCCAGGGAGGAGACGGGAGGGAGGCACAGGGTACATTACAGCAAATGGACTTTATGGGTGTTCTTTACAGCAGGCAGCATTAAGGTAATTGTGTGTGCCTCCCTGTGTGTGCGCATGTGTGCTTTCTCCAAGGAAAAATAGGTAATGGAAATGAGAGATCTACTTGTGCACTCTGATAAGGTACAGTGCATTGCAGGGCTGTGTGTTGGCAAGAATCTGGCGATACGTTGCGTATCATGATACAGGGGTAATGATTCAATACACTGCGATACCTTAAGCAAGGCCATATATTGCGATTTTTAAATCTAATTTTAGGAAAACTGTCATAGTATAAAGAACACACCACCATATGTATACAATCTGAATACAAAAAAAGTTAAAAAATGAAATGGCTACTATGGGGACTAACATCATTACATCATTACAATCTATGTAGATACATGCAGACAATAGGATCCTCAGTCTTCCTCGTCAAACACAGACAACAAAGGAGGTTTACAAGGTTATATTTTGCATCTGTAACATCTCAAATCATCCACTGAAAACTGTCTGTCAGTGAATATATTTCACACATATTCAATGTTTGGAGCATTTGCGTTAAAAAAAATTAAATAAAAAGGACATTTTGAGGTATTATTTATGCAAAAATATTGATGCTTTTACTTACAAAACACTCTTTTTTCATATCTTTTGAATGCTGACAAATGAAGGTTGAGCGGAAATTGCTTTATTGCTTAAAATACTTTTTGATGTGATGCATTTCATTAAGCTGCGTGACCTTTCTAGTCATCCTAGCTCAGCAGTCTTACTCTTGGTTTATGCAAACAGTCCCTGATTCCATGTTGTTGTTTTTTTCTTTCCTTCTTTCTTCTCTCCGACTGTGTTTCCCGAGTCAAAAAAACACAAGACTTTACAACCAGGGAAATTCCATATGAGTCAGGTTAAAGCCTCAGCTGTATAACAGAAGGGCTGACTCAGCTCTCCCCCCTCAAGAAAAACATGAAGTTTCACCTTGTCAACCTGGGTGCGTGTGGGGGTGGATGAAAATGCCATTTTTTTGTGCTTACAGTCAAGTTTGGATTTGTTTCAGCGATTCACATTTGTGTCAACATCACTCAGCCTTAAACCCTAAATAATTTTTGACAAAACATGGATGTCAATCAAAAACCATTCAACTACACAACAGGTAAACACAGAACTTTTCAGACATTTCCACAATAAGAACTTCGACAACAGCAACACCGCTGCTGTAAGAGTTGCTCAGCTATTCCCATAAACATCCACACCCATAGACACGAACCAACAACTCTACCCATTCCTCCCCCAAACTCTTATTTTCGCATAAGTGTTTAAAGATGTTGCCTACACCAGCTGTACATTCCTTTAACCCCAGACGACCGTATATACACCAGCCCCTCTGGTCCTCAACACTGTTTATCATACATAAAAACCTTTTCTCTTCACTCTGAGGCCTTGTGATTTGTTATTTTTATTCCGAAGTGACAATCTGCACCATATCACAAACTAATTTGTAAACTGGTGGTTTTATGAGGCTCTTTATGGAGAAGAGAAGTGATCCCATGATAAAATAACACACTCAAGAAGGCATGAGTAAGGGCTAAGTCACGACTAACTTGTAAAAACACCCTCAAATTTCCTCTCTCTGAGAGAGACAGAAGGAGGTGTGTGTATGGTTTAGAGGCCCCAAGGTAACAACACACCACCTATGGGCTGTGGATGTGCTTACATGCAAGCAGAGCACCAGCAAGCTCTTTGCCTTTGGCACAACTCTCTGCTGGTAGTTCCCACCACAACATGAGATTACAACAACGGAGGCCTTTGATACGAAGCGAGTTCAACATACCCAGGGTATCTTCTCGTTATCTGGTTTCACTAACCCTAACAAACACGATCCCGTTAAGCGGTCCTACGACGGTGGTTATCAACTCGGTAAATCAACCCAGGGTTTCTCAATATGGCTGTGAGCGCGTTCACATGAAAGGGGCGGTGTTTGCAGCATATGACCGATCACAAACATGGACAAGTCTACTGTCAGCAGAGCAAAGAGCAAACTATAATATTAGACAAATACGAAGAAGTTAAACACATAATCCAGGCTAAAAGGAACACAGTGAGGCTGACAAATACAGGAAGGACAGCTGGCGAAAGATAAAAATGGTGATGTGTGAATGCGGAAATTAACAGATTTATTAATTTAACGGAATATCCAAAAGTCAGATATATATTCGTATAGATGGGGCAGTGAAATATAAATAGCTTTCAGAATAGAATGGATAAATGTATGACTATTTCAGCCTTCTTTCAGCTCTGGCGGTGTGAAACGGACTTGAGAGCAAGTAAAAAAATAACTATAAAAACATAGTTCAAAGCGGTAAACACCCACAGCATCCAGTCAGCTGTCTTTCCTGCATTTTCTCAGTTTAAACTGTGTTGCTTTTAGCCTGGATTATGACTTTAACTTCGTTGTATTTGTTGAATATTACCTTACGATCTGCGCATCAAGCTTTGATTTGTCAGTAGGCGGTGCTTTTATACAAGTTGATCTGAATATAACTTGCTCCTGAGCAGGTTATGTGTTCAGCATAAGTTACCGTGGCGATCTACCCCTGTAAGAAGTGAACAATCGTCGTAGAACTGAAAACCCAGGGATAAACCTGAAGTTACCTCGCTAACCCCAAATCCTGCTTCGTAGTGCAGGCTTCAGTTCAACTGTTTCACACCAAAATAATGTGAGTTTGTAGCCAAGATATCCGCTTGGAGACGTCTGATCATAAAAAGCAACAACCCCATGGTTGCAAAACACTCAAGGAGTCACTCCTTGGTTACTGCAGATAAACATAATTTAGAAAAAAAAGACATTTTAAAACGATTGCTTTGAATTTATTTCAAGGGGCACGCAACTGTGTCTTGTTGCTAAGAAGCTGAACATCAATCATAGTTTATTCATCATGTTGCTGTGGTTACATTTCTGTCAGTTTGTAGCAATTAGTAGCTCGCTATTGGCAGTTTTATGGTTGCAGTTCTGCTACAGTGGAGTCTGAGAATGTGCAGATGCATTTTTTTTTCTCTCTTGAGGCATTAAGTGATTAATCTCTTTGGTAAAAAGCCATGTAATGGGCTGTATAATGCACAGGTTTTACATTATCTCTGTTTTAACTGGTGGAAAGAGCTGCAATATTTCAAATGGTAAAACAGACACCACTAACACATTACAAAACACTTCTTCATGTCTTTCTTCTGTCACTGACAGCAACTTAACAGCGTAAACATATAAAGTGCATTCATAAATATCTTGTCCAGAGGGTTTACTGTACATCCGGGAGCTACAAGGACATTTTATTCGCATTCACAACAGATTTTTGGCCCATACATTATCGATCCCTTGGGAGAAATTCCCCTCTAGTTTGTCTCCTTTAGCAGAGAGGTCAGAGTCAGCTATACAGAGCACCTGGGGAGCGTTTAGGACACCTCAGCAGGGTGGATGCCTGCTGTCACAAAGGTTTGCTCCAGGGAGTTTAGCATGGCGCGCATCGCGAAGAGCCAATTTTCAAGGCAAGGGCAATGGCATTATTCATACAGCTGTTCTCGGGACAATGTAATCCCATAAATCGGGTTCTTATTCAAATCTTGCAGTGTGGCTATGAGCTTAACTTTAATGAATATCACCATGTATTTGAATATCTGACAGATGAAGGTAAGGGTTTCTGATTTTGTAACTCCAATGTACCAAATTTGTAATCCAAGATGTGCATTCAAGCATAAATAAGCTCGACTGAAATCAGATGGTCGGGTCGCTTAGTGGAATCCTGAATGTGCTGAGAGAAACTGTGACTGGTGTTGCTCATATATACACAGAGGGCATGAAATTTTCCATTTTCCTGTTCATGACTAGGTTGACACTACGTGGGTGGGATAGTTGTTTTTCTTTTCCCCTGACCACTGTGCTTCCTACCTTGATTTTGTGCTGAAGATGTAAACGCTCACTGGTCAGTGGAGCTTTCATGAACTACCACATATACGACCACAGGAGATTTCAAGGTTAAAGTGAAGATTTGGTCAATATACTCACCCTGCAGTATTCGTTGATGGGCCTTAGTCTTTTCATGGCCACATCTCTGATATGGCTCCTCCTAAACAGGATCTTCCCTGTAACAAAGTAGGAAAAACAGACTTAGAACTCAGAAAAGCCAGGTGTTGGTAAGGTGGGGAAACGGTGTTATGGGGCCATGGGAACGCAGGAAGTGGGCGGCTGGGAAAATTAGATTTAAAGAGGACCTATTATGCTAATTTTCGGGTGGATCCTTGTATTTTAAGTTTCTACTAGAACATATTTCCATGCTTTAATGCTTAAAAAACACTTTACTTTTCTCATATGGATCTGTTTGAGCTCCTGCTCCCCCTCTCGAAAAGCCCAGTCTGCTCTGATTGGACAGCTGGCCCACTGTTATGATTGGTCAGCCGAACCAAACTCTTTGGACTCCGCTCCAGCTCTGCTTTAACTAGCTTTGTTTGAGGGCATACCAAATTAGCCACAAACCAACCTAAAGTAGGTATTATGCAAATATGTTACTTGGTGACATCACCCCGTTACAAAAGTTCAGGCAGTTCAGGAGCAGTGTTTCTGTGAGGGAGAGTAACTCACTTTGGTGTGGACTTTGGCCTTTGTAACTTTATAGACTTTTACATGCACAAACAAAAATGTATAACACACTAAAGAAAAGTGAAAAAGCACAAAAGCATAATAGGTCCTCTTTAAAAAAAAATGTACTAACTCTAACTGCCCATGTCTGATGACAGTTTATTTTTCTGTTTCTACACATAAGGAATAAAGAGATTAAAACTCAGAAAAGTCAAACTTATAATCAGATATCAGTGTTGCTACCAGCATTCCACTGCAGCAAAATTTTATAATATATTATATTCTTTATAATTAGCATGTATTTGTTTATATACATAAAAACAATATTATAAAAAAAAGTTTTTTTCAGCTCGTGCTCTTAAGAGCACCATTAAAAAGTTAAGAATCCACTGAGGGACAATAAGGACACCGTACTTTTTACAACACATGGTTAGTGAATTAGCATGCAGACACAATATAGTCGTGTCATCAATAACACTGACAGCACAATGAGGTGGGTGAGGAGGTAGGTGAATAGCTGGCCTTTCCAAGTCATGAATAAATGATTTTGGGAAAGCAAATTAAATGCATGACAGCTTGAATGCTATTCCCCTGCTCTTATCTCCAGGCCCAAATAACCACAGGCACAGACGAGACGGGTCGCCATAACAATAACAAGAAATGGTTACAAATGGGCCTCTTAAAACACTCTTCTAACTCGCAGGAAATTTCAGAGCCGGCATCTATTTTTCTCCTCATTTTAGCTGCTGAAGACATTTCTAATGAAAACATATAAACTGGGCAGGAAGTCAAGGCTGTAACAAGATCCTGAACACAAAAAGGGACATGTTTTGAGAAGTTCCTGTATCACCCGGATCAAGGGGTTATGGTATTTGTTCAGAGAATATTTTAAAGCAGACTTGCTGAAACATGAATCTATCTCACAGAAGATCGCTGCTGAGCAGTCAACCCCCCTACAGCTCTATACCCTACCCGTTCACCCATGTTACTAAAAATGCCTTCGTGCTTCCGTGACCCATACAGCTCAAAACCACAAATGTTTGTTTTGTTTGTGAGTGGATGACATATTGATGAATAATAGATGCAGGCACGCAGAGAGTGTGTGTGATCATCTCAATGTCTGATTATATGTATTCCCATGTGTTACTGCTCGTCTTGTGAATCAAGACAACAGAAAATAAAGATACATGAAGGGAAAGACTAAGAAGAAATAGAGTGTGCAGAGAGGTGTAGACTGCTGAGTGGATGGATGTGTGGTAACTTCCTCTGAAGACCTCAGATCTCACACGTTTTACACAATAACCACCACTCCACTTCTAAAAGAGAACCACCTCTGTACTCTCTCCAACCATCCCATCGCCGATGGCAACCTACTCACTGACTCAGGTGCGTGACAAAAATAAAGACAAAAACCACAGGAAGTCATATTCATACACTTCCTAACAATGTGTTGAGAGTGTAGCTTACTAGAATATCAAAGAGCCAGACTGTAAATGCTGTCAGCGAGCTAAATAAAAAGCTGATTTGCCTGGGGATTCATTAATTAATATAACTTCAAGCACAGACTATAGTTGGCTGCTATGAACAGGCGAGGAAGTCAGATCTTCAAAATAATGTGTGTTCGTCTAGCTCCTGTTCTTGTGGCTTTTTACAGCCTCCACATGGCTCCTCTAGCATGGCTGTAGACTATTACGGTCTTGACGACATCTGACCATTTCTCACCACATTTTGTGCAGGAGAGCAGTATAGTACTACGCGAGGGAGACTATTAAAAACGAGATTAAATAGATGAAGAATGAGAGGAGACATTCCAAATCTCTAAGGTGTTGGCAAGTGTTAGGTGTTAGCAGCCGACAGGACACACTGTCTGGACAGCTCAGGAAAACTAAAGAGATTTGAAAGTCAACCCTGCCTCGACGCCTACAGTTCTTCTCCTCCTCCTCCTCTCTCCCTCTGTCTCTTTC
Source organism: Sebastes umbrosus (assembly GCF_015220745.1). Classification (NCBI taxonomy): domain Eukaryota; kingdom Metazoa; phylum Chordata; class Actinopteri; order Perciformes; family Sebastidae; genus Sebastes; species Sebastes umbrosus. The sequence continues at coordinate 9,119,894 of NC_051285.1, forward strand.
TTCCTCTCCTCCCCTCGTCACTCCCCAAACAGAAAGCTTTCTTGACGGTTTTCCAAAGCTCTCAGGGGTCAGGGGAGAGAAGCACTGACTCAACACTGCCCACTCTGTATGCAGGGCAGCTCATGGGTGCAGCCGAGAAAAGGGCTTGTTTGGGGAAGGGAGGAGGGATGGAGGGGTAGGAAAGCTGCTGCCTTGGAGCCACGGCTGAGGCAGGGCAGACTTTATGGCAAATCTCAGAGCCAGCAGTGACCAAGGGTATCAAACAACTTTTGTTTCCCGGAGAGAGTGAGGGAATTAGATGAGAGAAGTGACAGATAGAGATGGGAACACAGAGAGGGTCTTTGTTACACACCTCACATACAGAAAGCTGTTCTCAGCATTCACCTCTTAATCACTGGACTCACCACACATGAATTCCTCCTGTTTATCCGCCCCAGTTTGGCTACATAGAGGGATTTTGAGTAGCTAAAACCTTTACATAACACCAAAGCCATAGACTTAAAGGTCTTATTGATAACATTTTTATTTAGACTAATAATTAAAAAAAAAAAAAATTACATCCACAGAGCTGTTAGAAAGGTTCCTAATAAAATTATAGCTTTTCCTGAAAAAATGTATTATGATTACAAATTTGGGGTCGTCAGTTAGTGGGGAAAAAAAAGGATAAATAGCTGAGATTGACAGTGAGTGCCTGGCAATGGCTTGTAGTGAAGTAAATGCAATGGAACCAGGGAGGGAGAATGTGACATCTAGTGGCTGAATGTTATCAATGTTATCAATCAAGCCATGGACTCTAGTCAGACTTAAGTCACAAAATTGGGGACTTATATTGTCTTGGACTTGACTGCTCTGATACTTGACTCCCCAAAGACTTGACTTGAGACTTAGAGGGAGTTTGTTTGACCTTGTAAAAATCCAAGAAATATAAAAAAAATCTAAATCGGACAATGGCTAGCACACACTTTGAATATTTAATCATCAGGCCCATGCATTGAAAGGACTTTGCCTTTCACAAAACTGACTGGACATGATACCTGCCATTACAAATATGAGACTTGACTTGGACTTGTCTCGACTAAGTTGAGACGACTTGAAACTTGCTTTTACAGGACTTAAGACTTGACTTGGAGTCATTGCCAGGTTTTGTAGGAGCAGAGACAGTTCAGAAAGGAGACGGCGCACTGAGGGTTGGTTTCCTGTATCTGAGATCTCTCATCTCAGATGGACAAATCATGATAATTTAACTTTGTTCGAGACCTTTCTCTGTCTCAGAAACACACTCTGGCAACTAATGTTCACGAACGCCCTCGCTAACTAATTTTCGTAATGCTAAATATGGCTGTTAGCTGTATAAATATCTAATGTTAGCAAAAGGACTCAAGGGTATGGGGGGGAGGCGATCATGTATGTGATCATGCAGACAAGAAGTGTATACCATTTCTAGCCATTGGCGGAGCTTGTAATGCGTCATCTTTGCTATAGAGTATCTTTGGCATTAGCGAGTCTCAAGTCAACTCTCAAGACAAAAGTGATACATGATTTGAGACTCGCTGTTACAAAAGTTAACAACTGACTTGCACGTGTCTCGAATTACTTGAGACTTCCAGTACAAGAGTTGAAACTTGACTCAAGACTAAGAATGAGCCGTATGTGCGTGTGTGTGTGTGTGTGTGTGTGTGTGTGTGTGTGTGTATTTTAATTACTGTGTTCTTAGGCAAGTTGCTGACTAAGGCAGACACAACTCCACAAGTCTGCTACTGGTACACCACATTCAAGAAGACAAGAGCAGTGATCGCTTTCCCCTACAGACGAGAGATGAACGTGACATGAATGAGGCATAAGCAACGAGGTCATTGAGATGTTTCGGTTATTTTCTGCCTTTCATATAGAGGACCGGCTGGGGAATGTGTTATTCAGACCCACAGAAACATATTTGACCTGCCCAACATACTGTGCCTCCTACTGTGGCAGGCAGAGAGATCTCTAGCCAGACAGAGTAGCTGAAAGAAGTATGTGCTGTAGATCTATCATTAAGAGGAAAGGGGGAAAAAAAACAAATACAAATTCATAGTTTACTTGTGGGATCAGAGTTCAAGGAAGAATTTAACCTCTTTTATCATGCAGGGGGCCTAAGAAAACAGACCCACATTCCATCTTTGGTTTGGACACATAGTTTAACAACCCCAACTTTAGATAATTGGCATCAGCTCTTTTTCAAAGGCTGACCTGCTGACACTGGCTTAAAGGGTGAAGAGATCATCTAAATGTCATGTATGAACCTATCAAAGGAATTGAGCACCATGGGAGGTATTCAGATGACAAATGGCCTATAGATACTCTGCACATGCCATGCGATCATGAGATAACAAAAGAGTTATGGGTTTAAATGGCCAAGTTTGGGATTTTTTTTAACTTCCTCTTTGAGGTAAAGGATACACACGCTCTGATACTGCTATTAATTGTTATCTTGATATGTTTTTCCAGGGAAATTATGTAGTTTCTACAGCAAAGGATGAAAATGTAGCAATGCGTACACCTGGCAAAAAGAGGCAGCAGAAATTCTGCACTATCCACACATGCAGACAAGCCACTTTGCTGATGCGGAGCTACCAAAGGAGTAAAAACAGCTTGAACAAACCAAACCAAGAAGGGAAAACCACTTCCGTGCCTTGTTAGGTTGGTCTCAGCCCACAGGCCAGACTTTTGCTTTGCAAGGGAAGGATTTTCTCTGCTGTCAGGAAAATTCTTCTGCAAATCAGGCATATTTTAGCTTGAAATCCATCTCAGAGAGGTGTATAACCTGATCTGGGATCTGAGACGACTAGTAACGGTCATTCTCTTAAACATCAATTTATGCAGGCACAGAGAATAAATAATGTAATGTCAGTATTGGGTAGGGCTGGGTAATATATCAATATTATATCGATATTGTGATATGAGACTAGATATCGTCTTAGATTTTGGATATCGTAATATGGCATGTGTTGTTTTTCCTGGTTTTAAATGCTGCATTACAGTAAAGGGATGTCATTTTCTGTACTTAACCAGACTGTTCTAGCTGTTTTATCATTTGCCTTTACCCACTTAGTCATTAAATCCACATTGCTGATGATTATTTATCAAAAATCTCATTGTTTAAATATTTTGTGAAAGCACCAATAGCCAATCCTACAATATCGTTGCAATATCTATATCCGTGTAGCAGTGTATGTGCCCTCTAAAAGTAGTGCTATGATGCCTGATGTTACAGGGACTGTGATGAAATGCAGATCCCACTGTTCTGATTGCATAAAAAGGTACACTTTCATTACTCAGATTTTATGCAAATGGTGTGTTCTTTATACTACTTTTAAAAAAAATTGCAATATATCGCCTTGCTTGCAGTATCACGATATATTGAATCATAACTCCTGTATCATGATATGTATCGTATCGCCAGATTCTTCCCAATACACAGCCATAGTCAGTACCATTGCGCCACAAAAGCAAATGGTTTCACAGTGGCATTCGTAGAGGGTACTATGTAGAGTCTTTAACTTTTGCTTTCTTAGCAGTGCCATAAGAGCAGTAGGGGATTTGGTGGCTTCCTCTGGGGCACTTCAGCGGTTATTTTCTTCCACAGAAAAAAGGAGAAGTGAAAGTCTCTACAAATACTCAGAGCATCACTGGAAGTAGACAGAAATTTAAGAGTAAAATCTAGACTTTCAGGGTCTAAAAGGTAAAAGCAGGAAGGAAGTAGACCGAGTTTAGTGTAGAGGAGAATTCATAATAGTATCCATGGTCAGCTGTAAGGGGATAGCAGGGGATAGTATGAAAAGCAGTGTTTTTCTATCTCTCTTCCCTCCTCCCACTCAGAGTCCATCAAACAGTCGGAGAGAGTGTGTGTGTGTTTGTGTGTATTCTCTCAATGAGTTCCAGACCTGCATGGCCACAAAAAAAAATCCTATCCCCCACTCGCCTGGTAGGGGAGATGTGGGTGGGGTCTTAGGGCGAGGCTTTCTTCCAAACTCCCATAAAGGATTACTTTCAGCAGGATCTAAATCTCAACTATTCTAAAAGTTGGTCGTGCACAGCTTTCCTAAAGCACTTATTCCGAACAAAATGTACTGCCACTTGCACTTGAAAGTGAGTAATGGCAACTAAAAAAGAAGAAACCAGTATTTTAGCCAGTCAGGTTTTACACCAGACGATGATTCAGTCAGGAGAATGGTGCAGCTAAGCCAAGGAAACAGCTCATAATGAACATTATGCATTGTAACCATTTTTTATTTTATGATCACAGGTAGAGTATTCTTGTGCGAAAATGGCAGATATTTAATGTTACACCCAAAGGCTCCAACACTACTCTGTATAATTGTCTAGTATGTCTTTGGGCTATATGCTTAGAGATCAGCTGAGTCAGCCGAAGGTTTAAAGAGTAGATGGAAAAACATATTCTTTCTCGATTCACAGAAACAGTGAGATTATGGACAATTATGGTTGCAGGCAGCAGATTGTTCCGGTGGGTTCCTTTGTGTGCAAATTGTTCTGCTTCTCTCGGTTCATACACAGCCTATCAGTGAGTCATTGTTGTCCACATTTTAACCCGATGTGTGCAAATGTGTGCGATGGAGAAGGTAGCAAGAATGAGGCAAAGACACACTAATACAGCAAAGGGGAAATACAGAGTGATTTAAGTGATAATCCAGGAGTTCACTGTTATTTGTGTTTTGTTATGAGCATATCTCAATTATTTTCATTATACATTTTTTATATAAGTTGATTCATCTTTTAATCTTTGTCCAAACAACAGTCCAAAACCCTAACCCTAACCCTATTGATATAAATAGGAGAAAGCTGGCTGGAAAGAGGCTGGAAGCAGCAAATGTTTGGCATTTTTCTCGATATAACTTAATCTAATATAAAAATAGTTCTTTCTGTGTTTACTAAAAAAGCCACAGTTGTGTGCGTGCTATGTATATGTGCGAGAAAGGGCCTTGGGGGACACTGTGCATCTGTAAGTCTTACCTGGTAGGAATGGAATGATCCTGCGCTTAGGGTCTTTCTGGCCTCCTTCCACCGGGAATTTGTCCAGCAATTCCATCTGAAACACCCCAATCAATTAAGACTTATTAGCACACAAAGCACTTACACTTTCACATAAACATGCCCTTTACATTACACACAACAGGATAGCTGAGGCTGGAGAGGAAGGGTTCACGTTTTTACAAATCAGCAGTTCCTACAAGGAATTCGGCCAATAAAGGAAGGTCTGCCAATGATTAGGAATGTCCTGAGCAGATGGTATGGTTTTCCCCCTCTACTTCATATGTTGTTGCAGCAAAGGGGCTGTTAGCAGCAAGGCACCACTGACATAGTGGAACATTTCGGTTTCCATAGTTTTCAAAGGCCTGAGAGCAATGGTTCTTTAAATCTGCTGATCACCGCTTCTCTTGATCCTTCTTTTCTTTCTCTTTAAAACTCAGTCTTTTGTTTCTCCTTCAGCACTTTTTCCCTTTGATCCCACTGTCACATTCAACTATATGATCCATCACTTTGGCCACTAATGTCTCCTTTGTTCATGACGCTTAATGAAATCAGTGTGCTTCCACACATACATCATGTATTTTTGCATTTGGTGCATCCCTAGTCTGTAGAGGATGCAGTTAGAGCTGGCCCATGTGTAGGCTGCTATGACAGTCACAGGGCTATCACATAATAAGATTAATAGCAATTCTGAGTGTGGTCTGTTCAATGTCAACCTGATAAAATTACATCCATCAAGGCTGCTCCATGGAGGCATTTAAGGGTCAAAACAAGTTGGTTCTCCAGATATCCAAACCAGGGATGTTTTTCATTTCCCCCATCTTTAAATAACACTGTACCTTGACTGGTAAGAGAGACTCATTTAGAGAATATGCAGCACTGGAAATACCCAACAGGAATGCTCTAAAGTTGGTGCTTCGGTATTTTTACCTTCGATCCTCAATAGCTAAATTTCAGATCTCACAGTGAGTGCATACAGTATCCTTAATTGGTCTTTTCTGGGTTTAGATGTTTCAACAAATATATATAGTCTTTTCATGTGTTACGTAAGGTAGATTATGTATCTGGTTTGTTGCTCCCACTCATCCCGTATGTGCCAATGACAAGCATCAAGCCTGTTGTCAATGTTGTCAATATGAAACATAACTGAATCAAAATATCAAATCACTCATCGGCCTCCTCTGATCCGCCTACTCTTGAATCTAATTTTACGCATGTGGGTAATGAAACATGAACCACGCACATCACCAGGTAGAGGATGTGAGCTGTAGGGTGCTGCATTACATCTACTCACATGACATTATTTTTTATATGAGCTTTGATTATTCAATAAAGTACACAATATTGCCCTGATGCTGCTATTAAATGTTATCTCTCTGTCTTTTCCAGGGTAATCATGCGGTTTCTACAACAAGTTTTCTAGCAATATAAAGGAGTACAGCTATCACAAAATGTCCTAGGGTAAATTTAAAAGAAACAATAAGTTGCATTGAGCCAAAACTAACAGAGACATGGGGAGGTGAGGTGATGGAGAGGTTATGGGAAAGGCAGAGACATGTGCCAAATAGACTGTTTCAGTCTGTTCAGGTGCCAAACAGGTGTTGTTGTGCCATAAAACCATGAGTGGCATAAAGATTAAACAGACTTAAAACACTTAAGTAGATAGGGCTTGATGCTTCCCTATTTTCCCGACAGCTTGCCCTCTATAGCCACTGTGATCCTGACCAAGACTGCAAGAAGAATAGATTGCAAACCTGCATTAGATGTCACCCATGTATAAGCATCCATATTAATATATATTTTAGTGCCTGGACAGTTGCAGGCATCTGGATGGGAAAGCACCAGTTAGAAGAAAAAAAAGAAACATGTTCAAACATACAAGAGGACATGTGTTTTACAGGTGAATGATTGTTTGCAGATCTTCAGCTTTACAGAAAGAACCCATTGACCTTTGTTTTCTCTGCTTCACTTCATTTCTTCACTAACTCTTGCTCATATCGTATGCTTCTAAATATTTAATTTCAGCCTTTGTGCAACAGCCTTGTTCCACTTACAAGAAAGTTCAACAATCTCATTTTAACCTAATCTTGAAACCCTCTAATGAACTTTACAAGCCACAAATCTCCAAGCATGCCAAGAAAACGCTTTGGAATCCTAAATCCAATTCTATAATGATGTTTGATTAACTCGACCTACTCTCCCACCCCAACGGGCATTTATAAGGCCTTAAGCTGGCCAAACAATAACAACAAAGTCCATTGTGATGAGTCCAATAAAGCTATGCTTTTAACTATAATGCAAATAATCCAATAACATTCTTAGCTTTCATACCTGACAGGAAGATTAATTGCATCTCAGAAAACTGGAGAATCTCAAAACAACCAAACCCTCATCCTACCGACTGGTTTCCCCACACACCCCAGAGGTATACTGTCATATCTCATAAGTGCTTTATTCTTTATCATTCCAATTTTTCATGACTTTGTCAATCAATTTATTCCTATAATGACTTCATATCATTGTTTTAATTAGTGCTTTTTAAAAAGACCAATGTATGGGGGTCCTCGGGGACCCCAGTCAAAAGCACACAGTGCAGCCTATGCAGTTAAAATAGATTAAATAGAATAGGCTTATAGCTAAAATGTTTGTTATGGGTCTTAATTTTAAAGTATCACACACTATCAGGGGGGTATGGGCACTCTGTCAGAAATAAGTTAACATTTTGCTTATGATGGTTGTTTCTTACAGAAGTTTATTCTTGGGGACCCCAGTCGGTATAGTCCTTGTATGTTAAATATGTTGGTTAGTCTTGGATTTGGTTGTAAGAAGAAAAAAAACATGACGTGGGCATGTTTAATTCTATCAGGCCAAAGATGAGGCTTTATGGTTGAATATCAAGACAGTTACGAATGACTTCTCTTTGGCTATGACGGCTAAAGCTCAGCGTTAGTTTCCCACTGTTAAGCAAAAGATAATACAAAGAAAGGGGGTAGTAAAGAGAGCCATGAACCCTCGTTTTCTACTAAAGCAAGACAAGGAAAGAGTTGAGTCAGCCCACTTTGGTCTTGTTGTTTCTTAAGACAGCAGAAGGTGAAAAAGGAATTCAGAAAAAAAGAATCACAACGCCACAATCTGCTTGGCTTATGAGTCAGTCGCTTCATCATTGACACAGTATTACCACCTTAAGAGAGACAGCAAACAAAGAGACAGGCAGACAGAGAGAGAGACCAACACAGAAGAGCCAATACCCCACACACTGTAATTGTTCCCATGTGTCTGACTGTGAGTGCAGACACACCCAGTCTCTGTGTCTACTCTAAACCTTGTATCTACTCTGTAATCAGAGCCACTCAAACAAGAAAAGGCATCTGGAGAGAGTAAAGATGTCTCTTCAAAATACCAGTTACATCATGTGCCCAACATCAAATATTCATGCTCTACAGGCAGGAGGATGACAGGCCAAGGTGGCGCACAGTCAAGCTCCACATGACTTTCCAAGGATATTCTCAAGTATGTTATTGTAAATTATATCCTGCTGAGTTCATTTCAGCTACAAGGAAATGTATGCCACATAGTACTATAATAATCTGTGGACACATCACACACTGATTATATGGAACATAGGTTACAAAAATGATAATTTCAGTCTATGAACTCATCAGTTCTGGATATGTACTATATCTCTGTATTTATGCCAATGCTGTCAGAATATTCAAAATGCAGTCAAAATGTTAAAGAGGACCTTTTATGTTTTTTCCATTTCCTTTAGTGTGTTATTTAGTTTTTTTGTGCATGTAAAAGGTCTGCGAAATTACAAAGCCCAAAGTCAAAGCCAAAGGGAGTTACTCTCCCCAACAGAAACACTGCTTGTGGACTGCCTGGAATGCTTTGATTGAAGTCCCGCCTTTTCTTCCGTAACGTGGTGATGTCACCAAGCAACACATTTTTCCTAGCAGCTAGTTTGGCACGCAATCAAACAAAGCTAGTTTGAGCAAAGCTGGAGCGGAGTTAGAAGCATTTGGTTCGGTTGACCAATCATAACAGTGGGCCAGCTGACCAATCAGAGCAGACTGGGCTTTTTGAGAAGGCAGGGCAGGAGCTCAGACATAGGGTGAAAAGAGGTGCCGCAGCCGGTATGAGAAAAGTAAAGAGTTTTTTGAACATCAAAGTATGCAAACATGTTCGAGTAGAAACCCCAAATACAAGTATGCACCTGAAAATAAACACAACAGGTCCTCTTTAAATTCAAACCCTAAACTGCAATGTTACTTTTTCCCAACTAATTGACTTGACAGAACCACTGGCTGACTCATTCTCTCGTTCACCAAAGCCCAATGAGGAGGAGATATATTGCTATTATTCTAATGAACAATGACAATGCTTGGAAGATATCTACATTTCCCTCAATAAAAAGAAAACACATAGCAAAGCTTTCATGTGCCAGGGAAATGGAATAATGGAAAAAATGAGCATGTTCAAAATCTGTTTACAACACACAGTCTCTTAGTTGTGATGTGTCAATGTTGATTTTACCACTACTACTTAAAAAAACAAACACATTTCAGTCATTGATTTACAACAGACCAAGTGCAGGAATGTAAAGAAGAACAAACATTTCCATTGTAAACATGTCATGTTACTAGTCTGTTTTATATGCCCAATAATGTGCAAGTGCACAACACTGTTATTTCATTCACCAAATTCTTGCTGATGCAGAGAGTAACGTAAACTTCCAACGGGCTGTAATTTGTCTAGTCCATATCCGCTTTAACCACATTGTCAGCCTTCAAATAAAAAGGCGTAATAAAGAAGATCTGAGACTCTCTTGAATGAGAGAACAATAGCTGCTCTCTTTGCAACATGCCTATCTCGGTAGTCCTCTAATTCTTTCACTCAGTCCACTGTACATTCATGCTTGAGGTCATTTTTAACCCTTTACAGACAACCATACTGTTAAGGCAACACCCCACATTTGTGAAGGGCTGAGCTGTTAGTCCACTTTTGAAGAAGTGAGAACAAAGATTGTATCCGTAAGCAGGATGAATGGATGGATGAGTAAATAACATCTATGTATCTTTAATATGCGTAAGACCTCAGTGTCCCTGTTTTAATAATAACAGACAGGTTTTCTTACTTTGATTAATACTATATGCCGATGTTAGCATGTAAACGCAAACGGCCATTACTGGGGTCTCATGGATGATTACAGGGCCTAGTAGGTACAGTTCAGTCGGTCTAAATAATTGTACTTTTAGTCAGAGGTGAAAGTAGGCCGGTACGGTCTGGCACTCCGTACCACTAAAAGATTCAGGATTGGTTCACAGTAACGGGAAGACGGGACAGCAGCTGAATGCCAAAACCCACAATACAACCCTTCACTCACGATCACATTTCCATCAAGAAAACACATCTGCTAATATCAGGTCAACATACAGTTAGTTACCTCCAACAAGGAGATTATATTTTCAGTTTGTTTGTACACGCATGAAGGTCTTTTCAGATGGGGAGCAACCCTCCGCCTGCGGGGTCTGAATGTGCTCCTCATGCAGACAAGCTCTCCGCGAGTAAACGTCAGGCGCTATGCATAGAAACCATGGAAACGGCCTCTGTGCACTACTGCAGGCTATGCATACCTGCCGATACAACCGTTTGATGTATCAGATATCCCTAATCACAGCTCGATTTGTTGGCACATGTGGCAATACTGTTTCACTTTCATTAACATTGCGAGGTAGGGCATTTGTGCTGCATTCATGTGGTGCCAGAATAATCGGAAATACAATATGCCCCCAGTCGTAACAACAACTCAAAACTCGAAAAGTTTTGTCAACATTTACGAATAATTCTCCAGCACTTTCACCATTCAAATAAATAATTTGCTATACATGATGTCTAGTGTTTCTAATTTCTTTCTACACCATACAGGCATTGAATCGCATGTTCGGGGATGCATGAAGCTGGGGGTGGGAGGAGAACAACATTAAGTGATGACGGCTGGGGTAGCCTGGTAGTACCGGCAAGAACTTCAATCTATTTTCACCCCTGCTTTTAGTTAGTCCCCGTAGCGTCATTCTCTTTGAACATATCCACCTCCTGAGAGGTCACAGCAGAAGGTCAGCTCAACAACAGCACCCAAGGGTCTGGTTGAGGCTCAGTGTTTCTCAAGTGCACTTCAGTAAATAAAGTGGCTTGACCCTGGATCATCAATTTGACGATCGTATCCCTGATCACTTAATAGGGATGGGGAATATGAATATCATTGTATATAATATAATTCTATATTTCAGCCTTGATATACAGTATATTGTTATATCCAACCACCATGCATCATTTGGTTGAAGATTTGAGCTTGTTACAGCAAGGTTGGCTCCAATGTAACTTGGGCTTCTTAAATGCTATCCTCATCTAACCCCTGAGTTACAGGACCATGGCACTGTTCTCATCAGAGGGATTAAGTGCTTACCCAAGAGTTACTGTTTTAATGTGGTGTGGGCCCACGCCACATTGAAAAGCCTGGGTATGCTGTATTTCTGGACTCCTTCTCTCTAGAGGCATATGACACAATTTGTCATTCACTGTCCGACGATACGATACGTATCATGATGCAGGGGTAACGATTCAAGATATTGCAATACTGTAAATAAGGCAATATATTGTGAGTTTTAGATCTAAGTTTAGGAAAACTGTCATAGTATAAAGAACACACCATCATATGCATACAATCTGAGTAAAAAATCACTATGTGAAATGGCTACTATGGGGACTAACACCTGAATACAATTGGACTCCTTGGATAAGTGTCTCAACTTCTGTCATACACAATTCTAAGGTTTTCTAGTTTCATTTGTTGCTAGTTCAGGCTAGCTTTAAAACTGAGCCCGCTACAACCTCTGGAAGACAGAATAGCGGCCGGCGGGCCATCCGATTTTTAAGATGTAAATTAAAGATTGATACAGTGTTTTGGAGAATCGATACAATATAAAAAAAAATTATATTGTGATATTCATGTATTGATATTTTCTTGCACTCCTAGTCACCAGTCTATCTCAAGATGTGAAGCACAACTTCCCAATCTCAGTTGTGCTATTTTAGAGCACAAGCGGAAGGAGGATCAATCTGTTTCTGTTTGGATTCTTGACATGCATGTGGTGACATTAGCAAGCGGGTTCATTTGTGCCCGTCTTCTCTCAGGCAGTCAACAACAATGAGCTATTTTCCTAAAACATGACTCATCCCAATGAAGGCTAGTCATTTGACAGACAACTGCAAATCATGCTGTCCAAGACAGCAAATGGTTAAGGAGCCATAAGGGGAAAAAAACAAAACAGAGCTCCCATATCACACTTGGCTTTCTGTCAGCCATGCTGCTTGGATACCACTTCCATCCCCAGCAGTCATAATCAAACACATATGAATAAGAAAATAAAAAAAAAAGAGTGTTATGGTGATGTTTAGCTTCAGAAGTTTGGTCTTTTGTATCAATTTCACTGAATCATCAGTCTCTGCAATAGTTCATCTTCATCTACCAAAGACAATTTCAGTGCATTAAACAGTTTTTGACAACACGTAATATTTTCTGACTGATTCATTATTCAGTCCACATCATCTAGATCCATAACACAAAATACTTTTGCCTATCTTTCAACCTCCCCTTAGTAAAAACACATGTTTTTAGTTATTTGAACCAGGAACAAACTGCCCTGCTTAAGGATACATACGGTACATGTTATTCTTCAAATGACTGTGTACAAGAAGGAAATGAGCACATTGTTGCTGCTTGGTGGAATGCACACAACAGGCAGCCCCGTTGCTTTAAGCAAAATAACCAGCCCCCCTTTAAAAAGTTTAGTTACTTGATTACTGGAAAATATGTGACAGCTGTGCAGCGCTGAATAAGCAAGTAGTGATGTATTGGATTGTTTTCCTACAGCTTTAAAGTAAAAGTGTCTCCTGTATCCAAAAGCGACTGGGAATGTTGGAAGACTAAGCTTGTGAAGTTGAGCGGACACGTGTGCAGCATGGAAACTGTTCTTAGTGACATGGAAACAAAATTGATGACCCCATTGCAAAAAGAATCTCTGCACTTTCCATCCTTCTGAAGCAACAGATCGGTCTATTTTTGGTCACAATTTAACACACTGGAACAGAGAGGGAAAAAACACCCACAGGTTTTATGTTAAAATGCTAATTGCTCAATTCGTTCTCTCCGTATTCAACAGCTCTCAAGACTAAACACATACTTTACATTACATACATTATTGCATAAGTGTGGGCAATAACTCTGTCTCATCATGCAGTCGTTCACCAGCATGAAAAAATGGATACTAAACTACCTGATGCTATTTAGGGGTAGAAGCTACACAGAAACTGTTGTGTGGGTGTTGCAGAAAAAAGGTGGGTGAGCAGTAGCAGAAATATCTCAGGTGAGAGAGTGATATGACGGTATATACTGGGGCTGGGACGATACACCTATCTCCCGATTCAATACTATCACGATACTTGGGTGCCGATTCGATATATATTGTGATTTTTAAGTATTGCGATTCAATATTACGATTTATGTTCACTTTTTTAACACTAGACCATGGGAAAAAGTTGAATCATACACTTCAAAGGACTTTTACTTTGGAAAATATCTAAATTAATACAGTCAAATTTTGATTTTCACCCAGTCAGAGATGTCCTGAAGTCAAATATATTTATCATTACTGGGTGACTTATTGCAACAGAACTACACTTAAAAAGGTGAAGGAATGTAAATTAGTATTAACCTTATAATTATCTAATGATACCCTGTGTGTGTTATTCTCCTTGTCATCAGGATCACTGTCTGCTCAACACAGCTTGGTGTAGATTCTACCTGCTTATAAAAAGAAACCAATATTGTGCCATCCAAATATGAAATATGGATATGTGCATTGAAACAACCAAGCAGATCTAAAAGAATACAAATTCCCTTAACAATTGTAGAAATCCAATTGAAGTCAGACTGAGTGAATAAACAGAGTCTGTGGTCAGTGAGGAAAGAGCACGTTTCAGCTGCTTGGTCCAGCTGTGTTGACAGGATGTGGTGAATAACACTTCCTGTCTGGCTCTGCGGCTTTTATATGACCAGTAAACTTCATGTGTCATTCTTTTACGGTATCATCTTTTCTATGTTCACATACACCCCTCTTTAATGAAAAGACAAGACAACATCATCAAGTCACAGAATGAGACACAACCAGAGCAGACGGGGAATAGGCAGCATAAGATGGAAAAAGGCAAAGGGGGATGACAGGAAATGAAGAAATGGTAACAAGAGGAGCTATATGACTCAGCTCTATGTCACTATTATTGCCAGGCACCTGGGATGACGCCTGATGATGTCAAACCACTGCCTTATTCCTCAACATAGTCCACTGTATAACAGTTCAAAATGATAAAATATCATGTTAAAAAGATTACATAAAATGCCGGCACATAAAACACGTATAATCCCTTTATGACAGAGGAGCTGATGAGATTTTGATCATTACAACTCGCCACTTTTCTGGAAGAAATACCCAAGCCTCAAGGTGGCTTACAATATGTCAATGCCAAATCTAACAGGAGATAAGAGATTGGCTTGTAATCTCTCCAGCTGGGTTTATCTACATCTCCCTCACCAGTGAGGGCCCACCCACAGGCTGTCAACGCAGCAGGAAGCAGCTGCATGGCCTGGCAGGCTGAGCACCTGCGGGGGAATGCCCATGCTGAAAATATCTCACATATGCTCATCTGGTTCAATGCCATTGATCCGATACTGTAGGTCTTTAGCATTGCAACTGGTAATTTGTGCTGAAGCATGGATGAAGTAAACATGGAATGATATTGTTGGAAGTGATAGGTGACAGTTAACTGTGTTTTATTAATATAGTTGGATGTTCTATAAGAGGCAACAGGAGAAATGTTGTGCTTTCCCAGCACACAAATGGCAACACTGATTCATTCTGATGCAACTATTATTCATCCGCTGCTAAGATTTCTGACTTTCAAAACTCACTTAGCCCTTTCTGAAAAGAAAACTCCCTTCTCATTGATATTTTGAAGGTTTCCCAAATCTCCTCCTCTTACTTAGTCACACTCACAAAGTCCAAAGAGCCTTCTTCTTGAGCCAAAAACATCAAAAGCAAAGCAGCGCCACGGCTGGATAATCAAACCAAATTTATTGAATTACCAACATTGTTATTCTTTCACCAAACTTAATTTACTTTAGTTGCAATGTTCAGAACATCAATAAATACTCTGATTACACAGTATATATGTAATTGAGAATAGCTACAGAAGCCAAAGACAGATGTTCAACCAACCATTCAGCCTAAATTCTGGGGGTGTAAAAAAAAAAAGAAAGGATACAACATAGTTTTGCGATATTTTGCGTGGCAATATTGTATCGATACACGGACGTCAAGTATGGATCTTTTATCATATAAACTATTAACCTCTTAACAATCGCTGTCTTTCAGAGGTTGTAGCGGGCTCAGTCTTAAAGCTAGAGTGAAGATACTGGTATCATGTGAAACTAGAGAACCTGCTCTACCTCATCGGGAAGAACGCTATATAACGCTCTAATGTTGTGCGAAATTTCGGCGAGGAAAACTGGCCATTTTCAAAGGGGTCCCTTGACCTCTGACCACAAGATATGGGAATGAAATATGCTTTATATGGCAGTTACAGCTGATAACGATAGTGGCCCAACCGACGGCGTCATAGCGTAAGCGCAGCGTCCACCCTCAGGTTTCCCCTCAGGTAAACACTGTTGTCTCTGTCAAGACTTTTACCATTGTTTGCACTGTTGCGCTGTTAGCACCACTAGCTACGAGCCACTGGCTTGCCGTCTGCCATGTTTAGAGCCGTTGAGAGGCAATAGAAATGCTCCAAATCGCGTATTTAGCTCCTTTAATTACAAGGATCTATATTGGTAAAAGCTTTTATAAGACGAGTAAAGTTCTTTAACTGTTGTTGCAGGTCTTACTGATTGACAACAGTTCAACAGTGGCCATATGACTAAACACCCCTTTAAATGTTATCAGTAAAGGGCAGATAACAGCCCTTAATGTTTTTAGCCAATCTGTGTTTATTACACTACAAAGATTACTTTTCATAGTTACACATGGACTTTTACTTTGTCATGGCCTCAAAAAACAGAAAGTTGCTACAGTTAAAAAACAATCATGAGTGTGATAGGAGCTGATTCATACGTAAGACTGTTGGCAGCTTTTGAAGCCTTAAGTCAAACTAATATTATTAATGAAATGGTTTGTATTCATCCGCTCAATATGACACTTGCAGCCTCAGAAAAACCTCTGTGGAGCATTAGAATTCTGGATTTCATCGCTCACGCATTGACCATCCTAATCAATTAAAAGGAATGTAATCCAATTAGGGCTGACGGTATGCCCCGCCTAAATTGACTTTGTGCTCATTAATAGTGCTTGCCTTTCTGTGTTTCCTGGAGTCCACGCTCTCTGAGCAAGGACGTGGCCGAGGCCTCCGATCCATTACCTTCGAAAGAGGAACGGAAACTAGGATACTAATGAGATTCCCTCCTTGTGCAACACACGCTGCCAGCGTGACGCTCGAGAGTGATTCAGACATTTCTGTGGTCATCAGTGTGGTCGTCGCATTCATCACTGTCCTCTATTAACTTCATTGGGACATTTTCCGACTCCTCTCGCACAATTTAATTGCCAGTGTCATATGGGTGGAGCAGGGAGAGCTTTGGCTACAAGCACTAGGTCTACAGGGGGACAGCGTTGTATGGAGAGAGGAGTTACATTTACTTTCCTGACCTATGCTAGTCTTGTCCCACTCCTTGTCCCCTAAAACATGCAATTGCACACACAACTACAGTAGACATACCAAAGACACACAGTTACTCATGCACACACGTACTCACCTGGAGGTCAAAGAACTTGCTGTAGCGTCTGTAAATGCTTTCTGTGCTGCCATCGCTCCAGGACACTTTGATGATGTAAACCTGGAAAAAACAAAAGACAAAAATAAGTGGAACATTTAAACTAACAAATAGCCATTATTGTCAACCACTTGAAAATCCAAACCCCCCCCTGGGGCATCACTCCTGACTCATGGTGCCGGTAACTGGCAGTGCTGTGACTCCCAGAGGAAGGTAGCATGAGGAAAGGCAAACAGCACGCTTGTCACACAGGCAGCGGTCACTGTCATCATCCGTTCACATGAACACAGTACTAGGAATATGTGATTATTTCATTTCCTAGTCCATCTGCGTCACTTCCTGCTGAAGAGGAAGTCATTATCCTGTATAGATGCAGCAGATTTGACAATGCTGTCTTTTCAAAATTACTGAGAAACATTGTTGTAGCAGCTGTTCCCATAAAGACCTGAGCAGCAAAAGCAGCAATGGAAATATCAATTCATGAGTTTGATGTGAAGCCTTCAATATATATAACTGCAGATTCCATCAGCCTCATATTAAAGTGTAACTTCTGTATTTTTCAACCTGGAATATATTTACCCACGGTTTTGTGTCTAATTGACTAATAGGGACAACAATTTCTGAAATTGGTCCAGTATTGAGGGAGAGCACTGCGGACGGCAGCTGCTCACAGGCTGCAATGTGGTGCTATTGGGGCAAGCTGGTACTGTCATTTACGCCCACTAAAAGTGCTTGTTTTTGCCATGACAGGCTCTGATTGTTATTATAAGTGTCTGACATTATGGAAAGAGTCTCACTCAAGGAGAAGTCTCGTTCTAAAATCTGAAGAGGTGACATGGGGAAATAGGGTCCAGGTGGAAAAATACCAAGGTTACCCTTTAACCAAAATAAAACAGCACAAAGCATCCAACCAAAAGCTTATAGCCTAATCATTGTCGTCTACAGGCAACAGACACAGTTCTTTATTTTGTTGAAGAATAAGAGGAGGGGAGAGGCAGGGAGGTGATTGGAAACTCCCCGGTGGCTTGCTGTGTCTGGCTGAATGCTGTTGGCCCCACTCCCAGACCTCCTCTGGCCTCGCTCTCACTTTCAGGGCAGTACAGTCAGATATGGCCATGGATGGACCAACTACAGGAGCTATATAGACCAGCAGGGAGGCTGTCTTCATTGAATAAAAAGAGTTATGTGTCAGTGTGTAAACTTAAACCAATGGAGGGCCGTCTATACTAGAGATGTTCCAATACCATTTTTTCCCTCACGATACCCATACCTGAACGTGCGTATCGGACGATAACGAGTACCGATCCGATACCAGTTTTTAAAAACACGTCACTGTTTTACTGGTGGTATTTTCCTGTGTAAGATATTGCCAAATTGCGTATGTTTTGCTAGCTCTGGTTAGCGTTACACTCTCCGTTAGCACCTGCCCTATCAGTACTGCACATGTGCAAATCTCAACAGAGATGAGGAAGAAGCGAGAGGGCTCACTCGTTATCTACTTCCATCATCAGCTGCAGAAAAGCGATCCCGGTGTCCGAAAATCCATGATGGAAGTAGCTAACGAATGAGTTTCTTTCTCATCTCTGTTGAGCGTTGCACATGCGCAGTACCGATCGATCAGGCAGGATGTATGGATCGGGTAGCGAGTGACTAGTATTGCTGTGTAGCGTAAATGAGCTGATAAATAATATGATGACGTGTTATTGGATCGGTGCATAGACTTGCATACTCGCCGATACTTGATGCACTTTCGATACTGTTATCGGAACAACTCTAATATATACAATAACACAAGCATAGTGACTATTTCTTGGGTATTGCCTGTGGGTGGACAATAACTATTTGCTTAATTCTAAACAATTAAGAACCATTATATGCAAAAGGGTTTTCCATTTCCTTGCTACAGTCTATAAACATAATTAAGACAAATAATCTACAAGTACAGCACCTATGATGGTAAATGAGGCTGAAGCTATAGCTCTGAGGAAGAAAGGGAAAGGCTATAACTTGAGCTATAAAAGCTTCTCTGGGCAATGAAACACTAATACTGGCCGTAAAATGCTCTTATATCTGTAAGTGTCTTAGGAATGTGATTTTTCAGGTGTTTTTCCTTCCTACGGGATTGGTTCAAATCTGATGAGCAGTAGCGCTATAAGCTGCTTTTTTGTACACTTAACCCGCACCTCCAGGGTTCTGGAAGATTTTAAGGTAACAAGAGTACAACACGGAGAGCAAACAGACAGATGGAGAAGACACGGGACCTCGAGAACTCTGCGTCCTTGACCACTAACACTCACAGCGGTGTAAGGTCTGTTGGTCCTTCAACCCAGGCATCATTTTCACACATACATGGATGCAGACCAACATACGAGTACACACACCATGTACACGGAACTAACACGAACACCTCCTAAGGCCTTGGCAGTGGCTCTCACTGTTTGGCCCGCTACATCATATGATGTCATACGTGTTACTCTAAAAATGGACTGTGTGCACTTTTGCAGACAATTTCACCCACATGTATCCCCCAGAATGATGAAAGCTCCATTGTTTAAGAATTGCAGAAAAGCGAGCAATGGGTCTTTTGTCTATTTGACATTCTTGTCTCCCACACAACTTTGCAGTACCAACGGGAAATGATTTTAGAAACAGGAAAAATATTCACACATTGATTCTTGTTCTTCTTCTCTCCCTACTTTTGTCCTGCTCACCCCCACACACGGTAATGGTAGTGGAACAGATTCCTAAATTGGCACAGATACTGTACGCCAATAGAGAGACACTGTTAATGAGATAACCCTATAGCATTATCACCTGACATCAGGATATTATCACTTTTAACGTCTCTAGGGCTGCAACTAAGGATTATTTTTTATTGTCGAATAATCTGTTGACTATTTTTTAGTTGTTTGGTCGATAAAATGTCAGAAAATGGTAAAAAAAATGTCGATCAGTGTTTCCCAAAGCCCAAGATGACGTCCTCAAATGTCTTGTTTTGTCCACAACTGAAAGATATTCAGTTTACTGACATAAAGGAGTAAAGAAACCAGAAAAAATTACTCAAACCGATTATCAAAATAGTTGGCAATTAATTTAATAGTTGACAACTCATCGATTACTTGTTGCAGCTCTAAAAGTCTCCAACTTAACACAGCAGAACTGGAGCTATTCTGCATAAATAGTCTAATTATTGGCTATAAAAAGCAGACATGTCCAATTAAAGTAAAGCCCTAAAGCAGGCGTTAACTGAAAACTGTACAATGTGCCGTACTAAAAAACTGAAGTAACAAAACAACACATGACATATGGTTTGTAATGTTTAAACCCTTCCCTTGTTCAAACATTGCCTTGTGTTCACTGTGATGACCTTAAACTCTACTTCCTGGTTACCTACCAGTGCCTGTATGTATTTACGAGCAAATTGAAGAGCCTCAGGCGCGACAAAGCTGGAATGCTCAATTTGAACTCATGGGGATTAGTCTGGATGTTTTCAGGACTGGATTGATTTGCCTATTAAAATGTTTTCTGATGGCACACACACACACACATAGCTGCAGGCTATAGGAGAAGCACTACTTTGTTTGACTGCAGACTCTGGTAGAATTAGTACAATGCCTATATATTCACATATATACATGTGATACTGAGTTGCTGAGGGTCATCTTGAATGTATGCAGACTGAGAGGATGAAAGGTCACATGAGTTAGATCCATTTGGTGACCATAATTCCTCTGAGTATAAAACAAAAGATGCTGGTTAAATCTGAAAACCCAAACAAAGAAGTGATAAACCCCAACATTAGTCTGACTCAGACAAGCTGAAAAACAGCCAGGAATGAGACTCTGTAACTCTTTAAGGTTGTCAAACGTCAGTGTTCAATGTCTTTTCTTCACTGTATGGTATCTAATAACTCAGTTTCTTCACTGATGTTAAACATGTGATACTGAGTTGCTGAGGGTCACTTGAATGTATGCAGACTGAGAGGGTGAAAGGTCACATGAGTTAGACCATAATTATCGTATAAGACAAAAGATGCTGGTTAAATGTTAAAACCCAAACAAAGAAGTGATAAACCCCAACATTAGTCTGACTCAGACAAGCTGAAAAACAGCCAGGAATGAGACTCTGTAACTCTTTAAGGTTGTCAAACGTCAGTGTTTAATGTCTTTTCTTCACTGTATGGTATCTAATAACTCAGTTTCTTCACTGATGTTAAACATGTGATACTGAGTTGCTGAGGGTCACTTGAATGTATGCAGACAGAGAGGGTGAAAGGTCATAAGAGTTAGATCCATTTGGTGACCATAATTCCTCTGAGTATAAGACAAAAGATGCTGGTTAAATCTGAAAACCCAAACAAAGAAGTGATGAACCCAACATTAGTCTGACTCAGTCAAGCTGAAAAACAGCCAGGAGCAACTTGAACTCTGTAACTCTTTAAGGTTGTCAGTGATAATGTCTTTTCTTCACTGTCTGGTATGTTTAGGATCTCATAAATCTCCACTGATTGTAGTGCTAACAGTGTAAAACTAAAGAGTCTGATCAACAGTCCACTTGGGCTGGCTTTGGTAAACTGTAATTTGATCCTCCCTTTGTTTTTACTTTTACCGACAGGAAAAGAGAGAAGTGTTGCAAAATAGCCCTGATCTGTTCCCCACTTTAAGCTCTGCTGTTGCTGTTGTCATAATGAAAGTCATCTTACGTAGTGTTTGTTTGGATTCCTCCGTTTCTGGACATCTTGCACTGTTACTTCTAGCACTGTGCGCCGTGGCATGGTGTCCTCTTCTCTCTCTCTCTGCGCCTCCGTTACAAAGAAAAGAAAAACAGAAAATCCCGGTTGGAGGGTTTTTTACGAGCGATCAAAAGAGAAAGTTTCGCTTCTTTTTTGTCATCCGATCAGCTCCGTCTGTGACCTCTGAATGCAACAAATGCTTCTTTTCTTTTCCCCCCTCAGTAAAAAGCTGTCTACGTCAGATTTCCTGTCCAACATTCAGCCTGCTCAGAAAGCCAGAAGTTACTAGTCGGTCGGTTTCTTGTTGGTTTCCCGTCCCGTTTGACGTCTCCAACCAAACTCCCAGCCTATCCCAGCTCGCCCACTCCCACTGAGCGACTGGGACGCTTCATTATCCTGCTCCATGGACCAGCCCTCCAGCCCTCCAGCGTCACAGCAGACCACAGCAGGCTGCAGGCTGCAGGAGGACTCAGCTATGGGTTCAATCCAACGCACTTAAAGCTGTATCAACGTTATACTGGGTGGGAACATTTTCATCCACATGTATCAAACACTCTTAATGTCAATAATCCATAAAATACACAGATTTAAAAAAAGGGAGTGGATAGTGAAATATAGGGTAAGTTGCCAGTAAAGTGGGACACTGCGTAATGTGGGACAATGTGTGTCTTCCTCAAACAAATACAAGTCAATAACAATATTGATATTTAATGTTAATGCTTCAAAACTATTATAGTCTTATTCAGCAAATTTGACTTTTTTTTTTATTTTTTTAAATTACTCAAACCGATTAATAATCAAAATAGTTGGCGATTAATTTAATAGTTGACAACTCATCGATTACTTGTTGCAGCTCTAAAAGTCTCCATCAACTTAACACAGCAGAACTGGAGCTATTCTGTGTAAATAGTCTAATTATTGGCTATAAAAAGCAGACATGTCCAATTAAAGTAAAGCCCTAAAACAGGCATGACTGAAAACTGTACAATGTGCCGTACTAAAAAACTACAAAACAACAAATGCCACATGACATATGGTGTGTAATGTTTAGGCCTGTTACTGGGTGGGAACATTTTCATCCACATGTATCAAACACTCTTAATGTCAATAATCCATAAAATACACAGATTTTAAAAAAAGGGAGTGGATAGTGAAATATAGGGTAAGTTGCCAGTAAAGTGGGACACTGCCTAATGTGGGATAAGCTCCAGTGGGTGTAGGTCTTCCTCAAACAAATCAAAGTCAATAATGATATTTAATGTTAATGCTTCAAAATTATTATAGTCTTATTCAGCAAATTTGACTTTTTTTTTTATTTTTTTAAATTACTCAAACCGATTAATAATCAAAATAGCTGGCGATTAATTTAATAGTTGACAACTCATCGATTACTTGTTGCAGCTCTAAACATCTCCATCAACTTAACACAGCAGAACTGGAGCTATTCTGTGTAAATAGTCTAATTATTGGCTATAAAAAGCAGACATGTCCAATTAAAGTAAAGCCCTAAAACAGGCATGACTGAAAACTGTACAATGTGCCATACTAAAAAACTATAAAAAAAACAACAAATGCCACATGACATATGGTGTGTAATGTTTAGGCCTGTTACTGGGTGGGAACATTTTCATCCACATGTATCAAACACTCTTAATGTCAATAATCCATAAAATACACAGATTTAAAAAAAGGGAGTGGATAGTGAAATATAGGGTAAGTTGCCAGTAAAGTGGGACACTGCGTAATGTGGGACAATGTGTGTCTTCCTCAAACAAATACAAGTCAATAACACTATTGATATTTAATGCTAATGCTTCAAAACTATTATAGTCTTATTCAGCAAATTTTGACTTTTTTTTTTTTTTTTTTAATTACTCAAACCGATTAACCGATTATCAAAATAGTTGGCGATTAATTTAATAGTTGACAACTCATCGATTACTTGTTGCAGCTCTAAACGTCTCCATCAACTTAACACAGCAGAACTGGAGCTATTCTGTGTAAATAGTCTAATTATTGGCTATAAAAAGCAGACATGTCCAATTAAAGTAAAGCCCTAAAACAGGCATGACTGAAAACTGTACAATGTGCCATACTAAAAAACTATAAAAAAAACAACAAATGCCACATGACATATGGTGTGTAATGTTTAGGCCTGTTACTGGGTGGGAACATTTTCATCCACATGTATCAAACACTCTTAATGTCAATAATCCATAAAATACACAGATTTTAAAAAAGGGAGTGGATAGTGAAATATAGGGTAAGTTGCCAGTAAAGTGGGACACTGCCTAATGTGGGATAAGCTCCAGTGGGTGTAGGTCTTCCTCAAACAAATCAAAGTCAATAATGATATTTAATGTTAATGCTTCAAAACTATTATAGTCTTATTCAGCAAATTTTGACTTTTTTTTTTTTTTTTTTTAATTACTCAAACCGATTAATCGATTATCAAAATAGTTGGCGATTAATTTAATAGTTGACAACTCATCGATTACTTGTTGCAGCTCTAAAAGTCTCCATCAACTTAACACAGCAGAACTGGAGCTATTCTGTGTAAATAGTCTAATTATTGGCTATAAAAAGCAGACATGTCCAATTAAAGTAAAGCCCTAAAACAGGCATGGCTGAAAACTGTACAATGTGCCATACTAAAAAACTATAAAAAAAACAACAAATGCCACATGACATATGGTGTGTAATGTTTAGGCCTGTTACTGGGTGGGAACATTTTCATCCACATGTATCAAATACTCTTAATGTCAATAATCCACAAATACACAGATTTAAGAAGAGGAGTGGATGGAGAGTGAAATATAGGTTAAGTTGCTGTAAAGTGGGATAATGCCTAATGTGGGACACCTAAGCTCCAGTGGGTGTAGGTCTTCCTCAAACAAATAATAGTCAATAATGATATTTTATGTCAATGCTTCAAAACTATTATAGTCTTTATTCATTAATATTTATTAGGGTGACCAGATCCTAACAAACCAAATGTGGGACAAAGAGTATGTTTGTGTGGGACAATATGGGACATGTTACAAAGGCTGAGAGATATAGTCTACAATTTTGATATGTCTAACTATCTTCAATAATAAACATTTGTATTTTGCTCCTTATGTTGTAACATCTCTATGCTTTGCCCGAATGCATCCGTCTTTGTTGTAGCCGCTCTTCCTTTTCTTTGTGATAGTTTCCATCATATTCCGCCTGAATCTGAACTGTTTGGGACTTTGCGGTGACTCTTAATTTTCTCCGTTGGGTGTGTAGCGTAGCAAAGACGATGAAATGTTAACCTGCACTTGACCTACGTGTGCGCAGTTTGACAGCAAACACAGCCCTGTGATGACAGCCTTCTCTGCTTTCTTCACAGCCATTGGATAAAAGCCAGATTTTTAGAAAAGCGTCTGTCCTGCAGTGGTTTGACTTTTGAAAACTAGAACCAATGAAAATGTGGGACATTGTCTCAAATTTGAATTTCTATTATTCAAATGAGTTAAGGTTTCCCCAGTTGGTAGGTCTATTACCACTGTAAGGACAGCCTTTTAAAGCAAATTTGATGTATGAACTTGGGAATCTAGGTTCAAGTGTCTTGAACTATTGTGTTGTTTGTTGCACCCACTATTGGTCAATTTGAAAATGTCTGAAAGGAAACAACATACAGTTCTGTTCCACGTTTCATGATAATTGGATGCAAATGTATTATAGATAATTATGTGAATTATGGCTAATTTTGTAATTTGCTCACATGTTCACTTGTAGTTGTACTATTGCTTGATCACATGGAAAGCAACAGATTTGTTGGGGTGTAAACGAGGAACTGATGACTCACTGAGACTCCAACACATGATATCATCATGTGTGTGCGTGCTTAATGTCTCGTTCTCGGTCATGAGATGATTAAAGTTGGGATGGGTTAAACTGGAAATGTGCTAATTTTGTTCCAGAAAAGTGCTTTGTAAGTAGAAACTTGTCATTGTTTCCTCCCTATTAATATCACAGTGTTATGCTGCAATTAATTGTTTTAGATTGAACTGTAGTTATTTTGTAAGTTACTCAAAAAATTGCAAAGTTGACACTTTGATATATAGAGATTTTAAAAAGACTAATCACCAAGTTTGAGATTTGACTGACCATTTTGTTGCAAAACAGCTCCATCTTTTGGTGCATTGTACTCATTACATTAGTGCTGTATATGTGGCAGTTCCTTCCTATCTGCAGAGGCACAGCCCTTGCTATAGAATTACAGCTGATTAATAATGACGACTGCATTACGGAGACAATGTCAGGAGTCAGAATTGTCATAGTGAGTTACAAGTATTGAAAAACTGAACAATTTATTTTTATGACAAGTTGTGACATTATGTGACTCCCAATTTAAACTTGTCACATCCTACATTTAACTTCCAACTTGGTTATTTGGAATAGGAACCATTTTAATCAAAAGCAGAAATGAAAGTAAGAATTTATTGCATCACTCAAATAGGCCTATAAATAGAGCACATCAAAGGGGGTTATATGAGTCCATGTTGAAGGATAGAAAGAAAAAAAATCCAGGGAACTTTTTAAAAATAAACATGGCATTCAGTGGAAAAAATGTGAATAATGATTAGGGTTGTCCCGTTAGTCGTTTTACGTCTTAGTCGACTTAGATTTCTCTAGTTGTTTTTTATGCTTTTTCATGCTGAATGATTTATTTCCAAGAAATTTATGAGCACATCTCTGGATTACACAATTTTTACAGATCTGCGGATTAAATCAACTAATCGATAAGTCAACAAAATCGTGTTAGTCGACTAAGAATTTCTTTGGTCGAGGACAGTCCTACTAATGATAATACAAAAATATCCCCCAAAAAAGTAGAACAATTTGGAGATCAAGGATCAATCAGTCACACAAAAGTTGTCCATCAAAAAAGTATGTACTTAAAGGAACAGTGCGTAGCATTTAGGGGGATCTATTGGTAGAAATGGAATATAATATTAATAAGTATGTTTTCTTTAATGTTTAATCACCTGAAAATAAGAATCGTTGTGTTTTCGTTACCTTAGAATGAGCCGTTTATATCTACAGCGGGTCCTCTTCATGGAGAATGGACAAACCAAACACTAACTATAGACAGGCATTTTCATGTCGGCCACCACAGTTCTCCTACACACATGGCTCACAGTTTCAGTTGGTTGCAATCTGCAACCTCAACACTAGATGCCGCCAAATCCTACACACTGGCCCTTTAAATTGCTGTAAGCAGGGGAAAAAAACAATATAGTTAAATGCTGTCATTAGAGAGATCAACATTTTGCATGGCTATATTCTATAGAGGATGAAGAATTGCTGCTGCATCATAGGCCATATTTTGAATATGTACAGAAAAGTTACAACTAACATTAGATGTAATAATTATCTTTATAGGCATCAGGGATTATATCTGCAGGGTCACGGTGTCAAATGTTTAGGGGGTCAAAAGGTGAACAGGTGTCATGAATGCTGACAATCAGAGGTCAAACTAAAGGTCAAGGGTCAAGGGTAATTTAAATGAGTAGAGGTCAGAGCTCAGACGCCATATACAAGATGAGAGGTTAGAGGTCATATGAAAGGTGAAGGATCAGTGCCGTCACACATTTGCAGCTCTAGGTGTGATGTGATGCCGGAGAAGCGTTCCTGCAGCGGCAACAGGTAGCCCAAAGCTTCTCCCTGAGCCACCGGGCCCGTGTAACGGTACGGACGGATGTTGAAGATCTTCACACAGTACACTGGATGAGACAGAAACAAAAAAAATATACTTTTTTGTATATTATGGCCGTGTTATCTCTTGCGTGGACGTGTTGAGACATTTTTCTTTATGTGCATACCCTTTTCTTTCAACAATTTTAGGATATCAATGACATTTTTGTAATAGAGTGAGATGCTGCTGATGCTAAGAGTGGCTCAACTCAGCTCACAGACACAACTAAGAATATGTTTTTTTTTGCTTATTTATACCTGTGATGTCAGATTGTTCTCATTACTTTACCTTCATGGGGTAAATTTGTGAGAAATTAGTTGAAATACGTCTCAGCAGAAAGCTGTTTCTACACCACGGGGGAATGGATGTGTAAAATAGGAATTAAAAGTGATCATAATAATGTGTTTGTTGGAGAAAAGCAAAGGAGTTAGACACCTTTAGCATCGCACAAACACAGTCTCACAGCAGACCATGAAATAGACACAAAATTCAATCTATTTCATTCGTGTACATGGATATGAATTTCCCTTTTTTTCATGATGCTCAGCACGACTTTCAAGAGGGCGACCTCTAGCTCACCCGGTAGAGCGTGTGCCCCATGTAGGCTGAGTCCTTGGCAGCAGCCTGGGTTCGATTCCGACCCGCTGCCCTTTGCTGCATGTTATCGCCTCTCTCTCCCCCTTTTCATGTCATTCACCAGCTGCACTAATAAAGGCAATATAAAGCCCTAAATAATAAGCTTTATAAAAACAGAAGAATGTATTTTTCCTGCCTTTTCCTACGAATGTCCAGCAACATGTGACACTCGTTTCAATCTTCCGCTCCAGTCTTTTCAAAATAAAACTTAGATTTAAGAAAAGATCGTGGTTGAAATAACACCGGAAGTGGCGTAACTAAGGTACGGAAGTTACGTGACAAAAACTACTTAGTTAGCTTAAGGCAAATATCTACTTGGTTAGGTTTAGGCAAACAAAACTACTTAGTTAGGTTTAGGAAAATATCTTTGTTTGGCTTAAAATAACTCTGGAAGTGCTTTAAAGTAAGTACGGAAGTTACGTGACAAATAAATCAACGTTGACTCATGGTTTCACATGGTACACGAACACCGGTCTCCTGGACGAAAGTCCAGTGTTTTTTTGACCCACCCATCCACTCCGACCGCCTCCCTACGTGGCGTTCGCCACTCTTTATACCTCCCGGTTCACAATTACGTGGATTACATAAGAATTGATTTTGTGCCGACCATCACGAAAATAATTTGTGTCTATGTACACAAATCAATACATTAAATTTCGTGACTACTGCACGAACTGCTGTGCGACTGGGCTGATAGCACACCTGTGTTGATGAAAATATTCTCAGGCCACCCAACAAATATGAAATGCATAAATAAGTCTTACCATCCCCCTTTCCCCATTCTGCAGACAAAAACAAGCAAGCTGCCAACTTAGAAACAAACAACCTAAAAGTAGGCTAGTCTACAACGCAGCACCATCATTAAATCCTACAAGCTCCTAATGATCAGTGTCTCACCATTAATGTGGGTATCATGGCGAGGTAATGTGTCTCTGTGATGTCTAATCATGTCTGTGTTTTACCCTGAGATGAAAAGAGCTGACGGTACATGTGTTCTGATAATACAGTTCAATTAGGGGTAGAGGCAGAATGAGCGACTAATGATGTTTACTCATCAAATCTGGCGCCTTATCAACTCAGGATGCTTTCAAAATACAATCACTCACATAATACACAGACACAAACATACTGTACATTGCAAAGGCATGTGTGCGCTCTTCCGCCAGGCTACGTCGACACAAACGCACACAAACGCTGATGCGCTGCTTTGTTCTGTAATAATGATGGCCCTTAGTGGGGGTCATTACTCATAAACAGCCTTTGATGGGGTTTCACATGCAGCTGGGTCCTGGTGTTAGAGGCAACCGAGAGTTCAATGGAGTCTCAGCCCCCCTCTCCAGCACCTTGACTAATCCATCTAAATCACCCCTTCTTTTCATCCCCACCCAACGCCTCCACCATAACACCACCTTTACCCTCGCCGTGGCCCCATACACTATAGATTACAGGAATTTACTTGCTGAGGTAACAATAAAAGGTTACTTATTAAAACCTGCTTTTTCATTCAGTTGTAGAAAATATTAGTATGACTTTGAGATGCAATTTCAAGAAAACTGAGCTGATGCAGCCAGTAATTTTAAGCCATGTTAGCGACGTGGGACTAGGGATGGCAATGTCGCTCAGTCAGTTGGTTGGTCCACGATTTTGGTAACCTG
Source organism: Sebastes umbrosus (assembly GCF_015220745.1). Classification (NCBI taxonomy): domain Eukaryota; kingdom Metazoa; phylum Chordata; class Actinopteri; order Perciformes; family Sebastidae; genus Sebastes; species Sebastes umbrosus. The sequence goes on from NC_051285.1 coordinate 9,149,605, forward strand.
ACCCGCCAGAACCTTGTGAGATCATTGGAAACTATGACTGTCAAAGTTAACGCGATAATAACGCATTAACGCAAATTCGTTTTAATGCCACTAATTTCTTCAACGCATTAACACAATCGATATTTCGGAGGTTTAAAGCTAGAGTGAAGATACTGGTAGAAAATCTAAATAATCCATTGGTACCATCCATGTCATACTAGCTTGTCACTAAGGAGGCTAAATAACGCTCCAAACTTGCTCTAAATGATGGCGAGGAAAAATTGGCATGGCCAAGGGGTCCCTTGACCTCTGACCTCAAGATATGTGAATGAAAATGGGTTCTATGGGTACCCACGAGTCTCCCCTTTACAGACATGCCCACTTTATGATAATCACATGCAGTTTGGGGCAAGTTAAAGTCAAGTCAGCACACTGACACACTGACAGCTGTTATTGCCTGTTGGACTTGAGTTTGCCATGTTATGATTTGAGGATATTTTTTATGCTAAATGCAGTACCTGTGAGGGTTTCTGGACAATATTTGTTATGGTTTTCCGTTGTTAATTGATTTACAATAATAAATATATACATACATTTGCATAAAGCAGCATATTTGCCCCCTCCCATGTTGATAAGAGTATTAGATACTTGACAAATTTCCCTTTAAGGTACATTTTTAACAGATAAAAAACATGCGATTAATAGTGATTAATCATGGGCAATCATGTGATTAATCGCAATTAAAGATTGTAATCAAATGACAGCCATATTGGAAACTGTTTGGAAAAGGGCTGGCACTCTCAAAAAATACCTGGCAGGTGATTGGAAGAACCATCTGTCAATCAAACTCTTGTGGAAGCCAGTTGGGAGAAGAGTGAAAACACATTCTTTGCTCTTGTTTCAATAAAGAAATACTCTCCAGTTCTGATATAACTGACGCTATCGCAGCATCTACATTAACCTTAACCCCGTAGCTGCCAGTAACTCCTCACAGGACGCTGATTGGTCCGTGCACTGGCTTGCATAACTTGAAGCCTGACAAGATTGATTCCCACATGATATCATGACATTGCGAGAATCCAGCAGCCGTGCAATGTAACCACTTTGGTCCCTGCTGAAATATCTCAACAACTATTGGATGAATTGCCATGAAATGTGATAGACATTCTTGGTTGCCATAGGACGACTCTTAAAAGACCTTGGTGAATTCCTGACTTTTCCTCTATCTTTTCTTATAATTTGAAATGGTGATTGATAATCTCCAGAAGTTTCTTTCCCTTGCTGCACTCACTTTCAAGTACTTTATTGACATCTTGTCCTCCTTACCATCATTGAGAAGTTTGACCCCATTATACTGATTCCCAGCAGGCTCTTTCCGACTCACTGGGCCCGCCAGAGAGCCTGAGAATGGAGCATTGACGATACCATAGTCATCACACACCAGGTCCACCGCTTTATGTCGGTCATTATCTCTGTGAGAGGAGCGACAGAAAAGATTGGAATTGCACAGATATCGTAAAAAAGCCTGTTTCAATTAGTCATATTTCAAGGAAAGAACTTCTAATGTCTCTCTATGGATGTGGTACACGTCTGCCCAGCCATCCACCCAGAGAAAGCTGGATGATCATCTATATAATTTTGGTCTCTCTTGTCCTTTTAGTATAGACATAGATTTGGTTGCGAGGGAGCTGTGCCGTGAAATTGCATCATCCCTTAGATGATTACATACTTCATCCATTTTCTCCGTGATGTAGAGCTGTTGTCATGTCAACCTCATAACCAGGTTGATCACACAGCAAGACATGTCAGAAGCCACATAGTGAACAGTTGAAGAGAATAATATGTAACTCCAGAAATGTTGTATTATCAACTCATCTGCACTTGGAAGCTCTCGTGTTGCCGCATGGGTAATCTTCAGAGGCTTCAAAATGATTAGATCAGGAGGAATCACCTGTTAGAGTTGAAAGCTCCACAGCCGTGCGCATCACACGCCCTCACTCTGTTGTTGTGGTGACCGGCACAAAGGACACTCCAGGCTCCGACTACAGTGACAGGTATGAAAAGTAATATGTTAGTCCGATTCTTTTCTTCCTTATTTAAAGGTTGCTGCATTTCATTCCAAAAGGCCACGCAAAAAAAATTGCATTTGAATAAAAACATTTCAACGTCCTCTGAGTCACCTCACATTCTATTCATATGGAAATAAGGCCAATTACAGCAGAAAGACACTATTCAAATGTCGTTTTTTGATGTCTCTTATATCAGTCTTACACCCATTATAATACATTTTCCTGACTACCTTTTAAAAGGTACAGTGTGTAGGATTTGGCGGCATCTAGTGGTTTCAACACATACCGGTCTTTTAATCCCTACAAAAAAACAGCAGCGTGCTTGTGTGACTGATAGTGTCTAAAATAGCCCATTTGTCTTTGTAATATATGCATGAATGTGCTGGTATGTGTTTACATTAATGTGTAACTGTGTGTCACTATACCTGGCATACAACACTGCCGCGTCTTGGCCCCTGAACACTTGTCTTTCAGGTATCGACCTTGGCAGATGTATCGGTTGGGCTGGCAGATGCCTCCCAGTCTGGCGCAGCTGACGTCGCTTCTCGGTCCCGTGGAAACTCTCTTACTTCCCGTGTGCTTGACCTTCTTCCTCGGAGCCACGGCCTTAGGTCTCCCGTCACTTGCTGTTGAGTGATTTCTCTTCACCTTGAAGTTACTGTCAGCGTTCTTGTCAGGGCTTTGGGATTCTTCACCTTTCTTCTTTTCATGCTCTAAAGCACAACTTCTTAAAAGGACATCTTAAGGAGAGATGAAAGGAGAGAGGTAAAAATGTGGCTTTACACAACTTTCTTAGATTAAGGATTGCATTGAATGTTTGTGTATGCTAAACATGTATTACAGAGAATCTGAGCCACAGATCTAAAGGCCCTGACACACCAAGCCAACACTCGGCCATCGAACAGTTTGGGGCCGTCGGCGAGCGTCTGTCGGCCTAGTTATTGCGGTGTGTCCCGCACCGTCGGCTCTAGTCTGCCCGTGTCGGAGGCTGGTGTGAAAATGGTCGGCAAACGCCGCTTTGTTTCATGTACGTATCATAACAACGGCTTGTATATCCTTAGTCCTTGGTCTTCCGGTTTCCCTTTTTGAATAACAAATACAGACTACCGCGACCTGCTGGTGTGGAAAGTTATTTCATCTCACGCAGGCACAGAACGTACGTGCTAACCGGCCATCGGAGTGTTCGAGTGCAACTTGTCGGCCAAGACAAAGGCTACGTGAGGCGATGCAACAGTCGGCCTTTGTCGCCGCTAGTTCTTTGATGTTCACTTCGTGTGTCTCGGCCTTAAGGGACACTGATATGATTTTACTGTCTGTACTCAAATTACCAATCTACACAGTAGTGTAGATTGCAGCACTGTTGAACAATGTTGCATCATAAAGAGAGGTGCTTCTGTTATTTAGCCTTCCCTCATTGATATAAATGCGGTGTACACAAGAATAGAAACACCTGTCGGTATAACACAATACAATTCAGCAGCACCAGAAACTCCCCTCAAAGTCAGACAACACCTATTTACCTTTCTTAGCTATTTATAGTCATCACGAGGTGGGTTAGAGTTAAGAGGATTCACTTTAGGGCTCAAAAATCAATCACAAAGAAATAATAAAAAAGAGAACTAAAATACTATTCTCCAAAACGTTCTGATGCTGAAGCAAATTTGATACATTTCAAAGTCACGCCTGACTGGCTGATTGCTTTAAAATGCCATAAAAACCCCTGATGATATAATAAAGAAAAAGCACACCTTCTAGACATTCTTGACGAATGTTCATGGAAAAAGCTTTAATGACTTCACGGAACTTGCTTTTGATTATCTCTAAGAAACACTTTTCTTAGAGGTGGTTATTTTTTCTCTTAGCTCACTGCCTGGGCACACTTGTTGAGAACTGTGTTACTTGTCCATTATAGACAGACTGAGTCATAGTTCAGTTATTCATAGTGTGTTTTCATTCCGGCAGAATACTAATTATCCTGCCCAGACATGAGTCTTTGATCTTCATTAACTCTATTAACCTCAGAGGCACAGAAAATATTTCAATCGCGCTGGCCCGGCACAGGAACACATGCTGGGCTCAGTGATTGAAAGGAGCTGCTTATCACTAGAAGGCCTTAATGACAGGGAGACAGTCGGGCCGGATAGCTGGCTCTGGCACAAAAAAGCAATTTTCCTCAGCAATGTGAGCTAAAATTAGAAAAGGCCGGAATTTTGTGACAAAAATGGAACTGCCTGTTGCCTGGGCGATATTAGCTTGGAGGGTTTTACTGGTATTTTACTAAACGGTTGTTAGCGCATTACTAGGTGGTTGCTACATTATGGGGCTGCTAGGGTGCTACATATTTGATCCCTGTTTCGGTTGGTTTTGAGAAACATCCACTGAGTTGAAACTATCTTTCTCTAACCCGAGGTGCTGAAACCTTCAAACCAAACTCCTTCCTCTGTCTCCCTCTATGGACCTGAAACCCTCTAAACCAGTCTGGCCTGGTGTCTGTTTCCATATTATGTTAACTGCATCAGACATAGCCAACACCAGCAGGTGGCAGTAGTCTGGACTCGTCATCTAAAAAATAAAGAAGATTGAAAAAGAAGAAAAAGATAAAGTTGAATAACCTTAAAAAAGGAGTGGGTGAGCATTGTTTGAGTTTTCTGGTAAATATATGCCAAAGACACAAAAGAAGAATTTGGGGATAGTTTGTGACAGGGATCGGGAAATAACCTGCTGGATGTGGCAGCTGCATTGTCTTTTACTTTGATGGCAAGAAATGCTGTCTGTGGGTGGAATAAATACACACATCAACTTGAAAGTAACAAAAAAGAGGATATTTAGTGATATTCATGGAGCTGCAGAGTGAAAGTTGCGCCCACTGTGTGCGTCATGAATCATTTCATCTACGCAACAAGATGTCCGTCTCGTTTCCACGTTGCTCAGAGTCAGAGTGCGCCTTAAGCTTTGCAGTTAGATTGCAATTATGTGATGTTGCATTAAGCATTCAATCAGGCTTTAAATGTCTCATCCACTTGCGCCAGCACACAGTCACTCCAGCAATAGGCCCGAGAACCCCCGTAAGGTTTTATGTTCACAGGAGTTTGCAGTCTCCTAATAGGGCTCGGTTCATGGTAATAATCTCCGGGGGCGGACAGATATTTACAATATACACCGTTTATTGTTTCTGTAATAGGGATCTTATTAGTGAACACTGGAATGGCAAATTGCTGTGTGTGTACAGTATGTGTGCCTACACATGCATGTTTGTGTGTTCAACTTAATACGGTTACTTTACATAAATCCTCCAGGAATACTGTACATGTTATATGTAGTGTACATTTTGCATATATTACGCTACTTACAGCATACTAGCAGAGCTGCAATGAGACAGACCCTCGACAGCATTCTCATCATCAGATCAGAGCTTAAAAATCTGCAGAATAACAATAAAAAAAACAGAAGAATTATTCCATCTAGGCAGGTAAGTGTCCCATAGGTGTCATTGTCATATAAAACAGCAGGCGTATATGCATATTAGGGTTATTTATACATGCAGATTTCACCCTAAGATTCAAATCTGTGACGTATTCTTGCACACTGACTCAGTTCATACAGTAGTTAATCTGTCTAAAATCTCAAACAGAAGCAGACCAGATACCCTTTTCTGACTGAACACTGCTCAGATTTTCTAGTGAGAGAAAAAGGACTTACGGAGAAGTTGCGATGTGGCGGCCGGCGCGGTGGGTAGACACACAAAGCCGGGACTGTTGGAGAACCAGCCCGCTGTGGAAGCTGCATTCCCAGGGCCACGGGACGTTCCCCCACTGTCAATATTGATATTGGCCTATAGAAAACACACCCATTTACTTGCTGGAAAAAAGGCTCTCTTTATTGACTTTTTGTTGCTATACCGAAAGTTGCACAGTTAGTTATTGGCGTCTGAGAAAAAACACCTGAAAGTGAGGCTTGAACAAATATCCATGTGAAATGAGTTATTACCAGCTGAGCAACAGCATTGACAAATGGCATTATAATCTCTTTTTTTAAGGGCTTCAAAGTTAACGCGATAATAATGTGTTAATTTGTTCAAATTCGTTTAAACGCCACTAATTTCTTTAACGCAACTTGCGATTTTTAATTGACCCCCTTAAAATCCGACTAGCATAGCCATTTTCAAAGGGGTCCCTTAACCTCTGACCTCAAGACATCTGAATGAAAATGGGTTCTATGGGTACCCACGAGTCTCCCCTTTACAGACATGCCCACTCTATGATAATCACATGAAGTTTGGGGCAAGGCATAGTCAAGTCAGCACACTGACACACTGACAACTGTTGTTGCCTGTTGGGCTGCTGTTTGCCATGTTATGATTTGATATATTCTTTATGCTAAATGCAGTACCTGTGAGGGTTTCTGGACAATATTTGTCATTGTTTTGTGTTGTTAATTGATTTTCAATAATAAATATATACATACGTCATAAAGCAAGCATATGTGCCCACTCCCATGTTGATAAGTGTATTAAATAACATTTTGAACAGATAAAAAATGTGCGATTCATTTGCAATTAATTAAGGACAATCGCGATTAAATATTTTAGTAGGATTTACAGCCCTACTTTTTTTTCTTCACTTTATAATATTTTGCACATCACAAAATGAATGATCATGCACTATCACAGACTCATATGACATATTATCGATTAGCTTTGCTTCCGTAAGCCTCAATCATACATTTTTGTCTAAAGATGATTGTCTTTGTTAGACAGTAAATGATGATGCATAAACTGTATTGACTCTTACTCTTTCAGCGTATTGCACTATTATTAATATACTTTTAGTTCAGTGGAAATTATTCAACAGAATCACTAGGTAATGCAATAATGTGATGTTTATAATATTATTAGGGAATCATACATTGTATCATAATGCTCAGGGGGACATTTCATTACAGTTTCTCATATATTGCAACCCTGTCTTCTAGAAAGTATGTTTATATATTACTTATTTGTCTTCCCAATTTCATTGTGGTGGGAAATGTAATTACTGCCTGGATTATGTTCACATGCATGTCAGGCAGTCGATGCAATGTCAACTGCTACAAAGCAATAAAGCAATAAAGAATTATATTACAGTTCGTTGTGTCAGTCCAAAATGGCAGTATGAGTTTCTCATAATGTTGATGTTTTGACTTTAGTGTATGCAATAAAGACCTCCTTTCATGGCACCCTTCCATATAAACCTATTAGTATGTGCAGTGCAGTCAGCAGGCATAGGCCTGTTGTCACCGCTGTGTGCCCTCACGCTGTCAAATCCCGGCTTCTACCCCTTAACGAGACAAAAAAATCATTATTCTCCAAGCATGAGCCTGGCATCTATTATGAGATAATTAGCTTTAAGGCCTCACACAATGCAACGGAAGTCAATCGATGGTATGAATTTGATCCCCTCCCAGCGGAAGAGTGCAAAGTAGGTACATGGATGAATGCGGTAAAGCGTGTGGGTGTAGGGTATTTAAGAGTCAGGCTTTGTGCAGCACGTATGTGGTGAAAGCCGAGGACGGCAAATCAGATTTCTTCAAGGTTACGCGGATGTTAATCCAGTTCTAAGCTTGGGGGAAACTGCGTGAAGGCAATCCTTCTGATTGGGTAAAACAATGCGAGAGCCACCTAAAAATTCATTATTCAGTCATTATTTCAGAGATGTTGCATGATTACTTACAAAATAGCTGGCAACTAGTCTTATCTGGCATGCGCATAAAGATGATTTGTGTATTATAGAAGTTAATAATTATGTGCAACTCAAACATCCCTACTTTTGTTCCTTTTTTAATTAAAGGGGACCTATTATGCTTCCATGCTTTTTCCCTTTCCTTTATTGTGTTGTATAGTTCTTTGTGCATGTAAAAGGTCTGCAAAGTCGCAAAGCCCAAAGTCCACACCAAAGGGAATTACTCTCCCCAACACACACTGCTCCTGAACTGCCAGAAACGCCTTGATTGAAGTACCGCCTTTTCTTCTGTAACGTGGTGAGGTCACCAAGTAACATATTTGCATAATACCTGCTTAGCTGTTAGTTTGGCACACCCTCAAACAAAGCTAGTTAGAGCGGAGCTGGAGCGGAGTCCAAAGAGTTGGGTTCAATTGACCAATTACACCAGAGTGGGCCAGCTGACCAATCAGAGCAGACTGGGCTTTTTGGGAGGGGGTGCAGGAGCTCCAAAAGAGCGTTTCAGACTGAGGGCGAAAAGCCGGTATGAGAAACATTTATTTTTGAACATTAAAGCATGTAAACATGGAGTAGTAGAAATCCAAAATACAGGAATGCACCTGAAAATAAGCAAAAATAGGTCCCCTTTAATATCAGGACTAAAAAGTATTGTTAGCTACATGGAATTAAAATCCAGAAATGAAGAGTAACGTGATTTTTGCTTGCTTATTCAAAGTTCTCTTCATCTGTATGTCCAAGTGTATCTTACTTTACTGATGTATTGCGGTGCAGATGAGGTCACTGTGGAATTTAAATGCTTTTATTCTAATTCAGAGCCGGTTACTCGCTCTGAATTACAATGTACGGAGGGAGTGTGGGGGAGTGGGCTCAGTAGTGGTCGGTGGAGAGTTGAGCCTTTTTGCAGCCAGACTGCTTTGATAATCAAATATCTGAGCGGAGGATTACACTGATGGACCATATGACTTGGAGTTGGAAAAGGAGAGAGGGAATTAGAGAGTAATATAAAACAGAGAATAGGGGGTGGAATAATGAGAGATGGAGTAATAGCGCTCAACTGAGAGTGTGTGAGTGAGGGAAGGGAAATGAGGTAGGTAGAAGAACTTGAAAGACAGAACGAGAGGGGGATAAAAAACAAAGACGAAGACAGACAGACAGACAGACAGACAGACAAGCCAGCCTCCCTGCATCCTAAACACCCTCTGCTCCGGCAGAGTGTTGACTCTTTGAGAACCCTTTGATAAACATGGCTACTTAAATAGAAACATGCGCCGCATTCTTCAAACTCCTGGGAGGATAGGAGTGACATTTCACTCCGGCGTCTCTGTCAGTTAGTTCTGGCGTTTCAACGAGATGGAGTAAAAGGATGCCACAAGTGTTTCCTAGCAACAGTTCGCTGCAAAACCCCCCTCCCTTTAAACTCCCTCCTTCCCTGAGATACGAGTTGCAGCAATGCACCACTTGCCTCAGACCTGAAATACATTCTAATTCTCCCGACTCTCCCTCCCTCTCCCTCCTGTTCCCTTCAGCAAACTGCCAGGCCTGCATCAAATGACATTCAGGCCCCTGTCATCTGTAAAGAAAAAGCACACAGCGAGGCTTTCCCCTGTGAAGGTTGAAGGCGCTGCAGCTGAGACCCGTTGGCAGACAGAATATCGAAAGAACGCAGCGATATTTCACCTTTTTACAAGCTGAGCGGTTACTGGGCATGAGCCTGACTTTTACTCTTTCATTTCATTTGGAGTCTTTCTGCTGCTCAGGTGAAAGGAACATCTGACAAAAAACAGGCTCGTGAAAAGGCTCTATGGGTCTGTTGACGGATCGGAACTGCTCAGCGGGTCTAAATCAGCTTCCTCAGCCCAGTCACACCCACTTGGCTTCGTCCATTTGTAAACATATTCGTGGGGTTTGGGGAGCAGGTGTTTAGCCGGCCTGAGCAGACAAACTTAGAGCCACAGGGCAGGGGATGAACTGGGCGACGCTGGCGGCAGCAGACAGGGGGCACCAAAGTCTGAATAATGTGTTCTACTAAAAGCATTTCCATGTCTGCCAAGGGAGGGCTTTCAAAGGGCGTTAGTGGATGGACTGAAGTCTGGTCACACGTCTCTCTGTCTCTCTCTCTGAGTCTGCAGGGAGCAAAACAACAACATTTAAGCAGAGCATATCCTTTAAGATATACAAATGTCAATCCATGTCCTTCATGCCTCTCGTGAATTCCCATGAATCTACAGTACAAGTTAAAAGCCGACCTGAGCAACAAGCAGAGACAATAAAAGCAGAGTGTGACTGGAATCTTAAGGCCCATCAGCCTCAAAGGCATGGACTATAGCATCAGATGAAAGACACCAGATGAAATGCTACTCCAGATCATTCAGTCTGATACCATCCAATGGATTTTACACAGCTTGAGATTCACTACGTTTGTTCCCAAATGGTGTAAAAAGTACCGAAGGGGAAGTCATATGATTTGAAAACTCAGAAATGTCTATTTTTCCAACCTCAAATACCACCGACTCGGCAGTGATGCACGTAGGCACATTTTAGTGACAGTATGTGACGAACCGGGCTTTCAACTAACTCCAGTGTAAACCCACCTGCGGCGTTATTCGACGGTCGGAGCAAGTGACGTAGTGTTAATTGCATGAGAGTCAGCTCAGGGCAGGCGGGAGGGGTGGTGGATGGGTGAGTCACGTCAGCCCCGTGAGTCTTGTCACTCGCTACTCACGTGAGTCATTAGTCAGTGAAGTTAACGTCAACCACGACCGTTTCCTAACCCTAACTGAATGGTTGCGTTGCCTAAACGTAACTTCCTGTGAAAATGGAATGTTATTTTGAAAGGACACTATGCATATAACAAGCGTATATTGACATGCCGTCCCTGGTCCGTCCAAATTAACGCAAGAGGGGCACTGACCAAGTGGCGGTATTTGAGTTGGGAGTGAGAAAGTGCTGTTTTCTGTAATTAAAGTTGGCATTTGGAACAGTTTTAAAAAAAACAAAAAAAAAAAACGGTAACTGCTGTGTATTTTAACTTTTGTGTTCAAACAAATGGCTCCATTTGACACTTTAACCTGTAACATTTCCTTCCTGTTGCTTCGCAACCTTCGTTCTGAGAGAATTAACGGAGCCCGTGACACAATGAATACAGGGGTGAAGGAGAAAAAAATGTGCCTATAATACTAGTTGGTTGGAGAGAGCGAAGGAGAGCTTAAATTTCAAGGGCTTGAAGCCTTTGAACTGTGCAGGAGTGGACACGACGACGGTGGTGAATGTGATAGGCCAAGACAATGAATGTCACGGACAATCGTGTACGCATCAAAGCGCGGTTTCATGACTGATGGATCAGCGGCGGAGGAGAGGGAGAACATCAAAACACAGCGGGGAGGGCGGCTAAATCACTTCCCCTCGCTTTGATGAGGGAGAAGGCAGAGGTGCGCAGCGGAAGATGAGGTGGAGCAGGGGAATAAATGAATTAAGAGAGCGAAGTCACTGCTGAGAAACATGGCAGTCAGCCGTGTCACCCTCACTAGAGTCTGATCCCAGCTGGGGGGCAAAGAAAGAGAGAGAGGTGGGTGGCTTTTTTAACCTGCTGTCTTCTTAAAAGAGTTTGATTCAGGCTCACTCCTTTCATGGAGACTTTATAAGCTGAAGATTCACACTTTAGTCTCTCAGACTGAATATAGCCATGCAGGAACATGTACCACAAAAGCCTCCCACATATCACGCCTCCCACAAGAGTGCACAATAACGTTGGTTATTTATAGGATTTAGCTGCTATTCTGTTCATCATGAAGCTCATCCCAGGTGTTAAATGTGGCAAAGCATAGACCCAGCAGCTGCCGGATCGATTAGCCTGCGCTGTGAGGTTGCATTGATGAGCAAACAACACAGATGCCCCCCTATTTTCACATCAAAGATTGTTGTTACAAGCTCATATAGGAGAAACAGACCTCTCGAAGTCAGGACAACAGCATTAGAAGTAAGTTCAAAAAAGTCTCTCAGCCCCATCTAGCTCCTGCTCTCACCCGAGCAACATCTCATTTAAAGTCTGTTCATTAAGAAGTACCTAATTACACCCACATTATCTATAATTACAGTGTTTTTACATCACACTTGCAAGATAAAACTCCTTCAATGCAGCTTCGATGTATAATTAGCCTTCGTAAGCACAGCATACACACGTAATGAGAGAGAAATTGATACTAATACACCTGTCTACCGGGAAGAGAAAAAAAGTAGCCGTCTACAAAGACACAAAATAAACCTTTTCACAGGGATGATTATTGTTTAACTGAATACTACAAGTTGATCCCCTGCTGGGATAATACTCTGCTGAACAGAGGTGGGAGAAAAAGAGAGCATCCCTGTCATGTACTTATACTTTACTGGGGTATTTCCATGTTAAGCTACTTTCTACTTCCATCAATCCATGTGTAATTAACATAATCTTGTACAAGGAAATATAAAGAGCGGTGAACGCATCATACGGAGGAGGTCGGTGTGGAGTAATGGGTCAAAAAAATACCGGACTTTTGCCCAGGAGACCGGCGTTTGTGTCCCGTGTGAAACCAGAAGTCAACTTTGATTTATTTGTTACGTAACTTACGTACTTTAGTAACGCTACTTCCGGAGTTATTTTAAGTCAAACCACGATCTTTTCCTAAACCTAACTGACTAGTTTTGTTGCCTAATCCTAACCAAGTCAATCTTGACCTAAGCCGAACTAAGTAGTTTTGTTGCCTACACCTAACCAAGTCGATCTTGACCTAAGCCGAACTAAGTAGTTTTGTTGCCTAAACCTAACCAAGTCGATCTTGACCTAAGCCGAACTAAGTAGTTTTGTTGCCTAAACCTAACCAAGTCGATCTTTACCTAAGCCGAACTAAGTAGTTTTGTTGCCTAAACCTAACCAAGTCGATCTTTACCTAAGCCGAACTAAGTAGTTTTGTTGCCTAAACCTAACCAAGTCGATCTTTACCTGAGCCGAACTGAGAAGTTTTGTTGCCTAACCCTAAGAAAGTTGTGTCCTGTGAAGACGGAAGTTTATTTTGAGGAGACTGTATGCATGTAACCAGCAGAAATTGACATGTGTTGCTGGACATTCATAGGAAAACGAATGAAAAAGGAAGAATAACTTTTTCGTAAGATATCATACAAACCATTTTATGAGAATACGCATAGTATAGTATTATATTCTATAATAATATAACGCTGTTATGGCCATGCTGCATAATGAGTACTTATACATTATAAAGTATATTTTGCTGATAATACTTCTGTACTTTTACTTAAGTAAAATTAATTCAGCACTTTTACTTGTAATGGAGTATTTTTACACTACGGTATTTCTACTTATACTTAAGTAAAGGATCTGAGTAATCCTTCCACCACTGCCAGCTGTAGCAAAATAGCCTTCCTACAGCCACTGCTGCAATGACACAAACCTCCCTAAAAGGGCCCTGTTTCACTCTGGTCCTCCTGCCCACTGTGACTTTCAGCTTGTTTTGAAGCACAAACTCTAAACCTGACAGGCAAAATGAGGAGTTGTCCTTCAAGCAGCCACAAAAGCAAAGAGAGAAAAGTGGAATAAGTTCAGGAAACAGAAACATGATCGTGCTGAGGGTGGAGCAGCAACTGAGCAGCAACCTAAAGACGGAAAGTTTGCAGGTTCAGTTTTTTTCCGTTTACCATGAGACATTTAGCACTAGGTGCTAGCTTGCTCTAAAGCAGTGGTCCCCAACCTTTTTCCTTAAGAGACCTCTTTTTCTATCATTGAGTAAACTGACGACCCCTGACTAAATGACATATTTTCTGGATATTTCATATTATATTCAATGCATAACAATAACAGTACAGAACAAAGGATAAACTGCACGATTTACCCAAATAGTGAACGCAATAACTGCAGGAAGTTGTGTAAAACGAGCAATTTGGGTGAATTTTGAGCAGATTATTTCCTGTGAATATTGCATCAGAGATGAGTTTTCCTCTGATTTAAAAAAAATAAAAAATAATCCAATTCTCTGACTGTATTTAGTATTTTGGCCAGAAGATGGCAGTAATAATCCACCAGAGGAGGCGATGGGAGGCAGGCAGGAGGCACGTTGCAACAGCAGGAATCTCATAGGTTAATTACATAGCACTCTCATGCCAGGGAATGTGATCATTCAAACAGTATCTAACTGAATAGAAGCACCAACAGAGATCGGGAGAGAGATAAAAAACAAAAGAAAATGTGTGTGAGAGGGAAGGCAAATAGAGAAAAAAATAAGAAATCATTTGTTTTGCTTGTTAATAATTGTCTCACTGTGTTTGCTTGCTAATAATCTGCACACATCAACTCAATGTGTCATTACAGTGCCTCTCTTTCTATCACTGTCCGCATAATGATGGGTATGCCAGTATAAACAGAAAACCACTGGCATTAAGAGGATGGAACTAAGATCAAACATTCAATATGTGTTGACATACAAACACATGCATACAAGTATTCAAATTGGAGATGTCATACTGAAGGGTTATTTGTGTTACAGCACTAGATGAGATTGAGGATTCAAACATGGTTTCACCGAATGGCAAATGTCAGGGTAATTTGTCAGTCATTTCACGAGCAATAACAACGCCCTTGTTGCTTTTGGCGTGACATGTGTACACCATGTAGTATTCCGACGGGAAAGCGCAAATGGCCCTATCTAGAGCCAGTTTGATTTGTCCGTTCTGGGCTACTGTAGAACATGGCGGCCGGCTCCGTGAAGAGCTCTGTATGTATATAAATGGCTCATACTAAGGTAACGAAAACACAACGATTAGTAATTTCAGGTGATTTATACACTAAAGAAAACATACTTATTAATATTATATTCCATTTCTGCCAATAGACCCCGCTAAATGCTACACACTGGTCCTTTAAGTTGGTGGGGACGGCTTTTGTTGGTGGTTGACATTACTATCAGGTGCTGGAAGCAGCTGGCTTGAGGTAAGTTAACTGGATGGAAAAGGCAATGGTGATTAGTGATTATTACCAAGCGGGTCAGTGAGAGGAGTACTGGTACTTTCAAGGTTGCTTGATTACATGAAATGTTCACTCTCAACTGCTAGACTGAATACGGCGAGACTGCCAGAGGCTGCTGGCGTCTACCACAATCAGTTTCTTATGGGTAAGTTCAAATTCTTCAATGGCTGTAGCAGATGGGCCTCATGAGGGTTCTTTTTTAATTTAAGCACCAACATGATGGGCTGCAGTTTACACCTATTTACACAATATGCTCAAATTGTCCACAGGCAGGTGCAATTTATCAATGATTTTTGAAAGAGTGAAGGAGGGTCAATAAAGATCTCTTACCATTTAAACCTATAAGCTAACATTTAAGGTTAAGGTCAAGGCACGAGTTGGGGCAAGTTAACTACACCAGTTTGTTTAAGGGTAGAGTTTTAGTTTCAGTTTTCTCTCTGACCTTAACTGCCCCTACACCGTTTTTTCGTTGAAGTGCCACCGTATGAGACCATTTCACTCTAAAATGGCAACTTCATGAGTATCAAACTCTGCACCCGGATAGAGAACTATGCTGGTGTATGAAATCTAAACAGCTCTCCTGGTGAATCTTTGATAAAACCTTGTTATTGCTTGATGAAACTCACTCCACAGTACTCAGCCTCTCTATAGATTCAGTCTTTTCATGCAGCACGTATAAATTATGCTAAATAGTTTCAACATGCCCACCTACCAAAACCGCAACACAAAACAAATCAAAGTTTGCAATGGAGTTATAGACGGGTAGCAATCCTACAAGGTCACATACTGTAGATCCTTAACCAATCTTGACTATCAAAATAAAAGATTTTAGCTGAGCACATCCTTTCAAAGCAACCCTGTCTCCTGCAAAGTTCCCATACAACTAAACTGCATTCTTAATTAAGTTTCGAGGGAAACATATTTTCTCCCGGATTAAGGTTGCAGTTTTAAACTGTTTTAGACATGTGGTTAACAATTAAATAAAACAAAAAATATTATTCAGAGGATTTTACAAATACAAGTTTGCAAACCTCAGATAAAGCTTATTATTTCAAAAAACAGTTTCAAAGAGGATGTTATATGTGAATTGATTCAGTGCATGATGAACTTTACCACTGTGCATTGTCAGCCATTCACCATTGTCAGGTGAACGAATGAACTACTGTTATAGTGCTTTACTGGATATACTGGATGCTGGAAGTTGTTTTTTTGCAAGGAAACTGCTGCAAGAAAATTGGTATTGGCATTTCCAGTACTGATGAAACCTGTTCATGAAGGTCAATGAAAAAAATGTGTCTACATTGTGTTTACATAAACTAAAGAAAAACATGTTTACATTTCCTGCAGTCAATTCATGGAGCGGAAATAAGTACAACAATGTAAAAATACAGGCAATTTTACAAGATTGGTGTAAAAG
The DNA here is from genome assembly GCF_015220745.1 of Sebastes umbrosus. Lineage (NCBI taxonomy): Eukaryota > Metazoa > Chordata > Actinopteri > Perciformes > Sebastidae > Sebastes > Sebastes umbrosus. The sequence continues at coordinate 9,165,796 of NC_051285.1, forward strand.
ATTATACAGTATGTGTTCATAATATTTTGTGCATGTTTCTGTGGTTATGTGTTTATTCGTTATTCGTTTATCTGTGTATGTACATATCTAGAATGAATAAACAATGTTAAATGAACTAGCTGGGACCTTTTAGAGGGGAAAACATTTTCCAAGGACCCCCTCTAAAACGTAACACAGATTAAGCATAATGCTTACCACCATTTGTATTCTTAGATGTCATTGAAACTATGTGTTTTCTAAAACTTTTCAACCTAAATACTTCAGACATGTTTCATAGTGATAAACAGAAACACATTTCAATTTGAAACAGGTTAAGATGAGATGAGATAATCCATTGTTAGTCCCACAACGGGGAAATTTGCCATGTTATTGAATGTTAAGTAAGGGATAATGTACAGCGAGCCGGTCATTGTTGTGAAATAAACCCCAACAGGGTGATGCGGCACCTCAACGCGGAGCAGAGGGGTCTTACATCGCCCTGACGGGGTTTATTTCACAACAACGACCCGTTAGCTGTGCATTATCCTGCTTATTACACGACTACTTGCTTAAGAAATCAATAATTTGACACAAAAACAGTCCGCCAGGGTCCAACATCAGAACTGCGCCCATAGCAACAGTCTGCTACAAAGAAATGACAGACCCTAGAATGCCGTGATTGACCAATCAGAATCAAGTACTCAAAAAAGCCGTGCAATAACACCACTTACTGTATATACCTTTAAACAGAGGGTGATTTTATTCTAAGTCCATTTGGACTCAACTTGACAGCATCTATAGCCTTCATTTCAAGTTATTGATCTCACATTGATCTGTTAGAAAATGACTGGCATAGTCCTAAATCCAGATCTTTAAACTCACCAGGCTAAAGCTGACTTTCAACATGTTTGTTTTATTGGCGCAAATGGTCCCTATATGTACATTTGCACTTGTTAATGAGTGTTGTTGAGAGCACAGTTTTATTATTTATAGGTAATTATGTCGTGGACCCCCTGACAGAGTGCCACGGACCCCTGGGGGTCCCCAAACCCCACTTTGAGAATCACTGAACTAGAGCACTGGGGAGAGAGAGAGAGAGAGAGAGAAAGAGAGAGAGAGCTACAATGTGTTTTAATAAGCCTATAGTCAATATGGGCTGGAAGCGTGGACATTGTTAACACGAGCCATTAGTGTCACCACAGTCAGACATAAATAGTTTAAAGAATGCACAGGGGCACCTTTTTCCCATTTAGCACAGAAAGCATTGACCAACATGGTGAAGAAGCTCAGCGTGTGTGAGAATGTATCCCAATTACGCTGTACTCCCACGGCGGCAATGTTCTTTCATTGTTCCCACGTAGGAAAATGGTCTTTTGTCACTGGAATCACCAGTGGTTTGAATATTTTCCAGGATAGTACAGAGAGGTTGAAAAAAAAATCTATTATGTGATACGCAAATATACTGTACACACCGCCTCAATGTCAGAACTCACACAGTGTGTGACACAGGAAGTGCTGTTAATTAAAGACCTGCAGCCAGACACAGTCTTTACTCATGGGAGTGTTAAAGGACAATATTAATGAATCTTTCTTTCCCCCTAAAGGGAACGCGGCCTTGACCTTTTGCGAAGTACCGGTTCTGGTGTATAAGAAGACACGAGTGTGACAATAAAGCAGAACGTGATGGTTTTGAAGGAATTATTTCCTGGTGGAGACTTGCCTTACTTCCCGTGAGTGTCACTTGACTGACACTAAGTATAATTGAACATTATCACAAAGTACAGTGACATATAAAAGATAACGTCCTGTCTGTCCAGCAGTGCTCACATTATCACGTGGCCTTGAGTTTTTCTGTGGTCAAAAGAGAGGCTGATAATAATTAATTGACAACTGTGTGAGCTGTTTTTATATAATGCACCCAAATTAATAAATTCATGTGGCTATTTTTTATTAGAAAAACCCAATTCATATCCACATCTTAGGCATTTGGCAGACGTGCCAAAACCAATGTAATAGAATAAGTGAGTCACACATTTGCGATCCCCCTCAAAAACACCCTTTTATCTTTCTCTGTCCCGGTTCTCTGCATAGAGTGTCTTGTGATGATGATTGAGTGTTAAATAAAGTAGATAAAGGCTTTAGAGTTTGTTCTGAGGGGGGAGAAAAGTTCAAAGAGACAGAGAAGAAAGTAACGTGACAGGGAAGACAAGGGGATCTGAGAGACCTGAAAGGAAAGTCCAAAACGAGAAAGACTCTTCGATGAAATAAGAAAATGCGAGGGGGCAGCAGTCGCTGCGTGTGGTGCAGTGCAATCCTCTTCGGTTAGGAGTGTGCAAGCGGATGGGTTGGCGGGGCGGGAGAGACACCCAATAGGGAGTGACACACATCACCCAACACCACTCTCTTCAGCAGAGATGTCTCAATCCTATTCTCCAAAACGTACTTTTCTGCTATCACCTATCCAAAAAAGTCCCTTTTCCCAACTCTGAACTTTAAATACCACCCCTCCTCGCATAGTCAAACTATGAAACCTCTTCACATAGACAAACTATGAAACCAAGTTCAAACACACCAAAGTTTGGATTGCTGGATGCATGGACGACTGCATTGACAAAGTGCCCATGGCAAAGGGGCCCTTGTCTTTTAAAGCCCTGACACACCAAGCCGACGTTTTTGCGGTGTGCACTGTCGGCTCTAGTCTGCCTGTGTCTGAGTTCTTTTGGCCGATTCAGCATGATGAATCGGCGGCGGAGAAATCACTCTGATTGGCGGTCCAGCTTAAACGAATCGGTGCACGAGAAGAGAAACGGACGTGCGGAAAGCAAGCCAATGAGTAAAGACAAGAGGAAAAACACAGAAGGCTCTTCTCATTTTTCATCTTCATCTCATCTGATCATTCCAATACACGGATATTTTCACAATGGCATGGCCATCTGAAATGAAGCGGTGAGTGGGAGTGGTGTGAAAATGGTCGGCAGATGGCGCTTTATTTCATGTACGTAACATAACAACGGCCCTCGGTCTTCCGGTTTCCCTTTTTGAATAACAAATACAGACTACCACCGCCTGCTGGTGTGGAGAGTTATTTCCTCTCACGCAGGCGCAGAACGTACGTGGTATTTGGCGGTCGGTTGTAGTCTTTGCAGTGTGTTCGAGTGCAACTTTTTGGCCGAGACAAAAGCGACGTAACTTGTGGCCTAGTTCTTTGATGTCGGGTTGGTGTGTCTGGGCCTTAAAGGTGCTAAATGCAAGATTGGGAGCATTTATATTGCTTCTGCATGGCTCTCAACATGGAGACGGCTGAGCCAGCGGCTCATAGCTAGTGGCGCTCACTCGGAAACTCTGATTACAACACACACTGAGGGAGAGCGACTTCATTCTCTGCTCAGGTAGACATTACTCCTCTATATCTTTACATAGGAAATAATTGTTTGCTGCTATATTAATGCTCTGGATATCTGCATTAATTGATATTTTTGGCTGCTTGAAGGCAGTGCAAAAAGCTGTAAACACAACATGGACATATAGTCACCTTACAAAGTTGTTAAATGTGTAAAAGGAAAACACTTAAAATGCTTGTGTTAACCACGATTTCAACATGAAAAATCACCCTCCTAGTGAGTCAGCAGAGCATAAACTTTAAGAAAAGGAAGCTGGAGATGAGAAGAGTTGGAGTAGGACTGATGACTTACAGAAGGCCAGAGAAAGCCTGTGGTTTAGGTAGAGCATATTTCACTGCTATTAAGATAAATGTACATGATATCATTAGAGCAAAATACATCGAATGTGGTTATCATTAACCAAAAAAAATCAACATCATTTCAACAAAAGCTAATACATTGTATGTGTAGGTTACTTGGCCCTGTGCCATCATGCACTCAGGTCCTGTTCTCTGGAAGAGTGTGAGTGTAAGATCCCTTGGTGAATATGTGCCCATGGTCATGATAATCTGCCCATGATTGTTGGAGAGCATGGTGAGAGAAGGTGGAGCTTGTTTGAAGGCAAATATATTGAAGTTGGCAACTGACCCATATAGAAAGAAAAAAGTCAGCAGTAATGCACTGTCTAATGATCCTCCACCTACTAATAAGAAATGCCAGATGGAACAGCAGCGCTTCATTAATGTTACCTCAGTGAGCAAATAGACGGTACTAACAACTGCAAAGGGCTTTCCAGGGACACACAGCTTGCTCCAGTTGTGCTACACAAGTGAACATTTGATGCCCCAAAACAGTTTATGTTCTGGATAGGGCTGTCAAAGTTAACGCAATAATAACACGCTGACGCAAATTTGTTTTAATGCCACTGATTTCTTTAACGCAACTTACGATTTTTAGGTTGTAGCGGGCTCAGTTTGAAAGCTAGAGTGAAGGATGCTAAATAACGCTCCAAACTTATGCAAAATTTTGGCGAGGAAAAACTGTCATGGCAATTTTCAAAGGAGTCCCTTGACCTCTGACTTCAAGATATGTGAATGGAAATGGGTTCTATGGGTACCCACGAGTCTCCCCTTTACAGACATGCCCACTTTATGATAATCACATGCAGTTTGGGGCAAGTCCTAGTCAAGTCAGCACACTGACACACTGACAGCTGTTGTTACCTGTTGGGCTGCAGTTTGCCATGTTATGATTTGAGCATATTTCTTATGCTAAATGCAGTACCTGTGAGGGTTTCTGGACAATATTTGTCATTGTTTTGTGTTGTTAATTGATTTCCATTAATACATATAGACATATATTTGCATAAAGCAAACATATTTGTCCACTCCCATGTTTATAAGAATATTAATTACCTGACAAGTCTCCCTTTAAGGTACATTTTGAACACATAAAAAATGTGCAATTAATCGCGATTCAATATTTTAATCGATTGACAGCCCTAGCTCTGGAGCATATTGTGTTGGCCTTCCTACTGCACAAACATGAGGTTGCACTTTAGCTTTGACCACAGGATTAAGAAATCCACTAAAATTTTAAGTAATAGTAAATGAATAGTAAAGTGTCTCTGAATGCTATGAGTTTGCAGAATTATGAGTGCTCCTTCTTAGTGCTCCTTTAAACTAGATCTTTTTTTTCTTCATTCATATGAAAATATCAGAAACAGACAGAAGTGATTTATACCATAAGGTGAAAGAGAAATTATGCTAAAATTAGATTTTCTATCTGTATAGTTAGGAGACTCTGAATGAAATTATTAGATTAATTGCATACATACACTACATTGGGTGAAAAGCAGGGAGACACCTAAAACAGGTCGCTAGTCCATCTTCCTGCCTCCTGCCAAATGCATTCTGGGAAAGGCTCCAGGCCATGTGGCCATGAAAAGGATTAAGTTGGTGTGAGGAAAAAAAAAAAGAATTAATTAAAGGAATAAAATGATATTGAGATATTGAAAGGATGGATTTCAAGCACCATAAAACATCGCATCCTTCACAGGCATTGAGTTGAGAGACGACTACATCAGTGGTGAGCACACACACACACACACACACAGAAACACACACTCATTCAGACATGCATGGGCACGGCGCACGCACGTGACAGTACAATTCTATCATACATTTTCTGGTCTCTCACACACAAACACTGAATCGCACGCACACACTGCTACACACAGACGCATCATATCTCTGGTGTTCACCTTGACTTAGCAGAGGGCTGCCTTCATAAATCCCTCCTTATCTCGGGTCTCAAATGCACCCAGATGTATGACCGCGGGATCTGACTGAAATATGTAACACTATCAGCAGCGGTGATGGGCACACCCGTCCTCACACACACACACACACATACACAAATATGCAGACAGAGGGTAGTGTTAGAAGAGACAGACCGACGTGTTAGTGCACAGAATAAATTGTTGAGGTTAACATCTCCACGGTCTCCATGTGCTGGTTTGATTGTCTTAATAGAGCCATTGTCAGTGTTGGGAAAGTTACGTTACTTTTGTAACTCTGCACAGCTCCGTCAAAGTGCGCATTTAAACCACTCAAAATTCTCTACGGCAACACATCTTCTGCAGTTTACACGTGTAGAAACAGAAAACAAGACGTGTATTATATAACCTATGTTTTGTAAGCATTCCCTCATCATCACCAGCTACCTTAATGCTATCCCCAGTTGGTTAACTTCACTCTGGAAGTCCTGACCTCACAGTGAAGCTGCAGGGTTCACACGCCCTCCATCTCTGAAGAAGGATATTCCTGATTGTGGGCTTATCAGTGGGTAACCTTGGCAAGCCAGCTAAGAGCACACGACCTATACTGTAAGGGAAATAACTTTAAGGTTACTGGGAGTCACATTTATACTCTTTCGGTAGAGACAAGCTGTCTTCCCCCCACCCCGACCCGAGCCCCTGCACCAAGCCAACATGTACCAAACCAAATCAGTCTCTCCACTAAACAGAGAGATGAAACTGAACAATCAACCATCCATCAAACTGCATAAAACATTAAACTAACAAGCATGCAAAATGTCTAAGTAAAGGTGCACTACTGTGATTAGTGACTGTAAGAAAATTGGGAAATGCGAAGGAGTTGATTTAAATACACCGCTCAAATATTCCATTTCACTATGACTTTAAGTAATTTACAGCACTGGTTACCAACCTGGAGGTCCCGATCCCAAGTAGGGGTCTCCAAAACTTCCCGGGGGGTCGTGAGGACTTCTTTACGGGGTGTAATTCTCGTCCTGCATTAGAAAAGTACACAATTAAAAAAAACAACGGCCTAATAGAACAATGGCCAAGCTTCAGGGAGAAGAAAGCACAGAATTTGGCAAAAAAAAGAAGCCTATTCAGTGTGTATAATTGTTAAAAAATTAAATAAATACATAATACAGACCGAGAATTGTATTAAAAGTTGCAAAAAAAATAACAATAAAACTCATCTCTGCTGCAATATCCAAGGAAATAATCTGCTAAAAATTCATCCAAATTGCTCGTTTTATACAAACTTCCTACAGTTACTGCGTTCACTAGTTTGGTTAAATGTTCAATTTATCAGTTGTTGTGTGTGGTTATTGTTATACATCAAATATAATATGAAATATGTCACTTATTCAGGGGTCGTCAGTTTACGCAATGATAGAAAAGGGGTCCCCTAAGGAAAATGGTTGGGGAACCCTTGATCAGTAGTTACTGCTTTGGTAAGCCTTATCTGTATCTACTATGAATAACATAACATATAATAATAAATAAATACATTTTGGGTTAAACAATGTTTTTAACACAGATTTCATAATGGTAAGTAAAATGTACAGGTACCCTATAAATCTGCTGGATTGTACTGTATCTTTACTGTCCCTTGTGATTTATGTGATATTCTGTTCATGTGTGTATCAATATCTGTTTTCTTAGAACATAGTGTTTTCATTATCATTCAACATTGCACATATGCTGCTTATCAGTTGAAGGGTGTGAGGGATAACTCAGAAGTGCCACAACTCTTCCTGAGTCATATCTTAGCATATCCCATGTTCCTGCATACATTAGTATACAGACAACCAGTCAGACAAACAAAACAGACAGTTACACTGGCATCTCCCTTTAACGTCCTTCTCCCTTCAGGCCTGTATAACTATCTACACAGAAAGGAGGAGATGGAATGAAGAGACAGGTGCGTGAGTGGAAATTGGTGAAGACACCCGGGAACCCAAACATGTCAGCGCTCGGCGTGCTAACTGGCTGATTGCTGGTGCAGGTCCTGCGGAGTATCTTAAAAAAACAGGAGCCATCGTCTGGGGAAAAGAGGAAGAGAAGAAGACTGTAAAGAAGGAGAGTGGTTGGAAGAGAGTCAGGGAAACCGGAGACTTTGAGAGAGGCAAGAGTCCGCTTTTTAATGGAAAAGACAGTGCAGGACTTTAAATTGAGAGAAAAGTTCCAAGAGAAGGGAGAGAGGGTATTGGAGTTGGGAAAAGGTGAGAGTTGGATGCGCACGGAGGGCACGCAAGGTGAGCCATTTCAGAGCAGCAAAGCGCTGAGGGATGAGAGGAGAAGGAACACGGGTAGAACACCGAGGTTGGAGCCCTGGCATCCAGAGGGACAACCCACCTGCAGAGCAAAGCCACTGGGCATTAACACTGCCCCTTCCATGATTAATAGAGCTGTCATTTATGACAAATGCAGCACTGTGTACGTGACCTACTTCAAGATAATAGAAATACAACATCCCCCCCCCCCTTCCCTCTTTCTCCCTATGTAAAAGGAGGACCAACTATACCTTCTACAACTGCTCCATCTCCTGCTTTCTAGCTGCTGGAGTTCTGCCAACGTCCTGCCTTTATCTGGGGCTATAAAGATCCTCTGCGCTGACAACGGGGCCTGCCTCTTTCCTGTGACTGCAGAGGGACTGTCCAGGGTAGGACATTATTGCGTATTTGTGACAATGAGGTCCTTAAAGTGCATTCAAGACAGTGGGACAAACAGGACAGATGTTCTGTGCCAGAGTCAAGAAGCACCTTGTCCGATACCTGACGGGTCACAAAGAGTTCATTGACCTACTACTAATAATAATACAGGTACGTGTAAAAATATATCTTAAGTGCAGTGCATCTGCAAAATTAGAATCTGCTACCTGCTACCGTCTTGTGAAAATAAAGGCCTTCGTACATTCTACCATGGAAAAGCTGAGCTTCCTCCTCTCTGTGCAATGAGTTTTTTATCTGCTGGAATACTACTTGTGATTTGATTAACCACATATTATTTTAGGACAATTCAACAGGTGAGTATAATACAAAAATAATACAGATTTTGACGCAGAGATCCTCTTCAAAACAGAGCGTCAACTTCAGGTAGCAGTTGCCCACTTTGCTTGGTTAGTGATCCAGCTTTGTATTCTAACTAGGGATGGGTAAAGAAACCCAGTACTAAATGAGCACATTTTTTTTCAAGACTGTAGTATCGATAAGCTCCAACGTTAACGGTTCTGCAATCGGTAGAGAAATTAAGAAAATCGATTTCCTATTTATTTAGGCTACATAAAAGTTGTCTTGATCTCACAAACTCTGTTTCTAATTTGTAATAACATTAAAACCTTTGTCAGTGATGCATTTTCCACTCCAGAGGAGAGATCTCTCTCTCTCAGCCTGTCACAGACACACACACACACACACACAGCCAGACACACAGAAACTGGAGACCGTGCTCTTAGCGACAATGGCGGAGAGAACAAAACGGTTCAAAGTGTGGTTATACTTCAGTTGAGTCGATGCAGACAATGCTCGCTGCCAAAAGTGCAACAAGTCTTTTGATTGTTTGTGCGGAAACACAAGCAATCTGTCAAAACATCTAGTGAAAGTGCATCAGATAGAAGAGGAGAAATTCACCGTTTTCGACAGACTAGCTCGTAGTTCACCCCTCTAGTTTATAGTTCCAGTATAAATATATTTATATATACACTGTAGGTGGATGTATACTGTATGTGTGTGTGTAGAGTGTTTTTTCTTCTCTTATAAAATGACAAAAAGAACCGTTAAGAGTACCGTTTAAGTACCGGATCAATATGCAATATCGGTAAGAGTACGGTGGCCATCCCGAATTCTAACGGTTGTAAAATGGCATCGTTGGAAGAAGAAGAAGCCATTAATCTAACCCTTAGGGGTAATATATTAATGTGCATTGAAATCTATATTATTTGGAACAATGTATATCAAAGTGAAACTGAATGGTTTTGTGTGCCAACAAGCCACAAAAGAGGTGGTCTGAACCGACAGAAAGCCATGAATGTAATCCAATGAAAGCATGGAAAGTGTGTCCCTATAGTACCCCGTATCCCTTGCATTTGCCTACCGGAATCTGCCTATGCCAGCAGCTGGCTCTGAGCCTATAAGGGCCGCATTGATTTAAAGATAACTGCGGGTAATGGGTCAGATAGATTAACTGGCAAAACTGGACCCGTGTAGGATTGTGTCCTGTGCCACGAGCCGAAGGTGAGCTTCTCAAAGGAAGCTGCTTTTTTTTTTTCATGAGTCATAAATAGGGCCTGTTACTTTTAGGTTCTGTCCCAGGTGGTGAAGCTATATGCCGCAGTTCTGCATCTATGTCTAGTTTTGATACCTCTCTGGCTCCTGTGGTGTCCTTCTGAGCTCAGTCTCCCTCAGGGTCCGTCAGCCTGAAAGGAACAAAATCTTCTCAGCACACAAACACACACATTATCAGAAGTAACAAACTGCTGGTACACTATGTAGTTCAAGTAATCCATAAAATCTGGACAGCACAAGTGCACATTGTTAGATAGAAATCAATATTTGCATTTCTTTATTTTTCCTCTTCATGAACACCTCATACGTATTCCTAGAAACAGCAGAGAAATGATGGAAGAGGTGAAAAGGAGAGCACAGTTAAGTTGTTGTAATGGACCATTTAGTCGCCACAGTCTCTCCGGGGAGTTGCTACATCAAAGGTTAGATACATGCAAATTGTCCTTTCTCACCTGGGATTGCTCACTACAGCAGAAAGAACTTTACGAGGCCTTTTATCCTGTGACCTCACCATTTAGAGACGGAAGATGGAAATTATTTGACCGTGAAATCCTTGTCACCACATAAAAAAGGGGTCGAATATGGAGCCGTGCACTAAAGACGCATAGTGAGTGCAATTCTCTATTGAGAAATAATTTAGTGTGATGTTGTCAAATACATAGTACACAAGAAAATGGTTGAGTGCTTCGTTGTGTTATACTGTGTCCCTGCTGTGCAAGGCAATTGCTGATCACAGCATAATTCATTACTATGAGCGTAAACCGAGTTTGTGACCCCAAATGTCTCTCCACAGTAAAAAAAAATATGACAATGTGAATCACAAACTGCAATACAACTCAGAGGTGGGCGTGAAATACCGACGCTTTGTGATGTTGCGGTGTTCAATACCGACGCACGCACAAGGCACCATCTAATATCAGTAGGAGATGCACTGGGCCTTCCATTAATTACAATGTAAACCCATCCGCTGCAACACTAAACGCAGCAAACAATCAGCTGTTCATTTGTGTACCGTGTTCACAACGTTAAGTCACATTTTCACAGCACAAACGTAGTAGTTTTAAGGCCCAACCTTGTTGTTTTTTCCTAAACCTAACTAAGTGGTTTTGCTGCCTAAACTTAAGCAAGGGTTTTTGTTTAATTCACAACATTAAGAATGTGTTTACTGCAACCGAAAAGTGACGCAGAGGGGTCTCACAAAGCGTCATTAAGTGACGAGTTGGGATGAGAATGTGTTGGGTGTGTTTAGATTGGAAGTGAAACACATTGTAGAGGTGGCATGACTTCGCACACAATCATGGAATGACAAGTAGACTACGACGGTTTAGTAGGGCGATTGTATGTTAAAAAAAATAATTACAAAGCTGGGGTATAGGGGGATAATATTCTGAGGAAAAACTGTCTTTCTTTATGTATCTTTTAGGACCTTTGCCTCCTTACCATAAAAACACTACAGAGCAAAGAACTTCAGACGGTGAATACCGTTACCACGATTTGCACTCGATTTGTTTTTTTCTCATAAATTTACGACTTTATAATCTCGGAAATTTGAGAGTTTTTTCTTGTAGATTTTGCCGCTTTTATCTCAGAGAATATCCAAGTATTTTCTCAAAAATGTACGACTTTATAATCTCGCAAATTTGCGAGTTGTTTTTTCTCGTAAATTTTGCCACTTTTATCTCAGAGAATATCCAAATTTTTATCGTAAATTTCTGACTTAATAATATTGCAAATTTGTGATTTTTTTCTCGTAAATTTTGTCACTTTAATATCAGAGAATATCCATGTTTTTTCTCTTAAATTTATGATTTTATAATCTAGGAAATTTGTGATTTTTTTTCTTGTACATTTACGACTTTAATCTGGCAAATACTGAGCTTTTTTCTCAGAATAATAATTTTTTTTTTTACCTACAATTGCCCTAATTCGCTGTCATACACATATGTAAAAAATGTCCCAACTTGAGTGACAAATGTGCTCTTATCATGTATAACTCCATTAGCGGATATGAGGATCTGGAAGACAATAACACAACTGGAGGCAAATATTTGATTAGATTTTGTTTCAGTGAACGCACATACATTAATAAGTGTTTTAAACGGCTAGAACACAAAACACCGCAACGCTAATAAATATCAGGTCGGGTCATCAGACTTCCTGTGATCCTTGTTGAACTCATTACTGTTGAGACAAGATGGACTTGGCGTTGGATCAGACCAGACGAAAGAAATTAAAGCTACATGCATGAGTCGCTCGCAGAGATTAGAGGAGGGTTCCATTAAGATCTGACTCTGCTGTTCACCAGGCGTCCAATTAAGAAGGATAAAGAAGAAAAACTGAAGTTAGATTACCCCATTTGACGACGGCCTCACTAACAGCTGAGATATCAAGGTGAGTCAGTTGATTCCTTCCTTTGGATGTAGCCTGGGCAAGACAGGAAGGGTACACCAAAGGACATGCTTTGAAAAAAATGTTGACATGCTACAACACATATTTTTTTAAAAGATTATATACCTGAGAGTGTGGGTTTTTAGAGAAAACGGCTGCTTGGTTGGATGATTGTCACATGTATCCAGGAAAAGTCAGCTGAGCTCTCTCACTCTTTTCCACCCTGCTCAACCAAGTGAGTGAATATGCCACAGATGCTCACCAGATCAAAACAAGCCTGAGTGAGTGTCCCACGAATGTTTTGAATGGTGCCAGCTGTCAGTCAGCGATCTACCTTCAACATATCTTCTAATTTTGCCCCATGCCCTGTTTGTATCTGTGTGTTGCTGTTTGCACACACCCTAACACATACGTACCCCCGTCTTCTTGCATTGCATCACGTGTGGATGTCTGCAGATACAAATGTGCATCCTTGTCTTATGTGTGTACGTCCCTCCGTGTGACTCCTGTGATCCTTGAGGTGTTTGTGAGCTCTTCTGGAGGAGTGTGTGCAGCAGCAGCGGAGAGGAGAGTGACAGCTCATGTCACCAGTTTCACCAGACAGTGAGGCAAAAAACAAAAAAACAAGGAGACAAAGAGGCTCCCCTTGGCTTGCTCACTGGAGGCTGCCTGGAGCATGACAAGTCCATTCACATGTCCTAGAAGGAAAAAAAAGAAAAAGAGAAAAGGGTACTTATAAAATACACACACAAAGGGATACACTGGTAGGAGAGCAGGTGTAGAGACACACAAAGGCACATGCCAAAGTTGGGCTTTTAAAATAGACAAACATTTCACTTTTTTTGTATTAAATACTTGACAAATCTCCCTTTAAGGTACATTTTGAACAGATTAAAAACTGTGCGATTATTTTGCCGATAAAAGTATGGCTTTTCCTGAAAACAATTGCTATGATTGTGAATTAATCATTTTAAAAATGTTGGCGGGTCCAAAATTAATGTTTTGTTTATCTCTGTGGAAGATATCTGACGTTCGGTTCCCACTTCTAACAAGGTTTGTGAGGCAATAGTATAACAACGTTGGTATCACTTGGTATCTCTTGGTTGTCAGCGATCAAGTTGCCAGTTAGTGTGGAAAAAAACTGGCTGAGATTGATGGTAAGTGCCTGGCAACCACTTGTTGTGAAGTAAATGCAATGGAACGGTGAGGGAGAATTCGACATTTAGTGGCTGGATGTTATCAATATTATTAATAGCACATTTAATGTTCTTAAAAGATCTGAGGCAAAGATCAAGCAGTAAAGAAAATATATAACTTTACTGCCAAAAAGCAATTTCCCTCCTTAAAAAAATGTATCTTTAAGAAGAGTATTTTGACTTTGAAAGATTTTTCCATTTTTACGAGGACACCTCTTCCTCTATGTGTAGAAATACCAACGACAACCAAATGATACAAACACACATGCACGCTCACACTCAGGGAGCAGAATTATTATCACAAATAGGCTTACTGTATATATTTCAATCCAAGGGCGGTCACAGACTGTAAATGGGTTACATTCACACATAACCACACACTTGTGCTCAAATTGATCGATTTGACAGTGGACACTGGGGACATGTCATCATGGCTGTAAAATTGAAATGACTTTCATCACTCGCTGAGGACGCAGAGCAAAGGGATTTGGCTCCCTTAGTCTCTTAGTTTACACAGTTCTTTAGTCAAGCTCACCTTTATCTCAATATACTTTTTTCCTGATGTCAGTTACTTTCCTTTTATCTCTGCTGTTAAGACATTTGATTGTTTTTTTTGCATTAACTGCTACACAAAGGTTAAACAATGCAAACCAGGATAAAACAGAAATGAAGCAGACACAAAGCAACCATATCAACCACATAACAAAACAGAAGTGTCAGTCAGTGTCTAAGAAAACAGATTAAGTGAATTAACACGCTGCCAAACAAATACAGAAAATAAACAAACAAAACGTTCGCATTTAGCTCTCCTGTCGGATTATTGCGCAATAGCCATACATAGCCCATGTGGTCTACCCCTACAGTAGTGACTTGCAAAATTATCTTTTAAATTGACAAACATCATATGTGTGATTCATGGTGCAATTCAAACGGGATCAGAAAAAATATTTGTCCCTCACCGTTGACTACCGTATATATTTCTTTCGAAATAAAGTCCCATGCGGGACACCAGAATGGAAGGTACGCCTCTCTACTGCTAATTTGTTACTGCAAAATACAGCAAGTTACTGTAAATAATATACAGTATAACATCTGCACTATACCCATAATGCTATGCAAATTACAGTAACTAACTGTAAAGATGTTTTGTGGAAGGTTTATTGGGCAATCTTTGGTATCTAACTGTAAAATTACAGCAAAGGCGAACAGTGTAATGCTCAGTCATGTGACTTTACTCCCTTTAGTTCTTCTCTTTTATGTCTTTTCTGCTAACAACCCCTCATTTCTGTTCTCAACTTCTTTCTTGCTCTCTTTTTACCCTATAATCCCTCATTTACAAATCTGTTCCCATTTAATCTTATGTGTGCTGTAGTCCTGTATTTATCATCCATGTCACTAGACGTTTGACCTTTTCATGAGTGATGTTTGCATTAATTTGTGACTGAGAAGAGAATGTAAACAAACACCTGTACAGAGATACAGTTTAATATAATAAATGGCAGTGTGGTGCATTAGGCAAAAAAGACAAAAAAGAAAGAGTGTAATGCTCATAAATTATTAATGATCTAACAGTAAAACTATGTGTCAATGTGCTTCGCCACATTTACAGCTGTGTGCAAAGAGCACTCTGTGCTCCCGTGGGTCGACGTCAGTGGAGAGGCTTCCCAGATGTTGCTTTTTCACACATGTCTTTCTGGTTGTGCTCTGAATTTGGAGTAACAGGAATAAGAAGAATTTGTTGTGCAGCGGCCTTTTTAATTCAATTGTAATCTATTGAACATTCTCTGTGGATTGTTCTATCTTTTACTTCTTTATTCGATTTTTCCTCGTGTGCTGTGTGGGACTTGGAATCAAGGTGGTGAGGTGGAAACTGAGACCAAATTTGTGATAAACCACAGTTATTCTTTAAAATCCTCTCAGACCCGCCTGTCCAGCGGAAGAAAGCGAGTTAGTGTCACGTTTTGTGTCGCTGAGACGTGAATATTACACGCCTGCATGAAGGTGCAGTGTTTTGTAGTGACGGTTGTCATGTGACGGTTGTCACGTGTTGTGTAGTCATAGAAGTGTAACTTCAGAGCTAGTTACGTTGTATATAAATTGAGAAAGACCGCCTATAGCGGGCGGGCGTGGAGGAGGAGGAGGGGTCCAACAAACATGGGACTTTCAAGCGGAAGACCCATGTTAGAGACCGGTGCTTTGTTTTGTAAGTTACGCTAGTGACGTTTGTCACATGTTTTGTAGTGATGGTTGTCATGTGACGTTTGTCACATATTTTCTGTAATGACGTTACAGTACATGCTACTAGACACTAGGCACTCAGCACCTGATTGGACGAACGCTTTCCCTCGTGGGCTGCTGCTCCCAGCTTTCAAACCGGAACCAACATG
Source organism: Sebastes umbrosus (assembly GCF_015220745.1). Taxonomy (NCBI): domain Eukaryota; kingdom Metazoa; phylum Chordata; class Actinopteri; order Perciformes; family Sebastidae; genus Sebastes; species Sebastes umbrosus. The sequence goes on from NC_051285.1 coordinate 9,181,726, forward strand.
GCGGCTCGTTTGGAAACTTTCTTATCTTATATTATGAAAATAGTTCACCGTAATGTGGTTCTGAAAACATTTGAGGTGAGAAAATAAGCCACGCAGTTGCTGAATCTGTCTTTATTTCAGATCAACAACATTTAGTTTTAAAGTTTCTAGGGAGTGTCCAGAGGCGACGAGTTGTGCCGGACACCCCTGATTTGCATAAAATAGCCTAGACCTCAAGACCTCAAATCGCGCCGCCACGCTACCAGAATGCATTGCACGGCTGCTTACTAGAAAATGAATGGGAAGCGTGGAATGGACGGATTCTGTGTACATGTAACATTATGTTGTTTCCATATGTGTTTTACTTAGTTTACGTACTTATTTCGAACCCAACCATGGCGTTTTCCCTTAACCTAACTAAGTGGGTTTGTTGCCTGAAACTAGGTTAGTGACTTTGTCGCCCCCTGCTGGTACAGCACGTTAATACAGGCGTGTAATATTCACGTCTCTGCGAGGCAAAACGTGACACTGTCACATCACACAGCATAAACCTCAGTTTAGCCCGTAATCTCAGTCAAAAGCACAGTACATTGTCACATTCCTAGTCTTAAGGGTGCATGCGTGTTTGTGTATTATTGTCACACCTCTCCAGTGAGAGGCTGAAAGCTTTAACCAGCAAAGTAAGATTGATAACCATGATGAGAGTCCAATACCTCACCAATTTCCTCAAATTAAACCGCAATCAAACACAAAGATCATAAACTTCTTCTCCCCAAGTGAAAGAAAAATCTCTCTTTGCCAAACTCTTCTTTGTGCCTCGACATGTATTGCTATTGTGACAAACAGCATTGTGATGCTCAACATTTTTTTCCCCTTAATGTTTGTTTTTAACAGACAGAGAACTGAGAACTCGCACACAAACTCCATCTCTGTCTCTCTGTATCTGTTGTCTCACCATCCTTTACCCTGGCACCTCTCCACCTCCTTCATTCTCATATCACGGGGGAACATTGTCCGGAGCAGACAGGAGAGGCTGTCACGATGCATCTTGAGAGACAGATTGCGACGAGCACTGCTTCTGACATGTTAAGTGGGTTTAACAAAGACCCGAGGAGAGCCTCTTCAGCTATTGTAACTGACTAGCATTGAGACCAAGAAATGTGACAGTGTTGTTTGTGTGTGCGCTGTGGGGGAAGGTCGAGAGCAGCTAACTATACAACATACAGTACAATGTGGGTTTGTTTGCACATAAATGGGTAGATGAAGTGAATATGATTTGACAGCAAACGTACTGAGTAAACTCAAGTTATAAATGTGAGATTGCGTGACGGAGGAAATATATCGCTGAAACCAAATGTTGACAGACTGTGGTCTTAGATGTTCTGAAGTCGACTGCTCAGCATGACAATGAGAATTTAAAAGGGCACAGCTGTGTGATGCTGCATAAAAGGGCCGAAAGGGATAGGCAGTCTTTACTGCTTTGTTGCTATGGATACGATTGGTGTAAAATCTCAAAACGCAAGCAGTCATCAAATGTGCACCATAACCACATTGATATTCATTATACATTTAATACACATTTTATCGAGTTTATGGCAGAAATTAGCATGTATTCATCTAAGTCTTCCATTAACAAAATTAAGTTTATTCAAGTGGGCTATTAGTATACTTCTTTTAAACTTAAAATAAGAGAGTATACTTTCAGTTTACCTTTTATGTACTTAACAGAAATATACTTAACAAAATTATACTTAAGTATACTTGGCTAATACTGAGAAGTATACAGAAAAGTCTAAGTTGGCTCATACTGACAAGTACACAGAAAGGTCTAAGTATACTTGGCCTATGGTTACTTTTTGATATAGTAGCCTATTGGAGTGTGTGAGACTTTGTAAACGTATGTTTTGATACTAATTTACTTTAAATCTTCAAGTATTTTCTATGTTTTTGCGTTCTTCGTTCACCACTCATCACAAAATATCAAATCAAATAGCAAAAGTCTCTTTATGTAATGCATAAATCATCGGCTAAGTATTATAAGTTGAAGAAAACTTACAAGTATACTTGCAGTCAAAACTATTAAAATAGTAGTTTACTTAGAGTATACTTTATGTACTTTCATAAACTAAAAAGTGGGCTGCGAGTATATAACTAGTAAACTAACAGCATACCTATAAGTTAAATTGTAGTATAGTTCACTTCATAATACTGTATAGTTACAAAATACAACTTGGATGTAGTTGTGTGCTGAAAGTTTACTATTCTTACAATTAAAGTACACTTAAAAGTATACTTTTATAAACAAAAAAGTGGGCCAATTTAGTCCCAAGAAGTATTGAAGTAGTACACTTAAAATATACCAGTTAACTGATATTAGTATACTTACTACATAAAGAAATATACCTGAACTTTACTTAATTCTACTTCATAAAATAAACTTGAAGTATCTACTTTTTTGTAAGGGCAACTAAGTACTTATACAATTAATTAAATTATTTCCAAGTCTGCAGGTAGTGGAAGGAAAGCCTTCATGACACACATCCACATTCGCTTTTTTTCTGGTCCATCAGATGTTTAAAAGAATTAAAGCAAAATAAAACCCTGATTTGGAAACACTCATTCACCACACAGCCAGATAAACACTTAAATGCACCACGGTGGCCCATTCCAACTCATTTACCCATTACTTAACAACCGCAAAGTACCGTTCAATAAATGCTACAGTGATTACCATTATACTGTGTCTGTGTGAGAAGGACATGGACCAAAAAAAGAAGATTACAAAAACAGTTTGAGGATTTGGCTAGCTTTTACTCATGAATTCTATTCAGCGGAATGGAAAACTGATTTGCTTCGAGGTAACAGAGTTCCACCTGCTTTGTCGGCAAAGTGTTTGTCTGAAAGCTCTGTGGAGATGAAGTGGAAACACGACGCTCTGAGCAACGTGACATTCAACTGTCCTGCCTTGAAAAACAAGTTATGCCAAAATTTAATTCACAGGTTCTATCCTCTCATGTCACCCCCAAAGTTAAGCAATAGTTTGAGAGCATCCTCTGGAAGATTAAATTGCAAAAGCTGTAAAAAAGCTGTAAACACAACATTGACATAATATCACTTTATAAAGTTTATGTAGCAATCGTGTTAGCGTAGAGGTATCTATTTACACATCTAGCAGACATGGAGCAATAATAGCATTCACTGGGAGTTGTGTTTCTGGCCACCTGGCAAACATAAGTCTAATATTCACTCTCCTTTTAGCTCGGTTTTGGTCTCCACCAACTCCTGAGGGAAATATTTCGCTTTTTAGCTGTTTAATGCTCCACCATGTTCTTCAGCTAGTCTGCATTGTTAGTCAGCCGGCTGATGCTGGGCAGGTTATGTGCAGTGGGCTTATCAGAGCTTTTTTTTTGTGGAAAAAAAGGTTAATGAGAGCATTAAGAGGGGAACAAAACCAACACGGTGAATGGAAACACACAAACACGCTCTGTAGAGATTTGCAGAGTCAAATAATAATTCTATGTGGGTTTATAACTATGAGCAACTTCATTCATATTACACAGTCATTTGATCCATTGTTAATTAGGGCTGTCAATCGATTAAAATAGTTAATCGCTATTATTCACAAATTAATTGTACATTTTTGATCTGTTCAAAATGTACCTTTAAGGGAGATTTATCAAATATGTAATACTCAAATATGCTTGCTTTATGCAAATGTATGTATATATTTATTATTGGAAATCCCCAAACTGCATGTGATTATCATAAAGTGGGCATATCTGTAAAGGGGAGACTCGTGGGTACCCATAGAACCAATTTTCAGGTCAAGGGACCCCTTTGAAAATGGCCATACCAGTTTTTCCACGCCAAAATTTTGCGTAAATTTGGAGCGTTATTTAGCCTCCTGCCCTACAAGGTAGTATGACAGTATAGCTAGTAGGTTGGTACCAATGGATTCCTTAGGTTTTTCTAGTTTCATTTGATACCAGTATCTAGCTTTGAAACTGAGCCCAATACAACCTATAAATTGCAAGTCCCGTTAATGTGTTAAAGAAATTAGTGGCGTTAAAACAAATTTGTGTTAACGCGCTATTATCGCGTAAACCTTGACATCCCTAAATATCTAAAATATTTACCTAACCTGACCTAGGTTTTCAGGTTATAAAAAGCTGATATCCGAATTGGAAAAAACATCCTCATCACCTTCTGCTGCTTCTCCTACAACACTATACAGTACTACTGTAACTGTAGGAAGACGCCAAAGTGAGACAAATTTAGTCACCTAAACCATTAACCATGTATTTTTCTCTCTCTTCGAGAATTTAAGAATGGCTGTTTTCATCAGCCATTTCAGAGACCATTAACTTTTAAGACGGTTACTGTTCCACCTGTTCACAGCGCTCCGGGCACCTGAGGAAGTAATGCAATTAGGCAGAAAAAGAGGGAAAGGCGTTATCATATGGCTCCATCAAATAAATCAACACCACCTCGATTACTCGTATCTTTTTAGTTTGTGTTAAAGCACCCATGCACAAAGACGTATCACCGAGAGATGGTTTTACAAGGAGTAAAAGCTTTCTTTAAGCAGCAACAGAGAATGTTGTACCATCTGCACAGACAGATTTCTGAGCTTACTGTATGTGTCAGAATGGATGATATCATGTTTTACTAAAAATATGCCATGTGTGACCTTTGAGCATGGTTTTGTGAGCTTTTCATTTTGTTGTGTTCTAATGCAAGATCATTTTGTTAGCTACATCTGTAAAATTCAGAGACATCAGATGACATCTGACAATGCTCACACAATGCTCTGTGTAAAATGTTGATTCATATCGCCTCAGAGGCAATTTGCCTTCAGCGTCCTTCAAGTCCAGCGCCACATCAAAGATTAACTGCATATCAAAATCCCTCTACATAATACATTCTGGTTGCTTTGCCTTAAGTTAGACCTGACATTGGGCCTCTAACAGCCCATGGTCACAAGCCTCCCCAGTAATCAGTTAACAAAAGAGCTGAAATGGAGGATCAATGTGAGTTAGTGTTATCTCCCTTACTGCCTGCGGCACGTTACACAAGGAGAAAATGTCAGCGAGGTAAACTGATTCACATTCAGTGTTAAATCACTGGAGACTCAGTACATGCAGTTCTGAGAAGGATTCAGTGCTGGTGTTGTGAAGGTTCAACCGGTCACAGTCGTGAGTAAAGACAAAAGTTGTCCCAGAGAGGAGAATTTGTATGGAGTCAACATCAACAGGTACTGTGCTATAATTCAGTTTTTATGGGCTCAAAGTAGTATTCAAAATTTTGCCTGGAACACACTGCCGAGCTTGAGCTGCCAGCTGGTATATATGACCACTACCAAACATCCCAGTTGTATACTGCATGAATGGGTTGGCCTGCATCAAAAATGCATTGTATGTACTTGATTTCTACTCTTAAGTAAGTATTTCAGCCCAGTCACACAACAGTTTGTGAAATAGAACCGAAATGTAATGCATTGCTTCATGTACATAGGCACAAATTTCCAATTTTTTGTGATGGTCAGCACTAAATCAATTCCTATGTAATCAAAGTAATTGTGAATCGGGAAGTATAAAGAGCGGCAAATGCTGCATAGGGAGGAAGTCGGAGTGGATGGGTGGATCAAAAAACAATAACGTACATAATGTTACGCCACTTCCGGAGTTATTTTAAGCCAGACCTCGATCTTTACCTAAACTCAACTTAGCAATTTTGTTGCCTAATCCTAACCAAGCCGATCTATTCGTAAACCACTAAGTCATTTTATTTTGAAAAAATTGGAGCTTAAATTGACACGTGTCATGTGGTGTTGGTTATTTGTAGGAAAATGTACAAAAAAATATGTTGTTGAAAGTCGTGCTTAGTGGCACGAAAAAAAAGGGAAATTCGTGTCTATGTACTCTAATCAAATAGAGTAAATTTCATGACTATTTCATAAACTGCTGTGAAACTGTGTTGGGTGTTTGATTGTGTTATCAGTGTCCGGCTAAGCAAGGTAGCTCAGATGTCCCTCTCCCCAGGCACATCCTCCAGCTCTTCCATGGTTGTTGGATACCTACACTGCACCCTGGACGCACTTGCATCTTGAATGAATAATTCAGGATGCATGACTGCAGATCTGTATGGTGAATAACAACACACACTGGGGTATTTTGCTGCATGGGTGTATAGCAGTTGGTAGGTATATGTCCAAGTCTGAGGCTACATTACAAAACATAATATTGTTTAAGCTGCTCTAATCAATATTTTCTGCAGACAGACAAAGCAGCTGAAGAGCCAGATATTTTTTCTCAGGAACCGATGGAGACCAAAGCCCATCCTCAGTAAAGCAACCATTACAAATCTATGACTGGTCCCAGTGCTAGGTGCATGAGATGATGACAAAAATAGATACCACACATAATGACTACAATCTATATACATTTTCCATACAACAGTAACTTCTTCTCTGTTGCTCAGGTTTCTCCTGGTTAGAACAGAGCGTCTGTTCCTTAATGACTTCCCACCTGCTTGACTAATTACCTGCCCACTACAAATCAACTAAGCATGCATGGAAGACAGAGAGGGTGAGAGGGATGCTTCTATGAAATGTCACACAAATGCCTACAATTACACCAACATTAGTCAACAGGATTTCTTTCTTGAATGTGTTTGTAAGTGTGTGCACATCTACAGAACTCTGTTAAAGGTGCTAAATACAAGAGGCGTACAAGGCGTTATCAGCTGTAACCGCCGCATAAGAGCCGTGCCGACCCGATATCACACCAAAGCGCGTAATAGATCCACCTGTCCACCAGAGGACAGCGTGTCACTGTCACGTTTTGCCTCGCTGAGACATGAATACATGCCTGTATTAATGTGCAGTAACAGAAGGGGGCAACAAAACTAATCACTTAGATTCAGACAAGAAAACCACTTAGTTAGGTTAAGGGAAAATGTCATGGTTGGGCTTAAAATAGGTAGGCCACTTTTTTTTTGGTAGGCCAAAACATGTGACAAACGTCATTAACGTAACTTATAAAACAAAACACCGGTCTCAAACACCGATCTCCCAGTTGAAAGTAATGTGTTTGTTGTACCCATCCACCTCCCAACCCACCATGAGTGGTCTTTCGCACTTATTACTACGTCACTAGCTCTGGGTGTAGTACGGAGTCCGTCACTACAAAATGCTGCACCTTCGTGCAGGCACGTAATATTAACGCCTCGGCGTGGCAAAACATGACACACGCTTTCTTCCGGTGGACAGGCTATTACACGCTTTGTCGTGAGACTGGGCTGGCAGTGCAGAGCGGCGGCCATGAGCTAGCCTGTGGGGCATGCTCACATGCGTGCTCACAAGTACGCGTGGCTGGCCCGGCTATGTCAACAAAGCACGGAGAAACTCAGATTACAACACACACAGAGGGAAAGCGACTTCATTCTCTGCTCAGGTAGACATTACTCTATATCTGTACATAGATATATACTATATTTAAATAGTTGTTTGCTGCTTTATTAGTGCTCTGGAGATTGTATAGAGCACCTTTAAGTGATGTTAAATTATGGGGGATTTAAGAGAAAAATCCTATTCACAGCATGGCAGCTGCTTGCTAAAACAGAGCAGCCATGATATTGATCATTTGAATAGATCGCCTGAAGCACAGAGTGGTGGGTGTTTCTGTGGCTTAGTGGACCTATGTGATTGAAGCCAGCATTGAGAGACCGTATAGGGAACATATTCAATCGAACAGTGTATTGTAGAAGGTGAAGGGTTCTGTAGATGAATCCGTAAAAGCAAATCCTGGATGTTCTGCTTGCAATATTCACAGCCATGCATAGATACACACATAAGTGTCACATTCAAAAGACAAACACTCGCATGTTGAGCAGTTATCTTTGTTCTTTGAAATAAATAAATACATTTCTATTGTACTCCATAGTGCACACATGATAATCCTATAACACAGACTTGCATTTCTACAAGGGGAAATATTGAAGCAAAGCTTTAAAAAGTTGAATAACTTTTTCCTTCTTTCAGATCCACTTCTTCTAACAGAACTTTGGGGGGGTGAACGCCTTCTATTCTTGAGCGATTTTGACATTTTAAGCACCCCTCAGACATCAAAAACCTAAAGCGACGAGAAGAGCAGCTTGCAAATTCGATTCACCTCAAGTCACCACTTGAAAACAGTTGCACTGACACTTGAAAATGGCAATTTGTTTATGGCTGATGCATATGGGCTTGTGTGTGTGCCTGTGTGTATATGTAAGTGTATTTACCAACACGTCCTCATACCTGAACACAACAGAATAGGTTGTTTGCCAATGACTCCTAAAACAACAAATGTGACCGTTGGGGAATACGACAGGCACACGATGTGAAACGGTCGCAGTTTTAAACACGTGGTTGAAGTTGTGGATTAAAGCTGAAACAAAACTACTTGTTTAGGTTTAGAAAAAGATCATGGTTTGGGTTAAAATAAGTATTTTTGTTACATAACTTAGGTTACATGACGTACGTACGTTGCCAGCTAATAATAAACTTAAATATGGGTCGTAATAAGCTGCTTGCACAGATGACCTACAGGGTACGGCCGTTTTTTTCAGGGAGGACGGTTCGGTATTTGCTCTATATGTTTGCGTGCACTTCTGTGTGTGTGTGTGTGTGTGTGTAAGGCTACATATAACTTTTGCTACGTTTATGCCTAGCGTCCACACTACTCTGTGTTTTCAAGCTCCTAAAACGGAACCGTTTGAATACGCTGCTAACCCCGTTTTAGTTTTAAAGCTGCGGGGTTGCGTTTTAGTCTGGACGGACAGAAGCTGAGAACTTGTTGATTTCTTATTCTGGCAATAAGAAGACACAGCAAGGTCGATATTATTCATCATTACAGTAAATTATTAGTTCTGTGTTATTATAAAGAATATTGGCTACGGCCACTAGGTGTTTCAGTGAGCCCCCTGAACCAACGCAAACTGCGCCTGTGGCCGCCACTGCTCTCAACCACATTTCCTCTGCAAATCCAAATAAATTGTGTTGTGTTATTGAGATTATTATCCTCTAGAAAGTCACCTGGACTTTCCTCTTGGCTCATTAAACTGTCTGCTGCTTTTTAAGGATTAAAGAGGAGGAGAGGGGCTGATGTGATTGGAGCTCATCCCAACTGTCTTGTTGAAGCACATTTAAAAATGTAGTTTTCAAAAAAATAAAAATACACACGCACAATATTGTGGTTAATTTGCATTTGATGCATCTAAATGGTAAATGTGCTGTGCATAAGAATTTATTTGTATGCTGCTAGTGCTGCACTTGTTGGCGGCACTAATATAAAATGTTAATCTAGAGCCCTGCAAACACACACAAAGACGTTCAGGAAATGAGAATTGATCATCATTTTGTACAGAATGAAAAACTAATTTCCATAATTCCTTGTCTGAGTACATGATGTGCAAAGCAAAAGACAACACAAGGACACGTAATTATGTAAAGATAAAAACCTGAATGCCGTGTGATGAGTGTAACCTGCGTCATGGTGTACTTAAAAATGTAAAATCAGGAGAGAAGGCGATGCTGTATGGTGCCTTCACACACCCAGAATAAGTTCACACACAACATGCATATAACAAAATTTATAACTTGCCTATAACTAACCTGTAACTCCTTCAACCGTGTGACCCATTTCTCTGTCGTACCTTAAAAGCAGTTTTCTAGGAATTAAGCCATATGAGGATAGATTGGGCAGCCTGTCAAAACGCTGTTCGGGTTTGACAGGTGGATATACGTAGGCTGGGTTACAGAGCTGAGACGCAGCAGATGGTGAGACATCCATATGGGAACTCAAAGATACTGAGACTGTCAAAATGAAAGCCAAGGAATCTGTGGAGATATAAAAGAGCACTTTGTAAATGAATCCTCAAGGAACTCTCAAAATAAGTTGCATGTTTTTAAAATACCAGGACCTTAAATGGGAACTACGCCCATTTTCAAAATTCATACATACATGCACGTTATTCCTATGGTCTAAGATAGATCATAAGTTTGAGAACCCCTGTTCTAGATGACACTGAGAGCACCCTGGGGAAAGTTCTGAGTATATGGGAACATTTTCTGTTTCAGAACTGAGAGCACTACAATAGAATAAAGCTCATTTGGGTATAAAAAAGAAAACATTTTGTTGGTCCACAAAATCAGTCTCGCATTCATTGTCTATCATGTAGCAGCTCAAGACTTTATACCCTATGACATCACAAGTTTGAGACTTACTTCTCTGGTTTCTAGCTTCGAGAGAGAGGAGCTCGTGTTCACAGATACTGATTGAACTTTCCAAGGCCATGGAAATAACAGTCTTAATGCCATTGCACAAATACTAATTAAAATCTGTTTTGTGCTCTTGTAGAACAATAGTACACAAAGTCACACTTGGGTCCACAAAGAAGAGCAAAGCTGTCATTCACGTTGTGACAACTGACCTGTTCATGCTTCAGTACAGAAACCATTGCCGTAGACAATATGGCTGGATTTTAAACAAGCACCATGCTATTAGAAAGTCTGTAAGGAGTTCTTATTTGTTGGAGATTGCAATTAAGGGAATCGTGTTAGCAACAAAGGTTGGTTGCTATAGTTATATCTGTCTCTGGCTGGGGTAATGCTTCCCCCGTAGGCAAAGCCTGTGATGTGAGAATAAGGGATCGATCCGTTACCAACCGTCTCCTTTCGAACACTGATTAAGTCGGGTTGTTATGCGTCTCCTCCACTTGTAAGACAAATAAATTATAGTTGGTTCGAATCAGACAAGTTTGATTGAACAAAGGCCAGAACCCATGGAGAGTGTGGGCAGGCGATCGATCCCCAGCAGTGCCAACATGCTAATGCGAAAGGTGATTAAGGCCGACAGACTAACAGGACGGCTGACCTTAAAACCGAGGATGTGTCCTTCGGCCCAGAGTCAAGCCACATCTGCTGCCTGCAGAGCCAGAAACTGGGACAAAGGTGTTTAATACTTCAGTCCTTTTCTCAAATGCAGTTTTGAAAAATATCAAGGCTCTTCACCCAGCACATTCTCATCCTAACTCCTCATATACTGACGCTTTGTCAGACCCCTGTACGTCCCTCTTTTTAGTCGCAGTAAACACTAGATTTAGGCGACAAAACCACTATAGTTAAGTTTAGGAAAAGACAACATGGTTGGACGTAAAACTACTACATTTTTACAATGAAATTGACATTGAATGTTGTGAACAGGGGGACACGAACAAACAGCTCATTGTAACGTGATGCACGGGACACGAACAGCGGTCTACTGGATGAAAGCCTTGTGTTTGTTGGACCCATCCACCTCCCCTCCCGGCCGCCCTGTGTGTGTCTTTTCGCTCTTAAAGCTTCTTCGCCACGCTCCCGGCGCACTTTCTCTGAGCGTTTAATATTGAAACGGATGGGTTTACATTGTAGTTAATGGAAAGCTCAGTGCATCTCATACCGGTGCTAAAGGGTGCCTTGTGCTTCGGTATCTAATGCCAATGACAGTGACAAAGCGTCGGTATTTGACGCCCTGGGAATGAGAACGGGCTGGGTCACATTAACCTCTGAACCTGTACAATAGCTCAACAAACATCAAGAAACTAGCACAACATATACTGCTGAATAAGATCAAACTAATACTGAAAAAAAGGTAAAGAATATTATATTATAGCCATAAATGCTTTTTAAAGTGTACGTAAGATGTAAATCCTCACAGCTAACAAATAGTTTCATGAAAAGAAAGGCTAAATAATTCCACAGAAGTAAATAGTGCTTTTGTTGGAGACTACCTTCGCTGGCTAATTAATACATTTAGTGCTCTAGAGGGTATTCACAACAGCAGGACGGTGTATGTGGGATTGACTCATATTAAACTACGGCGCCCATTTTTCATGGTAATGAAATAACATGTCACCTTGCATAACAATGTGGCTCATTAATGTGCCTCTAATAGTTTTTGGACAACATTGGAGCTCTACGGCACAGAAGACTAAGCTATATCAGGCTTATAGAGACATCACTTGTTAATATTGAAGTCATTGTTGGTTTTGGTCTTTTCATGGGATGTCTTAGACATAAATACAGTATATAGAATATAATATAGCCAACCTTATCCTTTAAAGCAACATAAATATTGTTAAATATTAGGGGTGGGAATCACCAGAGGGCCCATGATACAATATTATCACAATACTTAAGTCACGATACGATTTTGCTGGGATTTTAAACATTTTGCGATATGTTGAGTATTGCGATTTATTACCTTTTTTTCAAGTGCAAATTATGCAGTTTGTACCTTACACAGAATGTCGACAAGCATTCAATGAATGGCTGACAGCACCTGACAATATAAAAGCGGCAAAAAAAATACCATTCTACATGGGTCCCTGATAGCTTCTGGGCCCTGGGGGCGCCACACCGGTTGCACCGTCGATATGTACGCCACTAAACGTCTTTGACATGACGTCAACACTGTAACCTCTTCACTTTTTGAATGTTTTAAACTAAAATTCTGGCCACATCTTACACATTGCACCTTTAACACAACACATGTGGAGTACAGATGGGAAATGCAAGCCCCCTTCATTTATCGTGTTGAGAAAAGCCACTGAGGAGGGGAAATAGATTGATTTGGTCCACACATCATTAAGCCTTCTCCCACATAACCTTCACCCCTGGGCTGCCTTTGATGAAGAACAATGCAGAAGAGAGAAATGTGTCTTGTGTTTGTCAGTGGCAGGTCTCTTAACATGCAGACCTGTCAGCAGATGGCCTTCTTATCATTTAATAGGAAAGGTTGAACCGTTTGATTACTCCCACTCCTCATTTACCCTGGATCCATACAACCGTACAAAGCGAAGATCTAGGTTATTGAAAACATGGGTAGGAATAACACATGCACACGGTCATAGCTCATTGAAGCATCAGACATACACCACAAAGCTAATCATCTTCAGATGTGATTTAGCCGTGCATTGAGTCTTAAATATTTATGTGTCTGTGAGCAAAAGACTTCATGTTACATCACTTCACTTTACTTTATTGTTCCTTCAAAGGAAACTTGGCTTGCAGCAGCCACTATAAATAAAAGAGACAGAGGTAGTACATAAATGCAATTAATGTAATGTACCAAAAACCTAAGCCAGCGAACAAAAACACAAACAAGCCATAGACCTAGAGGCAGGACACCACTGGGCAAGAAATGGTGCAAGTTTAAAGAATGGCCAACTTAAAAATGGATTTCTTAACCTAATAAAGACAGAAAATACATAATGGGATGGAGACAAAATCTAATCTGAGTAAGAGATTACTATTTGAGTTTAAAGTAAAACTTTAAGGTGAGCCAAAAAACCTTTTCTTTGCTTCCACATGAGATAATCTTGTTAATTTACAATCTTCACCATGTGATTCATTGCAAAATGAGAAAGTTCTGTTAACATGTGTCCTTTCATTGAGGAAACATTCACAACTTACATAATGCATGAGTTGACTAAATGTCCAACTGGATGGATGGATTCTAAAGATTTTGATGATCCTCCGACTTTACCTCTAGCGCCACCAACAGGTTCTCTTATTGTCAGAAATATCTCAACATCTCCAACATGGATTGGTACAACATTTTGTAAGTAGTTTTGTTGCCTAATCCTAACCAAGTCGATCTTTTCCTCAACAAACTAAGTAATTTTATTGCCTAAACCAAATTTTTTTCCTGTGATGATGGAAGTTTATTTTTTCATGTAACGAGCAGAAATTGACACGTGTTGCTGGACTTTTGTAGGAAAACGCATGAAAAAGGAGGAATAACTTTTTCGTAAAATATCATACGAACCGTTGCATGACAATATGTTGCACCATTAGGTTCACATTCATGGTTTTCAGGTCATCCTGCCTGCCATAATGTTTTCAAACTGATGATCTTTTTTCTGCACTAATATCTCCCCATGCTGGGCTCTGCGTTGTTTTCTTTGCTGTGATCAGTATGAAGCGAAAAGTAATAATGCAAACAACAATCATCTATGCAGAATGTCAATGAACTGTGTCGGCACTTCCTTTTCTCTGCTGATTTGTTGCTCTAGGCCAAAACACTGACACTGGGTTTGCTAAAGCTCCTACAGGTTGCATAATCGGAGAGTTGAGTAAACAAGTGATGCAAAATGTGGAAAAATTCTCATCTCGTGTTTTCTTCTCTGCATCCTTAATACCTTACCTAGACTTGGACAGAATACCAATGTTTAACACACAGTGATGAAAGAGCTTCGGTGAAAGTAAGCATTTCCAGTCACAATCAATTACCCGATAACAAAACTGCTGGATGTTAGGACTCAAAAATCAATCTGCAGATGAGTTAGTGTAACGTGCAGTAATTGAGAAGCAGCATCCCAGCAAATGGCATCACAGTATACTATATGGTGCGATCTGAATCAGCGCTCTAGTTAACACAGCTTTGATTGAAGTTGGTCTTGAGAGGATAGACTGTCTGCGCAAGAACTCTTCCTTTGACATGGAAATGCACAAAACTTTTACCTTGGAGATTTGAACTGCATCTGCCTCTCAGAAGATCCTGAGAGAGAGAGGCCTTTTGATTAACAAGGGGGGGGGGGGGAGGCTTCAAGTAGCATCAGTGGAACTGGATGAGGAGACACGGAGAAACAATAAAGCAAGTCAAAGCCTTGAACAAAATTCGGATTGTTTGTTTTCTTCATCCAATGATAATGCATGCTGACGGTAAACACTAGGGGGTTGATGGGTGTTTTGGAAATGTGCATTGCAAGTTTGCAAGGGTTTGATTACTTTTTGGATTCATGTTGGATACACGGCTGTGACACAATACGAGAGAGGTGGATGTCAAGTGGAGAGAATTTCAAGTGGTTCTCATAGGGCTGTCAAAGTTGACGTGATAATAACGCGTTAAGGAAATTTATAAAATAACCAGTAGTAAAATATGGGAAATAACATGTATGTGCCTGTCTATATCAATATGAGTTCACTTACATCCCACACAACCAATCATAATACGACCATAATACGGCAAATGCACTGTTCAGGATAGTAGCACTTAAATAAGGATTGTTGTGTGAAATAAACCTTAACTCTGTGTATTTCTGTTTCCCTACTCATTGTGCTAAAGTTTCACCTCTTCAAATCCAATTGCTGTTTCCAAAACAGTGACCACAGTTAACTTTTGAGTCGTCATTTATAACAAGATCACTGCAAAGCCTCCAAGTTTAACCTAAACAGAGGCCCCTTCAGTGCCAGTGATATTTATTGAAAGGAATATGAAACATTTTAACTCCAGGTTTTATATTTCCTCTGGTTGTGCAGTTTTATTTCATTTTTTTTTTACACAATGTGTTTCTGACATTGTTGAAGTTTTCAATGATAACACACACACACAACTCATGTATCTCAGCAGTCAGTATTAATGCAGTGATATGGCTGGCAGGACTGGGAATTCTAGGTTTTATGCCTGCCAGTTTTACAGCTGTTTGAGGCTTTTGACGTCAACTGCAGGACCTCAATAGGCACTCCAGACTTCACAGGTACACGCCTGTTGAGCATGTGAGTCTGCAAGTGCGAAAAAGTCCAGACAGGTTGTGATCGATCAAATAAAGAGAACCAACGGAGTCTTCTTCTCCGTCGAAACATTGGCCTCTACGTTTATGTGCTCTCTCAGCCACGAGCGTACAACTGCTTTTACTGATGTGGAATAAAACTGTCAGGATGGATTGTTCATCGACGCCACAAGGAGAGTTAAATTTGATTGTATTCCTCTAAACATCTGTTCTGTGAGATTAAACCGGCACCCTCGTGCACTGACGTAAGGAGAAAGAGTGACATATCTAGTCAGGAGAAGAGCATTAGCATGCTGGTGGTCGCTACGGATCCCAGCGTTCTCAGACGCTTATGAATTGCCTGGTGTTCCAGTCTCTAGTCCCGTCCTTCCCAGAGGGCTGGTTTCTCACAGGTTTAGCCTCCCCTCACGAACCATACCACTATTTTGCTTTAAATTTCCTTTGTCAAACTTTAATTTGTATGGATATAGACATTCTGCATCTCAAGTTAAAGTCTATGTTTTGCAGAAAAATTCGGATATGCAGAGAAATAAACAATTTCAAAAAGAAAGTGGCCGTGAAAAGACTGTGTGGGCCTTTGAGCAAAATTGGTGGTAACTGAATATGAACAGGGGTGATGTGTGGAGAGATCATGGATTTTTTCTTTTTCTGGAGGGCCGTGTAAGCTTTAATGTATGCCAAGGACATCACCTGCAAATGCAAATTCAGTGCCTCTTCTTAATCTCCAATGCCCTCCTCTCCAGATCCACTTTAATAGGAATTTGGTGGAGAGGACCTAACTCACAACTCTGTCTCTGAGCATTGGAATAAGCTAAGCCCCTGTGAATGGGCCTTGATATGACTTTGTATTCAAAAGATATTGAAAGTCTCTCACTTTCTCATTACCACACACACACACATGGTCACACACACACACACACACTTCTGAGGATATCAACCGAGATCACCTTGACATAGTTTTACTCCTCAGAGGAAATTCAGAGGGCCGCCGATAAACTACTTAAATGTACAAAAGAGAGGACTGCACATGTTTTTAAATGTGAAACTTAACCGGAAATCATTTAAGTCCACTTGGCAAAAAGTATCAGCGAGTGTACTGCTCACTCCAGATAACAGAATGATGTATTCATTATATCAGCATTGCCCTTGGGGTAAGATAATATAGAAATAGAAGTGAATGCCTTGCTTTTCTGGCTTATCCCGCTGTGAGCTGTGAGCTTTGGAGACCCAAAATACTGGAGGGATACAGGAGAGAGAACACACACACACACACACACACATAAACACACACACTCAGGCATGCAAATTCACATGTGCCTACATCAACAAATACACACACTCAACATCTCCCGGGCTTGGCATGAGAATAAGCACTCTTGCTTTTTTTTTGTTTATCTCTGGAGCACCTTCCTTCTTTTGGGAGCGCTACCTCTCGGTCTCACGGTAAGCAGCTGAGCCAGATGACTGGTGTCTGAGCGCTGAGCCAGAACAATGATATGACACGAGGAGCTACCTTGTCACCTGAAACGGGGACACACAGAGAGACAGCTGCCACCAGACACTGGAGCCAGTGTACCAGCGGCCTGCTGAGACAAGGGGCAATGGGCCTCCTAGACACGCACATGGGCATATGACTTCCAATATGCTCACAAAGGGGCACACACTACAGCATGCTAAGACATGTCTAATCATGTATGTCAAACAGATACAAACAGACAAGAACAATGTGAAGGGAAGAAGGCATTACTAAGAGGATACAGTATGAGCAGCACGACTGAACAAATTAAAGAAAGTTGTGGGATTAAAGCATTGAAGCAACCACAGCAAGAGAAGAAAAACAAATGGTCTAATTGCAGAGTTGTACAGGATGCCGTTCACGCACTCTTTGTATGAGACCGGGCTCCCATTGATGTCCAGTGACAATGATGAAAAGAAGTCTGCTCTGTGCTAACTCAGTGTAGCCACATCTCCACACCAACAGAAAGCAGGCCAGGGTGTTTCAGAATAACACGGACACAAAACAGACAATGAAAAAAAGCTGCATTCAAGCTGAAAGCTATCAATTAAAAGGCAATTAGTTTTGAGCTCAGAGGGAATACAAAGTTGCTCAGGTTCCTCCTTTTCATCAGAATCTTGGGATGGCTTATTAGCATCAAACAATTCATTCAAATAAAGTTGATTCGAAAGTGCACGACGAGTAAAAAAGCTAGGCGAGACAAATAATGAACAGAGCTGACAGAGAGCGAGCAACAGCAGACATAATTTAATAAAGGTCAGCGAGGCACAGAGTTAGAAGCCGGGAACATTTCTTTACATGCATTTTCATGTGAATTAATTTGAATCTTTTCGGCGTCCAGCTTGAAGGACAAAAGTTTTCCACTACTCTCCCCATGTATTCTCATTAGCAGTTAGAACAAGGGGGGAGTTGGAAAAACCACTCTTCGTTAGGATGAAAAAGAACACATTTAAATCAAGATGACATTTTTCAGAACACGGTCCAGCTCCAGTTTGTGCAAAGTATAGCCTATAGAGAACACGTCCTTTCAAATTAGGTCCCTGCTGCAGGAGCAAAAACCTGAGGAGAACTCATCGGTGCATGTACAGCATATTGCCTGAAATGGAATTGACAGATTGACTTCTACCGCCATGTACACTTTATCAGCATGAGGCCAATGATTAGAAAGCTCGTCCCGTTGGATCAATATGCTCAGGCTCCATATAATTAGCTTGGCCCTTACCTTTTCCATTCAGGGAGGCCTCTACAGCAGTAATTAAGGCCGTTGATGGCATGCTTTAAAACCGTCGAAATGGACGTTGGCTTATAAAGTCATACTCTCTGCTAAACATCATATTAAAACCTAGAATCATGCTGAGGTGGGTAGATGAACAAGTTGGAATACGCTGATGATGTTGACCTTTGTAGCGTGACCTGTCACGGATGAACCCGCAGATATAATTGGCCCTGCATTGCCACAGTCGATGGGAGGCGACCCGCTGTGGAGGATGCATGTTATAAATAAAATATTGCCATTAAAGGCTTGTTACGCGAACCCAGATTATTCTTAGTATACAAGATAACTGTGTGATCATTAATTCTTCCATTCCATTCAAACTCTTACCGAACATGTTTTCATTTGGCTGAAAAAAAAGTGTCCAATTTAATATTATTTTGTCAAGCGCAGTCAATTTATGCTATGGTAATGGCTTGGCCCCTTGCTACTTGCCCATTCCTCATGAAGGTAGTGGCTGGCCACAGGCCACCACTAAGCTTGTAGCTCATTTTCACAGTCTAAGCCAGGGGGGGAAATAATGTGCCAACCAATAAAGACTCTACGTGCCGCAGCTGAATCAATAAAAGTGGACAAATGGCTGCATTTGGATATGCATTACTCCGTGACAGTGAGACCTCAATCAAGTTTTACAAACGGACTGATGGATTTGCAGACATATGCTACTGGATTTCCTGATATAACCGTTTTCAAGGGTCTTTGCTAATATGTCAGATTTGCATCGCAGATTTCACTTCTTTATGGTGAAAGTTTAATATAGAGGCTGAGTCACTGCACTGTTCCATTACACATCCCATTGCTTGTCAGTTTTTTTATTGAGCACAAGTAGGACTGTGGGCGTGAAAGGCTGTCATTAGAAGTTGGAAGAGTTTACAGCAACTTTGAGTGGGAGATGATACATACTTTTACACCCAGTACGGTACATTATGAGTTTAATAGAAGTTTTAAACATTTCATCCCAGTTTTAATAAGATTTTTCAGGCCTCTACTTTTTAGAACAAACTTCTCCTGGGTTCTACAGTATTTGTCAGACCCATGTACAGAATATTAATGTGGTGACATAAATATTATACAAAGACAAAGAAATAGGCTGGCATACTGATCATGTTCTTTGTCTCTTGAAAAAAGTATCCATCAACATCCAGCTGTACTTATAATAATTAAAACAAAGGTATGATTGCATAGAGAGGTTATTTTTTTGCTAACAAACTGGAACTGGCCTGACAATACTTATGTGCTGAGATAAAAGTTAGACTCGAACAGATTCCAATCTTTTCTCTGTCCTGAAAGTAACTCATTTTATCTTCCACTATTTGGTCAGTATGCTTGACCTTAAACATTGAAGCAATTACTGGCTCTTCATGGAAGATGATCTTTGCTTCTTTGCCCAGCAACTTTTAATCAAAAGAGAAACAACACAGCTCCGTTTCCTTTTCGGTTTCCTGTTACAACTTTCTCTCAGACTTTAGTTCACGTTCATCAATCATTAATACTCAACACACTGTAGAGCAGCTACGGGATTTCCAACACGTTCTCATCCAAACTCGTCTCCTAGCGTTGCTTTGTCACACCAAAGAAATACAGGGTTGGGCTTAAAACTACGTTTGTAAAGTGATGGAGAGGGTTTAGAGCCCAAATGAGGACTCTGGATCAAACACAGTGTATTCACATTTTAGTATTTTTGTCTGCATTAGTCTCCCTTAGTTTTATCATGACTCTTTATTAGTTTGTCAGTCACCTGTCAGGTTTGAGTGATTGATTTTATTGTTCTTACACAACACATACAGATGCTATCTACTGCTTGTGGTGCTACATTTTATTTTGAACATGACCCACATTCAGGGGGGTTTGGCGTACAAGTCCCCCCCGACTTCAAAGCATCATCCCCAGATGGACAAACTCTTTCATTTCTTCCTTGACTGAGGCCTCACCGGACAGCTAGAGAAGGTGAAACAGGGACCAGCCACAATGCCAAAAAGCTTGGCTTGTTATCAGCAGAAAGGAGTAGCTCTACTCAGAGCATTTCAAGGTTCAGAAGTGATTCTGGGATGGATGGATTTTAGGCTGATTTCAAATATTTTATCTACTTAAGGTGCATTACTCAGTGTGATGCTCCATTTGAAGAATTTTGTTCGAGATGTGATATTTGAGGAGGCGACATCTCTCAGTTCTTGCCTGCTATTCCAGCTCCTTTCCTGAGTGGCAGCTCGCTCCAGTTATATTATGAGTCTCAGTTGTCATGTCTGTGTAATGGCAGGGGGTGTGCCTCTAAAGCATAAAGAGGGAAAAAGCCTGAGTGAATTAAAGTCTGAGTGCTACAGTGTGTTAGTTACACACTGTAATACTTGTTCAGGTGCAGCCTTTTCCACTAGTTGCAGAAAGCTTTGTGGATAAAGAAAAGTAAACTTCGGTAAAAGTTGCAATACCGCACTATAAAAATACACCTTTAAAAGTCCTTTTTATTTATTGTACAATTTATTTAAAAAAAACGTGGTCATGAACATAAAATATTTCATCGATAAAATTTTAAATGCATATGGTCATCAACTTTTTTTTTTAATCATATAATTATTACTGTTCGGTAGTTCAGTCTAAATTTTTCTTTCCAATATTTAAGAAGTTGATCAGATGTTTTGTGTCTACAGAAAGCACAATATTTCCCTCTAAAATGTAGTTCAGTAGCATAAAATTGAAATTCACTAGCAAAGACCACACTATCAACAAGATGTGTTTGACGATTTATTACAGAAAAGCATGCTTGATATGTAAGGATTTTAATGCTTGTAGTTTGTCCGCTATAGTGAAAGAGTTGTGGGGAAACTTCGACCGGGAAATCAGTCATAGCACCTGGGTACGAATACCTCAACTTCAACTACAAGTAAGTAGTGTACGTAAGTACTTGAGGAAACAGGTCAACAAAGTGTGTGACTTTGCAGCTCGGCCTCACCAAATGGTGTATGACTGGCATGGCAATTTGTAAGTCATTTGACATGCGATAACAACGCTGTTCTTGCTTTCGGTGTGCCATTTGTACGCCATGCAGTTTGTACTGACTGCAATGTGAACTCATCCGTGTTAATATGCTACGCTCAGAGCTCGCAAGTTAGTAAGTTTACTTGATCATGCCCAAACTTACATGGGATAAAATGAATAAAACATAAACAGACCAGTGTGCCCAAGAAAATACTTTTCAAATATATGTCTGTTTGCGGTTATTGACATTTAAAGCCTGAGGAAATTATGGAAATGAATGTACATCCACAGGGTAGTTGGTGTTGGAGGTTGACAGCTTCTGAATATCTTAACGGATATAAAACATGTTCTACTGAAGTTAAATATCAATATCTTGCTGTCCATTTTAGCATATCCTCAAGAAAATTGGATCACACTGTGCATCCACTGCGTATTCGGAATACTTTGAATGAGATAAAAAAATATATTTTCTTGCACATTGACAAAGTACATTATCCACAGTGAAGGAAATTGAATTTATAACCAAGTCAATTCAAACAGCTCTGAGAGAAAATATCCGCTTCATGGGAAAACAAATGTATTAAATATTAAAACCATTAAAAATGCTTCTGCAAAATTACTGTATCACACTCAAAATATTCCAGAAGATGAGCTGGCTGCCTTGTTACATGGTGTGACTTTGCGTCCCTCTCAATGGGGCTTTATTGGCATGAAAGTTTCAAGAAAATGTTGCCAAAGCGTCAAAATACAATTACCTCTCTCTCTCTCTCTTTCTCTCTCAATGCATGGATGAGCAAATGAATAAACTCCATGCCTAATTTACAGATGATTTCTCCCATTAATCTGCAGTCCGCAGATGTTGTTAATTTATTTTACTCGTCTAACCTCCTGTTGTCGCAGCTGTTGGAGGTTGGGAAGGGGAACTTTGTGTGCGTGTGACTGGGAGTGTGTTTGAGTGTGTATATACAGTACATATAGTCTATGTGAGCATATGGAGGTGTTCGCTTGTGCACATGTGTATCACTGTGTGCTTGTGTGTATGTAAGTGCATGTTTGTGTGTGTGGATCCTGTGCCAACGTAGTGATGTGTTGTTAGGGCAAAGGAACAGGTGGAGCACGAAGTGAGACATGCACAGCAAGCGAAGCCAGTTACATCTCTTTGAACTGCAGCCACTACCGGACGTGACCAGAATTCATTTCTGCCAAATTCTACACACACAACTAGGTGAGACTGTGGGCTCCTCTCATTTCTTGATTTTGTGCATCCACGTCTCCTCTATCAAATCGGCTTGTGACCTGGAAATCAATCTCAGTGCTCCAAAACCCAGAGTCCTAAAACCCAGAAATTAGTCCTACATGTTGAACTTCACTGTTCTTCAGTCACATCAAAGTAATTTCTTTAATTTGAGTCAGTGGAAAAAATATCTTACATACACACAAATACATGAGTATTTGTCTATTTATTGTTTGAAAGTGGACACAGATTGTCTGATTGACTGAAGACTGCTCCAGATGGAGAAACCAGTACATTTGTTTCAGTGTGTGTTTGCATGTGTGTGCATACAGTATGCTGTGTACTTTCTTTTAATGAATACATATGATTAGACTGAGAGAGAAAAACAAACTGTGATGATCTCATTCAGTTTCATTTTTAGATTCTCTGATCACTCTCTTGATAGTACTGAAATGCAAACCTCATTTGGAGAAGAACTTCAGAGAATTAAATTTTTCGTTCATTTATATATATCAAGTAATGTTGTTAAAGTAATATTGAGCTTTTATGTCTTGGTGGCAAAGGACGTGATATACATTTTGGGGCAACAACAGTAATTAGATAGGAACAAAAGCTTAAAACAGGCTGTGCTCAAACACCGTTCATAGATATACCTACGAAAAGTAATGCACTGTAATTCCTAAAAAATCAGTGTGCATCTATTCCAACGAGGAAGTAAAAACAGTGGCGAATGCTGCGTAGAGAGGAGTACGGGGTGGTTAAAACCAGAAGTCAATATTGATTTATTTGTCACATAACTTCCGTACTTAAGTTGCGTCACTTACATAGATATTTTAACCCAAACCACAATCTTTTCCTAAACGTAACTAAATTGTTTTTGTCAACGTAACTTCCATACTTAAGTTACGCCACTTCAGGTGTTGCGTAACCACACCTAGTGTGGCGTAACTTAACTACGATCTTTTCTAATCTTAACAAAGTAGTTTTCTTGCCTAAATCTAACAAAGTTGTTTCCTGTGAAGAAGGAACTTTATTTTGAAAAGACTGGAGTGGTGAACATTCGTAGGAAAATGCACATACAAACCCTTGTATGAGAATACATTGCTTAAAAACACAGTATGAAGATGCTGTTTTTATGCCGGGTGACTGTATACATTAAGTTAAAATCACCTAAAGTAAAAACTGCTCAACACTGGGGTTGTTGCCAAACTCAAAAGGGCATTAGGGCACTATAATCTTTCAAAATAAACTGAAAGAAACTGCTGCACTTCCTGTATTACAGTCTAAACAACATACAACTCACCCATGTGCTCTCATTGATCCTTCCCTAAGCCTTCCCACCCTCTAAACTGAAAGGTTAAGAGCCAATCATATTGATAACACATTGGCTCTATTGATCCTGCTCAAGAGTTAATTGTGTATTACTCATTCAAGTTTACACTAATTAACGGAATTAGAAGCATTCGACGATTTAGCAATGGCAGAGACATTATTATAGACTCACTAATTGCCTCTGGTAAAGCCTCCTCATTACCTCCACAAAACAGCCGCAGAAAGTCTGGCAAGGTGCGAGCGAGATCGGTTGAGAGAAGGGCACTGACGGGTCAAGTCTCTTTTTATCATCACAATCAACACTGGCTGTTTGTAATCAAACGGCACAGCGTGGGCTCAGCCAAGGTATGTCAGGACATCGTCTAAATGTGCACTAATTAGAAAACAATGACTGACACGAGGAGAACAGCTTGAGGCTTCATCTCACAGCATGCCCTGATTTTATGGATAGCTGTGCTACTTTTACCTTAGATTCTTCTCTGGATATATGATACTTACTGCAGCACGTTTCCACGGCTGTATTGACCCATTCCTCTTATACATGCTGTGTAAATATTCAAATTAGCATGATTGGAGCTTGCAGATTCCCTGCAGAGTTTGGGTACCATCAACATCATTATGCATCCATGCAATAAAATGACATCAAAAACACATCTAGTATGTTTATGCTATTTTTACCAGATGCTCCATACCAGTGGTTCCCAACATTTTTATGTAAGGGACTCCTTTACAAATTTTATGAATATCTAATAATATATTATATTATTATCAAAGCTTTAAAAATAACAATTTAATTTAGTTTTCTTCACAGAAATCTATGAAATACTGAGATATAGGCTAATTGTATATTCAAAACAAGGCCTTGCAATCCCCCTGAGGCTTTGGCGACCCCTAGTAGGGGACTGGAAACACCCAGGTTGGGAACCACTTATCTATACCATATAAATCTCTGTATGAAACGTAAACACTTTCTTTTTCCCGTTGTTGATGGAAAAATCCTATTTTTAGTACTCGACTGACTCACGGAGTTACACAATACAGTCCATTTAAGTCAAGTGCAGTATGACTCATGTGTGAGACTGACTTCAAAGCCAGTAGAGGAATTTTATTCAGGCTTGGTAAATAATTGAAGGAATAATGTGGCAAAAGTTGAAAATAGCACAGGTAGTAAATGTTATTTCTTTAGCTCGAAAAGCGGAATGACTTGACCTGAAAACAACACAGATGCTTTTGTTGCTGTCACACGGCGCCTCATACAGTTTCGTCTCCGTCATACGCTGTTTCACACCAACTGCACAACCTGCTGCGGGGCTGACGCCTGAGGCAAATAAACGAAAACATGACAGAAACTGCGTGAGCCAAAACTGCTCAAAAACAAGCACAGTTTCCATGCGATCACAGGCCTCAGTAATGTTGTGTCTGTGGGTGGGTGTTACCTGGCAGCGAGCAGGATGGCATCAGTGGCTAGTGTATCATCTGAGCCCAGAGGAGCCAAGGAGGCCATATGCACAGACTGAGGGGGCCGAGCCACGGAGCCCTGGTCCTGTGGTCAACTGCTAGGGCCAAACTGACACACCATATGGAGATGAATAATGTGTGTTTTTTTTAGAGAAACTGGACTCCTCTGGCATGATTCAGTGGCATTTTAACAAGAATTTAAAACTGGACTCTGAATTATGTCGCAGGACTGTAATCTCACTTCTTCAGGAGGTAACAGTGATGCTATAGAGAGGTTGAAAGTCATGGCACGAACCAAAAAATCCCACTGAGCTGAAACAAATATGTAATATTTACATTTTAATTATCTCTTACACGAGAGCTAGAGAGAGAAGTTCAAACCCTGGATCCTTTTTCCGCACAGCTGGCCACCATGACGTGAAGTGGGTGTGAATGTTGGATTGTCTGTTTCGGCAACCTGGTCTACAGGAAGGCGTATAAATGGCACGACATTACAAGAACATTCAGTGTGTCTTAACAACGCATTTTAGGCATTTCACGTGTCTAAACTATGCAGTGTCTAGACGGGAACCAGCAAACTGGGGAAACTCTCGCGAGATTGTTACGGTTAGGGTTGTTACGGTTAGGCATTGACCTTGAATAGTTAAGGTTAGGGTTAGGTTTTTGCAGATCTCAGAACAGATTTCGCAATTTGCGGGTTCCCTTCTAGACACGACCACAAAACTACAGTAATGTCCGCAGTTAGGTTTAGGCAACAAAACCACTCCTCCCACCCACCATAAGCGGTCTTTCTCACTTTTTATTCTGTCACTAGCTCTGAACGTAGTATATTTACGCGGATGCATCTACATTGCAGTCTACAGACTAAATGACGTACAAATGATATGCCTAACGCAAGAACGGCGTTCTTATTACATGTTGAATGCCTTGCACATTATCGTATCATCCTTTTCATGCGAACGGGCTAGTTTCCGAAAGTTACAGAAATGGTCAGACACAGTCACCCATAAGCCGATGTCAGAAAGGTGTGTGTGTGTGTGTGTGTGGCGGGTAAGGGTAGATATCCGACAAGCACTGCTGATACAATTTAATTCTGAAATTAGCAAGAACCTTCCTTGAATAAATCTTCTTCAGGACACCATCAAGGTCATCTGGTTTTACAAAACTCAAATTGTCTCACTCTCACACCAAGAGTTTCGGGTATATCCAGTAAAGGCTGCATTTTAAAATTTGGCAGCACTGAAGTAGTGGATTTTATCAAGCCAGCCGTCTCTGCAAAGAAATATGTCAATAATTACATATGCATACACTGTGACATTTATTAATGCGACAGACCCACGCAGTGCAAGATCTGGCACAGGCTGAGGTAGCTCAGTGTTAAGCTCTGACATCTTAAAATGTAGAAAAGGATTGCATAATCAGTTAATCAAATATGCAAAACCAAATAGCAAACATGGACATAATTGAAAAGACTGTCAAAGATCTGTTAAATCTTTTTTTCAAATTCAACTTAAAATGCGACTGAAAATTGACTTGACATTTTGGGCAAAGGAAAATGTTCCCTTGTCCAGCAGACAAATTCACTGGGAAAAAAGGCAAGTGTTACTGTTGACCTCTGCACTGTGTCCTGTTTCATAACTGCCCATTTATCAAAAGGAAAAAAACAACAGCGCAAGAAAAGAAAAAGGCAGATTTTATTGTCATTCTGTGCAACAAAGCACAGCAATAATCTTTGCAGGCCAGTTCAACTGGTGCTAGAATACTGCATGATAATAAGTGGCCCATTAGGAGCATTGGCGAGAGGTACCACGCTGTGCCGCTGTGATAGACTGAATAATCAAGACGCCCGCTCTGGCAGTAATGGAAGCTTTGCTGCGCTGGGAAAATAGTCCATTCTGAATTAGATGCTCATCTGTGAGTGCAAGTGTGTGTGTGGTTGAATAGACAGCATTGCCATCCCCAGATTGGGCCACCATATGGACCTCATACCTTTAGTAAATATCAGATTTCTGGTAATTTCTATGTTTTAATGACTTGTATTACATGTTTGACTTGTACAAACTGTACAGAGCGTGAACTCCAAGACTGTGAAATACGTTTTAGTGGCTTTGTTTTTAGAAATGTGTAATTCATGAGAAATGTTCAACATGTCTTTCTACAGTAGGTGTTAAACGTAAGCCCTGGACACACCAACCCGACATCAGAGAACTAGCGGCAATGAAGGCCGCCTGTTGCGTCGCCTCACGACACCTTTGTTTTGGTCGACAAGTTGCACTCGAACACACTGCAAAGACTACAGCCGACGGCCAGTTAGCACGTACGTTCTGCAGCTGCGTGATGTGAAATACCTCTCCACACCAGCAGGTCGTGGTTGTCTATATTCGTCATTCTAAAAAGGAAACCGGAAGACCGAGGATGGCGGATATACAAGCCGTTGTTATGATATGTAAATGAAGCAAAGCGCCGTTTTCCGACCATTTTCACACCACTCTCACTCACCACTTAGCTTCATTCCAGATGGCCATGTCGTTGTGAAAATATCCGTGTATTGAAATGATCAGATGAGATGAAGATGAAAAATGAGAGGGCCTTCTGTGTTTGTCCCCTTGACTTTACTCGTTGGCTTGCTCTCCTCACTTCCGTTTCTCTTCTTGGGCACTGATTCGTTTAAGCTGAGCAGACAATCAGATTGATTTCTCTCATAGACGGGCGGCGCCGCCGCCGCCGCCGCCGCCGCCGCCGCCGCCGCCGCCGCCGATTCAATATGCTGAAACCACGAGCAGACTAGAGCCGACGGTGCGGGACATACCGAAACAGAAACCTCTTCTCATTTTTCATTTTCATCTCATCTGATCGTTCCAATGCACGGATATTTTCACAACGAAAATATACGACAATGCCCGTCTCGGAGGTGTTTCGGACGATTGAGCATTTTGAATGGGCGACGTCGCCCGTCGGTGAGAGAAATCACTCTGATTGGCTTCAGTTTTACCACATATTGGCCACCGGCTGCAGGAGGCAATCTGTTGGAACAAATCAATCCGGTTGTTTAAGAGAGAAAGATGTACTAGACGCCCGAGAAAACCCTGACAAAATTTGCAACCCTTACAATGACAGAAACAACGTAATTGAATGTGTTGACCGTCATAAAAAGGGCCTTGTCAGAGCTCAGAATAAATAGAAACAGGAGTCGAAATACTTCAGTCTCTGCCAGCAGGAAAAAAAAGTCAGGATTAACATTTTAAGCAAAGGATTTCAAAAGGCGAGTGTCAAATGTCACAGCATTTAAATAAAATTTAATTGGAGTGCCAGTGAGATGGAGAGGATTAAAGCCATTATTCATGAAAGTGCAAATACAAGCGTTGGCGCCAGCGCGTATTTCTTTGTATTGTGGGAGCGTATTTATCTGGGAAAATAAACCAACCATAGCTGCCATTTCCAGGGGCGATTGAAAGAATCCTATTTCAAACTCGCAGCCTGTCAGTATTCTGCCTTTGGCTCGGCAGTATCTCATTATCGCACATTTTCTGAAAAGAATTTTCTGCAGACATGGATCATTTAATATGGAGGTGTGGCTATACAAGATGCAGCTCACCCTGGCCTGGGCTCCTTGGAAAGGTGAGAACACAAGGGGAGAGTGGTTTCCCAGAAAATCAATAAAGTCATATAATTTTATTGGCATTTATGTAAGAACTCAAAGCTCTAATAGCCACAATTCTGTAGTTGTATAGCCACTATGAGTCAAAGAACAGCGTGTTGAAGCAGTTTAATGTGAATTGCTGACAGTGTCTTACTTCACATTACTTTCTTTGCCAGCTACAGCTCAGGCTTCAGCAGATGTAATGACAATAATACGGTTCCCATCACAGTCTCCTACGCTGGTTTCATTTTGACCCACTCAGAGTGTTATTTTGCAGTGCATAAACAACTCTGGCATTCATAAATAATACCTCTCCCTGAGTAAAGGAGACAGGCAGACATGAGGCTGGCTGGCAGATGTCGACATTTTCAGCTGGCACCCTGCGAGTGTAGATGTCCCAGCTCTTTGCTGCAGCCATTTGTTTGTCAGTCTACGTGCACAGGTCGTGAAAGGTAAAAGGCAAAGAACTCCTTCTGCTGTATATCATAGCTGTTTTCATCTTGAATATTTTCTTCCTCTCGATATATCGCAACACAAACACTTTGGTTTGTTTTGTGTTCATGTGTTGCAAATATACAACACAATTACATTTAAACCTGCAGTGGGCAGAATGTTTTTGGCATCATTAAGCAAAAGTTCCATGATAACCTTCCAGCATATTGTAATTAAAGTGTTCTGAGAGAAAATTAGACTTCTGCACATCCTCATGGCTCTGTTTTCAGGCTTTTAAAAAAATCTAGCCCTTGACGAGGCAGCTGTCAATCACTCGCAAACTCCGATCAAACGGTCAAACTAGGCCGCGCTGATCAAATATGAATATATATTCTGTTACTGCAATGCCTATTTCTCACCTGAAATGTTTTCAGTGGTGCCGGGTCACAAACTTTCTCTTTTAACAGCTAAACAGATGACATTAGGAGCACCGGAGAACACCGGACGACACAGAGGCATATGAGTTTTTTTCAGATTACCTGTCTCATGCACTACTGCCAGGATATAGTGACAGTTTTATAAAAATAACTTTTTTTAATCATATTTGCTCCAATGCTACCCACTGCTGCTTTAAGGAAAAATTGCAATGAGTCAAGCTTGCAACTCTTTTCCTGTTGTGTTTGTCTTCTTATCATTGCTCACCACTATAACAGCTCCTTGTCAGAGTCAATCAATGACAAACATCCCAAAAACGCTGCATTGTTCATCTCAGTGGAGGAAAGGTAAACGCCATCATTGGTCATAAACGAGACGAGTAGTCACAGGGACAAGGAGATTTGCAGAAATTACTTTTCTAACGCTTCTCTCGCCCATTACTAGCTGCGTGTCATTGTCAGATCCCCACGTCTCGGTCTTTGCACGGCTCCTTTCACTTTTATATTACGTAGCTCAGCAAGGCTCTTTCATCCATATGCATGTCTTGTTCAAGGTAATAAGGTATGACACTCCTGAGTCTCCTGTGCTTCGGCGTGCATGCCCAGCAGTTATATGTGTGAAAATTAAAATCAATTAAAATTTGTAACGGTTGAGGTAGTCAAGGTTTGTAATCTTTATTGAATAGTGCACTGAGCTTCTCAAAGTGGAGTGGAGTGGGCCGGGGGAAAAAATGCAATTAATTTGGGGCAGTCCTTATTGCACTGCTGTTTGAAGTGACAAATTACAATACAAAGTGAGAGTGCACAACTATTTTGACGATCATTTAATCTTCATATCAGCTTCTGAAATGTGGGAGTTAGCTGTTTTTCTGAGCTGTAAATTGAATACCGAGCCAGAGATGATTACACTACAGAAAGTCAGGGGAATCTGGCCCTACTGCGATGGTTGCATTCCATCTGTACTCGCTAGAGTTTAAAGGTCAAATTCCATCATGTTGTACTTCTGGTGTGACCTGCTCTTGCTCCTACTTGCCAGAAATGGCTGCCTAGTGAGAGACACATCCTGCACTCGTCATGAAAGGTCATGTAGAGGTCTGCATCAGAGATGTGAAAGGTCAGCGTGACTTATCCCTGAGATTAAAGTGACCTATCTCCACCCCAGGAGAGAGTGATTAAGACCAGGCCACAGACAGCCGCAAGGCGCTGGGTGCTAGAAAGTGATGGACAATGTGTGCGTGCTCATGCATGCCACCGCTGACACCTTGATGATGGCCACTGAAGTGTGAATTAGCACCATCTAAATGAGGGCATGGCACACTTTTCCGCTTTGAATCCAGTGGCACGGTCAATCTCATCTACAGCTCCAATAAAGCAGAAAGGACAAAATAAAGAACTTGTGTGGCCTTTAGTCTACAATTTGTCTATTGGTTTGGTAGTGTGAAGTTAACAAAGACGAACCGAGAAGGGAAACACAGTAAATTCTGCTCTGTTGTATTGCGCACCACCGTTTAGTATTGACAGTATGAGAATGGAGTAAAACTGAAATAAATAAATAAATTAAAGGAAACAATGAGTAACATAAGCCTCATTAATATCTATCATGTCTATTATATGCCTCATAAAGCCTATCTGATATGTCTGGTTACCAATATACTGTAGCTAGCTGAAAGACAGGACGGGTTACATGGTGAACAATGAATAGTGCATAACACATAAAAACATGGCCTAACCTAGCCATCCACACAAAATATAAACATTGACACAAAATTTGGGCATCCATTAAAATCTGTACTTACAGACAATGCTTCTAAAAGTGATTCCCAAAGAAGATGGATGTAGATGCTTTGACCAAACAGTTCCACAATGTGCTTTCTACCCAGGAGTGCAAGGAAAACAAAGATGTCCACCTACAGGGTTCAAAGGACAAGCAATAAAGCCTGTATTAAAAGGAATCAGCACCCCCTAATGGCGGCAAAAAACAATAGAACGTTTCTTTTTCTCAGGCCAGAACAAAGGACAAAATATAATATATCACTAGCCAAGGGGTATACGTCCACGAACTCTCATTAAAGTCAAACAACTCTCAACTTCAACTCAAGATAAAGTCTTGGCTCATTTCTCTTTACAAAAATTAAATTGAAATCTGAATATCTAGATTACACAATAGTACGGCACACTGACTTAGAATAGCTTGAGATGCATCATGCCATGATCAATTCATCAAATTAAGAGCCATTGATAAGTGTGTCAGACATTTTCTCCTACTGCCATTACCATAATTACCATTTGTTTTATTATCGACAATCTGTCACAAGCTCCATCACCATCCTTTTCTATGAAAAAAATGAATATTTCATCGACACACCCACTGCACTTGTGCTGTGTACAAATCCTGCCGTAAAAACATATTAAAATCAGACTAGGCACAGGAAGTGCATTATTATCATACTGTAAAATGTGATGTGTTTTTGTTCTGGTGCTCTGCACAGAGCTGACACCCATCCGCCTGCTCGCTCTCATCCCCAGCTCTGAAACTATGTACGCCGCCTGGTAAATGCGGCAGTGTGAGCCGCACAGAGCTCCCCGTGGGCACCACCGGTATAGCCTCATATTTTGTTGTTAATAAAATGTACCCGAATTCATGTAGGATATTACTGACATTCATTTAATATTACCTTGCAGCATCTGCTGTATTAGCCATTTGTTTACTATGTTTATTTGCATATAGAGCGGGAAGTGAGATCGGATCCCAAGTGGTCACTCGAGACGCATGTGGAGACGCATTCAGGCCAGGTGTGAACAGACACTTAGAACTGTCCAGTTGTAATGGGATCACCCAAGATGCATGTTAATGCCAGGTCTGAACAGGACCATAGAGGCAGTCAACCATTCATGCTCACATTCACACCTACGATCAATTTAGAGTAAACAAATACCCTAACCTGCTAATTGTATTCATATCCATTCTAATTCCATGGCAGACATCGCTGGCCCTCATCCTAAAGTGGGCCATTTGAGGTTTCTCATCTACAGTCGTGTGACCATGTGCTCACATCCAAAGCGGTTCGACTCTGCATGTGATCAAATCAAAATGTCACTTTCAGGGCCGTCAGGAGGTCCGCTTTGATTCGCTCTGTCAGTTTGTGGATGCTTGCCAGCCGCTTTTTCTGAGCCTCCGTCGGCTTGACGGCTGGACACTGAGATGTTGTTTTGCATTTAGAACACGCTCGCATCGTGTTTGTGCCACAGACGTTTCCATTACCTGACAGGAGACCCAGAGAGCTCGGCTATGATCCCCATGGCAACGTGACACACAGACAGATTAGACCAGATAGGATGATGATGTGAGATAATGTGACATGGAACACTCTTCTTCCTTTGTAATATCTCTGTTTTCCTCAGAAAAGTCTTTCCCCAAATGTCAGTTTTGCCCAAAGATTATGGTTCCACCATCTTAATTAAACACTACTGTAATTTTAATTGAGCTAGTTCAATTCTGCAATGCTGAAATCATGCAATTCACTTGCCATCGGGCATATTTGCCTTTACATGAATGATATGTATTACACAGCTGTCCTCCTCCGTCTTTGTAGTGTAAATATTATTGTAATTACTTCAACTGCAGGGTGTCCAGGGTGTGTAAAACATATTCGATACAGATATGCAGCGTTCTGATTGAAGTTTATTGCTTCAAGTAAGCCCATGATGAAAGCATATAAAGAAAAAGTTTAAAAGCCAGGTACTTAAGTCGTCAATTTGCATTTCCATGTTTCAAAAGCAGCTTATCGTATATTTAAATATGTAAGAATATCACATTCTGCTTTCAGTTATGCTTTACTGAAGAATGAGAAACATGAGCTACAAAGCAGTAGTGTCAGTGCCATTTCACATATAATGTACGTGATGCATTCAAATTTCTTTTTCTCAGTCAAATGAAGGTGAAACACAATGGCACGTTTTCACAAAAAAAAGCAATTGCGTAAAGTTACAGTTTGGAGGTGTAACATATGTAATATAGTACAAATGCACAAGCCACTGTTGCCTGCTTCAGGTAGACTTGTAATATCCAGCCGATTAGACTGTTGTCAGGATATTAAACGTTATCAGTCACTATAAGACCATAGATGTGGGTCAATAGGGGCCTACTACACCCACCAGTAGGTTTTTATCATCTATTCCCATGGTAGATCACTGAAAGAAAGTATAAAAGAATACAGCAGCGACCTCTAGTGACCGTAGTATCACAGGAGCTGATGCGGAAGTCAGGCGTTGTAGTATAGACAGCGTGATACTCCATATGAGGTGGAGGTCGGGGGCAATGGATGGGACACAAAACCCAAGGTTTTCACCCATGAGGCTGGGGTTTGCATCCCGAGTGAAACCAACAACATGTAGTTGATTTTGTGTTCACAAGCGTTAAATCTTACTGTCACTTTTAAAATGTAGTTATTTTAAGCCAAAACACGTTTTCCCCTGCTTTTGTTGCCTAAACCTAAAGAAGTTGTAGTTTTGTGGCCTAAACCTGAAGAGGCCTTTCTGTTTGTGTTCAAAACATAACGTTTCATTCAGTTTTGGAATGTGTTGCTTTTATGTTTCTTTACAAGTTTTTACAACGTAGTAGGCGTAGAAGGCCCCCACTGGCCCACAGCTATGGTGCTTATAGCGGCCAATAACGCCTATTTAATGGCTTAACAGTGGAATCGGGTGCAATATCAGCTCTAATTCTTGACCTTTCCATATGTCAATCTTACAGTTTCACACCAGTGTATTCATCAGGCCCAAACACTAATGGAATGGGAAGTGAAGTACGGACGAATAAACTGAGAGCTGAAGAAGTTGGAAAACAGAGAATGACCACAGAGAGGGATTAGAAAGAGAAATGTGATGGAGAGCAGTGACAAAGGATGAAGGAAAAGAAGAAAAAGAAGGGGCATCATCAAGGTCATAATGTCTCAATCAAAGTGCTGTGCTGTTGCAGATTAGGATGTAAATGCAGTAACAATTAAAATGCAGATCACAGGACTGGGAGGCTTTGGGAAATGAGGCGTTTTGCCAAGACACACTCTAATAAATTCTATGTGCAACCCCATTGCAGCCTGCTGCCTCCCTGCAAACCCGAGCCGCTTCCTGATTACAGAGTTTGTCCATGGTGAGTGCTTAGACAGACAGTCCATTAGTCCACTTTAACATTAATCTCCATCACTGTGCCCCCCCGCACCCATCCGTCTCCTCCTCCCCAGATCCATTGTTCCTAAAATGAAACCACTCACAACATTTTAGTGGATTGATTGGGGCTCACTATCGCCATCTAACAAATTGAAGTTTGACCTAGTGATGATCCATCTCCGTTAATAGAAAATGAACCAAAATATAAAGTAGCCTCATAGACTCTCTCGCTCCCTCATCGTGCTTCACTCTCTCTTACCCGGCCGTTTCCCTGCATTTTACTCCAGTCCAATTATCGGCCTGTCCCTTTGAATGACAAAACACAAGGCGAGTATTATCCTACATTCCCTTCTTCTTTTTTTGTAAGCTTCTCCTTTCTGAACCACAACATCTCCTCCCGGGCCAGCTACCTGGAAGGCTTCCTCCGATCACATATCTCATCCATAATGCCGCAACCAGTATTGTCTTAACATCCCACTGCTCTCCGGTCTCACTTCCCTTTTATCTTAATTATTACAAATCGTAGCGGGCTCAGTTGTAAAGCTATGGTGAAGATACTGGCATCATATGGAACTAAAAACCTAAGGAATCCATTGGTACCAACCATGTCATACTAGCTTGTCGCAAAGGAGATTAAATAACGCCCAAAACTTTTGTTTGTGACGTCGCTTCCATTGTGAAATCTGGTAAAGGAATGCCAAATTCCGGTGACATGACCGGAGCACAGCCAATAGGAACGCTTTCTCAATGAAATGACCTGTGATTGGTCAAAGTTTCCCGTCACGTCATTTTTTAAAGTCTGAAAATAGAGCCACGATGAGGTGCAGAAGTGTAGTTATCCCTCAAAACACTTAAATTACAATATGCTGAACGGTTATTATGGAATGTGTGCCCAATGATGCCAAAAATATACTGCCTACTGCCACTTTAAGGTACATTAAAGGTACAGATAAAAAATGTAATTTGAGATTAATCACGATTAACTATGGACAACAATGCGATTAATCACCATTATGTTGACAGCCCTAGTCTAAGTACATTCAAAAAGTTACTTCTTACTGGACTTGGTCTACAGGCGAGCTTTCTGTTGTGCCGGTTCAAGCTGTTTACCCCTTTCTACCCGAACCAACCTTGTAAAATTCTCGGTCCTGACTTCACCATCATGGAGTGGCCTTCGAACTCTCTTGCTATTGTAATTTGTGGGAGAAAGCTTATCTTTCATGAAGTACCTGTTATTCTCTTTCCATTGACACATATCCCCTCCTCTTCAGCTCAATTGAAATGATCTACACAGCCAAAAAAAGCAGCGTTTAAATTACCAGTTGTTTCCAATCCGACTTCAAAGGTGCAAAGTGCACAGATTAGGTGTCTAAATGTTATTCACACGTGTTAATGAGGATGTGTCCTTTGCAGTCACATAAAAATGTGATTGTCTTTCCCACCCAAAAGTCAAATTGGCACCTTTTGC
The DNA here is from genome assembly GCF_015220745.1 of Sebastes umbrosus. Classification (NCBI taxonomy): domain Eukaryota; kingdom Metazoa; phylum Chordata; class Actinopteri; order Perciformes; family Sebastidae; genus Sebastes; species Sebastes umbrosus. The sequence continues at coordinate 9,218,225 of NC_051285.1, forward strand.
ATTGTACATCCTGATAATCACAACGGAAAAGTGGTTTCTGGCAGCATCATAACCACTAGGTAATGCAGTCGATATTACGACCATAAAGTAACAGAAAACTGCCAGCTGTGAATGGATAGGAAAACAAATGTCAATGACTGCCTCATGCTTAATCTCAACTGTCATCCTACATCAGCCTCAGTGGTTAACGCGCGCTTCGCATGCGCACACTCGCACTCATTAGACAGCTCAAATCGGCTGACTTCCCTCCCATCTGCGATCATAATGGTTTCCCTCCATATTTACATAACATTACTGACCATCATTGCAGAGTCGGCAACACTGTCCCCATACTGATTGCTGCGAAGTGGGCCATGTTGTGTTGTGACCTCTCACGTGCAGCGCTGAAAAGAGGCAATTATCTCTCCCGCTATAAACCCCACTGCTGTTCCAAAATCTATTTTCCAGCATTAATTATTTACCCAGTTCACCGATCGCTTTACCTGAAAACATGCTGTCTGTTTTTTGTTTTTTTCAGTGAAAAACACTTTCAGTTTTCAGTTTTCAGTTTCAGTTTTCATATGCCTCGGATTATTATTGGCAATGTATATCAACTCAACTCAACATGTTTCTAGGACCTCTTCAAGTGTTGGAACAATATGAAGTGGCTGTGTGAGAGGAGCATCAAAGGTGTAAAGTCCAGTCCAGCAAAAAGTCTGTGTAGGGGAAATGAGCAACTGTCACAAGCCTAGGAGCAACGCATGTGGTCAGAGAACCATTTTATCATCTCATACTGTATGCCTGCCTAATATTGTGTTTTTTTTCCAAACACAATATTCCCCTGTTTTTCAAACCAGGCAACAAGCTGAGACAATCCTTGGTTTATTCAAAGGACGACAATGCAAAACACAGTTGGAGCAACATTGTCCATGCTGTGAAATGCTGCCAAGTAGGTAGTACAGTCCTACGCGTGTAGATGGGCAGCCTGGTTGCACTGAACTCCTGCTTTTGGCGTGTCATATATGTGTATTACATGTAGTCTGTAGGCCTATTGACTGCAATGTGAATGCATCTGCTTAAATATGCTACGCTCAGAGCTGGTGACGTAGAATAAAATGTGAGAAAGACAGCTTGTGGTCTGCGGGAAGGGATGGGTCCAACAAACACAGGACTTTTGTCCGGTGTTTTGTTTTGTAAGTTACTTTAGTGATGTTTGTGACGTGTTTTCTGTACCTATGTTACATATGTATTTTGCTTGATTCACATACTTATTTTAAGCCCAACCATGATGATTTTCCTAAACCTAACCTTTCCAAAAACCTAAGTGGTTTTATTGCCTAAACTTAACTGCAGCTGTTTCCGTAGTTTTGTTGCGTTGCATACAAATGACACGCAAAAAGGCTAAATTGCGTTCTCACGACACGTGAAATGTCCTTGTAATGTTATGCTATTTATACGCCTTCACATGAGGTCGGGTTGAGATGAGATGGCCAGAGCAGAGCAGCCTTTATCTAGCGCCACAATCATGTGCTTGAGCTTGACCTTGATGCAAAATATGACATATTTGGCTTAGGGCCTGATGGTCGCCTTAAGCCATTCAATAGCATGTAAAATGGATATATACGAAAAGGCGTTTACCTGTAATCTTAACACCCACACTAAATGTAGAATAGCACAGTTTATGAATAGGAGAGAACATAAACAGGTATTCATCTTATAGTTTTGTTAAAGTACTTGTCTGAAACACTGTTATTCTACTTAAAGGAAAATGTGTTAAAATTACAGAGAGCATTTATCTAAAACGCTCCTGTAAAACAGTCCCTATTAATAGTAATAATCATGCTGATAACCTCCAGAGCTGTAACGTTTGGATGACAGTATCAATGGAAATCATGTCCTAGGGGAGTGGGACTCCTGGAGGGAAATTTTGAAAGGTGTCCTGCTGCTTATGAACAGTGCTTACAGAAAACACAACCTCCCCCGATATTTCCAAATGCTAACCAATATGATATTCAGCACTTATGCACCCTACCGAGCTGTGAATAAATCGACGGTCTGTCTAGCAAGTCTTATAATTGCTTTTGAGACATATTTTTGTCTCATCCTTAACCATGAAAAAAAAGCAAACTCAAATAAATCCAATCTAGGAATCCCCGGTGCGTCTGCCTCCTGCAGAAATTGTTAAATTCTTAAATCAGCATCTCTGCCAATGAAACAGAATCCTGGGAAAACCAGAACTCAAGGAAAAAAAGACTGAAGCTTTCTGTGAAAGTCTTGAATAAAACATTCTTTCCTTGTTGAGCAAAGACCAAAAGACAATGCTGTTTTGATCTATATCTGTATTTGTGCTCTGATACATACATGATCTTTTGTTATTGCTCCTGGTGGAATACATGCAGTATTATTTCAGCAGGGAAAGTGTAAACATCCCTCCTCAGAGCACCAATATCATATAGCTGGAAATTAACACAAAGGTGCAATACTGTGCATACATAAACACAAGTCATAAATAAGATCATATGCTGTCTCATGGGAGATTAAATGCCTGAGCCTGATTAATATGCAGAAATTAAGTGCTCATTTTTAGACAACACTTTTGTATTACAGAAGAACAGTTTATTGTTCAGCCTAAAATAAACTATAGGGGCCACGTTCATGGTAATAAAGAAACATGTCATCCAGTGCAACAGTGTCGCTTATTGATGAGTTTTTAATAGCTTTTGTAACAGAGGACTAATAGACATTAGGATTTGTTCTTTTCATTGGATTTGTAGACATTAAGAAAGATATAGAATTAGAATATTGCCTGCCTTATCCATTAAGAATTAGAAATACTGCCTTGTGGTTGTATGCCTCCGACATCCATGTCTGTCTAAAATGTCATCATTTTGTATTTTAATCCTGTTGGACATTTACGTGAAATTATCATAATTTCAATGTGAATTCTTGAGTTATGGCCAAAAACATGTTTTGTGAGGTCACAGTGACCTTGACCTTTGACTTTTGACAACCAAAATTGAATCAGGTCATCCTTGAATCAAAGTAGACGTTTGTGCCAAATTTAAAGAAACTCACTCAAGCTGTTCCTGAGATATCACAAGAATGGGACGGACATGAGGTCGCAGTGACTTTTGACCACTAAGACCTAATTACTTTACCCTTGAGTCTAAGTGGACGTTTGTGCCAAATTTGAGGACATTCCCTCAAAGCATTCCTGAGATATCACATTCACAAGAATGGGACGGCCGTGAAGTCACAGTGACCTTGACCTTTGACCTTTGACCACCAATATCTCATCAGTTCACCTTGAGTCCAGGTGGTCGTTTGTGCAAAATTTGAAGAAACTCCATCCGGGCCTTCCTGAGAGATCACGTTCACAAAAATGGACGGACGGACAGACGGACAACCCGAAAACATAATGCCTCAAGCCACGGCTGTTGCTGGTGCGGAGGCATACAAATTTGAATTACTGTGTAATAATAATTTAAAAGTTGTAGCTCATAGTGACAAATTACCACCCAACTCTGCAGCTCTATAGAGCAGTAGACAAAGTTAGTAACTAGCTGGTGAAGAAAGTTAGCAAACTAGAGACCGAGTTGGTGGAGACCAAAACAGAGCTACACAGTCCAAATGAATGCTAATGTTGCTCCGTGCTTGTTGGATGTGTAAGCAGATAATTGTTTGCTAACATGTGGGCCATAACTTTATAAGGCAACTTTTTTTGGAGTTCTTTTGCCCCCAGGTGACCAAAAAAGGAAAAAAGAGAGATGAATGCAGCTTTAAATAACGCACATCACAGTTGCTGTTGCATGATTTCCCTCTCCCTCACACATTGTCTCTTTCCTGTGCCCATTTTTCCCTCTCTCTCACACATCCAAATACAGACTTGTCTATTTTCTCCTCCTCTCCCAACTCTCTGCCCCCACATCTGGTTCAGCTGTGGCTTGACAGGCTCAACATATTCTAAGCTACCAGGAGACAGAGGCGCAATTATAGGCTAAATAAAACATCTTGTCATGTGCAAATGCGCATGATGTGTCAATCCTATACGTCATTCCCCTATATGTTTTACATTTAATCTGAAAATGCTGGCAGGTTACATTTGCATTTAGATTTCAGTCATTAGGTATGGAGGAGTGATGTTTTTCACACTCATTAACACATGAACCAACTTGTTCATCTCATTTTCTGAGAAAAAGACATTAAAAAAGGGTCATGTGTGGCGTATATGAAACAGCCATGTGTGTCACTCAGGGTAGGGATGGCATTGTGGGCTTGGTGGTGTGAAAGAATGCTTGTCATTGCAAGCTAAAGATGTATGCAGGCTTGTCAGCACATATGACACATCGGAGCACAGTTTTGCCACAGGCCTTAGTACAGCTGCCGCATATAGAATAAACATAGACACGTTATGAAGGCACGCCTAAGGCTGCAAAGTCTGTTCGGTACCCATCCAGCTCCGGTTTAGGTTGTAACTGATTTCTGTGACTCACACATACATGGGTATGGTGAATGTTTTATTCATTAGCACCTCATCAAATCAGTCTTAATCACAGAATGAGCTAAATGTTTATATGCAACAAGGTTCATGTGATTAGCTGTTTACATATCTGCAGACTGTAACCATGTAATTGGAGTAAAATTCAGTTATTCTCCTTTTATGTGGATTGAAAGCCATAACAGTTGTACAGACAATGTGTCATACAATACAATCACACACACGTACATGTTTTACATAAGTTGGACTGACCGGAACAGCAAAGCTTCCAGGCTGTATATAACCTTACCTTACATGCCTTACATGCCCAGTTACATCCGTGTGTGTGTGTTGGGTGTGTGGCTTTATTAGTGTGCATGTTCGCACTCGTGTTGTTCTGTTTCCAAAGCCAAAGGCTGCGAATGTGCCTCCCTTCATCTCTTTTGGATAGAAGCCTCGTGGAGGAGCTTTTATGCCGTGTCATGTTTAGCTCTCAGTTTTTAAAATGATTATACTTGTAGAGTAAAGTGATCCACCATTAAGCTACACAGAAAGGACACATTTTACTCTCACTAATGCATTTCATACATTAACATAATATTCCAGTTGCTTTCATTTCCTGTATGCATTAGGTGCTAGATTATGTTACTGTTACCCATACAGACTTTCCATAGAGGATTTGAACATGTACTGTAAGATCACTTACGTACCATTGCTCTTTCCATGTTACAAAGGTTACATATGACCTGGGGTGTTGCTACACGGTTGGCTCTAAAGCATGTAGTTACGCTACAATACAACTAGCTGTTAGTTCAGTTATATATTCATTTCATTTCATGTTTATTATTATGTTAATTTCCAATGCCCATCCCTAAAAGGGCCTTTAAAAATATAATATAATATAATATAATATAATATAATATAAATGTAATTAAATAATATTACTACTAATACAATAATAATCATAACAATAATTTTGAAAATATTTCATTTTATTTTCATAATTATTATTTATATTATTTTATTATATATAATATAAATATAAATATTAATATTAATATTAATAATAATGATATATAAAAAACAACAGTAATTCTTCCCACCTTTTCCCAGCCCTTCACCAGATCCTTACATCCATCTCTGCATCTAAATTAAGCAACACACCAGACACTGCAACCTGAGGCAAGAGCCAGCTTCAGTGATGCAATGTCAGAAATAAAGCTAGATTGCGAATGTGTTTGACAGCCTTTGTCACTGTTGGCAGAAACCTTTCTAGTGTCAAGACACTTAGTGCACTTTGTAGTTCAGGAGTTAAAAATGTCATATGCCATTGTTGGATGTTGCAAACTTGCCTTGTTTGAGCCAGATGGGTGCACTGAAAGGTAAAGATGAAAGGATAAGACATATATATGTTTTGCTTGCTGTTTCTACTTTTTGTTCAAGCTGGAACTGAATGATGCTATATTTGGCTCCAGAATCAAAGTGAGAGTCAAGGTGAGGAGAATGGGGATAACCATTCTTGATTTGTTTGATTGTGGTGTAGCAGGATGGATGATAACTCAGCTTTGAAATATGTGAAACATCAAAGTCACAACATTTAAAAACAAAACAAAATAATGTTAATCTAAAAAATATATCTTATTTTAAAATGTATATAACCGTTTAACAAAGACAAGCAGGTGAATTTCACTCAGACCAAATCAAATCAAGTGTTATTGTCCCATACACAATTATACACAGTACAATGTTTAGTGAAATTCTTAGGTGCCTAGCTCCAGAACTCAACCAGTGATCAGTGATACTGGGTCTCTTTTGTGACGGGGCCTTTTCTGTTCCAATTGATATCTTTTCTGGCACCAGATCACCCTCTGTTCTAATTATAGGCTACGTGGTGCACTAGCCAGAATTGGTTGGTGCAAGTAGCTTACTGTGAAAGCTTGGCTTAAAGGTGCTAAATACGAATTTTAGATCATATCTATTGCCTCCACACGGCTCTCAACATGGCGACGGCTCACAGCTAACAGTGCTAACTGTGCAAAAATGGCAAAAGTGCTGACAGAGCTAACAGTGTTAACCTGGAGAGGTAACACGGAGGTTAGGCGCTACGCTTCCGTGATGACGACCTGAGCGAAGCGTAGTTTTTTCTTTTTTCTTTTCATCAATTTTTCATACAGAAGGAGAAAAGATAAGGACACCATTCACACAGAGGGAGAGGGGGAGTATAAGCATATTTTAGACTTGGCAATGTTTGTCGGAGGCCTAGAGATTACAGAGGGAGACAAAATTGAAAAGAATGAGTGGGTGAGGAGATGTGTCAAACCTCCAGAGAAACAGCACATTTCTATAATTTACATAAGTGTATGCAATTATCTCTAATGAGGCACACAAGAAGGGACATAACATGCTTTTCTTGTGAAACCAACTGGGATACGGTCATCTTTGGGAAACATTAACAGGATTCGTAGATGCTGGTCTGTTGATGAAAGACAAATGTAGTGTTGGAGGGAACCAGCGGCAGCTATGATGTTTTAGATCTTTGATGAAGTGACGACAGCGAAGAATGGTCGAGATTACAGGCCGACTCATTTGAATGCTGGATAAATACATGTCATAAAAACGCATTTATTTGTGTGCACAGCTGACTGTGGCACATCACACTTGTAAAGTGCCATTCACAATGTCATAAACAAGCACTGCACCATATTGTCAGAGCATAAAACACCAGTAAGTGTTATGGCGTATGCTCAATCGTCCATATTATATCAACATGCTATTCTGGGTGAGCAAGGCGTTTTTCGATTAAATTTTTTTGGGCATCACTGATTTCCATTTTGTGGAAATTCCATTTTTCCATCTTTAAAGTAATTTCCTGAAAAACCACTGTCCTGGGTATCATATTTTATATAGAATTTTTTTTTTGTGCATTTTGCTAAACTGAGTACAGACAACACCGAAACCTAAACAACATAATTTGTAGTTTTTAGTCTTTTTAGTTGTTCATTATATTGGGGATCCAAACTATTTTTCCACATTTTTGCTCGTGTTCACTTAGAGAAAATAAAGTTTACATTTTTTACTTTTGCAATTTTTGGATTTCAGCCAGTGGCACTCGCCACTTATGATGGAGATTCCTCCCTTAGTCTTGTTTTATTCACATTACTAATTCATTGTATTACAATTCACTGTTTTGTATTGTTTTTTGCTTCTATTGCGATGGTAATAATCTTGGCTGGTACCACCCAATTTTGTGGGGGTTGTTTTCAGGCAGCTAACTGAAACCCAGTAGTATTTCAATAGTATGACACCATATCGAATTTCTTTTGGTGTTTTATGTACAAAATATTAAATACAGTGTTTATCCTTTTACAGTTTTTGATGTTTCTCTGATGGAAGAGAAACATCATATTTTTTTTATGCTTCCAATGTTACAGGAGAAGGATCCCAGGGTGTAGTATTCATCATACAGTAACACACAGAGGTTCATCTTCTTGAGAAACTGAGTCTATGGAGTCTCTCTTTTCAAGGCAGAGGAACTGAAAAAGCCTACCATCTTTAATTCCCATGAGCATTTGCAGCTGTGTCCTCTCAGGGGTTTACCAGCACCCACGGTTCCCTTGAGGGTCCTCCCTTTGGATTCACGCAGGGAAGCCAGCCAACTCAAGAGCTGTTTCATTTAAAAGCACATTGTGCCATATGAGATTTTAATAGTGGAAAACAAAGTATGTTTGGGAGAGGGTTGGGAGGAAGTAGTTACATGATTGAAAATCACTGCACAACTTTTTTGTATCCTATTAGAGATGCCATTTACAGTTTTGCTGACACAAAAAATCTCTCTGAAATTGTAATAAGTGACCAATTATTACAGGTTTTGGTTTTTCATCTTTTGTTTGCAGTTTGTAAAAAGTATCATCTTCACAGTATTTTGTCACTTGTTGGAACATTAAACCGACCCACTTTCATTCCCTAAACTCACCCGGTGCATTTCTAAATCCAAAACGTTCCCTCCTCTTAACCTAAGCTTATTTCAATCAGGAGACACTTCATTTAGAGTGAACAAATACATTCATTACATGGTGCACAATAAAGTTAGAATTCTGGAGAGTCTTTGGCGATTAGACCCAATCATGATGTGGTCATATTTAGAGGGGTAGTGATGCCATGGTTAGTACAGGAATATACCCCCTGGTGGAGTCTAGACACTGGTGTTGGCTGAATATCTGAATGATGGGATGTAGAGCAGGACTTCTGATGAGCTCAGTGGAAGGAACCTTGGGTACTGATATGATGAAGACTGGAGGGGAATGGAGTGGAGGAGGGTTGCATCAGTTCGTATGAAATGACAAGATTTTTAAGTTTGACAGCAACGATATGATGGGCTTAGGGAGATCGTGGCACAATCTGTTTGGTTTAATTTAGTGAACATCCATAGTCAGCTGATGGAGAAGCGAATGAATGAGAGCGTAAAAGAGAGTCTTTCTGACTGAACTTACTCCAAGCTTCATTTCTATCTTTGAACAAAATAACAGGTTTTATAATCCTAAAATAAATGCTTTGTGGGGACCGGTCCTGATAAGGGGGCTCTCTGAACAGATATCAGTTAGTACAAGTACAACCACACACACAGTGACGACGTGTTACACTTGCACCTGGACTATATTACACCGGAGAGAAGACTGAGACCACTAAAACCCAGCTGAAAATTGCTTTGAAGCGAATTGACAGAATCTCAGTTTCTAGGTCATCAGTCCCCCACGGGGCCTTGTGTAACTGGTGAGAGAACATAAAAAATAAAACAAAGCAACAATTGATGCAGATGAAAAGACACACATGCAGGACAAATAGAAAGTCCCTCATGCTTACTGCAAAGAGAGGCTTTATTGTTTCTCCAAATGCTGGATTTAGAGTTGTGTTTAATGCAAGTACAATGACATTGTACAATGACGTTTTATCTACAGACTGTTAATATTTCCAGCAACACTGTGATGAAATTTGTCTCTCCCAAGTGTTTTAAAGTTGGAAGCAGATGTAAAATTGTGAAAACAGTATTGGAGATGTCAGTTAAACAGCAACTGGTATGGATCTGTGCCAGTAGAATGTACAACTGCTGGTGGCAGAATATGGCTAGTGGCAGTCTGTCGAGGTATTACAGTATTTTGATGATCATGATATTTCACATAGTGTACTTGTCAAGTTCCCTTTCTATATAGCAGGTAAACTACTGTTACACATTAAGCAGTAATTTGACTAAAAGCATAACAATCATAAGCTGTACTGTTTGTGATTTTCCCCTGTTTATGAAGTATGCCAGCACACATTAACAATTACTTAACTCAGATAGAGACATCTGTGAGGTGCTTGAGGGGGACGTTGGGGTGAGCAGACCTATGTCTCACTAATGTCTACTCCCATATGGCTGCAACAAATTGTGTGTAAACAACTTTGTTAAATCCCAGCTTTTAGAGAACAATGTCTTCCATACGATAGTCTATTACCTAGTCTTCACTGAAATATGTATAAACTTTATAAAGTAAAACTAAATAAATAAAAAAAAAACCTTTTTTGTGCATTATTGGTGGGAACAATGTTCGATACATTATGAGCTTATCAAAAGCTAATTTTGTGCTATTAACTTCTTTAATGTGTATAATGTGCTGATTGCAAAAAGACTATTACCCAAAGACTATAGCACAATACCTCCAGTCAGCTATCTTTTCATTAATTACTTTTTCTCAAATAAGTTATGCAAAGAAATTGTTAGAGAATAATCTCACACTGATTATTTCCTTAAATATGTAGCTGGAGTGGATTAAATGTCTACTCCGCTGCTTTTCCTGTGTGGCAGCCTCTCTGTGCATTACCCATGATCCCACAGATCTGGAAAGCTTGGTTTGTTGATTGCCAAATAGGTAAACACATCAAGTGTACAACTGCAGCTTTGACTTTTTCCTATGTAAATTGCTACAACCTCAGGCCATTTAGAAAAATAATATGAAGCCGGCACTGTATTGTTGTTCCGGAAGAAATGTTAACAAGGCATCCAATTTGATGTCTGGCTGCGTACCAAAAAAGCGAAAACGTAAAGCTAATGAAGACAAACCTCCAATGCATAACTACTCTAATGTAGAGTCAAAACTAAGGAAACCCTTGAGAACTACTTCAACATGCTTCCACATATGCACGTGAACAAACTACAAACACATGAACAGAACATTATGCATAGACATAACACACATTCAGCAGATCACAAACACACATGCTCACATGAAGACACTCGTATTTTGTTGAATTTATATTTTCCTCCTTACAACCTGTGAATAATGACAGTCCTCTCTTAGTTGCAAAGGGGGAAGTTGTTCTTATTCCCAGGGCATTAAATACCGAGGCATCCTTTAGCGCCGGTATAAAACCTACTGGGTGTTCCATTAACTATAATGTAAACCCATACGTGGCAACAGTAAACACTCAGAGAAAGTGCTGTGGTGACGAAGTTTAAAGAGCGAAAGAGACACACACAGTGGGTTGGAAGGGAGGTAGATGAGTCCAACAAACACAAAGCTTCCATCCAGGAGACTGCTGTTCAAATCCTGTGCGTCATGTTACGATCAGCTGTTCGTTCGTATCCCCTGTTCACAATGTTCGGTGTCATTTTCACTGTACAAATGTAGTCATTTTAAACCCAACCATGTAGTTCTTTCCTAAACCCACCTATAGTGGTTTTGCTGCCTAATCCTAAAGTGACGCCAATGGTAACTATAGTGTTTTGATGCCGAAAATGGCGTGACGCCAAGGTGGTATGTGAGGAGCTGGGGTGAGAACGTGTTGGAAATGATTACACCATTGCAAAACTTGGAATATAGAACATTTCAATATGTTAACTACTAACAATAGATTTGTATTTTTTTTAATTTTTTCCTGTAAATGTGAATTATTTTTTAAAAGCACTGCAGTTACGTTAATGAGCCTCAATAATCCTGACTGTATCTATAACTTAGGCAACATTAATAGTCTGTACTGCATGTTTAAAATACATCATGTCAACATATAAACTCTGTTCACACAATTATTGATGATATTTGGGCTTTAAATGTTTCACTTCACGGTTAAGAACTATGACAAATCTTTCAACACCAGCGATCTCTTTTTTTCCCTTACCCTGCTAATAGCTGCTTGCAGTTTAAGTTTTTTTCTTGTTAATGATAATTATAGTGTAGATAGTCTTGTCCTTTCAGTCGTGATGAAGCTCTATATAAATAAACCAGACTTGAAATTGCACTCTAATTATAATTTCCTGAAAATCTCTGTATTCCTAAAAATTTGCATTGTTGTAAACTGTATGCAACTTTCTAGTTATACTTGCACTCTTAGTTGCAAGATTTTCAGTAAACCTACATACTCTACTCATACTGTGGTACGAGTACACACACATACACACACAGTACGTATGTGTCAGACAGGTGCAAATCTGACAGCCATGGATTAGCTGGTAATGAGACTCTTCCCTGTGATGGTGGAGGAAACCATCGGCTGAAGGAAAGGAAAGGTCAAGCTGTGAGAGCTGCCACAAACCTGTTAAAAGGTCAAACTCGACATTGAAGCATTCTTCACCCCTAAATCTTTACAGGTTATGAAAAACATATATATTTGTATGTGTTTGTGTGTGTTTATCTTTGATGGTTGCAGTGTTGGGTATTTGATTGATTGATTATTTTGTTTCCTTGGTGTTGGAGCTCTTAAAGCTGCTGGCTACGCTGCTACTGTAGTCTCATAAATAATGCATCTTTGACATGTGATGGCATCATTGTTAACCTCTGTATTAATTCTTATGATGTGCCTGGGGAGATACAATATGTGGCACAGTGTTTGTGACTCAAGATACAGTGGGACAACACTGTTGTTTGTTTTTATTTTTCATAAATTTAAGAAGAGTACATTCACAGTGATGAGTATTCTTTGCTGCTGTCCCCTTTAGCTGCTTTCATAATTTACAATACAACTTCTAATTCACGGGGCGCCACTATGAAGTGTCCTCAAGGCATCGACTATCACAATAAACTGAAGTAAATAGTTTTTTTATTATGAAATATAGATGAACACAGCTACGACTTTGGTTTGAGTAAGTTCTCTTAAAACTTTTTCGCTGGTTCTCTCGGAAAGGACAAAACACTGACAATTAGTTTTCCTGATTTCTCACAACACTGATTTTTAAACCAGAGCTTGAACAATAAATTAGCCAGGCCAGGATATATCAGTTTATTACAGATATAATGGTATTGATGTAGATGTCTGTCATGGCAAAGATTCAATATGATTTTTTTTCAACTGTAAAATGTCAGTACAGCTCAGTATCCTGGTCACAACTGATGTAAGTAATCCATATCAAACATGTTGGTGTTGTGTGTTTATCTATAAAAATTGTAATATAATATAATATAAAATGTATGCATTTTTCATATTTTCATCAAATTCATAAACTCAAATATCGATAGTGTTATTGTTATTTGTCAGGCTAGTTTCATTGAAATATGTGGATTCTTTTTTTTTTAAGTAACAACATGGGATTAAATACTTAAACTGTTTTTTGACATTAATATTTCTCTCCGCAAGATTTCAAAAACCTCTTACCACAAGATCCATGTAGAGGCTGTTTTAGAGCTTTTGATCATTTCACATGATCTTCATCAGCAGTTACCATGAAACACGAACAAAACACACAAACTCCATGTGCTGATGAAGATCATGTGATCTGATCGAAAGCTCCAGGACAGCTACAGACCTTGTACTTTGATTGTTCTAAACTGCGAGGTCAAGGATGAACTTTGAACCTCTAACTGTACTTTTTGCTCCACTATATTCATCACACAGTTGTAGTTAGTAGTTCAATTCAAGAATGAGGTTTAACATAGAAAACATACTGTTAACCCATAAAGCAAATACGGTATGTTGCCAATGTCATAAAGGCAATTTGATGGATTTACTTTTGCCACCACTGTTCAATAATATGTTGTCAATATTTAATCCCTCAGACAAAATAATGTATGAGAAATTGAAATAGAATAGGTGACTGGAAACACATTGGGGCTGTCTTTCCACTGTGAACTGTGTCACTTGTGAGGTAGATTACTCTTATTAACAGTCACTGAAAAGAGATCTGCCGGTGGGGGTCTTGTATAATGCTCCCCATTCAAATCCTTATCAGACACACATTCGAACAGGAGGAGGATGTACGTGCAGAGAAAATGTAAGTTTCCCAAGCCCTCAAAATCTTTCATGGGGTTTCCAAACCCTGATTCTTCCTGCCATGATGGATTCAGTATATTAATAATAGACAGGGCCACTATTATTCTGGGATATCCAATTTAAAGTGATGAAAAAGTAATACACTGAAGCTTGAGTAAAATGAGAAATATGAGAAAAAAAGATGTAAAGGAGTTTCTTAGAATGGGGAGATGTGCAGAATATCCTATTAGCCCAGTGTAAATTACTATTGTGCAATTTACTAAGTGCTCACAGCATTCAAAGCCTTGGCTGGACTCCTGAGAACTGATGCATAAAACCTTATAGATTCATGACTAAAAAGCCTGTGTATGCACAAAAGCAGAAATATGCAATCTGTGCCAGATTTATGAACCTCTATGTGCAAATTGATCATTGTCATATATCTCAAGTCACTGTGAAATTGTGCATACATGCACAAGCCACATGGCAACTCCCACAACTCGATTTGTCCACAACACAGCTCCGGCTACTTCAGAGTCCTGTTATAGCTCCACAACTCTGCCGTGGTGAGCCTGTTAGCAATTTATTTTGATATAGTGATGATTGTTTGGAACATATGGTTTAACTGGGGAGAGGTGGAAGGTTGAAATGTTCCCATGAACATTTTAAAATGTATGATGCACAGTATTATTACTCGCATAATTTGTATAAAAAACAAAATAAAATCATGCTTCCTCAAAGAGAGACAATAACATGTAAAAGTGTTGGAATGCTGCTGAGAACTACAAGGAGTTGAGGAGATGAAATGCCCTACATTCATCCACACAGGTGTTTTCACTTAATCTGCCTGATTAGAGCTCTTCCTAAAGGCTTTGTGCACGTGCACAGACACACACAGGTGCTTTCACTTAATCTGTATGATTAGACCTCAGGTTGAAGATAGACTCCACGTGCTGATAGGGATGATAAAGGTGTAATTTGTCCAAACCAACCAGATGCGTTAAAACTAAGAGGAGAGTCAGGGAGATGTCAGGAGAGGCCTTTTATCATTTCGCAGTTTATACCTCCTCGATTCCTTTCCTTGACCCATTTCCTTGCGTCTTAGTTCCTTCCATTGGGAGATGCGAGCGGAGGAGGCGAGGAACAGTCGCGAGGACAGTGGAGTTGAGGCAACAGGCATTAAACAAATGAGACATCCTCGCCTCGGAGTTGTTATTTTAAAACAATGTCAATTAAATATGACATGTGGCAGAGCAGCATCAGCTGTCCATTGTTTTGTTATACCGCTGTGTTTTATGATCTCTGTCAGATGAGCATAACGGTGCTCATGACGATTATGATAAGCCATATTGACTATAACTAATTCAAAGCACAACATGGCATAATGTGACAAGAATGAACGGATGCTGGATTTTATTTTAACACACACTCATTACAGCTTTTATATATTACACTACAGCTGTTTGTATGCAAAGTACTATACTATACAAATGACAGGTGACATTATATATATATATATATATATATATATATATAGCAGCAATCAATTAATGAGCTTTCACAAATCGATGGCATCCATATTTGACTTGACTTACTTGAAGAGATGTAAGATGATGTCTGAGAAATTAGCTAACACGGGGGTGTCTCCTAACACATGTATTCACCCTTGTCCCACAGTGGGTGGATTAATTGAGCCTATTCATCACAAAGACTGGATCAATTTACCCTTTGAGGACACCAGCACCCTTCATACAAAATTAAGTGAATCAAATTTATCCAACTCCTGTTTACTCTCTTCCCTCTCCCTCTCTCCCTTTCCACCTTGTGCTCTCTTTTTCCTTATCTGTCTTTTCACCTTTTTCTATATTCTTTTAAAAGCCTCAGGACGAGTGAGTGAGAGAGAGAGAGAGAGAGAGCGTGAGATATGTAAAAAAGAAAAAGAAAAAGAAGAAGCACTCACTGCCAGAGAGTGATGAGAAATCCACTCCAAACTAATGGAATACAAAGACAACGTCTCCCTAATTTTCAATCCAATTATCTTGTGATTAATGCTTTGGAGGGGGAGGGCTGGGGGGGGTTGTTCTTCAATGCGGTTGTCACTCACTTCACCTGATTAAATAGCCAGTGCTTTGCCAAAACAATCAGAGGCAGATTTGGTGCCACTGCGATTGTTACTCAAGAGGGGAACAACTGAGGAGAGAATCAGGCAGATTATAATTACATTGTTATGCAAATTACAGATATTGTCTGAGGTGGAAGGTCTGAGTGTGTAGGTGCATGTGGATCCAGCCCCTCCGCCTCACTCAGGCATTTCTTTTTCATTCCCTGTGACTTGTCAGATAGGAAGCAAGAGGGGCATTTATGGGAAACGTTTTGGACATTAGCCCCTGGATCATTATCAGCGAGACATACATTATTTTTGTTAGTTGTTGCTCATGTTGAACACGCATGGGTGAGCAATTTCCCGAGATAACAATATACAAACACAACATAATGATTCGCCCCCTGGTGATTATGTGCTGTGTTGTGAAGCAATTTTCTCAAGGTCTAACAGCAATGTGCATTGACTTTGCGGCGTCGAATCCAACTTGATTTGATTTGTGTAAAAAATTTAATTTCATGAGGTTTATGCGTACATACAGTATTTCTGTCTGCATTTCCTGTGGATGCGTATTTCTCTTGTGTGTTTGTTAGTATTGTATGACCTTGAGTTGTCTGGATTTGCTAGGTTTTGCTCACACACTAATCTCCAAGCTGTTTTTCAATGCCATGTTGCCTCAAGCAACAAAATGTCATATTGACATTGTGCAATGTCCTATTCTTTGATCTCTTTGATGCCGTGTTGTCTAGGCGAGGTTGGTAAAGGTGAGCTTATGTACTGTTTTTTTTCACTTCTCTGACTCTAATCCAAATGGACAGGGTAGATACAAACAGGGGAGTTATCAATGTGAAATTATAGGTGAGAGGCTTTGTTTCAAAGACCAAAGTTGCATTCAAGCCCCTGGGATCGAATCACGATCATCTGTTGTCATTGTGGATGAGGTTAGCAATTATCCTAATCAATACATCCAGTTCTGGGTGTCAATGCAGCTCCATGTAGGTTTAAGTTTGTTTTTTTCATAGTGGAGAGACAGACAGTATGCCAAAAATAGCAACGTTCATGTGTCCATGGCAAATGCACAAAGAAGACATTTTACTACATTTACTACATCTTACATTTTTAAAAACAATTCTCTTCAGAAAAAGGGTCTCCATTACTCAATATCATTTAACTTCATACAGCAACATTATCTTAGATTTCTTTCTTCATTTTCTGTCAAGAAAAGTCAACTCCAGATGCACTAAACATTCTTAACCATCCAAATCAGCAGGTGTGTTTAATGTTGAATTTCACTTGATTATAAATTGGAGATGTGTAACTGATTGTTTATTATTAGCATAGGTAACGCCCCCTAAACAATATATAACAGCAAAATTAAGAAAACATTGGTGAATCCCAGACAGGGTAGTAACAAAATAAGAGTACATTTTTTCTAATATCACTTCCTGCATGAGGCTGCCTGTGTGACTCCCTTATTCACAGTAATGTCTACTTGGTGCATGTCTGGAAGTTGTGAGCAGTTCGTTGATTGTCCCTCCTCAGACATTTTCATTTGAATAATTGTTTGAGGCCTAAGCAGTACAATTATCCAGTATTACAAAGGAAAAATACAAATTACTAGTCAGAAAAATATGACAACTTTTGTATTGATTTTTCTTACTTCCTACCCTGATAATCATCTTGGGAACCACTGCTCAGGATAATCCACACAAGTTTTTACGAGGACTGTGTGCACCTCGTGGCCAGATAAGAAAATATAGATATAGATAGAATGGGTTTGTAATTTGGGTTAACAGACCATTTAAGAACACTGTAACCACACATACACTCAGTTGTGTTTCCATCACTTTGAGGACATTACATTGCTACTTGCCTAACCCTGACCTTACACCAGGTCTTCACCCTAAAATATGGAATAATAATTTACGTTATGGGGACGTGCATTTTGTCCCCAAAAGGAAGGCGAGTCCCCACAATGTGACTGTGTAAACAGATGTCCCCACAACATCAGTAATACAGACAGACACACACACACACACACACATTCTGTTGGTGCCATGTTGCTTGTAATAATGAGTGTACATGTACATTCCCCCTGTTAAAACAACAAATGCAGACCACAGCATGCTGAAACATAGTTGGGACAAAGTGTAGACCACCTGAGCCAGCTGTAGTGGAAAACACAGAAGCACTGAGAATAAACAACGAGACAACACTGCAACCCCAATCAAGAGAAAGCAGCTCTAATGTAATGTTGTGGGATGTTTACATGCCTCGAGGCTGTGGTGAAGTGTCATTATATAGAGAGAGCACTTCATTCTTGAGCCAGGTTTAAGCGGAAAAAAATAGCAGACTATGAGGTTTGGCAAGGGCTTGTTGTGGCCGTAGGGCTGATTTTAACCGCTTTGATAGGTCGTGGATGCTGTATTGTTTTTATCCCATCAGTTGGAACTTACCATTAACACTAAATTTGTATTTTAAATTCAGTTTAGTTTATCCTAAGATAAAAAAAAACACTTTACCCATGAACTATTTTTCAATTTGAAAAGAAGAAGTGCACAAAACAGATGACTATGGTGTGTCTTAAGCATACTATGAACAATTAAGCCATACATTTTCATCTATAAAATACTTTTTGGGAGGTATAAATCTTGGCTTAAGTTAATTTTGAAATAACACATATTGTGCATGTAGAATCTCTTCATCTTCCTTCCTTGTATTATGCACTTTATTTAAGTAAAGAATTTTAATTAACCCTGCTGGTCCCTCCATTATATGACTTTGTGAAACCCTTTCTGGTGATTAGGCAATAGAAAGCACCTGTCAGCATTTATCCACTCATCCATCACACTGCTGTCAGGTGTTTTAATGACCTTTCATCCCCATCATGACTGAAACGTGCACAACCCCATGAATATTTCATGTACTGTACAGCCCAACATGTGTGTCTCAGGCTTCATGCCATCATCATTTAGGGTTTCAGTTATTTTTTTCTCCGTGGTGTATATGTCCAGTGGTGGAGTGTACAGTAACTACATTTACTCAAGTGCTGTACTTAAGTACAAATTCAAGGTACTTGTACTTTACTTGAATATTTCCATTATCTGCTACTTTCTACTTCTACTCCATTGTATCTCAGATATTGTACTTTTTACGCCACTACATGTATCTGATAACTTTAGTTATTTTGCAGATTCATTTTGTTAATACAAAATATAATCAACAAATATATTATGACATTGTACTTTTACTTCAGTAAGATGAGTACTCATCATGCAGAATAGTACATGAATGGTACAGGAGTACTTCTTCCACTACTGTATGTGTCTTTGCTCATTGAATAATAAATGTTGAAGCATTTGGTTGGGATCCACACAAATGTTTATTGTCTTATGATTTAAGAATGATAATGATCTTGTCAAATATCCAAGCATGATCTGGACAGCAGAATGACAAATTGACAAACAGAGCTCAGCAAGAAATGTAATCTAATTCAGTGAAGTGTATCAACTGTAGAAATAAATTATGTGACAACAGTGACATTTCATATCAAACCGAGGAGCCTGTATTTAATAAAAATCAGCTGGCTCACAAAGACAGATCTTTGCTGTCCAGTGCCAAGGCTGGCTGGCTGACTGTTATATGAAGGTACCTCTTGGCTGCATTGCAGATATAAAATTCATATTCTGTGGCTGAAGCTTGATCTTCCTCCTTTTCCCTGCAACAGGGCCTGAACAGAATGTAATCATCGGAGAAACAGGGGATCAGTCTTCTGCTCTACCTGCCACTCTGTATCTCTCTATTCCTAACTCCGGCTGCAGCAATTAAAGAAATATATCTGATGCTTGATATTACTGAGCTCACCTTAAAGTGCCTGTAAAACTAGGCAACTATCAGACGGTTTAAGAGCCAGAATTGAATTTCCCTTTTAGGGCAGAATATTATAGAATACTAGAAATATTTGCCATGGTGACAATTTTAGGATGATGAATCTTACAGCTCTAAAGGAACTCAAACATCTGTTCACATGTGGCATAAGAACAGATATAAAAATAACACATAGTGCGCCTAATAAATGAAAATCTTTAGGCTACAGTCTCAAGCTGGTGTCATACACCATTCATAGCTATACCTACAAAAACTAATGCAATTATGTGTAATTTGTGTATATCACACAGAATCAATTTGTATGTAATTGACGTAATTATTAACTAGAAATATATAAATAGTGACGAAGTCGCATAGGGAGGAGGTCTAGTTGGATGGGTGGGTCAAAGAATACCGGACTTTCGCCCAGGAGACCGACGTTGATTTATTTGTCACGCAAGTTACGTTCAAGTAACGCCACTTCCAGAGTTATTTTAAGCCAAACCATGATCTTTTCCTAAGCCTAACTAAGTAGCTTTCTTGCCTAATCCTAACCAAGTCGATCTTTTCCTAAGCCTACCTAAGTCGTTTTATTGCCTAAACCTAACGAAGTTGTTTCCTGTGAACTACCTTTAGGACCTAACGATTTAAATAAGGGCTATTCAAGTGTTTATACTGGGAAGTTAATATACCTAAAAAATAATTATTATTAATTATGTGTTACAGATGTCTCTTTACCAATGTTAGTCTATGGGAACAAGTATTTTTGGGCCCAATGGCATCACATGACAGACACAACGTTGTAGTACCACCGTTTGGCCACTAAAAAGATTTGCTTCACAGCCCGGCGCTCTTCCTGTGGGCTTGTAACCAAGTCGATCTTTTCCTAAACCTAACTAAGTAGTTTTCTTGCCTAAACCTAAAGAAGTTTTTCCCCATGAAGACGGAAATGTATTTTGAAAAGACTGTATGCATGTAACGAGTGGAAATTGACACATGTTGCTGGACATTTGTAGGAAAACAAAGAAAAAAGGAGGAATAACTTTTTCGTACGATATACAAACTGTTGTATGAGAATACGTTGACCGTGTACAGTAACTTATCTTGTAAAATCTGTCTGGAAGTGTTGTGTGAATTAGTTAACTTTATTTCCAGATGTAGAAAGCACAAGCCAGGAGTATTACTGTCAGAAGAAGTAAATACCTTGCACCTTGTTGTTCTGCTGAAATACCACAATCACTTGAGGTTGTTTAGCACTCAGCAGTTGCTCAAACAAGCACTTTTGGCTTTTCAGTGTGTGGGCTGAAATGAGCTGAAGCCAGCTCTCCAATGGGGGATAATAAAAAAAAAAGAGTAGTTTGACCCTGTTTCCTCTAATATGTTTATTTATGTATCCTTCGTGCATGTGTGTTGTACAACACAGTGAGGCAAGTGAGAGTAAGAACAAAAAGTAAATAAAGGAAAAGATGACTGACTGAGTGAGCTAAGTGGCTGAGCGATCAACCGAGCAATTGAATGAGTAATTCAACAAGAGTGTGAGCTGGGGGACTGATCAGCCGACTGACTGACAGCGAGACAGCTGAATGATTGTCTGAGTGACTGATGTCCAGGTAAAGCTTTACTGGTTCTTAGCATACTAATCATGACATTGCACAGGCGGGAAGGGAGGGTGAAAGTGAGAATGGAGGAGTGAAAAAGAGAGAGAAATAGAAACAGAGATGGAATAGCAGCAGGTGAGCAGAGGGAGCTGCGTGAGGCTTCGCTGGAGTGCAGTTCCAGGTTGCTCCAGATAAGACTCAAACAGGAAATTGCAATATGGAGGCACGGTCTCTCAAGTGGAATACTAAGAGACTCTCTCTCTGTCTCTCTCTCTCCCTCCATAAGTCTTCAGTAGAGGACAGTATGCCATTGAAATCCTTAAGACATTTGCTTTATGAGTACTACCATGGCACTAAACTTTGTAATAGTCATATTAAACTGTGTAATTGCTCTAATTATGAAGTCTTACTGTCTCTCTATCTGCTACAGAGGACTGCACATAGCCAGCAGGATGTATTTCAAATTCCAATAGGAAAATACTTGAACATAATGGGAAAGAGAATTTATTATATATATAAATATATTCATAGATATTTACAACAACAAATGTTTGTGTTCAAGATTGCGCACTAAAACAACTAAATAGACAAAGATTTATAAAATGACTATATTTCTATATTTTTCTACATAAATCTTTCTTTCTGCTTCTATTAGGCTTCAAAGGACACACTTTAATTCCAGCAGATCTGCAGAATAGCCAGCAGGGGGGAGTGCTGATCTCTGCTAAATGTGACAGAAAACACACACACACACACACACACATGCACTCACAAAATCATGTATTCGTTCCATAGCTCATTTTGAGAAAGACTACTTACAACCATATGCTACAGTGTAAGCCTTGAACTTAATGTTTTATATTTCTTGGCCAGTTCCACCTCCCACAGGAGCAGGCCCGTCATCAGAGAGGGGAGTGTGGGGTCAAAGGGTACAGATGACTCTAGCCCAAGGCCCAAGGGGGGTCATGCAAAGGTCTACAGTTGACCCTTAAATGGAATGAAGTACAACAGCTTACTGAATTGTATCATTGACAATACAAGTTATATGTTTTCACACGATAAATAAATGTATGGTTATTATTAAAACACATTTAACTACTGGGCGTCAGATGTGGAAAACACACATGTGCCGCTAATGTAAAGATGTAAAGGGAACTGTTCAAGTCAATATGCCTCGCCAAAAAATCTGGGCAGAGTTTGCTGACCAAACAGCCGGCTACTTTATTGTATACATTTTTGATTGTTATAAAATGTTTCTGATTAACCAGTTGTGATTAGCTAAAATGTACGAATTAACTCTATTTACAACATGACACACATGCTAATTTTCGCCCCGTTTCAATCACAATACTATGTGACACATGTTGAAGTGAATATATAATAAATAAAATCAACAGGGATTTGGACGATTATTATGATTTAATAATGTACAAGGGATGCGCGCTGGTGCAGTGGTTAGCACTGTCACCTCACTGCATGTTCTCCCCGTGTTAGCGTGGGCTTTCTTCAGTTTCCTCCCACAGTCCAAAGACATGCAGGTTAGGTTCATTGTTGACACTAAATTGCCCATAGGTGTGAATGTGAGCGTGATAGTCTGGCGACCTGTACAGGGTGTATTCCACCTTCGCCCAATGTCGGCTGGGATCGGCTGACTGCTAGATACCGCCAGATCCTATACACAATACACCTTTAATTTCTTAAAAGAGTGGAATAGGGTAACTAAAAATCCATGCTTCTCTAACAAAACGCTAGAGTTATTGACGGCGCAATAATTACAAACAGGGACAATCTCCCTTGTTTGAGGTCTTGATTGGCTACTCAGACAATCACTCATGAATCCCATTGTTTTATTGGTATAGGACGCTATCTTTTGCGCCCTTTTTACACCCATTTACTTGTATTAGATGGAGGCTAAACTAAGGTATCCTCTTGCTTCAAGACTCCTCTTATATTGACCATTCCTGCTTGAGACTAGACCACTCAGCTTCAAATAGGTCAATGAGCGTTAGACCTTGAGCTCACAGTTGGGAAGCTGCACATAGAGAGGGAAGAGCGACAGAGGGAGAGAGAACAACACAAACCATAAGAAAACACTACCCCTTTGGCTGGCAACACAGTTGTTTGTTATAATTAATGTGACTTGACTGAAGGTGGACAATACAGATAACAAAAAAAACAGCAAAACAAAAACAACTCCCTTCCAAAAGAACCACTTTCTCATTCTCAACTCAGAATTTTATATTCAAGGAAAAAAAACATTTCATTAAGTTATCAGCACTTCATTTGAGAACTTTATAGAGAGACGACAGCACTGCAGCTGGTCTCCCGATGACCATGGGAGTGTGTGGGGGTGTGGGGGGTGAGCGCTTAGTTAGCCAAGAAGCTAAGCTATGCTAAGCAAGGCTAGGCAAACAAAGACAAGGCTAAGTGCTGGTGTCTGAACTGGCTGTTCAGTAGCAGAAGTCCTCCAGGTCAAACATGCTGCAGGCCCTGTGACAGCACTGCTCCAAAATGTCTCGCTCCGCCATCATCTCCATCTGGTCCTTGAAGGCAAACTTGGCAGCCTCATTCTCGCCCCCTGCTGATGCTGCTCTGGCGGAGAAAACCTGATGGGACAGACAGTTAAGGGCAAAAGTCATCATGCTGTCCCCCAGGGAAATTGGAGCGTCAACCGCTTCATTCCCTTCATTCTGGTAATTGTTATGCACCAATTTGGGCTTTTTCTGCATCCATTATGATGGAAATGTCTTTTTTTTACGTAAAGGAAAACTCTAAATTCAGGCGCCAGGTACACATGACGGACAATTAGAGGAGGTCAAAGGGGAAGAAGAGCAGCTAAGGTAGAAAATAAGATTTGGAGTTATGGATCACGAAGGATGAACTAAAGAGGAAGCGGGAGTTGGACAGCAGCTCACCTGTAGAGTCAGAGAAGGAGGAAGAGGAGAACATAAAGGTGTATAGATGAGATAACGAAGGGGTCGATGTGTTGTTGGAAGTAGATAGGATTAGTGGAGGAAGAGTGCAACTTGTAGAGTTGGAGGAGTAGAAAGAGAAAGAGAAGATGAATATCTCATTCCAAAATCCAAAATCCGTGGGCATTAAAATGCTGCTAAAACAGCTCCCTGTCCTCCCTGGATGGCTTTCCTCAATATTTTGTGAATCTGGCTCCAGGCATCTGCTCCCAGGCCAGTCAAGCCAAACTGGGGAAAACATTTCTTTATGAAGATTACTTTGTGCTTGGGGGTATTGTCATGTTGAAACAAGAAAGGGCCTTCCACAAACTCTTGCTGTATGCTTGATTGTATGCACCAGTTAACAATGTCTCTGGCTGAGGTCGCCAAACACACAATTAGATGGGTGGAATAATATGCAGCAGTAATAACCCCTTTGCAACACTTATTTTGTATCAAACTCGCTAACCTTAACAGTATCAAGACCTATAATGGCCTCCTTATTTCTGCTGTCACACAAATGAACTGACAGACTAGATGATAGAAAGATGATGCCCATATCTACCACATCCTCTTCCTCATGCGGTGTTTGCTGTTATTCACATTTCCTGGTTCATGATTATGTAATTAGAAAACAAATTCATTTGGTGTGATATACATAAAATTGCAGAGCATTACTTTTCGTAGGTAAGCTATGAACGGTGTATGCGACCAGCCTGTTCACTTACTGGCAGTTGCGTTAACTGTGGGTAGCGTGTTTAACCTGCGGCGGTGGGGGTGCCGAAAAAAGTTCAAACAGAATCAACTTTTGGAGAAACGCAACCTGACGTCACGCTGCGGTGACCAATCACATAAGCGGCAATCCAGATCTGTACAACCCAGCCAATGAGGGAACAAAAGACGTTAATCGTTGTGCAGTAGCTTGGTGTTAATGGGCCATTAAGTGACACTCCCACACCACCGCACAACCCTGCGCTAATCGCCGCAACGCCTGATTTGGTGTGAATGCAGCCTTATAGTCCACAGAGGGAGGAAGGTTTCTCAATTATCATCTTAGCTGGTTGAAGCTTAAGCTGCACAATATTGTGGCAGAAACACTTTTGGGTGGTTCTATGAACTGTTCACTTTATTCTTCATCACGGTGTAACTCACCGTGGGGTGGATGGGGAGTTCTACCCATATGAGCTTTTCTGCCATTGTTTTTGGACTTCTCTCACCAGGGACCCCAGATCCATCATTGTGACAAAGCTGAGGCAGCAGCGTCAAGCATGACACTCATATTGTGTTGTTATATTGAAACTGACAGCACATCCTAAGGTAGACACATTTCCAGACAACTAAGGTTGCTCGTCTATTTCTTTGGAACTTCAGGGACTCTTATATTAAAACCTTTCGACACATAGAAGACTCATAACAACGTTGCTCATATAAATGATAAGGTATGTACATATAATGCATAAGCAGAGATATGTAAATGTGACACATGTGGAATATGACAACTAGAACCATGGCAATAATTCAATTAATAGATTATAATTTTCATATGTCGGCTTTAGTCATGACAAGATTGGAATAAAATGGTGGGAGGACAAGGGAGGGATTACTGAAACAACATTATGATGTGGAAATAGATTCTTATAATCAAGGTCAATATATTATAAGCAGGGTAAGAGGCTTTGTCAATCCACAAAAAAAATAGAGGAAAGGGGCGACATCAAAATCTTAGTGCCGGCCCTGTCCATGTGGATTACCGAACCCTTGAAGGATTACGGCATCAGCTCCATGTCGATTCCCTTGGTAAAGGTGGGGATAAAGGCTCCTTGGTCTGCTCTCTTGTTTCTGATCTTACTGAGCTTCTTGCCCACCTGGAGGGCTTAGATGTTGTAAAAGGCACTTAAAGAGTCTAAAAAAGGTAACTGTTGCTAGACAGATCCAGTTTGAAAAGGCTCTGTAGTGCAAGTGTAAGGTAGCATCATCCATTTAATTGTAAACCCAGTATGAGAATTACAGGGGTTCTGTTGAGACACAGCGGGACTCTAAAATCTAAAAAATGGCTCAGCATGAGCATCTCAAAGGTGTTTAGGATGAGCGATGCTAGTGGTGGAAGCTAAGTTATAATAAAGTTTTATATATAACAATTATAGTAATTGTAGTAGATGTTGATTTCACATTTTATAACACTACATTTGCATGTCCTTTCCTTTTTGATTAATTCGGGCCCAGACATTAGGTCCCTATAGTCTACATTTTGTTGTGGCAGGCAAATGCATTCATTCTCCCATTGGGCAGAGACAGTAAATGGACGCTGAGATGAAAATGATGGCTATAAAATTTTTGGTGCCAATCCAGCTGCCACCTGCTGATCAGGTAGGAGAATTCATTGAGGCAGCATGGACAGAGCCCAAGCAAGCTCAACCATCCAACTGCATCTTCACTCAAATGGACCGAGGAGAGATTTTAAAGCTACTACAAGGAACATTTAACTGGCTATGAAAAAGTCTATATTTAATACTGATGCCTCTATATGACCTACGTAAGCAAACAAGACCATCAGCTAGAATATTGACTATTTCTATATAGTTATTCTTAATGCGTGTCATTGTACCCGATTTCACGCAAAATCAGACAAAACGGCATGCAGGTTCAACAGAAAATCCTTCAGCTCTGGAACCAGAACCTGTACGGGGGAAGACTGTCAGACCATGCTGCAGTAAAATGAGAGGTTTTCTAAAGGGAATCTGGTACTCGGAAACACTACCACTTTTGTCCACAGGGACCGCCAAAATCAACACAGGTAGCTTTAATTTGGCACAACATCAATTCACTGGCAATATACACGCCAACCTTTTCCTCCCAGGATGGATGGTCTAGTCTAATAATAGGCAACATTTATAATATTATATTACATCCCTCTCAACAATAGTGGTAAACAACATCTGTGTCCCTTCAACTGAAGACATCAACTAAGTGAATGATAAATGGACACTTTTCTACCTTAAGGCTGGCCCACACTAAAAGATTCTTCAAATCTTAACAGATGTTGAAAATGTGAGAGACCTCACACATAACGACACGTTATGTTCAATTTAACAGTTTTGTTCCTATAGCATGTGGTGACCATCTTACTACTACTTTATGCTTCGCGTCAGCTTAGTTCTCAATTGGCTATCGTTCTTTCCCACGTGACTGCATCATCGGCTGTCCTCGGGGTTTCCCACACAACAGGATATCCGATCGTGTATTGAACATGTTTAATATTGTCGATTTGAAATTGGTGCGGCCAGGATGGACTTCCGAGCCCACCAGGGGATGTAAAAAACACTCTTAACATACCTCACACCACAGGACTATCTGGAACGATAATCTTTAGAACCATCAAAACATCTGGGTTTTGCTTACGATTGTCAGGAGGGGAAATCAGGGCCAAAATCGGCTTAATTATTGTGTGTAGACATTTACTCATTTACCCATTCATATACTGATAGTGGTGGTGCTACCATGCAAGGCCCTGGTCTGGCCATAGGGACCAATTTGGGGTTCAGTGTCTTGCTCAAGGGCACTTCAACATGTGGGCAGGAGGAGGTGGGGGAATGAATTACTTGCAATTACTGTAATGGACGACGCGGTCCACCTCCTGAGCCACAGCATTATGTCTCGTGTTCCTCATAGTGAGGCAGATAAATAACCTTGCTAAGGGCGTTACTGCCACTACGGACTGGGTTCTGTTGGATTAATGCAAATTTAGCCAGGTGTGACTGGAGTGATAGAGAAGATCTCCTTGGTGCCCAGTCTCTGCACATGTTTTGTTGGCCTCCATCTCAGATTCAAAACAATGCTTTCAGTAGCTCAAGTGGAGAACAAGCAAGACTGTGTTGACATCCAGGCCCCCAGCGCACAAAGGTATGGCACACACAGTATCAGCCAATCTGTACCTTAATGTGCTTGTGCATGGGCTATTTATGTCACCTACTCAAGAGCACAACAGCAGTGATTTGATGCTGCTGCGCTCAAGTTAAACTCAACTGTCAAACTTGCTCTGTTAGTTAAGGATAGGGCCCACTTACTGTACACACATGACGGATTATACTACTACTTCTACTACTACTACTACAATAAACCCAAAGGGTAACATAAAAAAAACTGGGAACACAAGAGTAACACAAAATTGTTCCTGACAAGTCCCACGCTCCTGTTCCTGATGAAAAAAGTAGAAAAACAAACTAATTTGCATTGTATTCTCAAATTTAGAGATAAGAACAAAGGCATGTATTAATGGATTTATTATCTCAACTGCACAAATTCCTGTTTTTTGGCCTATTGAGTCTTACGTGTGTGTGAATGATTTAGGAAGACACAATATGTGCATCTCAGGTGAGATGACACAGACTGGAACATCATTACTTTTTTATATATGAATGCATTATATCAAGAACTCTAAGGGAGATATAAACTCGAGCTATTTTGCGCTTTTGCACCAGCATCGAGTTGCACTAGAGGGATTGTCCTGTAGCTCAATCATTTATGTCAGTCGGAAGTGATAGTACAACATTTTGGCTAGCCAAATGACTTCCTAATACATTATGGATTGCCTCATCAACCAAAAAAATCCTCCTCCTCATCATCATCAGGGAAATGTAAAATATGACGTGTATCTAACATTAGCCAAAAAATCTAATCATGGCGTTTTCCCTTAACCTAACTAAGTAGTTTTCTCTCCTGAACCTAAATCAGTGGCTTTGTTGCCCCCTGCTGGACTGCACGTTAATACAGGCGTGTAATATTCTCTGCGAGGCAAAACGTGACACTGACACGCTATCCTCTAGTGCAGGGGTTCTCAACCTTTTGTAACTTGAGGCCCACTTCTGATTGTTAAAAAAATTCTGGGGACTACCTTTCCCAAATAAATGACAAACTGGGCTATAAATATGTGTTATGCCACCGTCAGGTGTAATGACCCACACAAATATTCAGCTTACCCTCATCCATCACTCACTGCCATTATGAATCCAAAGTAATCAGGGTCATATTTCCTCACCACACACTTTGGAGCTTTTACTGGTGCAGGGTTGTCTCCAACATTACAAAACGTTACATTTTGTGTAACTGCATCCGAGACATGTATGTCTATAACGGGGAGACTCGTGGGTACCCATAAAATCCATTTTCATTCACATATCTTGAGGTCAGAGGTCAAGGGACCCTTTTGAAAATGGCCATGCCAGTTTTTACTCGCCAAAATTTAGCGTAGGTTTTGAGCGTTATTGAGCCTCCTTCCCGACAAGCTAATATGACATGGTTGGTACCAATGGATTCCTTGGGTTTTTAAGTTTCATACCAGTATACCAGTATCTTCACTCTAGCTCTAAAACTGAGCCCGCTACAACCACTGAAATACAGAATAGCAGGTTAATCATTTGGCAGTACCTTCACGGCCCACTAGGTGGCACTCTGAGGCCCACCAGTGGGCCCTGGCCCAGTGGTTGAGAATAGCTGCTCTAGTGGACAGGCGGGTCTATTATACGCTTTGGCATGATACCGGGTTGTGAAGGCCCGTTTCTGAGATGACAAATTAGTTCACTATGACTTCACAAGGCCTTTAAAGGTTTGATGAACATCTTAAGGATAATAACTTTAAATACAATGTGTTTTGCCCTGATGGAAATCTTTTCTACCTTAGAACTTTTTGTTCCGTTATTGAAACTGTAAGGGATGTGAAAGATAGCTAGAGAATTGGAGAGAGGGGGTGGGAAGAAAGCAGACCAACCTTATTTCACCCACAACCAAGATGCACTAAGCACTTATAGTCAGTTTCCATGGTTTTATCTGTTACAGTGGTTATTTTAAAAGCCTTGTGCACAATATATACGTTCTGATTCATTGGACTATCATTTTCACGTTGCTTTTAGCACGACACAAAGGACACTTTCCTTTCAAAAGCTATAGTCACTCACATTATGTCAGCCACTTACAGATCCGTTGTCTGTCTGGTGAGTCTGTCTCATGGGTTCTTGAGCTAGCAAAGCTTAGATAATGCTATGTTGCGCACATTAAGACTGGAATAGATTTACTCATATACACGGCATTTTAGGCAATTAGATGACATCTGTCCAGAGGAATGAGTGAGCCAGCAGCAGGCGTTCACTGATTTCCTCATGATGATGGGGAAATGAGCTGCAGCTTGAATCGAGTGAGCCTCTGAAACTAATTTGGGTTCATTCTGGTCATCTTGTTCAGTCACTGATTTGTTAAATATGAGGCCTGCAGATTCACACATTGCAACTCTATCTGTAAGACAACACTACCTAGTGCATGGATAAATTAGTATTGGCAATTTGTTGTTAAAGCATGTGCCACGGACTCTGGAAAGCATACACGTACAGTTCTCATTCAGAACACAATCTTCATTTCATTATGCAGTGTTCAGTGGCACTGCTGCGATACACAGCTCCCTAAGTCATTTTGATTCCAAATGGATTCCAAGCAGTAATGTTACATTTATTCTGAGACACAATGTTTTTCTCCATGACGTGAGGTTTTTGCAAAACTGCTTGAACAAGGACGCCCATCTAAACATACTCAATAGACACACATCCACACAGACACGCGCAAGCAAATGTCAAAGCCAATTGCACGTCTACCGCGAAACCAAGAAGCAGCTCCGAAATAGACTGAAAATGGCAGCTGCTATGAATAATGCACAGGCCCGCAAATAGGTGAGGATTGATTTAAATGTATTACTTGTTGCAAAGTGATTTGATACCATCGCACATTCTCTGAATTGCTCAACTGCGCGAGAGCACATGGGGCACAGAGGCGGGCCTTTGAATAATTATGTGACATTATATGGAAATGGAAACTGCAAATAGCCACAAAAAAAAAAGCCACTGAATTGATGTCTTGTATATGACGTGACTGTAATTGTGATTATATTTTAATGTACTAAGGAAAGCAAAGGAATCCTGAAGGCAAAGGATAAACAAATAACCTAAATATGTTCTACAATTATCCAACTCAATACGACTGTCAATGTGTACAGCCTTTCAGCTGTATTGTTCTCATTATCGTCATTAGATTATTACAGGATGTTCGGGACATGTCTGTATGTCAATCCTAGCTAATAGCTAACGAACCAAAAGCTATGCTGAAAGCAAAGTGAGCAACTAGCAGTTGTTAACAGTTAACACTGTGTGCTAATAGTGTAACTTTGTTAAATATTACATCTTAGCCGTATTATATGTGTCTTCTTCACTCATACTAATTGTGGTTCATCCTTGTTGGGTCACTGTCACGACCTGTCTCTGAAGCCATGACAAAAGAGATAGAGATGCAGGCTGAAGGCAAATAAGTAATTTATTTAACTCGAAATGATAAAAGCAACCTAAAATCAACTAAGAAAACAATGAGATGTATCAACGAGTATCAGTAAAGTCAGTGGCGAGGGTGCGTGTATGCATGAGTGCTGTGTGACATAAAGATGTTGCATGGGTGAAAACAAAACAACAATGCACAGGTGAGAAGGGGGACTTGCGACCATAAAGGTGGAGCTTTATAGTAGGAGAGCACCAGGCCCAGGTGCCTCCAATTAGGGCCATCAACACCTCTAGGTAAACTACCTGCTGCATTAAAGGAACACAAGCACAGTTAGTGAACACACCAGGGGGTCGTCACAGTCACTATCTGAGGGACTGGTAATGCTAGGGTGACCATGTTTTCAACCCCCAAAACCGGGGCCCTTAAAGAGGCCCTATTATGTTTTTTTTTTTTTTTGCTTTTTCCCTTTCCTTTAGTGTGCTATATAGTTATTTTGTGCACGTAAAAGGTCTGCAAAGTTACAAAGCCCAATGTCATTTGCATAAAATCTCCCCAGCGGCTAGTTTGGTACGCCCTCAAACAAAGCTAATTAGAGTGGAGCTGGAGCAGAGGCCGAAGAGTTTGGTTCGGTTGACCTATCGGGGCAGGATCTCAAACAGAGTGTTTAGACAGAGGGTGAAAAGAGGTACTGCAGCACAGCCGGTATGAGAAAATAAAGTGTTTTTTGAACATTAAAGCATGTAAACACCCAACGAAGAAGAAACCCAAAATACAAGTATTAACCTGAAAATATGCATAATGAGTTATCTTTAATCAATAATGAAAATAATCATTACTTGTAGCCCAACTAATAAAGTTGTAATTCCTGAGGCTAGAGTAATTGTAATGTTAAAAAATATTAAATGTATTTTAGGATAAATGTAATTTCAAATCTCTGAATTTGAGTTTCATTTTGTGGATTGTGTCTCACGCTGAGGTCACAATTTCCTGTTTGGGAATCTTAAATAGAAATCCAGAAGTCTTTTATCTCCTCTCATTCTGGCTACTGGGTGCTTGTAACATGACTGGCTGAAACAATTAATTCCAGCAGTGTCCTGTCTGTTGCAATAAAAGCTCAGTTCAGTGATGTGCATGGTTTAATTACACTTAGAGGTAGGAAGGTATGAATAGAGTATTAGTGTATCTTTGCTTGAGAGAAAAGTAGTTGGGGGAGAGGGCAGTAGTACCTATTGAACCAACAGCATTCACATGCACCGATGAGGGTGGAAGGTTATAATAAATGTAATCGGCAATCAGCAGTTTGTAGACCTCTACAGAATTATTTTGGACATTCAAGAAGAAAATAGAGTTCAGGAATTAAATTACCTCACTTTCCCCCTTTTGTATTGGGGAACACTCAAGGTTGCACTCTCTGATTCCACTGAATTGCTTCCTCATACTGATTCAGGAACCATAAAGCTGTCTCTTGAATTCATTGTAGAGAGCCATGGTGGCAAACAGCAATAAGGTTGCTAAAGGAGCATAACATTGCCATGAACTGTTGTGTACATTGGGGCATACAGCATGAACCAAACACCTATACATCACAAGAGGGACCTGCCAACAGAACCCCTGAGGCTCAAAATCTTGTTTAAGCAAACTACTGTTATTGAGCTTTTCAGTGCTGTCATCCATATAATTTCTCCACAGTTTCTGTGCCAACCAGGCTTTTCTTTAATACAGAGTATTGTGAAGTGTGTAATCCAAATTCAAGGCCTTGTGCCCCACATATAGTGACAAAATGCATACACTTTAAGAATGAAAAAACAGCACTTTTGCTCTTATAGCTAAGTTTTTTTGTTCCTTTTCAGACATGATAGCAATAAATACATGAATCTTTCAATCACTACTTACAACTGGATCAATCTAGTTTGCATTTAAGAGCATAGCCTTAGAGGTCTTTATCTGCCCTTTTGGTGCCTAGTAACCAAGATCCAACCCAGGGCCCGGGTAGGGCCGGTACCAAATTATATTTAGTGCAACAAACACAGGGCTTTCATCCAGTTTGTGTCCCGTGCATTACGTTTCACTTTCACTTTACAATCAGCTGTTCGTTGGTGTCCCGTGTTCCCAACGTCAAGTCACATTAGCACTGTAAAAACTTAGTAATTTTAAGTCCAATATTGTTGTTTTTTTCTTAAAGTGTTTTTGTTTAATTCACACCATTAAGCATGTGTATACTGCGAACGAAAAGTGACGCTGAGGTGTCTGACAAAGCGTCAGTATGTGATGAATTGGGAAAAGAACGTGTTGAAATGACCCACGCTCAAAGCTCATTAGCTTAAGCTTAAATGTTGCTGTCTTTACCTACAGTTTACTACTGATGCATTCATTTAGAACGGCAATCAATCACTTACATCATAGATGCTACCTCCCGACACCTTTGCTACAAAGGTACATATTGTTTCTGGACGATCACTATGTATATTACATGTGGTTTTCTGACATCTCAAGCACAATAGCTCACGTGATTTCTTTCTTATTGATAACATTTTTATGTAGACGAATATTTAAAAGAAAACAAACAAACATCTACAGAGCTATCAAAAAGGTGCCGAATAAGTATGGCTTTTCCTGAAAAAAAAAAAAGGATGATTGTGGATTAATCATTTAAAAAATTCTGGCGGGTCCAAAATGAATGTTTTGTTTATCTCTGTGGAAGATATCTGACATTTAGTTCCCACTTCTAACAAGGCTTGTGAGCCAATAGTTAAACGACGCTGGTATCACGTGTGTTAGCCCTGCTGAGACCTGTCCCAAGTGATATAGCTATGTAGAACTGGCGTATATATACATCATGATACAGCACAGTGTATATGAGCTGTGCACATCCCTGTGTAAAGCGATTGTTACTCTTGGCCAGAGCTCCAGAGTGAGTGAGCATTAGTCATGTCCTTGGACTGTGCTGCCTGAGTTGAAAAGTTGTGTTGTGCGGCTGTGAGTTGAAAGGCAGTGAGAGCCCTTGAGCAGGAAATGCTGTAATAGATATGAGAGTGTGGGGCCCAAATTCAATACTATTGTCATGGTGTGTGTGCGTGTGTATTTGTGTCTATATGTGCACATGTTTTCGTGTGCTTGTACGTGTATCCATGTGCCTGCTTCCTTGGCAGAGACCAGCTGCTCACAGCAGCTACATCAATGGCTGCAGGCACGTAATTCTTCACATCAGCAATTCTTACGGATGGAAAATGGAAATGAAAAAAGCCCCTGGAACAGCATTTGTTACGCATCACATATGGTTGTGTATTTTTATATACAAATGTTTCAAAAGTTGTTATTTTATTTTTTTTTAGAACTTGGTCAGCTGTGAATGTAAATGTGTAGCTTTACACCTTTGCCTTACGGTGTCACTTCACTGTCACAGCTGATAATGATGTATTGTGAGGCAGAGTGCTGTGAACATGAGCTGCTGAACATCTTACCAGCCAACCTACAAAATCACAGTCCCATACAACTAAACTGCATTCTCAATTACGTTTCGAAGAAAACGTATTTTCTCCCGGATTACGATCACAGTTTTAAACAGTTTTAAACAAAAAAAACACACACAATAAAATAGCATAGTTAGGTTTAGGCAACAAAACTACTTGGTTAGGTTTAGTTAAAAAAACATCATGGTTTGTCTTAGAATGACTGTGTTGTCTAACTTTGTTGCTCGTTATACTCGTTATTATTCAATAACGTTATTATTCATTAATGTTATTATTTCACATAACTTTCATTAACAGTTACTCAATATACTATCCGATCCGTCAAAGACAATGCGACAAAAATATGTTTCCTTCCAAACGTTATTGAAAATGCAGTTTAGTTGTATGGGAACGTAATTTTTAGGAGACAAGGCTGCACTGGCATTGCTTTGAAAACAACATAACTCCCCACATTTTGTGCATCCTCATGCAACTGTGGGTTGGCTGTTGTCTACACCCATACTTTGTCCATATAATCACTGGTATTGGAGCCCTGTTTAGTCCAGCATTCACAAGAATTGTGTCCCTGATTTTTGTTTTTCCAAAATTATTTTTTTAGTCTTGTTTGGTCAAGTATACTCTGGGATTTTAACCCTTGTTGGGACACATTTTAACTGCTGAATAGGTCCAGCTTGTACTGTTGCTATCTTATGTTATCTTTGGTCTAAACCTTTGCTGCCTTTTTTATTTACGTCATACTGCCCCATGTGGACAAGAACAAAAAAACACTACGTATTTACTGTGTACTGTGTTTCTCTTTCACTTTTTACAATACGTCGCCACACTTGCGTAGCACTTTCCCTGTGCGTTTACTGTTGCCGTGGATAGGTTCACATTGTAATCAATGGAAAGCCCAGTGCGTTGCATATCAGTGCTAAAGGGTGCCTTCTGCGGCGGTATTGAACGCCGACGGCCGAGAAAAAGCGTTGTTATTTGACACCGTGGGAATGAAAACGGGCTGCGCAGTCACATCAGATTACTTAATTAGAAGACCACACATACAGTATGTTCATGCCTCAAATTCATCCCATTTTTCATACTTGAACACAACTGAAAAATAATGCAATCAAAAACACTTCCACAGAATTTGTTTGAATATTTTTTTTTTTATCAGAGATTATTTATAGGGGTAAAGTTATGTTTCCACTCCGTTTCCCCTCAGCACCCTCCTTCCAAATGACAAGTGAAGAATAAACATTTTATTCAAATGCCTTGAAACTGGCAGAATACTTTTTTCAACATCTGACACCCACTAGAATTCAGGATAACATTATCTGTTTCAGGCATTTCAGTGAGGTCTCGTCTTCTTCTCCACAAACAAAAATGCGAGACAGCCAGCGCATCGCTAAGCATTGTTAATTGGAGCCGGACCATTTGGGAAAGACCCAAGCAATTACCTTTCCAGGTGAGTAGGTGAGTGGCAGCATAATGTGATAATAAGGCAGCTGCAGTGTAAATATGCAGGAAAGGGGA
Source organism: Sebastes umbrosus (assembly GCF_015220745.1). Lineage (NCBI taxonomy): Eukaryota > Metazoa > Chordata > Actinopteri > Perciformes > Sebastidae > Sebastes > Sebastes umbrosus. The sequence continues at coordinate 9,254,707 of NC_051285.1, forward strand.
AGCGTCATTTCCAACTGTCTAACCATTTCCAACTAAAAGCAAATATTCAAAGTTGTTTCACACAAAAGCATGGAGCTTCACAATCCATAAATGTCTCATCCCACATGTCCCATTTTTAGTCATAATTGACTTTTTTATTGTTTCAAAAATTCCTCCATGACTGCTTCAAGCTGCAGTTTGTATGGGCAACAACAAAGGAGCAGAAGAGAGGGGGAACTGTAATGTTAAGTCTATATGACAGTTTTAGTTTTTGGTCCATTCTGTGGTGTTTTGATGTTGCATGATATAGTCTCACCCCTCATACAGTTCAACTGACAACCATTAAAACACACCCAACAATGTGTTGGCACCGTGATCAGGTATACAGAAATGGTTCTGACTTGGCCACAGAGTGTAAACTGCTGCGTCTGGAAAAGGAAACTGGGCATGACATCGACCGTGCCACAATCAATCTATTTTGAGCCTCGCTGTGATAAAGAGTATACAGTGAGCTTTCTCTGAAGTTGGTGGCAAGTGGCTCAAAGTATCACTGCCTCCTGTCTGACACAAATGAATTGCTTTCACTTATGCCCTGGCAGTTTAGAAAATGAGATTTGTACCTCTGCTTCTCTTGCTAGCCTCATAAAGATGAAAAAGTGTTTCTTTACAGTACAGTGGGAGATGTTTGTAGAGTGATTCATATTAATAACCATTCAACTGGATCTGCGGACATTCATAGGATGAATAAAAAAGAACAGGATGATAATCAAAGAAAACAGGGTTGTTATCCCTAACCATATCTCGGTACAAAAAGCAATTGGAAATCTGCTCCCCTGTTTGTTTTAAAGTGCTGGAACAGTCAGCCCCATTTAAAGGCCAGGACAGCTGATTGCAACGCCACCTGCACAGAGTGTGGAGAGGACTATTTACCGACGTCAGGTTCCATTTGCCTCATGGGCACCGGCGACGGGCCACGAGGACAGCTGACCTCAATAGTCAAATGGAGGGTGCAGCGAGAGCGGCTGCTTGTTGACTGGAAGTGCGGATCGCTACAAGTGGGTGAGCACACACATCGTTTGGTAAGCACATACAAAGACGATCGCAGGCAGACACAGGCCTGCTCGTGCAAATATTTGAGAGTGTGAACCGAAGCCATGCTGCTGAATGCTAAAACTCTCTCCAGTTTTATCTGTCTGCACAGCATAGTCACACAAGAGTAGACAAAATCCACAAAAATGAACACACTCATGCACATGCACCAACCAAATATACCAAGCATACAATGCAGAAAGTCTCTACTGTCCCTGTCCTGTATATATACAGTATATACTATGTATATATAGTATTATCAGCCAAAACATAAGGACAGCATGGGCACCCTGATCAGTCTGCGGCTACGCAGCCCCATTCGCAATGCACTGTGTGTTCTGACACCTTTCTATTGGAACCAGCATTAACTTTTTCAGCAATTTGAGCTACTTTAGCTCTTCTATTGGATCGGACAACACAGGCCAGCCTTCGCTCCCCACGTGCATCAATGAGCCTTGGGTCTGACCTTGTCGCCGGTTCACCGGTTTTCCTTCCTTAGACCACATTTGGTAGGTCCTGACCGCTGCAGACCGGGATCAAGTTCAAAGTTCAAAATGTTCACTTGCTGTGTTATATATCCCTTCCACTGCCAGGTGTCATTGTAACAAGATAATCAATGTTATTCACTTCACTGGACAGTGGTCTTAATGTTATCGCTGATCAGTGTATATGAGACCAGGCTGACAGATAAGACTTTTATGCTCGCTATTTCTTGTTGGTGTGACGTTACACGCTAGGTTTCTCCACCAAATACCTGTATATATCTGGCCACTGAACATTGGGCCACTTGCTAATGTCTTCTACTCACTAATAACACACAGATCTGGAAAGTTAATATGTTTAGGTTGCATTCGCGGTCGATGGTGGTTAATGCCCTTGCATAGCTTGACAAGCTATTGCACTCCAAAAGTTTTGATTGTTTGAAACCAAAAAAATTGCCTGATAGAATTTGTTTTGTCATGTATGTTTTGTGCTGTTATGATTGTAAACCAGTATTTGCCTTGCAATAGGACAGATAAATCAGGCATTAAAGCAAATCTAATCCAATCTAATCTACCCATGTTGAGCCATGCAATGAGCACCCGCGATCAGATCTCTTGCTGCACGCACAGCTCAAGTGGTTTTCCATGCAAGGGGGCAGCATGGGGTTTATCTTGATGCAGAGTGGGAAGTGTGCTGCTTTGCACAAACTGCAGTAAGAGCCTGTTGCCTGCAACTCACTGTGGCGGTTTGTTCTTCCTCCCTACAATATTCAAAACTGATCCCCTGACAAAAAGCACCATAACTGTCCACATCTCGTATGGAGCTTTTAAGTGAAAGTTAACCGCTAACCTTGTGACAAATACATTGCCTTTCTTGTTGCTGCTTCACAATAAAAGCCATCCCATAGTCTGTCAGTTAGACACTTTTAATTTGAAGCAGCAGCAACAGGAAATATGTGTTTTGTATTAGCAGTCACAAATACAAGTCAATCAGAGAATAACAAAGCTTCAGTTGTACTTTTCTTTTCCTAAACAGGCCCAATTCCACTCACATCTGGGTCAAAATATCATCTTCTTCAATGTGATATAAAAGTGCACCTGAATGTAAGAACATTAAAGGTCTTATTGATATTGAATATTTAAAAAAAAAATCCACAGAGCCTTTAGAAAGGTGCTGAATAAAAGTATGACTTTTCCTGAAATAATGTATTCTGATTGTAAATTAATTATTTAAAAAAATGTGGTGGGTTCAAAATGAATGTTTTGTTTATCTCTGTGGAAGATATCTGACATTCGGTTCCCACGACTAACAAGGTTTGTGAGCCAATAGTAAAATGCCTTTGGTGGTATCTCTGGATCGTCAGTTAGTGTGGAAAAAACGGATAAATGGCTGAGATTGACGGTAAGCTCCTAGCAATGACTTGTTGTGAAGTAAATGCAATGGAATGCGGGTGGGAGAATGCAGTTATCAATGTTATCAATAAGACAAAAGGTTGAGTTGTAAACAGTTCCAGTAACTTTTCATCACTTTATGAGGTTGTAAAGGATATTACCCCACTGTGTGAATGATTAGTACAAGTCGAGGGAAGCTTGGATGAGCAAACAGGTGCATCTGACTGCACTTATAAAGAATTGTCGTATCTTTATTCAGAGGTAAAACCCCTCTATTTCAAGTGAACAATTAATCAAGCAGTGGAGCCGTGCAGCCCACAGGCATAGGAAGGCATGATGAATGCCTAGCATGGGCACAAACAGTTCCCTTAGTCTTTCCAATGGTAATTATAACGGCATAATAGGTCTCTGGAGACTCGTTGAAATTACTGGCCGGGACACACGGTGTCAACAAAACAGTCATCTCGCATAGATCACTGTTACTACCAGAGCGACGCAGGGAATGCAACAAACTCCTCAAAGTCACAATGAACATTGTTTAGCCAAAGATGAGGAGGAGAGGCGGGGTGATTTTGAAGAAAGTCAATTTATTAAAAAACTGTAACCATGAAAGTGGAAGCAGAGATGTTGGGCTGCAAGCAAGTTTTGAATATAGAAAAGTTTATAATTGTATATTTGGCATATGATTACATTGTCTAACAATTCTACATTTCCACTGGGAGTGACTAATAATACTCAGGTGGAGATATTTATCTCCATAAACAACTTTTGTTATAAAATATTCTGTACTACTGAGTCGAGTGAACTTGAAACTTTGAGGGACACAACACAGGAGGACTTCCCATAATTTTGAGTTGAAAATATAAAAGGCTTTAAAATTTGAGGCTGTGTTGTTTCTGAATAAGGCTGCAGTGAATAATTGAGTAATCCTCAGAACACAGCGAGCATTAGTGAGTTTTTCCAAAGTCCTTCATTTCTCCCTGTGCTTCTCTTCCTCCTCCTGTGGCTCTGTGGACATCATTAGGCAGACTGAGGGATGCCAGGCAGCTCCTCTGTGTTTGTGTGTGTGGTGCAGCAGTGGAAAAGAAGGCAACGAGTCAAAGAAATGACAGCAAAAACTGTCAATAATGCAGCTGTTTCATGGGGGATTTGATATGAAGCCGTTGTGGCGAGGTTCACCAGGATAATTGTCCCTAATTGAAGTCCAATTATCACTCTTCTTTCAATGTGGCGCATGACCTCTGTCACACCTCTCCTGAGATACAGTAAATGATTTTCGCACTTCATTAAGCACCAACTGGATAGGTGAGTGTGCACTAATAATCAACATGGTGTAATGGAGCTCCCAATTAAGGCAGTGTGTGGATACAAATGGCTGATCAAACTGTAACGGGAGGATTTCTGTGTGGAGAGAACTTCCCAATAAGAAACAAATGATGATGATATGTTGATGACTAGTCATATTTCATCTATTGTTGGTGTAAGACATAGTATCAAGAACCAGTTTCATGTCAGTCAGTCAACAATCTCGGAACCCATTGGCTATAGGTCTGATGATGGATTATTCTTGATTTTGGAAACAGTAGTTTGACTTAAAAAACAAGTCGTCATACTAGCTTTTTTCAGAATTTTTAACCACCACATTAGCAGCCGAGTCGTGCAGCAGTTTGAGAAAATTAGTCACAAAAATTAGTGTATTGATTTGTGTACATAGACACCGGACTTTCGCCCAAAAGGCCAGTGTTCGTGTCCAATGTGAAACCAAAGTTGATTTATTTGTCACGTGACTTCTGTACTGACTAATCTTGAATGCAACCTTTATTTAATACCACATGTTGTACAATCAATATCAACATGTTAACATTTGCATCAAAGCAAGAACTTTACCTGACTAAAGTACTAATTATCATAAACTTATTTATTGCAACACTTGCAAAAATTATAAAACCGTTTGTAAGCAAAGTAATTTATTACATTGCTGGCTCTGTCGTTTCTCTAGGTCTTGTTGCTATCAGGTGATAGTGACTTTATTTGATCTTTAAAGAAGTCATTGTTGTTTTGGCACGCTCAGACTTCCCTTTGCACTGCTAGAAATAAGCAGTTCAAGGTGAACGTCAAGTCACTGCAGCATAGTGGCTCAGCTCTATTTGTTGATGCTGTTGGCTCCATTTGCTGGTGAATTCTTTATCGTCCGTGCCAGTACTTTTGCTGCCGGCTGGGTCAGTCTCGATGCTGCTGGCGAGGTGCTGGTAGTTCAGGCGTTGCTGCTGGTTTACCGCCAGTCTGTTTGAGGCTGCCACCCAGGTGTTTTCTTGTAGTTTTCACCGTGTTTGACAGTGTAATGTGCCCTGGTAGACCGTTTTCACTACTTCTTTGGCAGCATTTTTGAGGCAGAGGACTGCTCAGTATTCTGGTTGTTAATAAAACATAAAAAATAATTGTACTTTTTAAAAATACTTACAGATACGTCTTTAGCCTTGGACACAGACACACTCAGACACTCTTTCTAGTCTTTTTCTATTCCCAGCATGACTTCTGGTATTCTCACTATACACATCAATTACAGCATATGTCTGAGGCATAAAACCTGACAAGTTGTATTTCTCGAGAGATGTTCTTAGCCTCACGTAATCCATTACATACGTGGGAATGTACAAATTGGTCTCATCCCACTTATACCATTACACTTGCCAACAACATGCAATTACATGAAAAATATCAGTAATTTCTGCCAATTAGGCAACATCTGGCTAGACAGGAAGGAGTTGCTGTTGCTGTCCTTAGCCTGCATCATGCATGTTTTGAATTGTTTCAACATGATTATATACATTAATTTGTGATGAAGTAATATTTTCCCCTTGTGATTCAGCAAAAAGTTTGGTGTGATCCCCTGCAGCAAATTTGTAAAAGTTTGATTAAAAATCAAGGCTAAACCACTGAGAACGTTCATAGCAAAATGTCCATTTTGGTATATTTCTGTAGCCCTCTTTTTTTCTCTCCATGCAGCTACTCTTTGTGCTCCTCCATCTCCCCTTCTCTTGTCTACTCTCCTGTCCCTCCTAACCTGGTGGGATTTGCTCCTCTTGGATAGGCCCGGAACCAGATGGTGCTCAAAGGCTTAAAGGTTCTGACTGGCACTGTTTCTGATTTGTGCTTATCTGGCCGTGAGCTGCCTCTCGTGCTGCTGAAAACATCCAGGCCAGTGGTTCATGTCTGTTTATGCGGAGCGCAGCTGACCTTTGGGATCTCGGCCTTCCAGTCTGCTGCACAGGGGACAAGCTGCCTGCCCCCGGCGCTCGGTGATGCAAGGCACTTGGTGCTTGATAAAACCTTTAAACCACATGCATACATGTATGTGTGTGTGTGTGTGTGTGCGTGTGCTGAGAAAAAAGTGTAAAAACTGTCTCAGACAAAATCGTGTGTTTATTTATTGGGTACATGGTGGACACAAATCCAAAAATCATTAGGAGATCTTCTTTCACTCTCACACCCACACACATTTAGACACACACCAAACTACCGAGTTCTTGGCAAAAAAATAAAAAAAGCAAACCACTGAAATGGGCAATTTAATATCATGCACTGTAACTCTGAACAGTATCTTCCCTTATCGGCCTCGTCATGCAGGCAGCTGTGGGTGTTCAGACTGCATGTGCTCCTAAAGAAGTGCGTGATAAGGAAAGGAAGGTGGGTAGCTAAAAAAAAACAGGAACGTGACAGAGATACTAAAACCTATACGGTGGGTTTCTCCACAAAACAAAGACCATAGCAAAAAGGAGATGAGACTGGGAAAAAAGGGGATTTAATTTCCCAATTCACAGATGGAAGGAGAAAGTATGACGGAGTATTAGGACCACATTGAGGGGAAAAAAATCTGAAATTTCGAGAAAATAAATTCATAATATTACGAGAAAAAAGTTGTACTTTAATGAGAATAAAGTCATACTATTTCAAGAAAAAAAGTCTTAACATTACGAAAATACAGTCAGAACTTTATGAGAAAAAAAGTTGTAATTTTACGAGAATAAATTCACAACTTTACGAGAAAAAAAGTAATTTCCTCCTCCACAAAACATTTCCCTTAGGTCCGTGTGGTTCTTTCTTTGGAATAAACGCAATTTCTTACTCAATCATTTCACGGTTCTGATACTTGATAATGTGGCGCTGATGTGCCAAAAGATTAAGTATTTTGTTTTTTGTGAAACTTATACTAAAGTATAACTTCACAAGATGCTCCAAGTTCCTCATTTCGGCAGCCGGCACGCTGCTGTATTTCCCCTCTAAAAAAACACGTACAATTACTACCTTATAATATTATGAATTTATTTTCATAATACTACGACTTTTTTCTCTTAAACTTATGACTTTATTCTCATAATATTAGGACTTTTTTTCTTGTCAACCTATGACTTTATTCTCATAATATTCCAACCTTTTTTCTCGTCAACCTATGACTTTATTCTCGTCATATTATGACTTTATTCTCATAATATTCCAACCTTTTTTCTCGTCAACCTATGACTTTATTCTCGTCATATTATGACTTTATTCTCGAAATCTCAGATTTTATTTTTTCTCCTGAATGTGGTGCTAATACTCCGTTGTAAGAAAGAGAGGTCCAAGGCTTCTTTAGCCAGAACTTGAATGTCGGGATGAATGTGTTCCCCTGTCGCAGCAGTGGTGAAGTTTACATTCAGATGTAGTCATGAGTTTCATTTTCCCTTTATCCAGCTCAGAATGCACACATCCAAACTGATAAAGACTAATTAGGTCTTTATTTATTACGACGCACTGCACCTTCATGAAGGGATTGCAGACTAATCAGTGGAATCACCTGCTGTGATGACTAAAAATCACAGCTAATGAAAATACATTCACCTAAAAAGACTAACATTGATAGACCTTTAGGTTTTATCTAATCTCATTTTGCAAAGATTGGTTGTGGATCACAGGACAAATCAAAGAGACAAAAATGCTTCAAGCTGTTTTTAACAGTCCGTGAGAACCAACAGGTCGACGTTTCCCTCCCTGAATTCTGTCCACTGTTTTAAATAAATTCAGGGAAAGCCAGTAGGTGACACTGTTCTCTGTAAAGATCTTTGACTTTGTGGTATGACTTTCAGTGTGTTTTTTTCCTCTAAAATATTCCATGGATGGAAAGGCAGTGACAGAGGAGCACGGGGAGAAGGAGGCAGAGCGTCAGAAAAAGAAAAGTGGGTGTTTTCCTCGGCCCCTAATTGTCTCTTAACGTGATTGATTTCTGTTTAACAAATGTAACTCTTTGTCAAGGACAACGCCATCCCACTGACTCCAAAAATAATGCATTGTTTGTATCTCTGAGAAGACGTGTGTGTGTGTGTGTGTGCGCGCGCGTGCGTGCGTGTGTGTGTGTGTGTGTGTGTGTGTGTGCGTGTGTTTGTGTGTGTGTGTATGCATGCTTATGCCTATGTGGCAGTTACCTAGATTTAATTTTGTCCTGGTTTGCTCAGGTGCTCAGTGTCGCTATACCTCCCATACCCATCAAGGCTGATGAGAGCAACACATCTTCTCAGATTGGGGGCAAAAAATGAGTTGACTTTGAATGCCCTTCAGAAACAGGTAACCTTACAGTGGCGGACAGGCCGTCAGGTGACTGAAATGCACTTCCATTAAAGGGATGTAGACATAGTAGGTGTGTGTGTGTAGGTTATCTACATTATGTATAATGCATATATTAATGTGTTTGTGCAAATCTATAAGAGTGCTTGTGTCCTATGTGTGAGTACATTTGGTAGGGGGGGAGCAATATGTCTTTACTTGAATGGATAGGTTGTTTGAGTGTGTGTATCTTTGTGAGGCCAATTAGAGTTTTACACCATGTTAAGTGAGGATATTTTTGTAAAGTGAGATCCTCACTTAAACAGCTGGGTACTGTAGTTAATTTGTTGGGGATTATTTTGGATTTGGTGAAGGAGGGAAATGAGCATTCACGATAGCAGAACAGTGTTGCATTTTATTTTGTAGTGCAACTTTAAAATACAAAATAAATTACAACAGACATAGTGTGCAGTGTTTCTTGGGGTAATATTTTTTTTTTAGATTACACATTTAAAAAAAAAAAAAACACATGCAAAAAAATCCAGTCTTGGAGTGCAAACTCCTTAAGGAGGTTAGATACTGTATATACTGTAGGTATGAGTCAATAATAAGGTTAGGAGCTACTGTAGGAAGTGTATTATATCAATGAGGATCCTGACAAGTATTAAGTAGTACAAATGTGTTTGTGATCCTTCATACTCCTTCTCCTCTTTCTCCATCGCTCCCATCATTGAAAAGCCATTTCCCTTTGCTCTTATACCCACCACTCTAAGTGTCAAACTATTAACAGTTGCAGTTTTTATTCCTGTGCACCGGTAAAAGCCGTCGCCGGAAGTATTATGTTTTCACGATGTCCGTTTGTGCATCCGTCCGTCCGGTCCATTCTCATGAACGTGATATCTCAGGAACACTTTGAGGGAATTTCTTCAAATTTGGCACACATTTCCACTTGGACTCAAGGATGAACTGATGAGGTTTTCGTGGTCAAAGGTAACTGTGTCATCACGTCCGTCCCATCCTTGTGATATCTCATGAACGGCTTTAGTGAATTTCTTAAAATTTGGCAGAAACGTCCACTTGGATTCAAAGACAACTTGATTCAATTTTTGTTGTCAAAGGTCAAAGGTCAAGGGCACTGTGACCCCACAAAACAGGTTTTTGGCCAAAACTCAAGAATTCATATCCTAATTATGACAATTTCACACAAATGTCTAATAGGATAAAACGATGAAGTGATGACATTTTCGACAGAGATGGATGTAAACTGCAACGTGACTGGTCGGTGGAAGCATACAACCGCGAGGCGGTAATCCTAGTTTCTCCTTTTTCTTGGTTTTCCATCTCACTCCATCAACCTTTCTCTTTATCCCTTCTTTCTTAATCTTCTTCTCACCATGTGCATTTTTCCTTATTCCTCTCTCTCTTTCTCTCACACACGCACACACACAAACACACCCTTAAGCTCCTGCGTGGCCCCATCATGGGCAACATTTTTCCTATTCCCCTTCCATTAGCAACTGAAGGTCATCCTAATGGGGCCAATGGCAGACCAACATAATTGCAATTTAACACAAAGACAATTAGACATTGATAGAACAACCCTACCCAACCCCTGACACACACATGCAGGCACGCACGCACGCATGCACGCACGTACGCACGCACGCACGCACGCACACACACACACACACACACACTCACACAGAGGGCTCCACAGCAATCGTTCTATTCCTCTAACAAATCCCCGCCTTGATCGCCATCATTCTCAGTCATTCCATCTGCCATCAGCCATTCTCTCACTCAGTCACTCCATCTGTCCCTTTCTCAGTCTCATTGACCCTTTCAGTCATTAGCTTCTTACTCACAGTTGCCCAAAAGCAGAGAATGCCAGTGCTTGCTGCTACTACTTGTACATTTCAGTTAAATGTACAAATTGTAACATTGAAAATAGTGTCCATAAATTGTGATGTAGGGCTGTAATCGTTTTCTAACGTAGACAGATGCCTGACCAAGCAGAGCTCTGAAAGCAACCCGATCTTATAGAGTATGTTTATACTTCCCATTTGTTTTAGCCAGACAACGCGTTTTTGAGGGGATCACATTGCCTCCTTTGAGTAAAAGATTTTCTATATTCTTGTATCGCACGGAAGTCAAAGGGAGGGTGTCTTGGGGAGGATGATGGGAGTGCAAAGCTCAGAACTTTGTTCACAGGAAACGGAAGTTTCACAGTCAAACAATTCCTCAAAGTAAACAACAAAATATGTTGTTTGTCCATGCCCTCTAGAACGACATATCAAAGCGTTTTCTGATCCAACGCCCCAATCGGTAGGACGACATCATTTTTCACCTTACAAATTGATTACAAATCACTTCACTCACTTGAAAAACATTTCAGTTTTTTGATTTGATGATTTTTAACTTGGTTATGTTAGGGAAAGATGACAGGATGAAAACTCCATGTCATCTTACGATACCATAGGCCTACGTTTAGCAATGTTCCTCAGCTGGGGGAAAAAAAACAAAGAAGGGATAAAACATTTCAAATGCTGCTTTAGAGTCAGTGCCTAGTGTGCAGGGAGGAATAGTGCAAGCCGGAAATGCCACAGTGAGCTATTAGATCACAAACCTTATCTACTATGATCCCTGTCTGGCCTTCTCTGTCCCCAGTGCCCTGCCTATCCAAAACAATGGAAGTTCCCTATTTAGTTTTTTTGTCCCTGCCATGAAAAGTGTCAGTACATGCTACTCTTGCTACCACAGTTGAGTATGACCTTATAAAAATCATACATAATCTTGGCAGCATCAGCTCATGCAGATGCTCGCCCTTCTGGAAAGCACAAAACAAAACCATTAGCATTTGTCCAGCATGTCCACAAAAAACATAAAAAGCATTATAGATTAAGTAATGAATTATAAAATCCATTTTATACTGTACATGTAAGACAATAACAATCACCCATCATTAGTTGATGGAAATTACACAATACATACTATAATGTGATGCAGAGAAGAAGAGATAGAGGCAGATATATGTGCATAGATTACAGTCTGTCTCCCATCTAGCCAGTAGGATAAACCTCCTCAGGGCAATCAATCATCTCGGAAAGTCAAAGTAGCGCTCAATCTAGTGTTTTCCGGTAACTCGTACAACACTCAGACACGACTTCCGTAATTTGGAAGGCTGTCGTGCTGAGTCAAGGGAGGTAGGGAAGAACAGAGCACTTAGATTTCCTCTGCCTTTGTGCATGTGTGTGTGCGTGCCTGTTCACATGCTTGCACTCAATACGGTCTCAGCTGATGAATAGTTTAGCAGAGTTTCATTCCATCTCATTTAAAGGCGTTACATGTCTCCCCTGGTTCCGGGTTCCTTCTAATCTCATTACAGCTGTCAAGTAAAAAAAAAACACAGCAGACTGAGATAAAGTTGCTGTTGTATATAGATCTTTATTGGATAAAAAGTCTGATAGTGTTTGATCAGGTTAAGTTATCTTGGCTATCTAGGTGTGTGTGTGAGTATGTGTGGGTGTGTATTACCCCGTTGTGGGGACATAAACCTGTTTACACAGTCACATTGTGGGGACTCGCCTTCTAAATGGGGACAAATGCATGTCCCCATGACATAAATCATTATATTTTAGGCCGGGGACTTGGTTTAAGGTTAAGATAAGGGTTAGGATTAGGCAAGTAGCAGTTACAGTTAGGGTTAGGGTAAGTCTCCAGAAATGAATTTAAGTCAATGTTAATGTCCTTGAATGTCATGAAAACATGACTGTGTGTGTGTAACTGGTTAAACTAATTCAATGTCATATGTAAATACATAAGTGAAGTCATTTTGACACTTTAAATGAACTGCAACAAGGTCTACCGGATGTCACAGTGTTTTTACACAAGGCAATCAATCCTTCCTGGTGTGGTGTACCTTCCTGTAGAGTGGGTTTTATGTGTGAATATTGCTATTATCACCTTTTATTAAATGTTCTAAAATGTAGATGAAAGTCCCAAACATAGAAAAAACATGATGGTGATGATTTCTGGATATACAAGCTACTTACAGTATCAGTGTCAGGAAAGTGAATAAGTCCCGAAGCAAGGCAGTGGCGAAGCACACAACCATTATGCACGTACACATCCATCATTCACAAAGGTTAAAAACGAAAAACGAAATGCACCGAAAAACTAAAATGCAAAGGACAGAATCCATTACCGATCAGAACCGATCCAACTGTATGAAATACTCCTCCCAAAGCCCATTTAAAGCTGAATAGCTCCACTATCGACTGCTTAATGGTTTTCAATTTAGGATTGCTGCTGCCATCACCTGCACTGGGTCATCTGCCAATGAGTTTGGTTGTCCAAATGGCCAACTTGGATAGGAAATGTACCAGCACATGCATATGACTCCTGCATACTACCCCACGTACCAGCCTCAAATGGAGATAAGCTGTCCGTTTTTCAATGGGCAGCTCGTACAGGGACCTCAAGACCATCAATGGATGCATCAAATCGTTCCTGCTCTTCTCACAGGATTTATTCTTAAACTCTCCCACACTTACCCTTGATGAACTGTGATCCTGCTCCCTTTTAAGCTAGCAGCATGCAAGCAAGTCTTTCCCAACCCCCCCATTGATGGGACGACCAAGATGCTCTTCCGGTCCACTAAGCCCAGTTGTGTCCTGTGGTTGCACAGCATGCAAATGTTGGTGCACAGCATTGAACATACAGCGATCAAAGTAAATCCCACGTCACATATGTGAACCCACTGAGCTGCCAGTATGTGGTGCCTTAAAAAAGGAAAAGAGAATAAAACAAAACAACATGTTGCGTTTGCCTTAAAAAGAAATTGCATCTGTCTGCTAACTTACAGTATATAGTTCATCATCCAATCATCACTTATGGTATTTTGGTCTTTGATAAAATGTTAAATTTGTGGTTCCATCCCCACAACTTGCCTCTTAGCTTCTATATGTACATACTTACTGTATAGACTCAATTATTGTAATTAGGGTTCATCAGGATCAGAACCAAATTTATAAATGCTGCCAATGGGTTTCTGGTACGTACATGATCAATGAGAACTGTGCTGTGTAAAAATGTTATTAAAGTGGAGTGGTAAGGTAAGTATATGCAGTAAATTCATAGAGAAACAGACCACACTGTATTTGTAGATGGTTTATTGTTAGAGTCAGGGTCAAGGCAGCAGCTTCCTGTGAAATATATGCTAGCATACCCGTGATCATTAAATTAAAGTGCCAGCACTACCCTCCATTTATCTCTTTGTACCCATGCCTTGCCTGCTCCTACTGTATCTTCATCTTTCAAAGTAGCCTAGTAGTAGCAGGTACAGAAACTGCAACAATGACCACATTGTTATTTGACTAAAGCTTTGTCAGTTTATCTCACTTTACATAAAGATGGCTTTTTATGGTGTACTATAACAGGTTGTCGTGTCTGAGTATATTTTAGACAATATACAGTATACATACACTATATGGTTCACCTGCAGAATATCAAAATATCAATGAAATTAATACAAAACGACTATTTTTCATTTGGCTCCATGATTCACTCTCTCACCACTCTGTTTTGTGTTTTTTAACAGAGCACAATGGAGAATTTGCGACAGCTGACATTTACAGCAAACAAACAAGGATCTGAGCTATCTTGCTTCATATAATCAATTCTAACCAGGACAGAAAGATCCATCCATAAAAAGCCAGTCCTCCGAAACCTTAATATTTATTCATGAAGTGCAGTTAGTGTGGGCTCCACGGTAGCTCCGACAGCTTGACGGAGTAGCAACGGGGGGTGGGGCTTAGTGAAGGGTCAGTTAAGCAAAGATTATTTGAGTGAGACATAAAGGCAAAATACCATTCTATCAGCGTGAATATGAGTAAAATAGCTAAAAAAAAAAAACTGAACATTTGACACAATTCATCAGAGTCATCAACATTGTCTGGTATATTATATTGGTTTGTTTGCACTAGTAAAGGCTGCAAATCAGTCAGTGTGCTCAAGTCCTTGATCTGAGAAGCACCTGATTTAGCTGCACGTTACACCAAAACACTAACCACTTGTTATGCTGCACACCACAGTTTTAACATGAAAGCTACGTCCATGGTCTTTAATTTACATAGACAACACTTCTGAATTAGTGTCAACTCCCCTCGGCTTATGCATTGCCTTGGGCACCAAAAATAAATAAATGCCAAAGCAGCTATGCTACAGTAGCAAAACATTAGCTATGCACAGCATATAACCCAACCTGAAATGTGCAATTTGCAACTTTGCCCTGAAGTGCTATGTGATCCAAATGCTCATGAGTGCCAGGCGTACTCAACCTGCTGAATAAAATTCATCTCTAAGCTAAGGCTTTGGCTTTCCTCCCTGGCACAAGGCGATTGATTATGGAATAGTAAATACAGTGTGAAAGATGACAAAACTATTTTGTTTGTGCCATGCAGAGCAACAAAAGACTATGAATATTAAATACTGGCACTGCACTGTACTCTCACATGGTTAGAGGGGGGTGGAGAGCAGGAAAATAAGAGAATGATGACAAAGGGAGAAAAGGAAGTCAGGAATGAAATAGAAAAAAACAGATAGGAGAAACACTATGAATATATAGTATTCTTGTGGGGAAGAACAAGAAACCTTAAAGTAAAAAAAACATAAGGATGAAGCTTAGTCACTGAAGCGTGTTGACTTCTCCCTGAACTCAGAATTTCGACAACAAAATTAGGTACAAAACACTTTTTTCTCAGAGAATCCTCCCCTGCATGGCTCACAAAACACCTTTTGGCTTGTCATGTTCCTCGTCTTAGAGGCAGTTTGAAGAATAATTACTCCCCGAGAACACTCTGCGGCTCTGATGCTTAACGTGATCGCTGAAGCTGTAAACAGGTCAAAATGACTTTCTCATGGGATCCACCCCAAAATTACTTCCTTAGCCTCTTATTAGTGTGAAAGCTAGGGGGACGTCCCTGTTGTGCTGGTGGTATAGATTGAGTTTATTTGACCACCTTGGCCTGCATTAATGTGTTTTCAAGGATAGTCATGCCTCTGTCAAACCTTGTAGACTGTTCTCAATTCCCAACACATACGCACTATGTTAATTCCACATGCGCAATGATGCTTTGTAAACCGTTTTCTTAAATCACACTAGGCTATATGCAGTCCAAATGTTAAAAACAAAAAGCAGCGACACCACCAAAATTCAAAATGCGGGATTGGAACCAGTTATCAATTCAAAATTAAAACAAGTTATTGATGTTTTCTTTTTGAGTCTTTGTAAATATTGGAGAAAAAACACATTGCAGATTTGTTAATGTACAAGTCCAACTCTTTGAAGACATAGGTGTATATTCATGCAATTTATATGATCAAATTAAATTACATCTTGGGGCTTTAAGGATTTGTCTCAGTGAAAAACAACACTTCAGCCTGCAGCTCTGTGTAGCGTGCAGCTACTTTCTTTATTCGCCAAATAAGTTGCTGGTAAAGAAAGCTGAAGATCTAGAAATGGGAAGAAACAAGGATATTTATTCCAGAAATGAAATGGTGACTAGTGAATATTGGGGGCTTACATTCAGCAGGTGGTGATCTGTTGGGTGTACCCTGTACCCTTCGCCCAATGTCAGCTGGGATTGGCTCCAGCCCCCCCGATGAATAAGATAGGTGGTTACAGATAATGGATGGATGGATGTTAGCCATTTGAACTTGATAGGCTGACATAACATAGTATCTATGGTTGTTTTCATTCTAAGGTTGTTTGGGAGGATTCCTGTCACCTAGAAATTTTTCTTAGGGATTCACCCCCTCCTTGCCTTTGTATCCTGAGGCCCATGTATGGGACACGGAATGTGTCTCAAGGATAATTTTTTGCTAAAATGAAATATAACACAGTAGTAGCCTGAAGAAGTTAGTATGTTTGAAGATAAAATGTTCCTTCTCAAAGGTTGCCTCATCCATCTCATCCATCACCATCTTCCAAAATTGTGCTTAGAAATGTAAGCTTGCTCCTTCTCCATGCTGAGTGACTCGACAAGTCCCCTGAATTTGCACCCAAAAGGCCATCAAATCTCTCATTCATTATTTCCGCTGCAGCCTCAACAGCTCTTGAAGAGTAGAAAATACAGGTCGGAGAAAACAAGGAATTTTAGCAAGGTGCTGATTCATTCTTTACAGATTACCGACATGGCAGGTTGGCAGAGAACACAAACCTCACAGAAAAAAAAATCACACAAGGTCACCACGGTAAAAGTAGTCCTGACCAAAATAGGCTGTGCTGTAACTTAACAATAGAATCACAGACCTGTAGGACAAACTTATGCCTCCAATGTAGGTGAATTTCATTCTTCTAGCTTAGAGGTACACCCACAGTATGCAAGAGGCTTGACCTCTGAGTGATACTCTGGATATGTTCAAAACAATACAGGGCTATAAATATATGTATTAGTAGTGTTGATGTGTGTTCAGCTCGTTCAGCACAGTCGGACTGGGAAATAGTGGAATGCACAGGGGACCTCCTGCAGATGCTATGCATGTTAATCAGCCATCGCAATTGTCTCCTACATTGGCACACACATATGTAAAACCCCTACACACACACCAACGCATGCATATGAAATCTATAAACAAATGTGCACGCACACATATAAGCGCACTCCTACACAGGAACACACTCCTACAAGGGTTAACTAATTCAGGCTTATGACGAGGAGAGGCAGACAAATAGATAGGCACAGTAAAAAAGTAAAAAACTAAAACAATGCGAGTTAACATTGATTGGCATCTTTGTTGTCAATAACTCTGTAATCTTTCATATTCAACATTATACACAATGAAAGCCAATATGGCAACAAAACATTTGAGACAACATGTCATTACAGGAGACAAGCATACAATTACAACTGTCAAATCATTAAAATCACTTTCCCCACGGTTCTGTTTTTGTGAAAGAGTAAAGGAAAAACAACATTCTGTTGTGATTGCCTTGGAGCCCAGGCTAATGATTCATTTTCAACAAATTGCCCGGCTTTGTTGAGTTGTCTTGATGTTTCGGTGATTTTCTTTCTTGGTGACATTTATTCAGGCACACAGTGGTTATGACTATCTTGACTTGAAGCTTACTATTCTGTAAGAGTATTTGCATTTGCCTGCCAAAACACAAGTTCACTCGACGTAAATAAATGTGTCAGTAAGTGGGCGAGCTTCAACCAGTTCTGAGTTGGAACAGGTGCACCAGCTGGCACTGCTGGAGAGAACTGAGTCCCCTCTCTACCTCCAGCTGGTGCTCCAAACACACCCACCCATGCCCCAAACAGCTTGCATCTTCATCACTTCCCTCTTCCTGACGCGTTCCCTAAAAACCTTTTCTCTCAACTCTAACCTCTTCAAAAATCCCCGGATCCTTCCCTTTCCTATCCATTGGTACACATTTCCATTTCCCTGCTCTAGCTCTGTGTTTTATTGTGTTGATGTGTCGTTGATGAAGTCTTTTGTACCCTATTTTTATGTGAACACTGGCTGCAAAACAATTTCCCTTAGTGGGACAATAAAGATAACATAATCAAAGCTGAACACAAAAGAAACAATTCACTTCCACAGATTTACTTCTCCCCCACGAGTGAATCTATTAATCACTGTGATTCTATTGAAACAAATTGATTTCACATCAAACTTTAGCAGTTTGAAATGCTGGTGTGACCACGCCTTTATCCAGTGGGCATTGCAGAAGGAAAAAAAAAGGTAAAGTAAAGCAAGTAAAACAGTTATTGTAAAACTCCCAAAGGTAGAATAGTAAAGTACAAAACCTCAGAAATGTCCTTAAAACTGGGGTAGGCTGTATATTTTTGCCATCATTGGGCAAAAATTCCATAATCCTTTCAGCATATTGTAATTCAAGTGGTAACCCAATATGAGACTAGATACCGTCTTAGATTTTGGATATCATAATATGGCATGAGTGTAGCCTTTTCCTGGTTGTTAAGACTTCTACAGTAAAGTGATGTAATTTTCTGAACTTAGCAGACTGTTCTAGTGGTTCTATTACTTCCTTTTACCCACTGAGTCATTATCTTCACATTACTCTGTTTTCAGGCTTTGGGACATCTAGCCCATGATGGAATACTTAAGCCAATCACAGGTCATTTCAGAGAGAGGGCGTTCCTATTGGCTGTTCTAGAAATGCAGATGTGCGTGCACCTCCCTTCAGATGGTGAAAGCCTAATTCAACGGTGAAACATCCAGCAGAAAAAGTTACTATTCCAGCATTGGCAACATCTGTCTACACTGAAAAGCAATCCAAAAAAGGAGGACGGCAAAAAGAGAGTCTAACGATATCATCGAAGCGTTTCAGAGATTGAGAGAAAATGTTGCTAATAGTTTAGCTTCTGCTAATGCCTAGCAGATGGCCAAACTATTAGCAACATTTTCTCTCCATCTCTATAATAGCAGCCGTGACGGCTACGGTTATAGCAGAAGGCAAAACTATTAGCACTTTGCCCATATTGTAGCTTGCTAGAGCCTCGAATCACAGTATCTCAAAGAGCTTTACAGGCCCAGTAAGTTTGTAAAGAAAACAGGGTGATAAGTCTCATAGAATTGCCGCTTTAACGTCACAGGATTTTTTCCAGAAAACTGCATAACCTGGGGTATCAATTGAATTACAAAATGCATACAGCCTATGCCAGCTTTCATGCAGTAGCTTACTTGAGTACAGTCCACCTGTTTCCTGGAGCAGTTCTTTTCCAGTAAAATAGAGGAAAAAACAAAGTAAATGATGGACCTTTACCTGTGACAGAGTACTATTACATTTCACTTTATTTATTTTATACTTTTACTTAAATAAAAGATCAGATTCTTGACTTTTTCCACCACTTCTTTATTACCATAATTCTCAAAGGGTAAGAATCAGGCACAAGAGAGGCCCCATGAGTGGTTGCCTATAGGGACACCAAATCACGTTGTGTCATCTCTCTTATCTTCCTGCTTCCCTCGCTGCTTCTTCACCTTCCTTTTCCCCAATGTCCTAGCCATCCCTCTAACTGACACTTGCAGCCAAAGGAGACGAGGAAAGACTGGAATTCAAACAAGTGAAGCAGTTCCTCTGCTGACAGCCTGCTGGCCGTCCGTCCAAACACAGGTCAGGTGTGAAATAAGAACTGCTCAACCAGAACTCTTTTTTTTCTGTAATGCACATGTGTTGGTATCTGTGTGTTACTGCATGTATGTGGGGATACATGACCCTGTGCACCTGCACATGGTTGTGTGTAGAAGCGAGCACATGTATGGCAAATATAGCCTACAACCACTGTGCTGTGACATCTTCAGGTTGTCTCCTACTGAGCAGTTCAGGTTTATTTTTCTTTCTTCCTTGACAGTGAGTGAAAGGAGGATCTAATTACATTAAACAAAATGTTGCCTGTGCAACAGTCACACACCAAACCTCAAACTTTGAACATTTCAATCATCACGAGAAAATGACAAATGGCTTTGTTCAATAGAGACGTAATCACAACAAAGTGACTGGACACAACACAGACCTGGTTAGTATTTCATGTTTGCTGGTCTCAACAATAGATATTACATATTTTATTAATTCCTGCAGGGAGGCCTCCCCCAAAGCATCATGATGAAGTGATGAATCCCTGTTGAGACAATCACGTTTCTTTATTTATCAGATGCACAAAGCAGTCGTTGGCAGTAAAAATCTCAGATTCCCTCCAGCAATTCTCATTAAATATGTATATGAAAAAGGAAAATCACACAAGTAAAAGCAAAATGAAAATCTAAGGCATAAAATAGTGCGAGTAAAAATATAGAGCTTAAATAGAAACAAGTATTATATATATTTTGTATATATATATACACTATGTATATATATACACACACACGCAGGTGTAAACAGTTTGTAAAACGGTAACAAGAGTATGTAGAGTTAACCCCCCATTTTGCTTACTTTAGTGGTCTTAACAAGATATTGTTGCATGAATTGTATAGAAATAGTTTGTATTCATGAATGATTTAGGATTTTTAGACTTGTATCTGAAGCAAGAGATGTTGGCACAGATTTAAAAGAAAAAAGCATAAAGCAAATGGGCTATAGTTTCTAACAAATCTAAGACTGAAATAATGAGCAGGGCCATTGATTCACTTTAAGAATTTAAAAGAAGTTTAACAGAAGTGTGTGACTGTGGGAATGATATGCACCCCTGCTGATGTGTAACTGGACACAGTGCAGTGTTTATTGATCCAGCTCTACTTTCAATGGCTGGCACCGTGAGACTTGGGAATTGAATGAAAAGCAAAGCCACATGCACTCTAGAAAACCATTTGTATTCTTAACTAAATAATACAAACAATAGTCACAAAAACTAATATCCTTCGAAAATGTCTGGAAATTGACTCATTTGATCATGTTGTTTTATTTGATTTACCAATTCGTTCTCATCTCACGCTTTGTCAGACCCTACGGCGTCATTTTTCGTTCGCAGCAAACACATGCTTAACAAGCCCCCGGGATCACTTCTCGGTCGCAGTAATCAATGTGCTTGATGTTGTGAATTAAACAAAAACACTTAGTTTCAGGCAATAAAACCACTATAGTTAGGTTTAGGAGAAAACTACATGGTTGGGCTTAAAACTACTACATTTGTACAGTGAAAATGACACTGAACGTTGTGAACAGAGAACAGCTGATTGTAACATGACGCACCAGACATAAACAGTGGTCTTCTGGATGGAAGTCTTGTGTTTGTTGGGCCCATCCACCTCCCCTCCCCGCAAAACAACACCTGCAGAATTTGTCTTAAATGAAATACTGACTCTCGCTCCACATCAAAACACTAACCATTTCTAATGGAAAAAATGAATTCACACTTCTACCAGATTCTTCAAAGAATGCTCAGCGGAAAGGCAAGCTGTTGTTGGAAAAAAATAAACATTCACTTCTTTTAATTGTGCATCAGCATTATTCAGACTGGGTAGGGAGTTGGGCCAAGCTTCTGCACATTCATCTGGCAACAGCACAAGAATGTTCCTTTGAACTGGAAATCAGGTAACAGCAGTTTGTTGGATAATTGGGTTTCAGGGACAGCTGTTGCCTTTTTACAACCCTGTCTCCTACAAAATTATGTTCCCATACAACTAAACTGCATTCCCAATTATGTTTTGAGGGAAACATATTTTCTCCCGGATTATGGTCACAGTTAGTAAATTGAAACCAAATAAAAACACAACTAAATTAACTTGGTTATGTTTAGGCAACAAAACCACTTGGTTAGGTTTAGTAAAACATCATTGTTTGGCTTAAAATAAGTATGTTTGTTACGTTATTTAAGTTACGGACATAAATTAAAACAAGTCAAGGTTGACTTTTGGTTTCACGCGGGACATAAACAGCGGTTTCCTGGGTGAATGCCTTGTCTTTGTTTGACCCATCCATCCACCCCGACCTTAGACTTCCGCGAACTATAGTATTACTAGATACTTATTTGTGATAGGTCAAAAACAAATAAACTCTGGTAGAAAATGTGTTTCCCTCAAAATGTTACTGACAATACAGTTTCATTGTATGGGAATATAATTTTTAGGAGACCAGGCTGCTTTTTAATAGCACACTACATTACATATGCAAGTTAAATTGTTAATGTTTGAAAGACATTACACCTCCTAAATCCTTTTAATCCATTAGTCTTAATATAATAACAGTAAAATAATACATGTGTAATATATATCTTGCCCCCGGGACCCTCATGTGTAGGGATTTGCTTGTTGTCGGCAAAAGAAATAATGGCAAGTAATGAAAGCTGTGTCTAAAATGGCTTGTCTGTGGAAAGCTTTGCCCAAAGTTTATGCATAACTGTGTTGTGTCATTATAGCTCATAACCAAGAAGAATTAATTGCTACACATACTAATAATAAAATGCTTAATGTACTGCACATTTAACTGGCCTACTTTTTCATACCTGGTTTAAATTAGTTGTATAGTGCTGCGTTCAGTAATGTCAGTTCAAATGAGGGTAGGCAATGGGAAGACACTGTAGAAGCCTTTAATCTGTAACACGTTGTACTGGTCCACATGCAGTCATTCATACACAAACAGGTGGCTGTGGCATATCCTGGCTCAGGATAGTGCTATACAAGGTACTATAACAGTTTTATTCAAGTGTCATATACCTAAATGTGCCCAACCGAATTGTCTTTATTTAACTAGGAAGTCACATTGAGATTAAAACCTCTTTTACAAGTGAGACCTAGCCAAGACAGGGTCAAATAGCAGCATCCAAAACACAGCAACACAACAACATTGAATCACGGCAGCAATAATAAATATGACAAAATACATAACATCATACAGTACATTAATAGGGGCAGCATGTTGGTCATGTTTTTGTTATTTAATTGAAGCAATTGCAGCTAGCAGTGATGACTAAGTTTAAAATAATTTAAAGAGATAAGGGTCTCAAGTTTAACTTTGGCCTCCAGATCGTTCCAGGACCAAGGACCATAGTGGAACAGGCTTGTTTTGCCACCGTCTGTACTGATAGAAGGAACTTTAAACTGAAGCTATTAATGTGAAGATTATAACTGTTTTGCAGAAATACAAACATCTAACTCAAGTAAGTAGGAAATTTGCCATAGATGATCTTATAGACTAAAATGGACCAATGTTGTAACATACGCAAAGTGAGGGATGACCATCCTACTATGCTATATAAGGTACAATGATGGGCCCTGAAGGTAGAATTAGTGACTAGTGACGGTGAGGCAATCCTTTAAATAGTATCACCAAAATCAATCATAGTCAGGAAAAGGCCAGCAACTAAGCGTTATCTTGAAGCCATGTAAAAACAAGACATTAGCCTGTACAGAAAACCCAGTGTGAATTTAAATTTCTTTGCAAGATCTTATCTAACTAATTAAACATACAATGTTCCTGTATGCTGGTGGTAAGCATTCAACAAAACTTGAGCTATGTCAAATGTCTTGTATGTAAACATGTACTGTGATCTACATTTATTCGTCATATCAAACAGACAGGGATCCTCTGAGAATAAATGGAAGTTTCCACAGACAAAGGCAGACTATAACTGAGCACAAACAGACCTCTGAGCTCTGGTTATATTTACACCCTGTCAAACCCTCCTGCTCTTATTATAGCTGTTGATTCCATTTCTGAGGTGGTTGTTTGTGAGGGATTTTTCTCAAGTGGCGACCTCTTTTTACAGTAGACCTGACATGACATTAACAAGGAACTACCCATGAGAATAATGTTCGCTGTTAATTGCATTTATCTGCTGTGTCAGGTGTAATATTGCTCTTAATTGGATGGGTAGAGTAAAAACCAGCAGGGCTCTGTGTCCTGAGAAATATTAAAGATTTCAATGTTGCTCCCTTGAACAAGGAGGTCAGAATGGAGGGCAA
The DNA here is from genome assembly GCF_015220745.1 of Sebastes umbrosus. NCBI lineage: Eukaryota > Metazoa > Chordata > Actinopteri > Perciformes > Sebastidae > Sebastes > Sebastes umbrosus. The sequence continues at coordinate 9,278,652 of NC_051285.1, forward strand.
CTACAGAAAAACATTCTTGCGGCTGGTAGACATTCAGAGTCTTGCTCAAGGACACATCAACAGGGTATATGTTCACTAACTTGGGGATGAGGAAGCCACAATCTATGGTGGGCAAAGCACAACGGCAATTCACAAAACACAACAGCAAAACACTATGGTAAATCACAAAACACAACGGCAGCAATGTGCCGCGAGGCCGTCTGGCAGAATTCCAAAAGAAGAAGAACTATTTCCATTTGTCGAGGGTTGACAGACTCTGCATCCAATTAGAAGCAAGGAATCATTATCCAATACTTACCAACCTATTCCGGTTTGAGTCTCACCAAATGCCATTGTGTTTTCTGAACTGCTGGCATGCAATGTGGTTTGCCCTTCAGGGCCACTGTACCGGCCTCTAGCTGAAGGGTTTCAGCGGTTGTGTCTAGAAGGTAACCCACAAGTTGCAAAAACATGTGAAAACTCGCTGGCCGACAACCTATCCTAACCTTAACAATTCAAGGCCCAGCCCAGTCTCATGGCAAGTAATAGACCTGCCTGTCCACTGGAAGAAAGCGTGTCAGTGTCACGTTTTGTTTCGCCGAGACGTGAATATTACACGCCTGCTTGAAGGTGCTGCATGAGGTGAAGTGTTGTATAGTGACAAAAGTCTAACTTCAGAGCTAGTTACGTAGTATACTGTATATTATGAAAAAGACCACTTATAGTGGGCCGGTGGAGAAGTGGATGGGTCCAATAAACACAGGACTTTCAAGCGGGAGGCCGGTGTTCAAGATCCTTTTGCAAGTTGTTGTTAGTGACGTTTGTCACGTGTTTTCCGTACTGACATTACGTCGATTCTGTATGTGTTTTACTTAGTTTACATACCTAAGTTAAGCCCAAACATGACCTTTTCCTTTAACATAACTAAGTGGTTTTGTTGCCTAATCCTATATATAATGATATGTGATATTGGGTTGCCAGGTCAATGCTTAACCGCAACCATCTTGCAAGAGTTTTGCAATTTGTGGGTTACCTTATAGACACAACCAGTTTCAACTTGCTACACCACCCTCCTGCCCAGAGCACTGTCAGTATTCCTATCTGCAAATTGCTTGAGGGACTTGGGGTCCATAAGCCAAGGAGAGGTGTAGCAGAATGTTCCGATTTTTACAACAGTGTCCATGTGCGATCAAGTTAACAGGATGAATTTGGCACGATTAATTCCATGTCATACTGTGAAAATGACCTAAACTGATCTAATTTTAAAGCCAATATCAATGTATTTTGAGTAGAGTTTTCTGACACCATTTTAGCTATATTGGCAAACTCAACCCCCTTTTACAATTACTTTTATTTTGAGGTATACAGATTATATCATGTCTTAAAGGGGATTCTGGCTCATAAAGAAAATGTATTGTGAAGCTCCACTGCAATTAGCTTCATATTAACTTTGCAAACTGCACCGAGAGATAGCCAAGTTCTATTTTATTACAATCAAAGTACCGTAGCAGCTATGAGTATGGATAATGTCTGGTTTGGGTTTTCATAATAAAGCACATCAACAATCTATCACAGTTGCATATGTTTAAAGATTCTGTAACACGGCATGCATCTTTCACCAGAATAACACATTCCACATGTTTGTGCAGATGTGCATATGCATGTTGATGAGATGTCAACGTGCTGCTGGATGGTGGGGAATAGACTACTGCATCTTTGGCTGTGTTCCATCTTAGCTGATTATCATGATGCTGGTATTTAATTGGCATTCATAAATAAATGCAACAGAAAGGGACTGCCTAGCCCACTGGTCCAATTTCATGATTTTTAGATTGGTGAAGGTGCTGTAGCATGATCTATGATGCTGAATATAAAAATAATAAATATAAAAACACATCCCAATGCACCGCAGCAGTTTGTTACTGTGCGTTTAACTCTGTCGAAGTAGTGTATCAAGCATTTCCCCATTGGCTATAAGAGTCCAATTACTGCAAAAGGTAGGCGCTCACTAATTAATCACAGTTAAAGATGTTTTTCTTTAAGAGATTGATGAATTTCCCATCACATGTGCCTTAATTAAACTGTCTCTAGGACATGTTTCTTTTTTTTCTTCAAGGTTGCATTGTCTCTTGAATTGTCCCCCACCGCTCGGCATCCAGGAGTGGGTTACATGTTATAATTAGCTTCTATATTGGCTAAATTGCCCCCTGAGGATAAATTCAAGCCTTACCGATCCATGTTTTTGTGCTATCCTTTGGTTGAAATACATGTATTCTTAGAAAACAATAATTATTGTGATGGTTTGTGTTCCTACACCACAACCACTGGTAAGAGTTAAAAAACAAATAGAACTTTTTGTCTGGTGTTTCTACACTTCTACACTTTGCATTTAATTGTTTCTAAAAAAGCATCAGTGATGAAGTGAAAGTCTATCGTGGGAAAACATAATTGAATATTCCAACTGTAAGATAGCAAAATATGCCAATGAACTCAGAGAAATAGCACCGCGGGGCAAGTCTAATTAAGGTTAGAATATTTAAACTCTGTTTCTTTTGAGGTGTGAGGGGCACACTAGCAATTACTTTTTAATTTGTTTCAAGCAGAGCAAAATTTGTGCTGATGACCTCTGTGACTGTGCAAAGACGGAAGGTAGGTCTGTGTTTTATTGCCCGGACTACCAATCTTGTCTTTTATGCGGCCCACAGGAGTGAGCCTGGTCGCAGGAGTCTGTGTTCAGCGGTCATCAAATGACTGGTTATCTATGGTGGGAGAAATTAGGAACACAGCGAGAGATGAGAGTGCAGGAAGCTGAAGGTCACCTTTCGTTTCATAAAGCCTTTTGACAATGGGAAATTAGACTAGGCCTGATCTGTTCTGAAGCTATTTTCTTTCCATTAGGGCTAGTCAGAAAAAATCACAAAATGTGCCACTTCATACAACGAGATGCAAATTCACTAAATTAAATGGTTTGTTCACAGTATCAATCATTCATTTCGACATTTTGCTTGTACCACTGCAGTCATTCGTCAGCTTCATTTCTTCTTGAAACAGTAAAACAACACAAATGACTCATTTGTAACTGAAATTTTAAGCACTAAAATGGGTTTATTTTGCACAAAGGGATTTTATTTAATTTATTTATTTTATGTTTGCTTCAAGAGGTTCTGCTCAGTCAAAAGTTTACAAAGGCCCAGAAGAACAAATTATTCTTTGATTTCACAAGACTACTGACATTGTGTGTCTTTCTTTCAAGGTCCGCAAGGAAAAAGAATGACAGGCTATAACTGTCACTCAAATTATGAGATCAAGCATTAAATGAACTTGCCAGGGAAAAACACACGCACAAACAACAAAGATAATGTAGAATGCGTAATAGTGTTTAGAAACATCAGCCAAGAAAATCAATGAAACAGCTTGGTTTACTTTGAAAATAACTTTAATTAATTTGTTGACTAGTGACAGATAGTTTTGGAGTTTGTCCAATGCGTTGTTGGAGCGTCTGCTAGAAATTATGTTGAATACTATATTGTTTCGCCTAATATATTTGGATGACATATGGGCTGATTGCTGCTTGTTGGTAGAAGTTTACTCTCTGCTTCAGTTAAACCTGCAGTAGGCAGAATAGTTTTGGCATCTTTGGCAAAAAATCCATAATAACCTTTCAGCACATTGTAATTCAAGTGTTCTGAGAGAAAACTGGACTACTGAACCTCCTCATGGCTCTGTTTTCAGGCTTTAAATCACAGGTCATTTCAGAGAGAGAGCGTTCCTATTGGCTCTTCATTCAACGGAGGCAGCTGTCAATCACTCGAGAACTCTGATCCAACGGTCAAACTAGGCAGCGCTGATCAAATATGACTCAATATTCTGTTACTGTGATGCCTATTTCTCGCCTCAAATGTTTTCTGAAACATCTTGCAGTGTACTGTTTAGCTGTAAAATGAGAAAGTTTGCTGGTGGTCGGTGCTTGGTATATCCTCAACATATCTCAACACAAACTTCACAAACTTTCTCATTTTTGCAGCTAAACAGTACACTACAAGATATTTCTGAAAACATTTGAGGCGACAAATAGTCATTACAGTAACAGAATATTGATTCATATTTGATCAGCGCTGCCTAGCTTGACCGTTTGATCGGAGTTCGCGAGTGATTGTTTTCATCCGGTCTCCGGTCAGATTACCTGTTTCATGCGCTACTGTCAGGATATATATAGTGACAGTTTTATAAAATTAACTTTTTCTAATCAAATTTGCTCCAATTCTATCCACGGCAGCTTTAAGATAACATTTGAGGATTTTTTTCTATTTGAATAATAAAACATTTTTTTCTCTTTTGGTTCTCTTGTGTATAAGGGAGGAGATACTGTAGACATCTGCTGTTACATGCTTACGGGAAATGTTATGCTGTCATTGTGAAAAAGGCCGTTCTGTTACTGCTTACATAAACAACCAGGGATGGATGTGACGGATCCCATTAAAACCCGTAGATCCCTTAAGTAGTTCTCCACCTCAGCCCTGAGAGAACTGCAACTACGGCCCCTTTGCATTTTAAATGCTGCTAGAAATGCGGAATGCTTTAGAAATATTTCAATAGTGCTAACCCATAAATGTGGGCTGATTCAATTGTCTGACAATCCACATGAGGGATTTACTCTGTGTAAGACGTCTTGTTGAAAGCTTTTCTCCCGACTTCTCATTTCAGTCTCCCATGACACCCCAAAGAACAAACACAATATTGCCAACATAGTTTTACAATTCAAACCAGATAAAAAAATGGAAGATGATTCAAGGCGAGAGACTGCTTTCTCTTATTCCTCGTGTTTTGGGGCACAGACTTTACTGCAGTGCCTAATTTTATTTGTATTGTATCCATCTGCATCTGTTCCAATGCTGCCTGAGCTTGCTTCAATAGGAATTGTTATGCTGTCACTGTGAATAAGGCTGATAACAGCATTTCTGTGATGGATATTCCAGTTCTGAGCCTTGATTGAGAATATATTTCTTCCTTTATTAGTGTAAAATGACAAAAATATAAGAATGAGACAAAACATAACAGAGTGGCAAACCTGGTCTCACTGGAAGGCGTATAAATACCACGACATTACATGGACATTCATGTGTCATGAATATGTATTTTAGCATTTTTGCGTGTTGTACGCCGCTTTTTGCTCATCATTTGTTTCACACTTTCTCGCTCTTTATACTACGTCAGTTCCTCTGACCGTCTAATAATGACGCGGACAGCAGCTGCGTAGCTGTTGGTGGGCCTAAGTCAACCCACTTGGCACTCAGAAGGTTTCCTTTTTTTTGCCGGATCATCCAGTGAATAGCAGTCAGCGTTGTTTCAATTATCTGACTACGACCATAAAACAATTTTATTTTTATTTTTTAGTCTACATGATGAGATTTGAGGGTATAGTGCATTTCACAAATGCCAGACTGCGAGCAGCCCCTTTTCTTTTTAGCTTTATCCATTTTAAATAAATACTCTTCTGTGTTTATTATCTATGCTAACCAGTTACATAAAAGTTACTTTGAGTATATGGATACATGTGGCTGAAAGTCACCTGATAACACCTGTGCACTGAGGAACATTGTGTTTTGTGTGAGAGTGAGTGTCTGTCCGGCCTGTGAGGATCTATGTGTGGCTGTGTTTTGTGAGAGAGTGAGTGTCTTTGTCTGTTGAGGATCTTTGTTTCCTATCAGGTGCTTTCTCTCTGATTGGCTGCAGGTGTGGGTTTGGTCTGGGGTGTGTTGGCTGCTGATTGGTCCAACCATCATCTCTGCAGTTTAAAAATGCTCATGTGCCCAGCAGTCTGGTGACAGCAGTTTGACCCTCCAAACCTTTGTGTTAAATCTGTGATCTAGAGTTGAATTTGTAGATTTAGTGCCCTAGCTGGCTTCGTAATTGTGTAACTTGTGGTAGGTTTACTTTATTGCTTAAGATGCTTAAGAAGATTGTATCCTAGGGGGCCAGATTTAGTAAATGTCATTTTGTTTGCTTGTTTATTTTGTTTAAGGTTAGTCAGATAAATTATTTTGTTTGTTGTTTTGCCCTTGTTCACCCGGAGATATATTGTTTCATTTTAATTGTTTGTTAACTTGAGTTTTAGTAATAAATCTTTTTTACTAAACTTAAAATTTAGTCCTGCGACTACCCCCCTAGACGGAGTGTAACAGCCCCGTCGTCTCATGCTGTCATCATCAAAAGTAAGCTCATTTACCATTTTGGACTAATGGCCTGTTTCATTATTATTGTTTATTGGGTATAGTTTTTGCTTGGTGTACAAAGCAGTGTACTTGGATTTTATGCTGATGTTGCTGCCAGCTGTGTGTGTGAATATGTGGCCGCCGTGCCAGGCTATGTTAAAGTGTATTTTGTAAGATTAATGCAGGTGCTCTATGATCCATATGCTTCATTAATAATGCCATTGCGTCTGCCAGCTGTGTGTGTGAGTACGTGGCCACCGTGCCAGGCTATGTTTTATGTTGTAATGTTTGTCTTGTTGGATCATAATCAGCTTGATTGGCCAGGTATGAGTAAGCCTACACATAGAGGCAACCAGGAATTTGACCCCGGTTATTTTGCTCTCATTGTACATATGGAAATGCAGCTAATAGCAAGGTCAACAAAGCTGAACAAGAGTAAAGAAAGAAGATAAATATACATGTAAGGTGCCTGTAACATTACCTCTGATGATGATGTATAAGGTATGCTTGTATGATTAAACTTTGGGGCATTCAGTGTAGTTGTAATGGCCAATGGAGAGAAGCCAGGATTGGGGTGATGTTATGTTGTCTGTTAAAACCAGTGAGAAGCCTAGCTGCTGCATTTTAAAAAGGAGGTCATTGGTTACCTTGAGTAGGGTAGTTACTGTACTATAAAGCTGACTTCTCAGAGATGTTATAATGACACATAAAAGCTAATGGGAATGGGAGCCAATCCCACATGTGTTCCAGTTAGGGAATTTAAGTGGGGTAGTGATTGAGGGTTTTTTTGGGATGATGCGTCCTGGTGAGTGTTGGCCTTGAGTAATGTGTGTTCGTTTTTGATTATGCAAGCTTGTGTTTGTAGAGGTTGTGTGTGTGTGTGTGTGTGTGTGTGCGCGTGTGCGTGTGTGTGTGTGTGTGTGTGAGGATGAAAAGATCTTTGATTCTAGCATGCTCGCATGTCACCGTTTATTACCTCCGCCAAGGATGTTATGTTCTCACTGCCGTTGGTTTGTCTGTCTGTAAGCAGGATTACTCCAAAAGTTCGCAATGGATTTGAATGAAATCTTTTGGAGGGGTGGGGTGTACCACAATGAACAATCCATTCGATTTTGGTGGCGATCCGGATCATGAGCCTGTGCATTAAGACCACAGGGTATAACACATGTCCAGTGTAACTGATGATGCGTTGATGATGCATGACCCCGCCTTCTTCCTTCTTCGAGCAGAGCGATTTCTTATTCAATATTATCTGTTCATTTTTGATAACCTGCTGCAGAAGTGCATGAGGAAATCGGGTCAGTTTAGTTATTTGCTGGTGATGCAGACTTTTTAAAATATTGTTGTTATACATCATGAAATGTGTTCATCTGAATCAGTCCGTGGATCTCTCCTGTCAAATGAGAGAGCACTTGGCCTGTGATTACTAACACCTGTTATTTAATGGGAAACACATGTTTGTTTCTTCTTTTTTTATATATAGGAGACATATCAATTGCTAGAGTAAGAAACCATTACCTTTGGAAAGGTTCAGTTGACATGGATTTGGAAAGGCAAGACCAGTAGTTTTAGACTGAACTATTTTATGCTGATATCCAATATACTTGCATATTAGTAAAAGCAGACCATCTACAGTATCTTGCCTTATAGCCTAAAGGTGGAGACTGGGTTTTGCACCCTATTCATTTCTGTGAAGAACAGCGTTAGGTGTATTTGCCCTCAGTTGCAAATTGACCTCGTCTCTTGCGTTCAATCTGAGTTCAGTCTGATTGAATTGTGACATGTGAAATTAAGAGGCTCTCTAATGTGCAGTTAGTTTGAGAACTGTCATTAATGAAATAAAACAGCTGAGAAAAAAGACTTCTGCTTGGTGGCAGTTAGTGCAAGGACAGTGCCAGACTATAATGACAATGAAGTGTTTTTAATAAGAAGCTGCACAGTATAATCAGGGCCATAGCCAGGGTTTGGAAATTAATGAGGTCCACAATTTTTTTCCCTGGAAATGTAGCATTTCCTGCATTCTGGTGAATTTTGAAGCACCATTTCATTGTGGAAATGTCTTTATTTATGTGAAGGAAAACATAAAATATAAGTCAACTCAAATGTCAAATCAAATTCCGCTCAATATTTCATCAGCGTTGTCTCATCATCACATGTCCCACCCCAAAGCAGAGATGAGAGGGCCTGAATGTATGCTACTGACAATCGTGGTCAGCCGTTCTCATTCTCAGGGCGTCAAATCCCAAGGCTTTGTCACAGCCCTCAGCGTTTGGTACCGCCGCTCATGGCACCCTTTAGCGCCGGTATGAAACGAAGCGTGGCATTCCATTAACTACAATATAAACCTATCCACGGTAACAGTAAACTCTCAGAGAAAGTGCTGTGGTGACGTGGTTTAAAGAGCTAAAGAGACACACGGGGCAGGAGGGGAGGTGGATGGGTCCAACAAACACAGGGCTTTCATCCAGGAGACCGCTGTTTGTTGTCCTGTTACAATTCGTTAGTGTCCCGTGTTCACAACATTCAGTGTCATTTTCACTGTACAAACATAGTAGTTTAAAGCCCAACCATGTAGTTCTTTCATGAACCTAACTATAGTCGTTTTGTTGCCTAATCCTAAAGTGACACCAAGGGTAACTATAGTGGTTTTGATGCAAAAAAAAAAAAGTGACGCCAAGGGGGCATGATGTTAATATTATCACTGATTGTAGAAATCCAAGATAATCTCAAATAGCATTAAAGAATGGCAGAACAGAGCATCAATAGTTTTGAATATCTCAATATTGTGCGTATATCACTGAGTGCAATTTTACTTTTCATATAGTTTTTGTGTGTAAAATTGCTGCAGTGTACACGACTGTGCTGTCAGGCAGCTCACTGGTGACCACATCTTCACCACCACAGATAGCAGTCTTATTGATAGCAGTCAGTTTCAAGCGATCTTGCGTCATTCAGATGCAGAGAGACAGAGGCCTTTTTAGGAAAACTTTACAAAGGTCCGGACCTCGGTGAACTCATAGCTGGCTACGGCCTTGAGTCTAATTTACAGCTTTGTGGGCTGCTGCTGATGGCCTGCTAGCCATACAATCTTGCCCTATGCTATACCACCTGCCTTTTGCCACACCGTACACGTTTTGTCTGACTGCACTTTTAATACCAGCCCTTGTTGTGCCTGCCTGCTCTGTTTCTTTTCACCGACTACCTATTTGTTGTTGACCTCGTTTCTGAACAAAGACCAAATAAACTGTTTTTTCATCCTACCTTCTTTTGCCTCTGCACTCTGCTTCTCTGTCCTGACAGAATTTACAATAAAGGCCTTTTTCACAGCAGACAGTTTTAGTTGTCATAGCAGGAGAAGCCCAGGTGTTCCTAATAATACTAACAATGTCCCAGTAAGTCATGACAGTGTCTACACGCATACAGATATACAGATATTTAAAAAATATATATATTTTCCTCTACGTTCTGGCCTCTCGTCCACATGCAAACAGAGTTTTGGGTCACAAAAAAAGGATATTTTGAAAACACCTTCTAAGGTGCAGATTTTCACACTCTGGTTACTTTGTATTGTTGTGAACACGTAAAATGGAACGTTTGGGAAATGATGACGTCCTCTCCTCAGACTACCGTCTTTTTTTTACGTTTTGTTAGCACTGCTCGGACTAATTACTACTTTACATTTGAAAAATGTTCCAGTTACAGAAGCCAAAGCAGAGAACACATTAAACATGTCGAGGCCGAATGGTGATTGAATGTGCTTTTGGGCAATTGAAGGCAAGGTTTGGAGCACTCAGAAGGGCTATGGACATAAACCTGATTGACCTCCCTTTCCTCATTATGCGTGTAAAGAGACAGTTGATGACAACAGAGTGATGACAGTCATGGAGTTTGACTGGGAATCCCAGCCCCCCACCAACAATAACTGTTTTCAAACTGATTGTAATGAAGCCGAAGGAAAGGGAGTGAGAAGGGTGGGAACAAAATTCCTTGATTCTTAACTTGTGGTGACATAAAAATTCCGGCAAGCGTTTGGAGTCTTTTTCAAGTGTGGACAGAGATATTTTGTAAAACGAAGGACATTTTTTTTTTTTTTTAAACTAAGGGGAAAATATCTGTTTTTAAAAAATATCTGTATACGTGAAGACAGGGCCTAAAACTGAGGGAGCTAAATAGAGTTCATCAATCAAAACAATGTTATTATTTACACTTGTGAAAAATGCACATTTATATTACAGTGTGTCCCTATAGCTTAATCCCCCAACAAAATGCTTTGAGAGTAAATTGGAGAGATCAATTGTATGTAAGACAGCCTAAAATAAATAGCAAAATCAGCTTAGGAGATATTTAGATTTTTTTTTTTTTTGACAAAATTAATGGTCTCAAATGTGCAAAGAAAATCTAACTTCACTGTCTCTTCAGACTGTAGCCACAGTCAGAAAAAAATCCATCATATTGTTAATCTTTCTTACACTAAGCCATATCATGCACTACTTGTCTCCTTGTCCGTCTGTGGTCCTAATTATTTCCCCTCTAATCTATTGGGTTGCAGAGTCAAAGAGCTTTATCAGATCAACCCTAGTGCTTTGCCATTTTCCAGCACACAGATCCATATACAGGTCCAACGTCTAGATCACCAGCCACCATCACCATGTGTCGGACACTGATAGGAGGCTGATACTCTGCTGGTGCTCCAGTACAGCTAGAAAATCTAGAAGCAGTTAATCATTTCACTAATACTTAGCATGTAAACTACAAACAACATTTGGTTGTGTGTCATTTGCTTCTTGAGGGGATCATGATGACATTTTGTTAAGGTATTGTTTATTTATCTTCACTTATTTTAGATTATGCCATACAATTCTCAGTTTTTTTAGACCCATTATAGTCAAATACTGTGTTCATGATATGTATTTTAGTCTCTCTGTACAAAAATATCATTCAATAATCTTTATCCTTTGGCGACATAAGTAGCTCTTCCAATATAATACCAATAATTTGAATGAGAAGAAATAAACCGCAATGGAGACAATTTTAGTCCATGCGAATAAACAGCAACTGCGATGAAGATGATTCTAATGTCCCTGCCAGATGATGATGTCTGCGTTCTCCAGACAGACTTATTCACTGCAGCATTAACTCCATCTGGCTGAGGCCCGAAATGCCATATAAAGAGGCAATAACCAATAATCGAAACCCAGCATAATGCATTCACTGCCTGCTGGAGGCAGGCGTGCTGAGAGCGAGTACAGAAGCGATGGCTGACGTGAGCCTGCTGCCACTGATGAGCTAAGAGGAGGCACTCAGCGGGAACCGTCTGTGCTGTGGCGCCATTGCAGCATCGGACAGTTAAATGGCCGGGCATCCAGTAACCAAATGGCCTTCAGGAAGAGCCAAGAGGGGCTGGCTAACTGACCGAGTGAATGACTCATCTTGCACAGCCACATGGTTTAATCAGAGAGCACACAAACATGAGGCTAGATGCTGAAGGGGGGGAGGATGCGAAGCACATTAACATTCACATCATTTGTCACATAACCCATGCATGCATAGCCTATAAGACCACATTCACCTCATTACATTCAGCAAGACAATCAGCATGCACTGGGTGGCAGTGGACAGTTACGGAAATTTCTGTGAGTAGGGGGAAACATTCACACTCTAGACATTGTGAAATAAAAGCAATTTGGCAACTGTATCAGGACTCCACAATGCAAGCATTGCCAACATAGTTTTACAAATCATTTGGGCACACTGGTGCAAGTGACTCTGAGTTCTGACAACAGGGTTGGCAAGCTTCACCACAAACAAATCTGTTATTGAATCTTTTTATCTCTCCTCACCCTTTTCTAATTAGCAAAGGTCACTGTAAAAAAAACATGCAGGTCTTCACAGAGCTTTACCTAAAATCATAATTTTGCATCAACGTTAACAAACCGACAAAAACACAGTTTTGGACTATTTTAGAATTGGGAAATATTCTGACACTAAAAGTAGGCTAGACAAAAATAACAACATGGTCCCATCCCATCCATAAATGGAGCTGATGGGGGATGAGGAGGAGCTGTGGATAGTGTTTTAATACTCGGTGTGAAACATCTCATATCTGATGGATTGCTATGCAATTTTGGCCAGACATTTATGATCCCCAGAGGATGGATTCTGACTATGTCTAGGCTAATTATTGACTAATACTTTGGTTTATGACCAAATACCAGCAAAACTAAAGACATTCCCATGAGGCTAAGCTGTGTGTTTAGTTTAGTGCCAATCTAAAAATGTTAGCATGCTAACACGCTCAACTGAGATGGTGATCATGGTAAACAGTAAACCTGCTTAGTAGCATTATGTTAGCACTGCTAGTGTATACCTAAAAAAAAAAAAACACTGTGTCAAAGTATACAGCCTCACAAAGCTGCTGAGATGATGAAGACTTAGACTAGTCTTTTTGGCTTCGGAAGGTTCCTAACTCAGTGAAATGACCTGGAAGTGTAAGTGGCAGCCATGATAAGAGCTGGTCGAATTCTCCAAATGCTAAAGAAAGGTGCTTCAATGCTTGGTTGTGTCTAGAAGGTAACCTACAAATTGCGAAAAACTTGCAAAATCTCTCGTGAGACTCGCTGCCCGATGGCCCATCCTAACGTTAACTATTCGAGATCAATGCCTAACCTTAACCATTCAAGGTCAATGCCTAAACTTAACTATTCAAGATCAATGCCTAACCTTAACCATTCAAGGTCAATGCCTAACCTTAACCATTCAAGATCAATGCCTAACCTTAACCATTCAAGGTCAATGCCTAACTTTAACTATTCGAGGTCAATGCCTAACTTCAACCATCCTGCGAGAGTTTTGCAATTTGCGTCTTACCTTCAAGCCATGACCTCAATGCTTCCTTTCTTATCTCCATTAGCATAAGGCAGGCCTACACTGGACCATCCTTTACGAAAGAAAAGGAGATAATGCGTCCAACAGTTTCCTGTGGCAACAACATTTAAAGCGACGCACCATTCGGCCGTCGATAACATCCACTTTTGCTGTTTAATTGTACACTATGGATGAATTAAAAACTTTCTTCTGAGGAGATGCTAAATGCTTGCTTGACTTTTATTATTATATATTATCATTATGTATTTTAAACATTTTGTTTGTCACTATACTCATTTTCTGTTTTAATATAGTTGATTAAAAAAAGGAAAAGTGGTTAAGAAAAGTAATTTATTTGACTAATATTCGACCGCAGCCCTAGTCTTGTTGTATGATGCGAGGACTTGGCTTGATAACCTCAGAAGCTATGATCGATCACAATGTACTGAATGCAGAATAAGTCATCAAACATATTTTGACAGTAGTTTCAATATTATTATAAAAAAATGCTTTTTTTTTACATAACTATATTTTGCACACACAATAGAAGGCTGGTCATTTATCATTTTGTTGGACATTTTTTCATTTCATCAGATTCCTATGTTGTATAAGAATAACTGACAATGTAGTCTCTTGTGCTTTTATGTTTTTTTTTCTTCTCCCTGGCATTATCACTGTCACAAGATAGATATCTCATTATTGTCTTCTGTGAGTGCATGCAATATCGACAACCCGCAGTTAAAGAATCTTTAAAGGAAAATGTCAGCAGCAGGATTAATATCATCAGAGTTATTTACAACATGTGGTGCATGAAAGGTCACTGACTGACTTTTAATCATTTACACGCAAATAAGGATGTTTATTTGTGATATTGGATGACTCCTTGAACTGGAGCACTGTACTCAACAAAGAAAAGGAAGGAGAAGAAGAAAAAAAACATGTATGATTGTTTTTTACTCAGCTATCCCTTTCTTCACATGAAAATGATTGGTATGCTTTCAAACACTCTAATAGGTACAGTGATTAGTGTTTTATTTTTTTGCTTTCCATTCAGTGCATGTATCTGTACTTCTGATGAGGTGTCAGCATTTCAATATGTTCATCACCTTATTTGTTACCCCACTGCATCGGTTATTCATCTTGGAGATGGAAGTGCTGGGAAATGTGTCTGTGTCTGTTTGATGAAACTTTGGCATGTTACATCTGTTATCTGTCATGTTTGTTGGAATAATCAGAACCTCGCTGTAGGAGAAGGAAAACACGAGCCCTCCTATATCATCGTGGATATCAAACTACAGCCAGAGGCCCTCCTATACAGCCAGAGGGCGACAAAGCATCAAAGCAAAAATGATGAAAGAAATCTCAACGGAGAAAACAAAATCAGTTTCATTGTGCTCGTCCTTACCCTTAGTTTCTTGTCCAAACCAATGACATATTGTCAAAGTTATACTGCCTGCGTTTAGAAATTGCTAGTACGTGAATGTGTTTGGAAAGTAATGATGAAAAATAATATTATATAAGGCGAGAATTACCAACGTTCATAACACACGTTAGAGATTGATAGGAACTGCCATATCAACTGTTCCCCATGCACATAATGAATCTCCAATCTACTGTATAGTCTTGTGTAGTCTATATGCTTTAATTTGAATTGTATTTCAATCAAGTTCTCCTAGTCTGCCAGGCATTGTTCACTTTAATGAATCCATGTATGAATGGTTTTAATAATGGAGTGGCTGTGCGGCAGTTTTAAAGGAACATATACCACTGTCGCTGGCCTATTTTTCAAGCACGGAGATATTCGCTTTATAGATCCATTTCACTACCAAAGTATGTCTCACAAAACTGCAAAAGAAACATCCTTTACTATCATCAAATATCTGTTTACTGTAGGGGTATGAGGTGAAGGGTTTTCAAACGTTACACATACAGTACATTGTTCAAAATAATCCTCATGCATTACAACATGTCCAAGCACTTTGTGTCCCTTTATGTATTTCTTTTATGCCTCACTGCATATAGATCGAACCTTGTTGACTTTAAAATGAGGCGACATGCTGTGCCACATACTCACTGTGTTCCCCATTTTACTGTATCTATATGCAAATGAGCACCCCACAACCACCTTGTTCATTAAAGGAAAAAAAAAATGTTTAAAGGAATTTCTAACTGAAAATCAATCATTTGTGGATCAAATACTCACCCCCTGTAGGTTTGACAGATCGATCTTTAAAGTTTGTAGCTTGCTCCTTCGCAGAGAGGTGGAACCCCCAAAACACTGCCCCCCTCAACAGCATTGTGTCTGCCGTGGAAACCTTCAGCTTTGTGGGAATAACAATCTCCCAGAACCTGAAGACCAACATTGACTCCATCATGAAAAAGGCCCAGCAGAGGATGTACATCGTGTACCAGCTCAGGATGTTCAACCTGCCACAGGAGCTGCCCCAGGTCCAGCTTTACACAACAATCAGAGTTTAGTCTATGCACATCCATCTCATTCTGGTTTGGATTCAAATGGGACAAAAACAGACTGCAGAGAAGATCACTGGTGTCAACTTGCCTATCATCAATGACTTGTACACTTTCAGAGTCAGAAAACGGGCATCGTAAATCCCTTTAGACCCCTTACACCCAAAACATAACGGGACGGTGGCCCCTATCGGTAGGATATCATTTATCTGTGCCTTACAGAGCTGATTCAAATCACTGTTGAAAAAAAATTGCGTTTTATGATGTGATAATGCCCTGGGGCCAATCACAACTATGTTACGCTGCTGGACTTAGGTTTAAAGAAACATTGTTGTTTGGCCTAAAAAGACTACTTCGATAAGGTACGGAGAGCTTCTTTTGTCTGTAGAAGAAAGTCAATGAAGCTCAGAAATATCTCATATTTCTTTACCATACAATATAACTGGAAATAATCATATTTGTGCACAGTGCTTTTTGTACAATGCCTTCAGATTCTAAAATCCCTGCTAATGCAAAGAGATTGTGAATCTGTTCTCCCACACAACTGTTCCTATTTTCTACAGTTTTTTTGTCCTCCTGGATCCCTCCAAAATGGAATCAATCAGAGGCACAGAATGCCTTACTTATTGAAATATATTTCTAGCAGAGTTAAAGGATTTTATAATTATAGACTTGCTGCTGTGTTCAATACTTGGCATCAAACGCTTCGGAAGATTACGGACAAACAAGAATGCATGCGTGTGTGTGATGTCTATATTTGTTGACGATCCTGCTCAAGCCAATTTGTTCACAAAACTTAAACTCACTACACTGAGAAACAAAAACATTTTTATTCCGAGCTGGCATAGAATGACGTATACACTATCACTCTATTATAAAGATGTATTTATAAGTGCAGTTTAACAAAGGGATGCTATGGTTAAGATGTTCATCAACAGTTAAACCGTTCCAAAAGCCACAGGATTAGTGTGTTTGTCCATTGCTTTTAATGTTGTGTAAATGAGGCTTCCTGGCGCACATGTGCTGTTAAGTGGAAGTGGAGCTATTTCGGACATCTTGCCGTATAATTTAGTGCTAATGTGGCTACTGTGCAGTTTTTCTTGGCTTTGACAGACAGATAGGTTAGGGTCGGCTTCTTCCTGTACTTGTCTTTCCTATCCACACTGGCAGATTAACACATAATTATACAACATTTGTGCACAGCTAGGGCACCCTGTGGGATCCACCTGGCATACGCAGCCCACTGTGTGAGTTTCACAGCGCCTCTCTTCCTCTACACATGCTACTCACAGGAAGTGAAGGTCATGTAGAATGATGACCTCATCCTCCCGGTACTCCATGGGCTTTTATACTGTATACTGTACACAAGTGATGACAACATCACTGACGTCTGTTTTTAGAAAGCATAGCCAGAGAGGGGGTTTTGGAAGGCTATATGCAGTTTTCCATTGTGTGTGCTATTTTTTGGTATTTTTTTATTTTTAGCCAGCTCGTCACAAGTCTGTGATTGTGGGCAGATATTGGTGCGGTACAGAGCATTGGTGTCCACTGAATTACCGTCTGTTATAAACTGCAACATAAACCTGGACATGAATAACCACAGTATAGATACAGTGATGATAATCATCAAATATTTTTTACATTTTTGTTGTAGTTACCCCAACCCATCATTTGTCCACAGTGAGCTGAGTAAACACACTGCATGTGCAGTGAAAGCCAATATGATAGCAACTTATTTCTGAATACATTCCGCAACCTCTCCATCATCACTGCCGACAAGCTTGACATTTCATTATGAAGACTGTCGACTAATCAAAATCTTATTCCTTCACATCTGTATTGTGACAGACAGGTTAACTTCTGTTGTTGCAGGACCACTGCAGAGATATCAAATGCATTATTTTTCAACAAGTGTCAGAGAGTTGTTAACAGTGTCTCCAGTTTTGATTGGTGTATCATGTATTGGCTTATATTGCTTTTTATGACATGTACTTATTCTGCATAACCTAAAAAAATAAATTGTTTCTCACAAATTAGGAGTTGCAAGAGAAGTCCTTAGAGTTTGTGGCAGCCTGGATGTGTACAGAATGCACATTTTATGTTTCCATTTCAATAATGAAGCTACAATACAGAACATCTTTGTTTTCTAACCCGACCTTTGATATACATCTGTTTTTTTCCTCTTTTTTTCCCTGCTTTAACATCCGTTATAACTGAAATACAAATATTTCTGTAATTTTTATATAAATATTTTAGTGCTGCAAAACAATAAAACAAATAAAAATGTCTGTTTTTAAATTGGTGATACTTTGTCAGAAACTCTATAGAAGAACTAAAAAATTGTCTACTATATACGGTGGGCCTGAGCGCTTAATGCACTGCAAAGACACAACACAAGCAAATGAAGAGACATTCACCTCGACACATGCACAGCATTTAGAAAACATTCACCAAAGGACAAAAATATTAATTTGACGACACAGGAAAACATCAACTTCGCATGACATTAAAACATCACCTTCACATCACATGAAAACATCAACTTGATGACCCATGAAAACATCACCTTCACAATATAAAAACATCAGCTTTATGATATAAGAAAACAAGTACTTCACATCACATGAAAAAAAACATGATGACACATGAAAACATCATCCTCACAACACAAAAAAACATTGACTTGACGACACTTGATAACATCAATTTGACGACAAACAAAAACATCAACCTCACAACATACAAAAATATCAACTTGACGGTACACGAAAACACCAACTTGACGGCACACGAAAACATTAATTTGACGACAAACAAAAACATCAACCTCATAACACACGAAAACACCAACTTGATGGCACACGAAAACATTAACTTCATGACACACAACAACACCAATTTGACGGCACACAAAAACATAAACTTCACGATACACGAAAACATCAACTCGACGCGAACGAAAACATCAACTTCACAACACACAAAAACATCAATGAAAAATCAATTTGACAACATATGCGCAGCATTTTGAAAAAGTGCTGCAAGAAGCTCACGCCAAAACAGAAACTGTTTCCAGGGGACACTAAAAAGTGATGCAGACACGGCTGGGACACACTTCTTGTTGCCATGATTTTGGCGTACCAAAGCATTGAAATCGGCACTTCTGTCAGTGATTTGGAAAATCATCTAAAATGTATGTGTATTTTTTTTTACTTTGTGATTCCATGATTCAGATATGATTACTAATAATGTAAACCTTATTTCAACACCCACCTTATATTGTAAACACAATATTCCCATACTGTAACTAGATGTCAAACTTATATTTTAAGAAATTAGTACCTTACAGTATCAATATCTTCAGTATTCATGCACACAATGGTTTGTTTGAGTATATGCCGTTTGGCATGCTATTCTTGGTGTATAAAACACACCAACGTGCCTTAATCATGCCTCATAGACCTTCAACTTGCCAATGGCGGCATATGCCAGAGAAAATATGGATGCACTGATCCTGAAGGTGTGTGTTTGTGTGGGTGAATTTAGCAGATGGTGAGATGATGTGAGAAACAATCTGGTCCTCCGTATGTACTCTGTGTGTGCACATGGATATTTTGTGTATGTGGTTAATGTTCATGTTTAAATTTTCAGTTAACAATCTTGAGTAATACAGATAATTAGAGATTGTAGGTATAATTATAGACCATAAGGTCTCTTGGAAATGTCCTATGTTGGATCGTAAGGCACCCCAAATGTTACGTTTTTCATATTTGAAATTGACTTCCAGACGAGGGAACTGGAAGTGCTAAAATGCTAACTCATTTCCAGGTTTTAGGACTCAGTCCTGTAACTACCTGTACCTTCCTCTAAGCCTTACTGGGTTCATTGAAAATGGAGGTTTAGCCTGACGAGTAATTTGTCCAGGCCATATAAAAACAAAGATGATAAATCCACATTTTGAGGTCACTCTTTGACATCTTTGAACATAAAAAATGTACAGTTCTGCAATTCCCCAAAACTGAACAAAAGCTAAAATCTGGACATAACGAATCTGACTAATGTGTGTGTCTGTACTGCACATTTCATCGGGTCTTTTCCATCGCTTCCATGAATATATTCATGAGGGAACATTTAACTCTTTTTATCTATATGCACCTCTCACTGTCTCATTGCTTCATCAGGAGTGACCTATTTACAAACTCTGGGCAACAATCCTCAATGGTTGGCAGCACATACATAAACTAATCATGCTGTTACATTTATGCTTGCACTATAAATGTTTAACATCAAAGGGCATGTGATTAATATGCATGATAAAGTCAGCGAAGGGGGTCACATGCTTCCTGGAAACAGTGGAAACAGTGAACTGGAAAGACCATCTCGTGCGTTTGTATGCAGGTGCATAAGTCTGTGTGTGTGTGTGCTTTGCCCTCTGGTCCTTCTGGCTCTTGGTTGATAAATAGGCGTTTGGCTTGGATAACTGGTATCCACTAGAGAATATACCAAATGGGTACATCTATCATGTAGAAAATGGCCTGTTGCCTGGCTTTTACGGAAGTCTGAATCACTAGAATATACCAGCTTACTCCTATTGAAATTCATATATGTATTAAGGTCCATATGAAGCCCGTTTTTTCATCATCTATTGAGGATTCTTCTGCAAGTTTGAAGTGAGAAGCGGCGAGTGGAGGAGATGAGTGGCATGGCTATGAGCGGAAAATTTCGAATGGATGCGATGGCCACCTGGTGACAGACAGCGTGGCTTCAAAACCTTGTTTCCTGAGTGGAATTCGGAAGAGGGCGTATAATGATGAGAGAATAGACAGTGGGAGGTTTCTAGCTTCTGTATAGAACATGTTTCCATGAAGGCTTGACTCAGTGTGTGTGAGATGGTTCTGTTTGTGTGAAGGCTTGTTTTTTTTCTCACCAATACCCCTTTTGTATTTTGGCCACTTGCTGTGAGGTGGAGTAGGGATTGTGTCAGTAACCATCAAGCAGTGCATTGATATTCTGATGGCAAGGATTACTGGGATTTGCTGTTTGATCTGTCCGTGTACTCGGGTCAATGATGCCTTGTGTGAGGTGCATTTGTGCTCTGTGTTGTTTCTGTGGCAGGAACACATCGCCTTCAATTTCAAGTTTCACATTCACTGTCATTTCAACGATAGAAAATATAGCTGAGATGAAAAAATCAATCAATAATTCACTTTCAATTTACAATCAGTTGATCGTTTGTGTCCCCTTGTACACAACGTCAAGGGAAATTTTCACTGTACAAACACGTGTTTACTGCGACCAAAAAGTGACGGTGAGGGGTCTGACCAAGCCCCCTGGAAGAGCGGCAGGTAAATCAACTTCCCAGTATGTACACTTGAATAAACCTTATTTAAATCATTAAGTCCTAAAAGTTGTAAAATGCACTAATAGCCAAATCCAGAGTTATTTCCCTTCCTACGTTCATGTGAAGGAGAACCAGACCGAGGGCTAAAGGTTAAAGGAAGTGCTACAGCGTCTGCTCTATGGGCCCAGTGGATACGGAAGATCACTGGAAAATCCGGGTACTTTATCACTCGGTAGTCGAGCCATTTTAGGCTTCATGCGCCACTGATCAACTCTCATAGGAATGAACTGGAGCCTGCCAACACTTTGTCCAGTTCTCTTTATACATCCATGGGTCTGACAAAGATTGGATGAGAACCTGTTGCTTTAAACATCTGCATTTGTTATATTTCTTCACTCATTTATTCAGGGTTATTCTTTAATTTGTCACGTATATGTGTTTACATGTGGCGCAAAAAATGAAAATGTACGAGAAGAGTTGGAAAAAACCCCGAAGGCATTGTTGCACTTTCAAGCTTTTGGTTTTACTTCAAAACTCTCATCAGGAGCAGGTGGGGTTGTAAGGACAGAACAGCGAGTAAATGCAAGGTGTGCCAGCAGATTATTCCGCAGAATCCATTAGGCTGATAATGTCACAGTCCTAAACTGTTTGTAAGATATAACCTCAACACTTGTCAGCACCCAATGCTCTCAACATCACGTGCACAATTTCAATTCCTAAGAGGCTTTTAGACCACTGCAAGGAAGCTTTATATCTGCTAATGGCAAATGTATATTGTCCATAGGTTTTATTTGCAATGAATCTAAATGATATTATGAAACTTTAAAATCCATTTTCTGCAGCTCTGTTTTTAAAATCAGAATTTATTTACTGTGGAGTCCAGGCAGTGATACTGTATGTTCCAAAGAAGTAATACTTTTAAATTCACAGGAAAACCTATATACTACTACTACCAATGTTTATTTGGCTTTTGGCCTAGAATTACAGTTCCTTACAATGGGCTGTGCTTATTCTGGGACCATAGCGATGCATTTAGCAAATGTGTTTTCTCCTCCCAGGCTAAACAATGTGAGGTGTTTTATCTTCACTCATTGTAATTCTGCACCTCCCACACAAGGGCATCCGCGATTATGGCAGGTCTGCACTAAATTGTTGTCTTTCATCCACCAAACTGTCAGAGCGCTATGGTGCACTTTTTAAAGGGTAAAGGGAAACGGTATGCTCTGATGGTTCATGACTAATGGCATCCCCCCCCCACTTCAGTCTCTAATAATGTATGTCTTTTAATCTAGCTTGTTTTTCAACCTGTGCTGCATGCCTGTGCATACTGCATCTGCATGCATGTGTTGTGTTAATATAGGCAAATATCAGTCTCTTTTAAATAGATCACTTTTATGTCAAACATACATTTCAGAGCAAGTGTTCTCTTGTCAATTCTTTGAAGTGTCAAATGTATGTATGTTAAGGCTGTCAACATTAACGTGATGATAACGCGCGAAATCATTTTAACGCCATTCATTTCTTTAACACATAAACGCAATCGATCTTTCAGAGGTTGTAGTTGGCTCAGTTTTAAAGCTGGAGTGAAGATACTGGCATCATATGAAGCTATACAAAATTGAGCATATTTGTTATGCTAAATGCAGTACATGTGAGGGTTTCTGGACAATATTTGTCATTGTTTTGTGTTGTTAATTGATTTCCAGTAGTAAATATATACATACATTTGCATAAAACAAGAATATTTTCCCACTCACAAGTTGATTAGAGGATTAAATATACTTGATAAATCTCCCTTTAAGGTACATTTTGAACAGATAAGAAAATGTGTGTGTCAAATTGTACATTCACATATGAAGCTTTGCAGCTGTGAAAGGCTAAGCATTTACAAAAAGGAGCAGCATCATTTGTCACTGGAACAATTGTAGGGTACGAATGACTGATTTAACAAACATTTCACGCTTCATGCCTGCTGGGCTCGACAGTATGACTTCATCACTAAATTGTGGTTTAATTCAAGACATTAATCCGTGCTAAATGTTTCATGGCCCTGGTGCCTACTTTGCACCGTGAGTTTTTATTAATACTGAGGTTGTGAGTGTATAAAGTTATACTGTAATTTCTTATAATGTGCCCCTAACCTTTTCAAACAACCCTAAAACGCTGCAATTTGCACACCATAACCATCCAAAATGTCAAAGCAAAAAATAAAGAATGACTTAATCAATAAGTTTAGCACATTTCACTCTTTGACAAACATATATCTCACTTCAAACAATGATTTGTGTTCACACAGCACATCATAGTGTAATCTCACCCTGCAATATCCTACGTGAATGTCTCACTCCTCGGTATGTGCATTCGGAGCGACTTCAAGCAAAATATCTCTCCCTGTCATGAATTAATCTTTGCAGTTCATTCTTCAGTGCATACATCAATGCTCACATCAATCATGCTGTGCATACTTCATGAGCGAGTCATTTGTGATGGCCACATAGTGACTCCTTTTTTCTATGCAGAGGAGCTCCCTGCACCAGAGGAGCGTCACTCTCTCTTACAACCTACATACGCCCGGATTCTCGCTTCATCTTTGCGACGCACATGGCACAGCATGTGGGTATTTCTGTAGAAAAGCGAACTGGAGAAAATCCACTAGAAAATAGGGGGAATAAAACGTGATGTAACAAGAAAGCTGGAAGAGGAAGCTGGAAGTGTTAAAGAGAAATAAATAGAGGGGAAGAAAGAGACATAAAGAGAGGGTGACTCACATGAAGAGAAACTGAGAGGGAGAAGGCAAGACAGAGGCATACAAAGGGAATTGTTAATATGACGCTTTTTTTGGCTCTTGTCAATACACTGTTGCTATGGTGGATGTACAGCAATGTGAGGGGAACATTTCCCCCCCTCCATCCCCCACACACACAAATAAACCTATTATTAGACAGATCACTGTATTTCTGACTTAAATCCAGTGTGTGGTCTTCTGCGAGCCCAAATCAGGGGTTTGCACTCTACAACTATACCTCTAACAAATCCACATTCTCTGGCTGAATAAGTTAATCAAGCTCCATCTTTTTTTTTTTTTATAAAATGGTAATTCACCATCGTAGCTAAGAATCTGTTTCATTTTCTAACCAGAGAACAAACAGATACAGTACATTGTGTAATCTGTTCATCCAGTGCATGTAAGAGCTGGGGTGATTTCCTCGACAAGCGAGCCAGCAGCGAGACGCTCACACAGGCGCACACACACTGGGACCGACTGACAGTATCTTCGCTCTAATCAGAATCTTAATTAGTCTGCTAGCAGCGTCCCATTAACATATATTCCTCCTAATTAACTAGGGACACACGCATGCAGAGGGAGAGAGGCTGAGACAGAGAAATTAAAGATGTTTCTTGAAGTCTCGTAAGATGAGGAAATACATTAACAAAGCAGAATAACAAAAGTAAAGCTTTAATCTGTCAACCTCGTTCTGCCTTGCTGACAGAAAAAAAACAGCTCAACTCAGCTCAATAGCTTTTGGTTGGCAAAGACCTTGCCAACCAAAGTCGACAGAAATTAAGTTTTATCATTAAAGCACTCCATTCTAAGTAATGTTTCTGGGTTTGTCACCTAATTTGTGTCTGCATATTTTCACTGGACAAAAGACTGAATGAAAACAGAAACAGACTATCTGTGAACACGAGACCAAAACCAACTGAAAGGCCTTTGGCCAGGAATAAGTGGACAGGAGGAGAAAGATCAAGGAGGCCATTCACATCTGATGGTAGAGACTTTATACATACATGACCACCCGTTTCAACGTGTACAATGATCATTCAAGCTAAACTAGACACCTGTTTCATCCCATTGGTACCATCACTATTACAGTTCTGTGTCCTGTGGCCTGAATGTGTCTAATATTATACTTGTTGCTTTCTGTCATAATGTCTTTCCAGTGTTTTTTTTCCCTTTTATTTATTCAATGTGAAATCATTAGACACTTGTGCTTAAGCTCTATTTGTGGTTGAAGAAAAGCATTGTTTGGGTTTAAAGCAATATACAATTATCAGTATTGTTATGCTTGTGTCTGTTACCTAAATGATAGAATAATACATCCATGGAACCATACATAATGTTACAGAATTAATTAAGATAAATACAGTGTAGAGATGTATTGGACCTGTCAATCTAGTTTGTTGTGGGCTCAATTATGTATGGTAATGTGGCTAATTATACAGTGGTGCTTCTCATATGTACTGTAATGTGGGAATGTATTTATTAAAGGCACAGTTCATGATGCAGTGTAAACAAAAGTATTGCCCTGTCATCAACATTTTAAACTTTGAAAAGGAGCTTTTTCAATTGCTTCGGATGCAATTTCTCACAAGGTCATGCTTTCGTATTACAAGTATCCCTCACAGGTGAGTCACCCTCCACAATAAAGCTGGTATGATATCTTGGTTGAACAAACACTGCTTCCCTTTGTTAGTTTAATCTGAAACACCGGATGATTTAGAGAAATAACGACGTGGGTTATGCACAGACACGCACAGGCTGTGGGTGATGACCAAATCGGGTGTTGTGGGTGAAAGATGAAAAGGAGCATTTTGCAGTAGATCTAATGTCTTTGTTGTAATGCCAGGCCTGCCTACAGTTCTGTGTCATGACTCATGTCCCATCCAGAGCCACCAGAGATCTATTTCTACACCACCGTGGCTCGGTTTCAAATTCAGCATCACGCTGCGCTCATATGAAAAGGCAATGCAAATTTGAAAAGATCTTTGTTGCCTTGGGATGCAGATTCTTTTGATTAAGCTGGCTTACGCTGTGCTACGTGTGCATTTTGAACATGCACATTATAAGCTGGAGATGATACAATATCTGCCAACAAACAGCTTCAACTGGAACTTTTAAGGACTGTTCAGTGCTTTGCCCAAAGGCACTGCAGTTTTTTTTTCTGTATTGTGGCAACTCATTCATCAACCATTTCTTTAGATGCAGAATTCTGTCAGATATTTTAAAGGGTGCCGTCAGGTGGCGATGCTTCATATCAGCAGTTCGTAGTGACAGCTGTCTTCCGTAAACCACATTCTCTCATTAACAGCTTCATATCAGAAGCAAGATTTGATCACACCAAGACCACCGGGGTACAAGTCGCACATGGAACATTTTCATGCCAAAACAGTCCATTTATGGTGATGCAGCATTCCCCTTTGTCATACTGGAAATCTTTGATCATGACTAGGAGGGAAGATGCCTTGGCATGAGTAACACTTCTTGGAAATCTGTATGGTCAGCCCATTTGGCTGTGGTATACTGTTCCATAGCTCAATGGTTTCTTGACAATATGTTTCAGATATCCAGTTTTTGTCTGTTTTAATATTAAGACACCCGTAACTGTCACAAGAACTGTAATTGAATAACATTTTGTGGTATTCTATGAAAACTCTTAGTAAAATTGAAAAGACCTCATATGGCCCAGGATACACTCTCTAAATTGCTGTAATAAATGTGCATGTTCATATGTAGTGACTTGATTAAACAGTATTTTGTTCAGAAAGCTGCAGTTATGCTTGGACCAGTTTCTCATTTGGTTCCAATATCCAACATAACAGCATAAAAGTATTAAAGTGAAGCTCCGGTATGTCAATGTTCTGGGGTCGCCAACTCAAGTTCCCATCTCTGGATACAAGTGTATGTAATAAATAAAAGTGGACCTGGAATTCCTTGTTCACAACCGAAATCACGTTTTGTTCAAAGCTAAACTTCTCCTTTAACAGCACATTTCTGCACACAGACTATTTCGCCTTTGATTGTAGTCATCTTTGTTGTACTATACAAAGGCAGCAACTGCTGTCATTTTTACCAATTATAGAAGAAATACTGCAGCTTGTAATTCATCAGCAGCCTTGATGCATTGAATGTGTGAACTCCAGAGCGATGAAATATGCAGTGATAAATATACTTTTATTTTCATTTTTTCTTCCTTGTGTAGAGCAGACATTTTATAATGTCTTAGAAATAAAATAAGTCTTTGTAAACTGTGTGATAATAGAAATACTGAATGAAAATATGTTATGTACTATTAATTTATCTCCTGGAGGACAAAGCTCCTGATCCAAAAAGCCTCGGTACCGAAATGAATGTGTGGTAGGGAGTCCTAATCTTCTTCCGATTCACCTTCTGCCAGAGGAGAGGAATTTGTGAACTTTGCTCGAAAAGTTCCTCTAAATAAAGATCAACTTGTGAGAGAGTTGATCCGCTGCCCTTAAATTAAGAGCAGAACTAGTTTGTATTTGTTTGAACTGTTCCCAAGCAGACTGTTAGGAATTTGCTGACATCACACTACACAAGCGGTAGTAGCATCTCTCAGCACCAGATAAGCATTATTTCCCTTGACATTTTAATGTGTATTACTGATCTGTGTGATGTGAAGCCTTGAAATTGAAATGCAAATGCATGAGCAGTGGTTTGGAAAATTTGGCCACTCACTGCCAGCAAGTGTAGAAGTGACCTTGAAGCTACTGAGCTTTGGAATAAAGTTATTTGAAAAATCAAACAAACTTTGGTCATCAGCATTCAAGTCCACAAATCACATAAACACCTTTAAAAAAAAAAAACAACTAAACGGCCTACCAAGATATTGCTTCTATTATATTATAAATGGTTTCCCCATTTATTTTCAAGTGTGGCTAATTCACTGACATACAGCAAAATTACAAGTGCACAACAGTGTGTACACATAACGTATATGTGTTTAAATATAAAACATATTTTCTGGAGAGAATTTTGGTACCCTTCCTCCCAACATGGTAGAGGACATAGATATATGGTGCCTTCAAATGGGGTCGAGTCCATATCAGCGCTCCCCTCATGTCTTATTCACGACCTCGTAAGTTAGTAAAATTCCGAGTTCATAAGTTGTGACGTGTTTGTTGATGTTGGCAGAAATGGAGGTGCCCATGGAAAATTTATTTTCTAGTGCATAATAAGTTAATAAATTACATTGTAAGACAACTGTGTCCGACTAAAATTAACCAAAAAAACTAATATTTTGGTAGAATTTTGATTATTATAGCTCCAAGAGAACAAATCATGCTTTTATTCATGAAGATAATCATCACCACAATTAACTTAAATATTATGAAATAGGATTTAGGACAAGCGCTTTCTCCTTGTCGTTAACATGTTGTTTACTTTACACTCAATTGGCATGGAATCAGCTGCTTAGCGGTCAAATGTTAGTGTAATATTAATAACTTTATTATAACGTTACTAAATGTTACCTTTGAGCGAAGTTAGCATAGCTAACATTAAAACAACATCTGTTTAGCTAATGGCGGACTGTTATCCAATTAGTTATGACGTAATGTCACATCTACTGTTTTATATTTATGGTGGAGGACACATTTCTCAGTATTTTTAGCGGTTATGAAAGTTTCATGGTGTTAGTAGCAGTTGTACAAATTAAAAACGAGTAAGTGTCAGCTAAGACTTTGAATTGACCCCAATTAATTGTGTTATTTGAGGTTTTTAAAGCATGATGAAATATTGGTTGTTAGCATGGGTCTGGTCTCACTGGGATATTTTGGTGAGGAACAAATGTTGAATATAAATGTTCTCTCATGCCCACATGAACCAAATTTAAGCAGGGAACTTCGATAAACATGTTTGTTCTATCCATCAAAAAGTTTTTCCTTTGGTTTCAGTTTTCTCTTCCTCAATTCTGTGCAAAAATAAATACTCAGATTTAGAACTGTATACAATATTTATTGACAATGTATTCATTTCCATAGGTTTTTCATAATAAAGACAGAGACTGACTTTTACAGGGCTTATCTTTGAGAAGGGTACAGCTCTGGGTTTCTGGGAATGTTCTCGTGAGTGGCACATACAAGGATTTTTCAAGGTGGAGGGTGTTGAGAGGGTAAGAGGGATTGATGCTCCTTGGAGTGAAGTCCAGGGTAGCAGGAGGCTAAGGCTTCTTCTGTGAGTGTGTGCAAACATACACTGTCACCAAGATGTGTCATTTAGGCTTTTAGGATGTCAGTCTGTCCTTGCTCTCCAGAGAAGACTCTCTGCTGTCTGATGAAAACCTTGCATTTCCAAAAACCTTCACTTTTCAGGAATGAAGAGAAAAAAAAGCCATTTCTCCACCATGTACAACCATGTATTTTTTTCCATCTTTATACAAGGGATCATGACAGGATTTTGTAAGCATACCTGTCATTGAGTTTTCATAATCCCCAGAGGACAATGTAATCATTCTGTATAGTATAAATGTGAAAATTGCCAAAATTGGATTTACAAGGTTTTGCCAAACAACAGTGTTTGCAGTTATTTAGTTTTTTTTTTTTACATAGGAGTATAGAAGTATAAAAATATATGAAACAAAAAAGCGCTGTGAAGTACAAACACATATTCAAAGTGTAGAACTTATGAAGCAGACCTTTCTTGCCAGTTGTCGCTGTGCTTTGGAAACACATTACTGTCTGGCCAACATACACCCACTACACACTCTCACACTCAAATATACCATGTCATACCACATACAGTATTATTCTGAAGATTAAGAAATATATTTATATTGGGTAGGTTGAGACATGTCCTATGGCTGAAGTGGATTTAGTACCTTAATGACTTTTAAAATATTTTAGGTGTTTAGATTCTGCCAATGCTGAAAAAGTGTGCCATGCTGTTAGTACTGTAAATGTGTACTGTGTATAGTATTATGGGACTTGTGTTAAACAGAGAAAGCAAACACATTACAGAGAAAACATCTGAAACAAGCTCACTAAGGTACTTTTCCTTAAGTACAATTCTTGGGTTTGAAGTTGTAGTTGGTGGTTGTAGTGTTGTTAGTAGTGTGAATTGTGCTGACCTGAGATGGTTGACTTTTGGGCGGATACAAAGGCATCGCTAACCTCTTTATCACTTGGCCCCTTTGTGTGTGTGCGTGTGTGTGTGTGTGTGTACATATGTCTGTATGTTTGAAAAGGTGGTGTACATTAAGCTGTTTAGCTGATCATTGGTACAAGAAATTGTAATACTTTTGCTGACACATTACAGCAAATACATGCTGCAAAAGAATATCAACTACATTCATGAATACAGTATATGTTACATTTTGGCAAAACCAAAGAAATGTCTTTTGACAAATAGAGCAAAAAGGAACAAAAAGTGATCAAGTGACACTGTAAAATAGACTATTTACATACTGTAGTTTAACATCAGCCTTTGCATTCTCTTAACATCACAAATTATATTGAAAATGTCCGTTTTGTCTTTTCGGTTGAAAGCTCATAGGTATTTATTTACAAGAATAATATGTTCCAATTGACGATTATTAATATACTATCCGATATATACATATTTATTTAAATATGTTTTTTTTGGGACATGTTCCCAAATTTGAATTCAACTCATCTATAGAAAAATTTACAATGTCAATGATCTGTTTGAGTAGATCTCAGAATCTATCTGGATCCCTTTGCGTATGCTTTTTTTAAAAATGTACTTACAAAATAAACAAACATTAAAAACAAGAAAGATGAGAAGAATTGTGTTTGACATAATCACCAGAACTATTAAAAAACTCCCAAAACAAAACGTAACAATTTACTTACTATGCGCAGTTTTCAATACCTAGATCAACACAATGTGAAAATGGTTCATTTTGATGAGTGACATGTAAACACCAGTGAGGTTATTGTAAGTTAGAACTATGCACAAAGTTCAAAGATTACATTTCATTTGTTGGGCAGTGCTTGTGAAAATGCATCATTGTGTCATTCTTAAAATAGTTGTAACTGTTACGTAAATGCTTTTTTTTAGAAAAACGTAAATATTCTTAATAACATCATCAATATTTGAAATACCAGTCAGACATACTTATCAGAAATTGTAATTACAGACTTATGTATGCTCATTTGTGAGGTGAATTAAACACAAAAAAAGCACAAATGAAATGAAACAATTCAGTGAGAAAGGAGAAAGTGATCAAAAACTGAATATCAAGGAGTTACTACTGTACAAAGCATGCAGTGAGACATAACGGTCTGTGGCTACATTTTAAGTAAACAATTATAATATTAATGTTCAAGTGTTCACTCACACTTTCACAATCAAGATGAATGGCATACCAGGAGAAATGAACCCTTTGAGTTAGGTCTTGTTATATTAGGTGAACTCAAAAGAACCATTTGAGACAAGTGCTCCAGTTATCATTTTAGTGTGATTTTTGAAAGATATTTGGAGTCACCTTCTCCTTGTCACTTTATCTTTCATTTGCCACTCACAGGGACTCCTTTGATGAATGATTTGGTACTTTGTGTATGCGAAAAAGAGGCCATAATGCCAGAGTTCATTCATACGAACACTGTGGAAAATCTATGGGGAGAGGGATATGACACTTTTGTGTATTGCAGCCCTAGTTGTATTTCTACATTTTAGCCTTGTTGTAACTGAAACATAGTGTGATCATTATGTCATCTTAATAAATGTCCTCTTAAAACAGCCCCCATAAGCACCAGGTATTAGAAGAACTTCGGTACAGCCTCTATGGCTTTTAAGAACTTGTGTGCAAAATCTTTTTATAAAATCTACCTTGTGTACATACAGTCAGAAGCACATCATCATTAGTAAATAAGCAGTAATTATCTGTTATACGTTCATTTTGGATTTACGGCCTTGTCATCAACCCATTTTTCAATCTGGAAACAATTCATGACTAAGAGGTTTTCAACTAATGATGATTATAATAATCTGGCTTGGGAGGCAGATGCAATACATACTGTAAACTCATTGGCAACAAAAGGAAACATCATCTGCATAGAAAAAATTTGATTAAAATAATGGTGTCAAAAGCTGATATTTGAAGGTTTTTTGTGCTTTTTATGCATTCTGTCCTTTTAGCTTTACCATCTGTGTTCTTATTGAACCATGAAAAAATAATCATAGCTAATAAAGTGCCTTTTCAGCAGTTGTGAGTAATTTTCTTTAACCATGTGGTAAATATGTATCCAATAACGTGATAATAGAGATTTGAAAGGGACATTTTGTAGGTCATATTATCCCTACAATAAATGCTATTCATGTGATATTTATGTAAATATACAGTTAAAGACTTAACTACTTTTTCAGATACAGTCGTCCCCAAAGACATCCATACTGTGTATTTTGTGCTTTGGGGTAGAATCCAATAAGTATTAATAATTATAACAATATATAAGTAAAGCAAATTTGGCTAAAGACAAAATATTATTTATTTTCTTTCTTACATATTTCTCTCTTTGGGTTCTGTACACTATTTCAACAGTTTGACACAGTACACACTAATGACAATCCAAATGGCTGTATTAGCTTTATGCTTCTTTACATTATACCATTTTTGACCTTCTATAGGCGCCTTGAGTGCAATCGGAGTTAAAACCTGGAATTTTTTGGAATGCTCTTAGTTGATGTTACTTAATACTGCCCTATTAAAATGGTTTATGAACTGAGAAGATGCTTAGAAATAAATCATATAATGCTCCCAGTATATTAAAGTAGAAAAATGTTGATCTGAAATTTCTTTCACATTACATGATATTGTAAATTGTGAACTTCAGGCCCTTATATTATCAGTATGAAATTAATTATAGTAACATCTTAGAAAACCCTGCTGACCTGAAACATGCTTCAGTACTTTTTAAATAGTGTCACTGAAAGTAAATGGTAATCAACTCGTCAATTGGTATCTAACTGATATGATATTTTGGCAATGAATTATGTATGCTGTAATTCTAACATAATAAAAACATAAAAATATATGCAAACAAACATTTTAAAAAATGGCAAGATACACAATTCACAAAATATGTACAATTTAAACAATTACTCAGGAACAGGCACCTTATATGTTTGTAATCTCTCTTCTATAAGGTTTTCACGTGTTAGCCAGCAAATGCGGTATTCCAAGATATGATGGATCCAGTCCTGAATAGTGATTCAGTCCAGTTTTACAAGATCACATAAAAATGAAACAAACCAAATACAAACAACAAATGAGAAACATATTTTGCTGTTTGTTCTTGCCCTCACTGATGTCCCTTGTTTCTTTTAATTGACATAGTAAAGCCAGTAAACAATGTTGAAGAAGGAGAAGACAGTTGGGAAGATCACCCTCGACCATTTGTCAATAGAGTTTACATCAGTCAAGTCTGGGATGTTGATCTTTAGCTGTGAAGCGCGCCTTCGTAGTCGGCTCTTCTTTTGAGTCATGTGGCACTCCAGCGTGTTTCGGCCAAAGTTGTGCCTGGCCAGCCCGGCTTTGCGGTACTGTAGAGTTGAGCTGTCGTAGGTCAGCATGGTATTTCGTGGGTCATTGAGACCCAGAGCCAGCTCTGATATGCCCATGTCATTCTTGATGTCCAGGGTGCCCATTAGGATGTTTTCATGTGGGTCCATCTGCCCAAGAAAAAGAGTCAAGTTTGTCTAGTGTATGACTATCATGAAACAGCAATTTGTCTCTGATAAATACATTTTACTAAAATTAATAAAAAAGGAAGTGCCAAGATTATATTTCAAAAAAGGTAGAGACCATAATAATTAACAACAGGGTATATAATTATGTGTAATGTGAAATGGGTAGCTCCTATTGACAAATCCATAGAGAATAATTATTATCTATGGAGTGTTTTAGCGTCTTTGATTGAAGTTTTGGTTTTATCTGCCCAGCACCAAACAGCAGACAGACAAAGTTAGTGACTAGCTGATGAACATAATGGAACATTTGGAAGCCAAAGAGCCATATGTTTTCTCCAGAAGTTGGTGAAAATCAACTCTTAAGAATATTGGACTTATATTATCCAGGTGGCCAAAAACACAACTCCAAATAAATGTTCATGCATGTTACAATGGTAACCCATTATCAACTCTATAATATGTCAATGTTGTGTTTACATTTTGTTCTGCTGCCTCCATGTGGCCAAAAACAATCTAAATGTTAACACAGTTTGACATTTTGGAAATAGATTTTTGCAGTACCTTATTCTTTTGATCGCCAAGTCCAATTGCTGCGTCATCCACAAAGATTGGTTCCCACATCGAGTCATGACCATCAAGATCCCTTTGTTTCATTCTTGCATACAGAGTATCATCTCTGCCAACTACATTCCCCACCAGCCACTGCAAGCAAGCAGAATCACCATGGTTACTTGAGCAACTTTAAATGCAAATACATGTGGACATGAACTGCAGTACAGCAGTGTTATCAGAGGATTCAAGTTCAGTTTAACTTTCCTCTTTAGCCTGCACTCCATATTACAGGATATAAATGTTTCCACTCAGTATAGACAGCATTTTGTATTCAACTAATATCACCACGTCCATGTGCAGCCATGTTATGGTGGCCATTTTGCATCCCTGCTAGTAAGTATTTGGTTCACGTCTGCTTGGAGCATAAACTGGGAATGTGAACGCAACTCTTTCAAGACAAAGAGCCAAGTGGCTCTGAGACCTTCTTTCCCTCTGTTTCAGCTGGCAACATGTCTCATTTGGATTTCAAACAGGGCTAGTACAAGCTTATTAGGCAGGCTTTCCTTGGCACAGTGATGGCAGGAAACATTAGGTCAACCCCTCCATTTGAAGTAGTGACATTTCTTTTCTTTGCTAGTAATTATTCTGAGCTCCTTAGACAGCTTTATGAATAATTAAATTACAATTCTGCTGCAAAGTAAAGAAAATATGTGATTATGTGAATCTAGAGCAAAGAAAACTGCTTTCACTTGAAAATGTGACAACATGGAAGCTAATCTAGAGTTTGCTTTACATGGAGGCATTTTTCAGTGAAATATTCTGAATTTGGGGAAATGCAAGTCGACAAACTACAGAGGCAAGGTAGGGCACTGGTTCCCAACCTGGGGGTCCTGACCCCCAATTAGGGGTCGCCAAAGCTTCACAGGGGGTCACGAAGCCTTCTTGATTTTAAGGAGTGTAAGACAACTTTTTTTAAAACTATACGGTTGGCCTATATTTCAGGATTTCATTCATCTCTGAGAAGAAAATTAAATTATTATTATTTTCTTAAAGTTTTGATTAATATTTAAGCTATAATCAGGATAGGAGCACAGTGAAGACCTGAAAACAAGCTATATTCACAGAGCTTTCCCTCTGCTAAACAGCCTCATCCTGCATTTGAAAAGAACGCAGTTAAAACAACCAAAGAGATAACAAAATAATGACCAAGCATCAGGGAGAAGAAAAAACATTGATTCTGTCATAAAAGAAGATTATTAAGTTTGAATGATTGTTAAAAAATCAATAAAATACATAATGCAGACAAAATATTGTGTTAAAATCCTTAAAAAATAACAGGAAAACTCATCTCTGATGCAATATTCACAGAAAATAGTCTGCTCTAAATGTATCTAAATGGCTTGTTTTACACAAACTTCCTGCAGGTATTGTGCTGACTATTACTTAATTGGGTTAATTGTATCAGTTTATCAGTTGTTCTGTACAATAAGTGTTATGCATTGATAATATTGTCACTTAGTCAGGTGTCATCAGTTTACTCAATGATAGAAAAAGGGTCCCTTCAGGAAAAAGGTTGGGAACCACTGAGCTAAGGTATTCCTACCTTGTTTGGATCCATCCTCATCTTTTCGTTGTTGGCTATAATTAGTTTCTCAGCTGCCCTTTTCTGACGTTGAGGGCCCCGTCCAAAGAAGATGTAGTTTACCAGCGCATACTCCAGCAGGGCCAGGAAGACAAAGACGAAGCAGCCCATGAGGTACATGTCTATGGCCTTGACGTATGGGATTTTCGGGAGGGTTTCTCTTAGATGGGTGTTAATGGTAGTCATGGTGAGCACCGTGGTAATACCTGCAGAAGAAAGACCATTACATTATAACAGAAACAATATGAATCAAGAATGTTGGCAGTACAAAGTATGCCGTTTTTATGTAAGGCACTCACAAATTTACTCCTTGCATTATCCTTTCTATTAAATCAATAGCAACAATCAACTGGAACCCCTACTTACTGTATGGTCCTGACTGAATGTGTGACAGTTTTAATCCTTCCGACTGCAAGACATCTTTGTGATCTACTTGATGCCATGTCTGTGCTTGATTAAGCCTGCCAGGATCAATGAACCCAAGGGGCTTACCCCCATGACTTCAAACAATGCATCGGGAGACGAGCTAAAAGACGTGCACCTGAAGTGCTGCAGCGATTTGAAATTCAAATGTCAACCTTGGTCTTGTTCATTAGCGAGAACTCCTACCGAGAAAAGTTGTAGACAGTTTTGAAAAACCTCGCCCAGCAAGCTGTGGGGATAGTTACTGTCAGATTGACTGTGCATATCAATGTGTTGAGTTTCTGCTTATTATGAGTGACATGCTAAGTCTTGTTGGTAGTGATTTCATTTCATATTCCTGCCGTTTTAAGCAAAGCACTGGCTCTTGGATGTAGTGTGCTTACAATAGTGTGTGTCTATGGTATTATCCATATGCAGGAATTATAAATGGCATGAGAGGCCCGATTCTAAAGCTTAAATATGATTTTCCTCGCATGATGAAATAATTGTGTTCTCAGCTCCTATAGCGCTCACAAAGCCTCCCACGCATACCTGTATATTCTACTGTGAAAGCATTATTGCACCATTGAGCACTATTGAGAGTCTCAGTAAACAATTACTAAATTATTTTACAGCTGTCACAAAGCTGTCAGGTGACTACCGCTCAAAATAGGATTCAGGCAATTTTCCCAAGCTGTTGCTGCAAGAGCTTAACAATAACAACAAAGGATTCCTGCAGCACCGTGGCCATGTGATTCAGCCATTACAGGTCCATTTTAATGCCCGAAACCAGGTCAGAGTAAAGTGGTTCCTGAGTCTAGTGTAGATTGGGGGGTGACCGAACATTTCCCAACTCTGCTGACCCACCTCCATTATGGAGCATTACCTTTTTTTTTTTCATTAAATCCCATGCATGCCTTCCCCCCGGATCACTAAATGCAGCTCAGTCGTCAATCAGCAAAATTGCCTTGTCGACTAAAGCGAGGGATGGGTTGAAGGATGGATGAAGCTGGGTGGATGGAGTTGGGTGAAAAGAAGACAGGGAGCTTCCGATAAACACAGAGTAAGCTAGAAGCTTGATACAAACCTCACAGGCTACACGGGGTTTACATAATCAAGGATGACGGGGGGAAATTGGGACTTCCAGAAAAGCACAAAGGCTCTGGAATCAGAGTGGAAACAAATCAAACTGGTCATCCATCATAATACGTCTGTAGGATTCAGCAACATTTGTTGTACTGGGATGGATATTTGACCCTGTTAATACCCACAGAGATTGTAAAAGAAGTGAAACAGATACCAATGAAAATTAGCCTTTCTGGCTAACTCTGGCCTATTTTCAGAATATTATTAATATTCACTGTCCCTGTCAAATAAACTAATAATAAACTAAACTAAACGTGTAGCTGTGGATCACTGCAGTGCTATTCTCTAATGACTGTATAAGGACCTTATGAGGTCTAAAATGAATAAATACATACAGCACAGAAATCAATTAATACATTTATAAAGGGGAAAATTTCAGATCAAATTTGAAGACCTGTAGAACGCAACACAATCTTACTCCCAACTCGTCAAATACCGCTGCTTGGTCAGTGCCTCTCGGCATCTGAGAACATTGAAAAGGGTACCCCTCTTGCGTAACTTTTGGACGGACCAGAGACGGCGTGTCAAGATACATTCGCTACATGTCCTTTCAAAATAAATGTCTTTTTTCACAGGAAGTTAGGTTTAGGCAACACAACCACTTGGATAGGAAATTGTAGTGGTTGACGTTAAATTCACTGACTCAACTTACGTGACTAACGACTCACGTGACTCACTGGACTGACGATACCAACGAGTCACGTGACTAACGACTGACGTGACAAAATGAGTCAACGTTACTTTTAACGTTACGGCAGACGAACACCGGTCTCCTGGTTGAAAGTCTTGTGTTTGTTTGACCATCCACCACCCCTCCATCCTGAAACCGTCGATTAATGCCTCAAGTGGTTTACATTGAGGTTAGTTGAAAGCCCGGTTCATCACAAACTGTTGCTTAAGGGTACCTTCCGCTCGTCGGTTTCCGATGCCGGGGCCCTATCCAATCGGTGGTGTTTGATGAGTTGGAAGTGAGGGTTGTAGAAATAGGATTCTTTCCAATGAAAAGTCATGGCCTTCTCAGCACTACAAAGTTCATTTGTCCATCCATCCATCCATCCATCCATTTATACTTATAGGTCAAACAGGTCTTCTACAAACTATTGCTTTTTTCTTTATCAGTATATTCAATGTTTGGTTTTCTACAGATTTTCTTGCCTGGCTTAATGTTAGATATGTTGTAAATCTTTCTTTCCTCAACCTGTCACCACCAAGGTTTCTTGTCTCTATTCGCCCTTCGAGTGAATGATGTGAATGTTCTGAGGTGAAATTAGTGGGAAAAAAATAAATCTATGTATAGCTTTCCCTGGTCAGTCTATTTCAGCGCCAGAGTAATCTCCTTTTAAAGTGTCCACCCCAATGTACTGTCAATCTGTCTATATTTGTATTGCAGGCCTCACCCAGAGCCACTCTGGCAGCAGAGGCGTCATAGTTGATCCAGAAGGAGACCCAGGAGAGGATAGTGATAAGTATAGAAGGCATGTATGTCTGCAGGATGAAGTACCCGATGTTTCTCTTCAGCTTAAAACTCAGGGACAGACGAGGGTAAGCACCTGCAGAGAGGGGACGGGGAAGGAAAAAAAAGCAGAAGCAGTGTAAGATGACGGATTCCCACAATATTTGCCAGAGCTGCCAGGTCTCAAGAGCTTTATGTTTTCTGATTGTGATTGTGTCCCAAGACCTCAGCATTAGTTCAGACAAAAGAACAGGTAATTTGTCAGAAAACAGTGTTTCTTATCTACTCAAGGTATAGGCGCTAAATCGTACTCATTTAAGGTTTGGGAATGTTAGTTTTGATGGGTATTGGCTATCAAAGATGACTATTGGTTGAAGACGGAGTAAGAATGCTAGTTTTGGGTGTTGTAGTAAGCTATTTTGTACACCTATCATTAATCCTAGGTTTACAAGCCATGTACAAAAAGGGATACCATCATTCAAACCTCTTCTGTGGTCAGACATTAGCGACCTTTTGAAAATAAATTCAAATTAGGCGCATTTCCATCAACTGGTTTGGAGCAAATAAACTCGGGTACAGCGTAGGTTGGTCAGAAGTTGGCACTATAGGCTATACAAGGCTATAATCAGCAAGTAAACCGAGTAGAAGAAGAAGTAGAGGTTGCGAACCAAAAACAACCACGCAACCTTTTTTTTTTCAATGGGAATCAAAAGGTGTTCTAGTGAGAAAAGTCTATCAAAAATCATATAAAATACTTAAATTATTTTTTGGGGTAAATCAATTAACCTTTTAGTAAAGAGTGAAAAATCTTCATCACAATTTCACTGGGCCTAAGGTCAAATTTTGTCCAAACAGTCATTACATTTCAGAAGAGGGAAGCAGTGAATGTTTAGCACTTTGGCTTGATAAACTGATTTATTATTAACGTTGTTGTGAGGGTATACTAAAAACGTAGACTGCACTCCTTCAACAGTTCTTCTTCCAAGCTCTTTTATCAACAATAATATTTCATCCCTGGGTTGTCCATTGCAGAAGCAACTCAGTAAAAAGCCATATTTGTTGTGTCCACTAAATTGAAGCATCAGCGCTCTCCAGAATTACCTGTTCTCCACCGCCTGTGTTTATACACAATATTGCAAGAGGTTTGATGATTTGTCTGTTGAGGGTCCTCCTTTTTTTCGCTTATCTTGCTCTATTGGAAATAAGCCCACAGCAGGGGTTTTGGTAATGGCAAATTTTATCAGCACACATATTCCTCTCCTTAGGGAATTGGCTGTATTTTGGTTTGAGTTGCATTACAACTGAATGGGGAAAGGCACCACGAGAATACACTGCATTATACAGTGTATTGGAGAGTCATGCAGAAAACAGAAGAGGGGCGAGGGAGGAAGATAAAGTCTTTTTAATGAAAGCACCAACAACCCACCAGCCTCAGCTCCTCTTGGAATGTCGCCACTTAGATCTGCTATTTCATTTAGCTAATGTTAGCACGAGCCACCGAGAGAATCCCTAAATTAGTTCTTTATGAAGTGAGGAAACAGCTTGGGTAGTAAATGACAGGACGGAGGTACAACTGTGCAGATTTATTATTCATAAGGGCGCCAATGACATTGGCCATCCTTGGAGTGAAACATGACACTCGTATTGGGTGAATGCCCAGGCACTTGTGCTGATGTTTGCATCTCTGGGTGGCCCCGAGGTCATTCACTCCATATCGCAGTAGACAGCACATAAAAGGGGAATCCCCGTCTACCATATCTCTGTATAATGCAATACATTCAGGGCAAACTGCAGGGACACAGTTGGGTAGATAAACAAACACATACACACATGCATACACAAAACATTGTGCATTCATCAGAAAGCATTATGTTATTAATAAGGTTACGTGGAACGTGTGACCCCTGCAGACAAAACAAGACCTCTCATTGGT
This sequence comes from Sebastes umbrosus, assembly GCF_015220745.1. Lineage (NCBI taxonomy): Eukaryota > Metazoa > Chordata > Actinopteri > Perciformes > Sebastidae > Sebastes > Sebastes umbrosus. The sequence goes on from NC_051285.1 coordinate 9,319,096, forward strand.
GGACTCTCCATGTTCTTATTGCATTAGTGTTCTGCTCTCATTCAGTGCAGTATCCAGAAACTGTATTCAGCAGAACCGCTGTCCCGCTTACAATTGCTTGCTTGCATGACAAATTCATGAATATGAAAATGCAGAGGAGATGAATATTTCATTGTATCAGACAGCATTCTTTTTGTTTATTGCTGTTAAATAAGTCATGGTGTCTTCCGTCTCGCAGGATGGCACTTCATTTGAAGGTTTGTATGTGTCTTCTTCGTGCATTTGCATAACATTTTGCATCTCTGGAAATTAGTGGATGCTATTTTTCATATCAATAAGTGCAAACTGTCAAAAGAGTCAATATTTATGACTCGCCATATTGCCCTCTTTGCAGCAGCGCAATGATAATGAAATGAAATAACCCTAAGAGACAGAAAATAATTAAAGGTCTCTTTTAATGAAAATAATAGCAAAGTATTAAGTGGAAATTTACCATATATGCTTCAACTTAATATTTACTTCAGGGATAATAATATTGGATTGCATTGTATTTATGTATGTATGTTGTATTGGTGTTGCTGTTATTGTGCTCAACCAATCAACTATGAGTCATGCATTTCAAATGTTCGTTTTCCATTACCTGTGGAGAAGACAACATTCTTTGAGATGAGATTATGATCCACAATGGAGAACTGGGGCAGTTCGATCCTGTCCACCCCCGTCACAGCATTGTGTCCTCCTCGCCAGTAGAACTCAATGTCATCTGTAGTGTAGCCATCTGAGAAAAAAGCACAGGAATTACTGAGGATTGTTAATGGTCTGTACAGTATATATATATGTTCATAATTGTGTCCCATCTGGATCCCGTACCGTCCAGTTAATGAATCACTTTGTCTGATTAGGTTTGCATTTGTCACCATTTTACATTGTGCTGACAGCAGACACAGTAATTGGTCTTTGGTTCACTGACTTGAAATATGAGGTTATCCGCAAAGAAAGGATGTTTCTTTTATCTTAATTTGTGTATATGCATTTACAGTATGAATATACTGTATGTGCTTGTTTCCTACAACTACTTACTGATTTAAGTGGTGCCAGATCCATTTATCCCACACATACTTGCATAATTGTATATAAAAAGAAAAAAAAGGGGGCTTGCTAAATTGGATTAGACTGGGGAGAATGAATGGAAGTCAGTGAACCTGGCGTCTCAATGCCATGACACTGTCAAGTAGCAACTCCGGCACCCGGTTACACCCTACTTCTCTCCACTCCATCCAACCACTTAAAAGCTAAAGGTGATCAAGCATTTTCAGTTGTTGGCCCTAAATTGTGGAATAGTTTGCTGTTAACGATTAGATCTTCCTCCTCCACTGATACCTTTAAAATCTGTCTAAAAATACATCTCTTTTTTTGTTTAGCTAATAATTATCATCATGAAGACATGCCTGACCACACTCTGGTTTTCACTCTGGTCCACAGTCCGTACTTGACTTGCTGGGACTTGAACCGGCAACCCTCCGGTTCCCAAGCCAAGTCAACTTGCTCTAGAAATGAACGTGACTTGACTGCGTTACTGTAATTATTCAGTACAATTATTAGTATTATTTTATATTCAAAATGATCCACTTGTGTGCTCTTGAATCTACTTGACCCCTCACTTGGGATAGTTCAACCCATTCTTTTTACCAAGTCGTCTCATACGGACGCTCGGTCAGTACCCATTGGCAAGCTTTTTTAGTTTTTTACTTAGGTTAGGAAAATTACTTGGTTAGGTTTAGTAAAATATTGTGGTTTGGGTTAAACTAAGTATAGTGAGATAACTTCAGTTATGTACCTACGTTTCTGTGAATGAGACCAGGCTGGATTGTTGATCTTAACATAACATGGGAAACAACTCAGGGTAGTAAATTTTGTTAACTGAAGTACTCACACAGTTACACACATGCAGCTGCCCAGTACAACTAGTGGGCCACTGAGCAGCTCTACAACAATTCTATGCCTTGTTTCAAGTGCACTTCTGAGGTACCCAAGCGCAAATCACATGCTGATGCCTTGGTGCTGTATTCTTGACAATAACTGAATTATGGAAAAACCTGTTAAAACTATGAATTATGAAATGAAGTTAAACATACGACATGCCACATTGGAGCTGATGGAAACCCTTATATATGTGACTAAATATGTATGAGTCAACTTTATTATGTTTTGTCCCATGAGCAACTAAATAATTAAATACCAAGAGCCATAATGATTAAATAACCAGGCTTGGAATCCATTTTCATCTTTAAAACACAGTAAAATCTGCAAAGGGAATAAAAGCAAGTCCATTAATATTAATCTGAACCAGAGCTACTCGCTCTTTTGCTCTCATTTTGGCCCAATCAGTGGAGACATGGACAGCAAGGCGGCTAGTGGGCAGGAACAATAAATGATTGAGTAACACGCTACTCTGTAGTTACTGTATAGCTGAAGACAAGTGCTCTTACAAAAAAGAAGGCAAGAAGAAAAGTAGAAAATTTTCATTAGACCATGAAACTTGGCTCTTGCATAATCCACTGCCTACTGTCTGCTCTGGTGCAGTTGACATGTCTGATGACTTCAGGGCAGAAGAGTGTTGGTCACAGAGAGGAGAGAAAGGAGATGAGGAGAGACGGGAAACAGCTGAGGTTGGCGCACTTCTTTAGAAGGTGTGTTCACCAATAAAGCCATGCTAAAACTATGTGATGCTCAATTAAAACAGCCGATTAGACTGTTGGCAGGCTATTAAATAGGCGCTGTCAGTCGCTATAAGCCCTATAAATGTGAGTCATAGGTGCCTACTACAACCACTAGTAGGTTTTATCATCTATTCACATGGTAGATCACCGAAAGAAGGTATAAAAGAGCACGACAGCGACCTCTAGCGACCGTAGTAATTATGACAGGATGGGACACAAACACAGAGTTTGCATTCCGTGTGAAACTAACAACTTGTAGTTGTCTTTGTGTTCTTAGTTATTTTAAGCTAATACACAATGTTTCCCTTAACTTAACCAAGTGTTTTTTTTGCCTAACCTAAATAAGTTGTAGTTTTGTTGCCTAAACCTAAAGAAGTCTTTTTGTTTGTGTTCAAAACATGACGTTTCATTTAATTTTACAAAGTGTTATTTTTGCCTAACCTAAATAAGTTGTAGTTTTGTTGCCTAAACCTAAAGAAGCCTTTTTGTTTGTCTTCAAAACATGATGTTTCATTTAGTTTTACAAAGTGTTAGAACATGTTGCTTTTAAGTTTCACTTTCACTTTTACATCGTATAGCGTATTAGGGCCCTATTGACCCACATCTATGGTGCTTATAGCGACTGATAACGCCTATTTAACGGCCTGATAACAGTTGAATCGGGTGAGTAAAACAGCAATTTGCAAAATAATATATAAAAAGGGGTTAAACTGTCAGCATGTGAACCTTTGCGTGCATGTTTGTATGCCTCTTTCAATAATAATAAAGTTGTTTGAGACCTCCCTATGCAACAGCAGTAGTCACCATAATAATAAACCATGCTGTATGTACAGCAGACAAGCTTGTTTAAAAACACAGACGGCAATATTGCTTTTCCATATTGGCATTCTTTAGGGCAACAAAAGGGTTGAGAGGCGACACAGAGCTCATTTCTATAGCGCAACACAGTTAGATTGTTATATTTTGTACATAGCAAGCTGGCAGCGCTATAGATTGTCTCAGAGCTCTGACAGCTCACCATGAGTGTATCCAAGTGTGAACTCGCTCAACTAAGAGGCAGGAGGTCTAGACTTGCAATACACTCTGCTGCCTCGAGACAAACAACAGAATCATAAAACTGATCAAACTGTTCAGTCGCTCCCAATATGGAATAGTAGTTTTGCATTTTTAGGTAACAGCAGGAGATGGACTAAACAACAAATCGGCAGTTTTCAGTACCATAATAACCCTTTGTGATGGTTGCTGCAAAGGGGATTTGCATGCATGTTAGTAGAATTTGCCAGAGCGATTATTGTTGCATGCGTGCAAGTTTTGTCAAATGCTCTGTCAAATGTTGATGGGGAGATTTAGCAGCTAGAAAGTGAATTAAAATGTTTGATTTGCATGAGTATGTGCAGTATGTGTGTGTGTGTGGGATGGTGGTGGTGACGTGCTGGATGACGAATGAAAGCACATTTGACAGAACAATTTAGAGGGAACTCCCACGTTGTTTCATTGCATTTAATATAGGTCGTTACGCCACACCTCTCCTATTCCTCCTCTGGTCTCTGCTTTTCTCCCCCACTCTTCCTTTCTAACTTGTTCTGTTTTTATCTCCCTTTCTCCCACCACTTTTTCCATTTGATTACACTCCTCTCTGTTATTTCTCTCACAACTACTGTTATGTGTCCGTCTATCTTTCACTCTACCTTCCCTCTTCCATAGCCTGCTCTGCTTAATTAATACTTGTGTGACCTATTTAGTTGCTCTGAATTATTAACACAGACTCCTCAGTGGCTGCTTTCAACACCCTCACACTCTGACATCTCCTGGTCCTCTTGACGGAAGTGGAGTTTGGTGCGTTAAGATATAAAACAATGGATTTCCAACACAGTCATGTACAGTTTGGGTAGTCATATGGCATCATCATCATGGTCATCGCCTCACAAAGGGGTAATCAATAATTTCTCAGAATGTTTTCCAAAGGAAATAAGTAGCCAAAGGACGAAGGGATGGGAAAATGAGATTAATGTGTTCTTCTTCTCTCAGTTTCAGTAAAACGTCTGGCAGCTGCATTTTGAAACAACTTGCAGACGATTAAGTGCTTCTCTACTAAGTGCAGAGTATAAGGAAATTATATTAGTCGAGATGGGATGAAATAAAGGCAGGTCAGGTCAGGGGCAGACAGAAATAACTTAATTTTGGATACATTTCTTAAGTGATAAAGCCGCGACTGAACCACCGCCTGAGATTCAAAATTTAAATTTGAGTCAATGTGTTCTGTCCCAGAGGATGAAAGCTCATTTTGTTGGTGACCCCCTGATCCTTCCTCTTGTGTCACCACCGAGGCCAAACACGGGATGTATCAACATGTAAGGGAGATTGCCATTACATTTACTACTATAGGCAGATCTCATACACTGTTAGTAGCTATACCTACGAAAAGTAATGCACTGTAATTTGTGTATATCCCACAAAATCAATGTGTAATCGTGAACCAGGAAATATAAAGAGCAAATGCTGCATAAGGAGGTCAGGGTGGATGGGTGGGTCAAAAAATACTGGACTTTTGCCCATGAGGCCTGCGTTCTTGTCCTGTGTGATACAAGCAGTCAATGTTGATGTATTGTCTACGTAACGCCACATCTGGAGTTATTTTAAGCCAAACCGCGATCTTTTCCTAAAACTAACTAAGTAATTTTGTTGCCTAATCCTAACCAAGTCAATCTTTTCCTAACCCTACGTAGTTGTATTGCCTAAACCTAACCAAGTTGTTTCCTGTGAAGACGGATGTTTATTATATGTAACAAACGGAAATGTAGACGTGTTGCTGGACATCCGCAGGATAAAAAAAAAAAAATGGAAGAATAACTTTTTCGTAAGATATCATACGAACCGTTTTATGAGAATACGTTGACAACGGCCCTCATATTTTTGAGTGTCCAGCTACCCAATTCACTTAACTCCATTGTTTCTACGTCATTGAAGCTGACTTTGTAATTTTACGTCACTTCGCTTTCATACTAAAGTTATTATATCACAGTATTTGGCACAGATGGATCGTCCTGATTCCCATTGCATGATTAACTCAAATGAGTGAGAGAGAGAGAGAGAAAAGACATCTACAATACATGACAGACAAGAGAGAGTAAGTCTACTGTATAGCTATGAAACAATGTAATGAGAAAAGAGGAAATTAGCTCCTTGATTCCTCAGTGGCATGAGAGGCAAACTCATCCCTTCAGTACAAAAAAAAGAAACTAAGGGTGTGACAATATGTATTTTACACCAGCACAAAGGCTTCTCTCATGGATTCCAAAGTCCGGGAGCGTTGGCAGGCCAAAAATAAATGAAATTGTTCACGATAGCATCAGAGGAGATAGCAATACAATACTAAAGCTATTTAACTGGGACTCTGGCATATCTCCCTGACCAAATCTGACTCCAGGCCTTTTTATCAAGCTTATGAAATAATGTCTCAGTTGATTTGTTTTAATGGGCAAAGACGGATTTTGGAGGGAGATAAAAACACAGGCTTTGATATTGCCCTGGGCCAAATATAATCAGAGACAACAAAGTTTTTATTTCACTTCTAAATGGTGCTATGAATCATCGTACACCTGTGATAAAACTTAGAAAGTAGCGCGCCGTTTCTAATATGTAATGACACATGTATGTGATTTACATATTAAACGCTACACAGAAGCACAAACAACAAACATAAAAATCCCTTTTCATCTGATTTTCTTTCACAATTAAAGTGTTTTCAAACCTCGCTGGAGAACAGCCCCTTAAAATCAAAAGATGTCACAAACAACTTAATTTATTCACCATGAATAGTACAAGCCTTTAGGTTAGTCCTGGAAATGCACAAGGAGTCTGTGAGAATGTGTGTAGATGATGAAACCTACGATGCATAGTGCCCATTGAAAATCGAACTAACACAGTTCAACCTAACCAGACCTGAAGCGTTTACAATGTATGGTTTGGGAAATCTGAATGTTTCAACAGTTTACAGGAGGGAATTAGGGTGACCAGGTGTCCCACATTTTCATTCCTTGTCCCACATCTCACATATTGAGACAATGTCCAACATTTTCATTGGCTCTAGTTTTCAAAAGTCAAACAACTGCAAGATAGATGCTTTTTTTGAAAATCTGTCTTTCATCCAATGGCTGTGAATTAAGCAGGGAAGGCTGTCATCATTGGGCGGTGTTTGCTGTCAAACTGCGCACACGTGGGTCAAGTGCAGGTTAACATTTCACCATCTTTGCTACGCTACGCCCAACAGAGAAAATTGCGAGTCACTGCAAAGTCGCAAGCTATGCAGATTTAGGCAGAATATGATGGTAACTATCATAACAAAAAGGAAGAACAGCTACAACAAAGACTGTGAAATACGTATTTATAAGCTGGTGGAAGGCGATTCTGAGTTTTTTTGTGAAATTTGCCAGTTATTTTTCACACAGTGGGAATACAACATGAAGCGACATGTTGAGTCTCACAAGAAACGTACATATCAAAAAGAGAGGTGCCGATGTATGGATGCATTCGGGCAAAGCATAGAGATGTAACAAGATAAGGGGCAGAATAGAAATGTTTATTATTTAAGTTAGATTGACATTACATCAAAATTATAGACTAACTCTCAGCTTTGGTAATGTGTCCTACATTGTCACACACAAACATACTATTTGTCCCACATGTGGTTTGTTTGGATCTGGTCACTCTGGAGGGAATGCATGTCAATTTAATGCATATCAACAGACAACAATTTGTGGTGCATGTCCACAGGCAAACACTCATAAACACATAAAGAAACATGCTTGCATGGACACACAAAGACGTCCTCACACACGGGCACGTCAAATCAACCCCCCCGAACAACTCTCGCTCTCCCCTGTGAGCCGAGATGGCTACTCCACTCTTAAATATGTCTCAGATGAATTTTTGATTCCGCGCAGTTCAAAGCGACTTTAATGTTATTCCTGGTGTCCAATTAAAAGATGCCTTGGAAACTTTTACACAGCAAGCTGCAGCCGACTGCACGCCTGGACAGGGACAGAACATCTAAAAAGATAAGATAAATAAATAAGCCGTGCAAGCCTGAGTGAGGAAAACCATTCACACCCCGGAGGATGTGTGCGGTTTTCTAAAAATGGGCTCCGATAGCGAGAGACAGATAGACTGTGGAAGCGGTTCTGTCCATATGATGTGGATCGCTGGTGCGGAAAATATAACTATTACCTGGTAGAGATGCTGTAATGAAATGATAGTTTCATTGTGAGTGCACAGCAACTGTGTGAAATAACAGTCGTAATGTGCCTCTCACTCCCGTCTCAGAGTGTACAGACACAAACAGGGATGTCTTTGTCTGTTTGTGCATGCATGTGATTGTATCGGTGACTGCAAGTTTGTCTTAATTTGTCTTCTCTCTCAATGCTTTTGCAAATCCCTCTCCTGAAGAGGGAGTCACACATATGCTAAAGCTAAAGCAGCTAAACAGGGCAAAAATGCTTCTGTGTGTGGTATTCAGTGTTTAACGACTCAGTGACCATACTCTGGTTATGATTTATTAAAAAGGTGCACAGCATGGTCTACTTGTGAAGTCAATGTTACATCTTTAAGTAGAATCAGCTTCCTGTGAATGTGGGGCTACTGCACAGCGGCGTATATACTGCACATTGTAAACATTACTGTAATAGTGACCCAGAACATCAGGAGGTTTAACCCTTTTAAATAATGCACGTAATGGTATTTCCTTGCTCTGAGGTAAAACCTTGTGTGTGTGGCCTACTACGCTAGTCTAAGTCGTGGATTACGCATGCATTATAAAGATGCTGAGCAAGTAGCAACAAAACAAATACAGGGTGACAGGCCTCAGCTTGCGAGTTTATAAACCCAACCCTTATCCAATACTGCTGAACGTGAGGTTGAGGTAGTGTGGTATTAAAGCCAAGTTTACAGCCTCATATCAAAAACGAGACAGCAACGGCACTGTATTTTCGTTATGAAGTCCTTGGAGCAGTAACAACATTACAGATAACAGCAGAGTCTGAGGAACAAGGTGATATTCTCTGTACCCCTTCTATCATATGTATTCATATCCAGGGTGTAGTAATTCTTACGACTTATATCCATCTTAGTTATGGCCTATGTTTATAGACCTGCACAAGTTATGGGCAAAGAGTTAATGTACTGTCTCAAAGGTCTTTCTGGGTGATAAACTTGGAATGAAGGTATGCGAACACGGTGAGGTTTTCTTTGTTAGTTAGTTAGAAACTTTATTGTCGACAATTGGGGAAATTGTCTTTGGCTTCGCCACAATCAACATGAGTTACAAATAAGACAACAGTAAGAAGCAATAAAAACACTGGAAGTTCAATCATATGCAATCAAATACAGTTCCGTAGGCCTATTACAAATGAACAATGTGCATCTGTGGTTTCCCTATAATTGTACTGTTTACTGACAGTTTCCCTTTACATCTGACATTCATGTGTCCGTAACAGAGCGACCATGTTAAAGGATAAGATGCTTTCCACGCGATTCTTGTACACCATTTCAAGAATATTCTGCCTCATCCCAAAGTCATTAAGCTTACTGAGTAGGTGTAACCTAAAAAACATATTTGGTGTTATCTATAAAAATAAGGTGGCTATCTTATATCTTTAAGTATTTAAAACGGCTAACCTTTTCAACAGGGTGCCCCATGATTGTTGGGGGTTGGCATAAGTCTGGAATGTAATGTTTACTGGATATGAAAAAACTTCTGTAGATGTACAACGTTCGGAATTGACCACACCGTGTATTTTATAACATTATCTTCACTGTGTTAAAGATTTGTCCATATCTTGAAACCTTCCACTAAAGAGCTTTTTTTTTCTATGAGAACATGCAGCGCAGTGTTAGGGCTCAAGGATACATACACTGAATGTTAACATAACTTTTGTGTACAAAACAAGCTCCAAAGGGCATCTTTATGTTCAGGGGAGGAGAGGTAACATAGCTCTGTAGTAAATTACTCTCTATAAGCTCTCTCTCCGGATGAACGTCGATATTTGTAGGCAATGTAGCGTTGTGTGCGTGTATGTGCACTGCATGTGCAAACCTATGCAGGCTCTGTTTTTGCTTTAAAGTGTGTGTTTGTGGCCATTGTGGAGTTTATATTGTCTTTACATCTCTGTGTTGGCTGTTTTATTCAGATGTTAAAGTGTCAGATTATTCAATTTCTGTAGTTTAATGATGCTTGTTGCGACTGCCACGGTGTCCATTGCTCTTCTTTATTGTCGGCCATTTTGGTTTAATTGTCTTGAGTTTTGTCCTCTTTTCTGCTTGGCTGAGCAAGGCAGCTGTATAATTGATAATCAGTTGTATGCACAGGCTGAAAATTGCCCATAGGACAGGAATTTATAATTTATTTGGACATTAGGTCTCTGTGGTGTGATGTGTACACGTTGACCAGTCAATGCACTTTATGTTGTAAATTTCTTTTAACACCTCCCGGTAACATTTATGCAGTGCATTATGTGCATTTTTTTCTACTTTTTACTTTAAAATATGTACATTGTTTACACAATTAATTTGACTTTTACTATAATTGTACTGTAAAATGTCTCTAAAGTAACAGTACTTTATATTCTAGCAGGCCGACTCTTTCCATCCAGTGGCAGTCAGACTCTCTCTTTCTCACTGTTGTGAAATGTTTATGTATTTATTCGTTAATCGTTCTTATTCTTTATTTATTTATTCTTGCAAAACTCGCAACCCAAAACATGGGTGAGCAATTTGTGAATCCACCAAACCATTAGTCACAGGCAGGGTAGGAAAAGTCCCTGGGCTATCCAGAATGAATCATTTACATCTCTCCATCCCCACCACTACAAGCACAAGGTTTTCTATTTCTCCCTTGCCTGCTTCTGTGTGAACCTCTAATTCATGTCAAACATGCTATGAGTGATGAAGGTATATGGGACACGATCCTTGTCCATGCATCAAGTCCTGATGTGACGGACAATCATAAATGAGAATAAAATGGCACAGTTACTAGGAGGAATTGCAAAGACGTGTGCAAACTGTATATTGAACTGTACCGTTTACAATGGAAACTCTTCCAGTAAATAAATACATTTGATGCAGTTTTCTCCAGACTCAGAGCAACTGTAATATCCTTTGCGGCCTCAGAAGTGTTTGTAATATTTCTTGAATTATCCTTTATTCAAGTGACAGATGTAAGTTGGGAACCAAGAGGAATTTCAAAATGATTCATTCTCTATGGAGATTTTTTTTGTGTGTGTGTGGTAACTTCATAATGATAACAGATGAATGAATTGTCTTGTAGAATTGAAAACTATATGGCGGCTCCATCCCTCTTTGCACAACATAACCGTGCTGATACAGCAGCCGCCGTGCTGAAACAGCTTGTTATTGCATGATTAAAAGTTTGTAATTAAACCAGGGTCAATAATTTAACTTTTGCCTAAAATAATTAGAAAAGGTCAGCACGAAGGGATGAAAGCCTAATCCATAAAAGTTCTTGGACGTTATATTCAACCTGTCAACGCTTATTAAATCACAGGCATCACTCGGTGGCTCAATAACGGGGATATTAGGAGACATTGGAGCGATCACACTCAATGGAAACAAGCCAATAGACAGAAAGAGAGCCACAATTATGACACTGGAAAGTGTGTGAAAGAAGAGAAGGGAGGGGGAGATGGAGAGATACCAGGATAAATTAGAAAAGTCATCGAAGACAACACTAGATCTAAGACAGTCCGAACCAGCAGAGATCCCCCCTCATACTGCTCCATGAGCCCCCTCAATTCCTGGGGCTCACGAAGGAGGGAGAGTGTGTGTGTGCTCACATTTTCATCTGCTGGGTATATACTGCACACACACATAAACACCCACATCTATTCAAGCACACACACACACACACACACACAGCTGCAGTTACAACTCCCCAGCCAGTGTGTTTTAAACTTTAAGCCTGTCACCAAATTAGAGGAGAAGGATGTGTGCTCAGGGTGCTGATGAGTCGCTGTGTTTTGAGGCACACTCATTTGTAAACAGCCGATGTCCCTCTCTGTCTCCCCCCCCCCTCACTTGCCTACCATCATTCCCTGAACCATGGTCAAACAAGTAGTTTAAATGGACGCCACACGGTATGAGGTAACATTTGCAGTTACAAGGTCTACACCGTCTTACCAGAAGCATACCAGGCTCCCAATTAAGTTTGATTAAGGCCTTTTTGCTCATTGCGCCCCTTGGCAAGTGAAACTACAGATGATAAGCGAGCGGTCTTGTGTATGTGTCGGCGTGAAGGTCATCCTCTCAACAGTAGCGTGAGCACACTACTGCTTCAATACGTTCCTATATTTCTCTAGATTAGTTGGCAAAAATGGTGTTCTTCCATATATAGAAAATAACAATTTTTTTTTATATATTAAATAGGGTAACACAACGCGGTAACACAAATTCTCTTTAACGCCACTAATTTCTTTAATGCATTAACGCAATTTGCGATTTTTAGGTTGTAAAGGGCTCAGTTTTAAAGCTAGAGTAACATCATATGAAGCTAGAAAACCAAAGGAATCCATTGGTACCAACCATGTCATACTAGCTTGTCATGAAGGAGGCTAAATAACGCTCCAAACGTATTCTAAATTTTGTCAAGGAAAAACTGGCATGGCCATTTTCGAAGGGGTCCCTTGACCTCTGACCTCAAGATATGTGGATGAAAATGGGTTCTATGGGTACCCAAAAGTCTCCCCTTTACAGACATGCCCACTTTATGATAATCACATGCAGTTTGGGGCAAGTCATAGTCAAGTCAGCACACTGACACACTGACAACTGTTGTTGCCTGTTGGGCTTGAATTTACCATGTTCTGATTTTGTTATGCTAAATGCAGTACCTGTGAAGGTTTCTGGACAATATTTGTCATTGTTTTGTGTTGTTTATTGATTTCCAGTAATAAATATATGCATACCTTTGCATAAAGCAAGCATATTTGCCCACTCCTTTGTTGATGAGAGTATTAAATACTTGACAAATGTATTGGAAAACAAAAACTTGTAGAAGTAGAATATGACTGCTATTTGTGTATCTGTGTTGACAGTCTTATTCCAGAGACGTGAGGGACATCTTCAGGCCCGTGATGTGAAAAGGGCATTAGAGACGGTGGTCCTTAATATTTAAGGTTCACTGGAGGGTTAAAGACAAGCGAGTGAGGTCACTGGCAGAGGCTCAGTGATGCTGTATCTTTAGACAGTTTAGATTTGATAATGAGCTGTGATGCCAACTACTGTTGGAGAGGGGAGCGGTACAGTATGTAGCTTCTCTGAGGTCACCTTGTCAAATCTGTGAAATACAGCTTTAATTGGTTTGCCCCCTCCTGGTTCCCTTCAACCATTTGGCCTAACAGCTTACACAAGAATAATTCTCATCCTATTCCACATCACCTTATCTGCCACAACTTGATTTCAATTCCCTCTCTGTTGGCGTTCTCTCCTTCCTGAGTTTTCCTCTTCAGTTTGTTTGGACATTTCTATTGCCAACCCAACTGTACACCTATCTCGAGCCCTGATGCCCCCAAATGTTTAAATTGAAGATGGATATAATGTGTGTTTTAATTCAACATTTAATATCACATTCGGTGGACATCATGCACAAAGCAAAACCAACACGTTCTAGTCCATTAGCTGACTACCGTACAGTAGAGCCGTCATGCATTGCTGTAACCACATTCTCACAGAGTAGGCTGCTGCTGGACAAATGGCCTGTATCTGGTTACAGCACATTTTCTAATGGACCTGTATGCATCCTTAACCTTGCATACAGAAAGTGCCAGGTCTTATTCTCACATTTAGTAGACAGTAATATCTTTATAACAGCAATAGCATGTGTAAAATCTCAAAACAGGTACTGTTACTACATCCGATTAGACTGCTGTCAGGCTATTAAATAGGCGTTATCAGTCGCTATAAACCCCATAGATCTGGGCAAATAGGGGCCTACTACACCCAACAGTAGGTTTTATTATCTATTAACATGGTAGCTCACCAAAAGAAGGCAAAAAAGAACACAACGGTGACCTCTAGCGACCGTAGTAATCATGACAACAGCATGGATGGGACACAAAACATAATGTTTTTACCCAGGAGACCGGGGTTTGCATCCCATGCGAACCCAACAATGTGTAGTTGTCTTTGCGTTTGTAGTTATTTTAACCCAAAACAGTGTTTTTCCTTGAACTTAACTGTTTGTTTTTTTGCCTAAACCTAAAGAAGTCGTATTTTTTTTGCCTAAACCTGAAGAAGTCGTAGTTTTGTTGCCTAAACCTAAAGAAGTTGTACTCTATTTGCCCAAACCGTTTTGTTTTTTTTGTTGGCCAAAACCTAAAGAAGTTGTAGTCTTGTTAAGTTTCACTTTTACAACAAAGTAGGTGTAGTAGGCCCCTATTGACCCACATCTATGGTGCTTATAGTGACAGATTACGCCTATTTAATGGCCTGATAACAGTCAAATTGGGTGCAACAATGTGCCTACGAGCACGTTGCTGCTCTGAGGCCTATGCTAAACTTCAACATTTGACTGTATTGTGCAATCCTGAGTTAAAAAAAACTTAAATCACCTCCTGTGCTCCTTATGCTCTATTTCCTTTTGTACACCAGCACCAGCTGTAGGCCTTCCAGCTCACTTGCACAGTTGAGTGTAACACCCTTTAACCATCTCTACATTGAAACTACATTCAGATGCATTTGCGGTTATCCGCCATGACTTAGAGTGAGCAAGTTTATCTTGGTTTGGAAGCAAATTTAACTTCCCCCCCTGATGGTTGATGAATAGTGAGGGACTTCGCTTCTCTACACAGCAAAGGTCCTGGGATGCGTTCAAACCTTAAAACCTAGTATGCTGTGCTTAAATGGTAGGGGATTGAGGTGCCACAGCACTCCCAGGACAACCCATATGTCATATGAAACTGGGTTGCAGCTTTGAGCCTTGGACAGCATTAGCAATAGCTCCACTTTATCACTTCAGCACCATGGATAGCGCATATTACACAAAGCAGTCTGCTGCTCCAGTGAGGGTAGAGTCACTCCTTGAGCTATGACCATTAGCTCATTTAATGAGAGCTACTGTATCTGCTGTAAAAGATGGCTGATTAAAATTATGTTCCCACTTTTTTTTTTTTGTTTCAAAGTCTGTGTGCAACATCAGTTTAGTTGAAAAAGACCTTTCTTCTTGGAACCAATTTCTGTGCGGTAAAAACAGCTCAGTAGGATTTATCTGAACTGATACAATATGTTTGTTTTTTTCTGGAGAGCGAACTCGGCTGAGGATATATATAGGAAGGAAGTTATGCCTCTACTTTTACCAAGGGAAATACAGTAAATTGGATGGGAAGGATTATGTTGAAAATATTAAAATTCTGAGTAAATCCTTGTACTACAGTAGAACACAAATAGTTGGGACCCAGTGTGGGCCCAGTCACACATAGCTCCTGACCAGTGATTGAAAAAAAGCTGAGGCCATGCCAGTGTATAAGAGAAACAAAATAATCAATGACAGAAGAAAATAATTAATGAATAAAGGGAGGGAATACTCACAACTCTCTATCTCAAGTGTGCAGTTTTGTTCATCCAGTGGATACCTCCTGAGGTCCATCATACAAGCAGCGGTGGTCGTGATCCTGAAAACACATGGTGCAATATGTTTAGTCATGGCATTTTGGTAAAATATGATAGACGACAAACTAGATGTTTTCAGTAGGACAAGTAGAATTTAGGTTATTGTCTTAATGGATCATGAAATAAAGTTTTTCATATGTTTATTGAAAAGCGTTACTTCAGTTCATTTACCAAAGCACTTATAATTACATCAGAATTCTGTCGAGCATTAGTCATCCACTTAACCATGAGTAACTAAAGACTTAAAATCTTCAAAACCTCCACCCGTCTATGCAGGAGCCTTCGAGGGTTTGGGGGCGGCGGCAGCAGTGGTGGGAACTCCACTGGGGATTACAGGGCCAGAGCTAATCCTTGTGTCCCAGTTTTAGCATTGTTTGGATAATCCTGTGGGTCCTCTGTCAGGCCCCACCTGAGACGCGAATCACTGCAGGGATCAAACTCTGTGGGACAGCGGTGGCAGCAAAAGGGCCGGATATAACAGCAGTAGTGTTCACACTCTGACTAGTGCATGTTATCATGGAAAATGTGGGGTGAAAGGGAGTGTTTTACAAACTGATGACATCCCAAATACTTTACAAGTCAAGATCATTGCTTACTAATATGACTACAAGAAGAAGAATTAAGATTGTTTCCATCTTTTCAATATGAATTATTCCTAAACATGGCTGTTACAACAAATCTATAGGACACTATATGAATACAAACATGTGAAAAAGCTTTGTTTAAAGATATGATTTACAAGGCATTTTGCAAGTGTAAAGTTTTGGTGCAGTTGTCCATCCCTCCCTCTGTTGATTTGACTGACACCGCTTTGCTTTGTGAACATTTTTTTTGTTGAGCGTGAAAAGTCGTATGAATAAACAAGAATAAAAGAGATCGTGGGAGGTTCTTTTATGTATGTCTCTGCTTAGAATCAAAGCCCTTTTCATGTTTTAACTTCTTAACCCTTGAATTGTCACTTGAGAGGGAAGAGCATAATAGGTGTTTGCAGAATTCAATTTTGACATAAAAAACGTGTCATCAACCCGGCTATGGTAAACTACTTTTCAGCTCAGGCAGTGATTAATGTTTCTTTAGCATGGCAGTGTTGACTTATTTTCTTTTTCTCTATTGAGTATTTATTTCTATTTTTGAGTTTCTGTCTTCATGAGCAGCAGCCACATGAGCCAGCTCATCAACATGTCAGACACATTGATAGAAATGATTTCAGCATTCTTTTGATTTATTTAAAGAGCTGCTTCGAACATATAACTGCAAATTGCTTGACAAAGAGAACTGGAGTCAATATAACCTTCTTTATAATTCCACTTGAAATCCTACTAAAACTTATGTTGCATTTTTAAACCAGATATATGGACTGTAAGAAATGAACTGCAAATGAAAAAAAGCAGTTTAATTCTGGATTTTTTTATGGAATCATTGCTGATAAATCTAATCTACTCTTCAAAAAGAAACGTTTTAGCTAGGGCTGTCAATTAATTGAAATATTTAATTACCATTAATCGCAAATTAATCTCAATTTTTTTTTTATCTGTTCAAAATGTACCTTAAAGGGAGATTTGTCAAGTATTTAATACTCTTATCAACATGGGAGTGGGCACATATGCTGCTTTATGGAAATATTGTATATATTTATTATTGGAAAACAATTAACAACACAAAAAAATGACATATATTGTCCAGAAACCCTCACAGGTACTGCATTTAGCATAAAATAATATGCTCAAATCATAACATGGCAAACTGAAGCCCAACAGGCAACAACAGCTGTCAGTGTGTCAGTGTGCTTACTTGACTATGACTTGCCAAAAACTGCATGTGATTATCATAAAGTGGGCATGTCTGTAAAGGGGAGACTCGCAGGTACCCATAGAACCCATTTTAATTCACATATCTTGAGGTCAGAGGTCAAGGGACCCCTTTGAAAATGGCCATGTTTGGATTGTTATTTAACCTCCTCCTAGCTTTAAACTGAGCCCACTACAACCTCCAGAAGATCGATTGCGTTAATGCGTTAAAGAAATTAGCGGCATTAAAACTAATTTGCGTAAACACGTTATTATCCCGTTAACTTTGACAGCCCTAGTTTTATCATGGTAAGTGCTTTTATTATAGCTGCAAACAGTAGTGGCAAAGGAACTAGCCTTCTGCTTTTCTGTCCCTATCATATTTTGAGTATTTATGTCAGCATAATAACATTTAGCCTTCCAAAGTCTATCAAAACAAATAGACAGGGATGGATAATAAGGGATAACAGCAGCAGCCAGCCATGAGTCAATAGATAAGGTTATGTTGTCCATCAGACTTTGTGAAGGGAACATAAGGACGAGGCTGTGAGTAATAGGCTGCCATTCTTTCCCTGGCTCTGGTCTTGTGTGAGAACTTGACTCCCACTGAGGGAGTTGCCACAGAGCAGCACAGCATGGTGGGTAATCGTCTAGGCACACCTGACAACATAGATAAATTTGTGCCAGAGGAGAGGCTCATCTTGAGTCCAATCCTCTGTGTTACACAGCAGAGATAATCACCCTTGTGTGTCTCTGTGCCTCTCTCTCTCTTACTCTCTTTGCTCTCTCTCTCAGACCAACAGCCACTTCAATGCCAATCTTTTTGCATTTAATAACCTATATTTTTTCTAAAATCCAAGCTATCAGAGATTCACGCAATTGCATACTGGACAATTGGCAGCAATCTCTCTCTATAGAAGCATTCCGATGAGTCTGTAAATCATGTGTATCTGTGTTTAAGCAACCAAGCTCACCACAGGCACCATATGGCAAACAGGTGGGACCACGCCTACCCATTTCAAAACAGTCCTTGTGATATACTCCGTTGAGGTCAAACCAAAACCGAGCAAAAATCAAAGAGGAATGTTTATTTCACAGTTCTTGAATTTTTGTTTAAAGGAGTACAGGAATTTACCCAAATATGGTGTAGCCCACTAAGGATAATATTTAGTGAAATATTGATCTTCTCGCCCTTAAGGATGGTCCTTATCAGCCTCCTCCACAAATAAAGACTTGGCAAGAATGGCAAAAAACGATTGGATATTGTGCCTCATAACTCCAGTCATGACATGATCATTCCATCACTGTTTTAACTTAACATGAAAATCAGTTGTTTCCATTGTGATGGGTGTGAAGAACAAATTAATTCAGAACCAATTTATAGATAACTAAATTAACATTTTGGAGATGCAAGTTGGAGGGTGGAGATTGTAAATTGAAGATGGAAGACAGTAGATCAGTAGAAACCCTGACATCACTTCTTCTGAGGGTTCAAATCATTCTCTGTATATTATATATTAGGTTAGATCGCACAAGATCAGCCTTCTATCGTCTAAAAAAATCAAAATCTGAGCAATGAATCCATACATTTATAACAAGCACACTACACTAGTGTATTCACCGGCCATGGTGCCTGTTTGGAGCATGTGGCTGTTCAGAGCATTTCTCACTGCACGTCCTTGGATCCCTAGCAAAACACCCGCCAAGTGTCAAGTAGATGGGATGAATGGTTCCTGAGATATGCGAAGGACACACACACAGACAGACAGATGGAGATGCCTTGCTTTATAATTAGATGAAATGTGCTACATAAATAAAGTTGACTTTACTTATAGTTTCTTTCGCCTGTTTGTCTGTCTTAGCCTATTGCATCTTGAGATCTCAAATTATCCTGGGTTTGAAAGATGGTTTCACATCATTGCTTTTGCCGGTGTTACTTTAGAAGAGTGCAAAAGCTACCGTAGGTCTCGAATTAAATGTTGGGAACATACAGTGCACTGCAAATTGGGTGGCCATTAAGGCTCCTAAAGAGGAAAACATGATTAAATTGGTCATTAAAAGGCTTTAAAAAAAACAAAAAAAAACATGTTTATGCTTTCCTGGCAAGCAACCTCTTGCAGTCAAATAATGAATGTCCACTGGCTGTTTGTTCAAAGGGCTTGTGTAAGTATAAAGTGTATAACTTCAGAAACTTCATGTCCCTTCTCCGACCAACAGTTACAATGGTTTCTTTTACAATCCTAAGTAGATTTTAAATGTTTACTGACAAACAGCCTATTTTGTTGTTTTGGTATGATGCCTTGTGGCTCTAAATATCCACATGAAGGGAGGGCAGCAAGGCAAAAGAGACCACAGGAGTGAAATGATGAAAAGAGAGGAGATGAGAGAAAATTTGAGGACAAGGAATGTCAGGTGAGACAGTGAGGGGACTATCATAACAGTGCCTTTTAACAGCAATAAAGAAGTTCAAAGGGACAAATTTTAGCATTAACATGCTGTTTCATATTACACACCTCCGGGGTTTTAACCCCCCGGAGTGATACAGGGAGGTTGTTTGAGCCTAAGAGGTTTAGATGGATTCTCCTTTTCTCTCTCTCTTGTCCCCTGTCTTTGTCAGCGTTTATTTCTCTCTGATGGATTTGCTGCTGGTGACGGGGCTCTGTGGCTTCCAAGTGTTTAACCAAGGAGTAAATTGCCGGTTACTTTCTGGCAACTTTCTGATCTCTGTGTCAAGATGGAGTCAGCGGTGTAGAACTGAGAGCAAGAGCCTCTGGCAGAGTCTTTAAGAAGACAGTGTGGGAAAGGTAAAGGTTATGCATGTTTGTGTGCATTTGTGTGCCCCTGTGCGTGTTTGTTATGTTGCTGTCACTCCGTGGATGTGTTTGCGCGTTTGTAAGTGCCTGATTGTGTTTGCTGCTGTCTCGCTCTCCATTTGCCCTCACATACTTCCCTGCTTGTCCCATCCATTAAATGATGCACAGCCACATTTCTCACTGGGTCTTAGTATAGTCCTTGGTTGCTTGGTTACTGCCTGAGGAGTGAGGACACTGCCAGCCGCAACCAACTGAGCCCCATATGTTGCATCACCTGCAGTGACCCTCCATATTTACCAGATTGTGCTCGAAGACTCTGTTCCTGGATGGATCAAACTTGTGGGGTCAAATTAGGGCCAAGTAGCCTTAAGGGTTTCCAGCAGTCATTGGGATTCAACCCAAGCAAATGTGTTGACTGTTAATCACATACTCGAAACAGACATGCTTGGTGGAAAGTAACTAAGCATATTTACTAAAGGACTGTACTTAAAGATAATTACAGTATATGTTTAGTCACTTATTGTAGTATCCATGATCCATGTCCCAGTCTGTAGTGTTCATTGCAACAGTTATCTGCCTTTTTCAGAAAAATCAAATAATGCTGCCCGTAGATGTCTGTCTTTGAATATCTGTACATTTTTGACATACTGGTGCTTTACTTGAGTAGCATGTTATGCTACTTTATATGTCTATTTCTATATTTTACTCTTAAACAGTTATTTGACAGCAATAATTTCTATTCTTTTTAGTTACTTGCAGATTCCGATATTACATAGGCCTACAAATCATAGGATGACTTTATAACTAGCCTCTCTCATGACAGTGTAAGTTCGGATTCCCCATTAGTTCCCTATGACTTGTACTTTCAATGCATTATTTTACATTGTGGCACAGTTATGTCTACTTTCATAAAGGATTTGAATACCTCTCTTCCACTGCTGGCAGATTTCTACAAATTTCATTCAGACACAAAATGTGCCACGTGCCAGAGCTGCATTATTTGATATTGAAGATAATGATAGCATTCAGAGAGTATTCATCCCCCGTAGCCAGCTGCTTCACACCTACAGCCTACTGAGAAAACATAGGGAGTAGGTTGCCCACAGAACCAAATCATTTGAATGCTGTAACATTAATTACATATTCAACAAAAAGTCACTGCTATTTAATATTGGAAGGCATAATGTTCTGTTTGGCGTTTGCTAGAAATGTTTAGTCATTCTGATATTGATTATTAAAATCAGATAGCACTTGTGTATGCTAATTTCTCTCCATAATTGTCAGAGAAGCTCTTTGTTCCTGCAGTCTCACTGCAGTCTCCATGTGCCGCCTGGTCCTTAGTGACAAACACACCAGTCAATTCATCAAAGAATATTCAGGCCTATCCTGCAGCAAATAACCCTGATAAAGAACAAAGACCAGACCCTCCTTTAGATGTACCATCTCAGACGTACCCTTCATGAAAAATACTGAGGGACTTTTTATGCTTGTTATGATTTGCTTTTGCACTGTTATTATACTTCCTGAAGTCAACTATTTGCAGTTGTTTATTTAGGTTAAAGAATGCCCTTGAAATGGTGGATTTAGTTTTGAAGATCAACGTGGGGGTGTTAGAAGTTGTGTGGGAAATGAACAATGGTTTGCATGTCAACAGATGTGTACAAATAAAGGTATGTCAGCCCACATAAGGGGTTGGTGCTGTTTGCCTTTTAGCCATCATAATGAATCCCTGCCAATGAATTGGCAGTTCAATGGCAAATACAGTATGTGGGCCCCACAACTGGGCAAAAAATGTGTACCCCACAAAGGAGGAAAATGAGTATGTGTGTGTCTTTGTGTGTGTGAATATTCATCAGCTGTTTGCACACTCTCTGTGTGTGGCTGTCTCTATTATCAGCATCTATGGACTCACTGCATCCAATTACATTTCCAATAAAGTGCCCCAATGAGAAGATTCTCCTCATCAACAATGCATCACGCCGTTTGTTTTTGCAGATAATGGGGCCAATATTTCCTTATTAAAGTATGTATATTGTATTTCTGTGGCAAATTAACTATTAGCCACGATGCACAGATTAATAGAACCACTATAAACCATGGCTCAGAAGAAGTGGTTATAGGGACGCACCTTTTTTCTTACGATACTCACCTTGTAACTTAAAAATGTGGTCATGACGGGCAAAAAATAATAACATCCTTTAGATTTTGTTAAACTTTTACAGAAAGTAGAACTACTATGTTTCACATAGCCGTATTATAAGAGCTTTTCTTAAAGGTAATTTAATGCTTGTCATCACATTGGACATTGGTTTTTCACGTTGATAACTCAGAGCACTCAGACAGCACTTTTTTTGGGAAGTTACATGGTATAACTATTTCTTGATGAATAACAGTTTATCCATCCGCCCACCACTTCTGTGTGGCGTCTCCGCTGGTTGCCTGGCAACCTCACAGTGATGACTGTGACTCTGGGAAGTCACGATGCCTGGCTGTTGTTTGCCTAGAAATAGTTCCAGCACGTAATTCCAAGTAGAACCGCAACATGAAATGATTACATTTCTGTTTGTGTACGGACTAAACAAACTAGACACACCGTATTTGTTTGTGAGCTTTAGAGATGGTGTTAGGTGTATTGTTTAACTTTAGATAGCTAGCTGTTTCCCCTTGCTTCTTTATGTAAAGCTAAACTAATCCTGGATTTAACTCCATTCTCATTGCACAGACATGAGTGGCATTGATCTTCTCATCTAATTCTCAGCAAGGAAGCAAATACTAGTGTTTCCCAAACTATCCCATTAATGTTGAGAACAAAATACAAACTTTTTCCCTGAGTTAAGATAATGAATACATCTATTAATATTTTTGCATATTGTTATTCACATTTGTGTCCTTATTATGTCACAGTATAGATATTATAATATGCATAACCCCTATTATTATTCATATTTGATCTTCTTTGGTGCATGGTTTTACTACTGGCTTCTGCAATAACCCAATTTTCATCTCATGGACCATTAAAGTTTCATGTAGGCTTATCTAATTTATTGGCATTATAAATTAAATAACTAGATAATTTGTATTAGGATTTCAGGGGGCAGTAATATGCTGTTTCTGCATGTGTTGCATGGATTTGTGTGCACTCACTGACATGCGCAAGATCCCATGACCCAATTTAGGATTTTGTAAAAAATCTGGTCATCCTACTTACATGATATTGAGTGTCAAAGGTGATGGATTTCTTCTTCCTGTTTCAATCTAATCCCACATCATCCAAAGTAATATTTGCACTGACTTTGTGTCATAACTTCTGCTTGGGAAATGTGCAAACCCATATTCCAAGCGATTATGGATTTTTCATTTGCATATTGGATCCAACGGTTGAGTTGATACTGAGGTTATCCGTTTTAGCTCAGATGCCCTGACACAGGGATGATTTGTACTATTTGAGTTGTATATCAGCATAATCTGACCCTCACAATCTGCTAGTGCCTCTCTAGCTTTCTTCTGTATGCCTTTGTCTACATTTGATGTTCGAGGCAATGAGCACATTGGCTCGGATGTAAGAGGGAAGCACTTTAGCGCAATGATCAAGCACTATTCTTATTAAATGAATAGCAGGAGTTGCTGTAGTGTTAAATGTCACCGATTTCCTAGGGAACTGACATTATGTAGGGTACAGTATGTCGAGGATGTCACAATTTTGTTTTGAAAATTCCTTTATTCCCACATTGCAATAAACCTTAAAAGATGCAAAAAAACGACTTCATCAAACGACTTCAAAACCTGCCAAGCACTTTGCTTGATGCTGTGTTCACTGTGTGTAGGAATTGGATGCATAATGCTTTGCTTTTTCATCAAGTCAAGTGTCTGCAAATTACTTTAATCCCAACTATGATCTGGGAAGAATGGTTATGTCAGTAAACCAACTGTAAGTTTGACAGGAGTATTAGGTTTTTACCTGGGGATTTCTGATGTAATCTGAAGGCAACAAAATGTATCAGAGCGTAAAAAATAATTTAAAAAAATCTGATTCTAATTCACTTTGCGCTCGTGAATGCTCTGGCATAATTGGACAATGCGTTCAAGTGAAGGTCCCTTGCCCCTTGCAATAATACATTTAAGGAGCTAATTACTGTGCCTTTGTTTGGCAGAAAAGTCCTCAAGTGGGTAATATGAGCAATATATTCAGTATCATTCTAACAGATTTTTTTTCTTTGTCTTTCTTTCTTTCTTTAACTCAAGGCCTTAGCACTTGTTCCATGAAAAGTAAAATGTGACTGATTGTTGTTGCGAGATAAAGATCCAGATTTTAGTCCAAGAAAATGTAATGTTCAGAGGGCAAGTAGCTGCCATCGGATTTTGTGCTGCACTTTTCTCTCCTTAATATTTGTTTCTTTCTTTATCTCCTGCTTTTCTTCATCTTTAAACAATCTGATTGCTCTTCCTTCTCCTCCTTCCCCCTCTACTCTTGCTGTAACTACAATACTCGCCATATCCAGTAACTATTTACCCTTTTGTTGCCATTCAAGTGTTCAGAACCACTTGTACTTCAACACATTGCTTCCATTAAACCTGGGCATGTTTCTTTGGTTGACATGAAGGCAGTAAAAGAGACATACTGCAACCTTGTGTAAGAAACCTGTGCAAATTACAACAATGCTGAACACTAACAGGGCATTGGGTGAGTAATGAAGACAGACAACGTTGATGACGAGGACCAAAGAGAGCAATATACTGACTAATCCTCTCCTTAACACCCCTCTCTCCTTCTTTGTCTCATTGTCTCTCTATATATATATTTAATTTTACTCTCCCGCAGCAGTGCCAATGAGCTGCCATGATGGTCATTAAGATGTTATGGTTTTCAATAACTTTTTATAGTTTGGGCATCAGAGGCCTATTAGCAAAATGAACTGATGAGACATCAGTGAGGTGTGAGAAGTGCACTGTAATCATGTTAACTTTGAGAGGTTGAAACTCGGTGGAATGGGTCAATCAATTTATATTGTACAATAGGGGGTTTGTTTCTGGCAACTGGAAAACAGATGGGACATGTCATATTAACATATCACGCAAGAAAAAGCCTCAGTCTAGTTTCAAGTCTATATTCAGAATAGTATCTAAAGTAATGCTTACAAAGAAAAGATCAAATGTGATGTTTTTGTAAAATCAGTATTCTAGTCTTTGTAGCTTTGAAGCTGTCAACATTGTCTGAGAAACTCATCCATCACACTGAGTTTTTGAAAGGATTGTAAAAATTACAACCATATGCTCTTCAGTTGTTCTCTGGTGGGAGACATGACTAAGATGAATGGATGTTTCAATCATCTGACAAGATTCAATTCAAAGTCTAAATGAAATCACAATTAGGGATCCCATTTTGCAGTCAAAAATAACGTCACTGCTCAATACATTATTAATAGCTTTTTATGATTGAAAGGAAGAAAAGAGGTCTATGAGGGAATATCTAAAATGTTCCTTTTTTTCTCTCAGCCTCTGAAGGGGCATATGATTGAGCAATGACAGGGGAACGGAGAGAACAAAAGAAACAAACTTGTGCTGGAAGCCGTAGCTCACAAGCCAAGGTCAGACGGTGTTTTGTTATCAGCGGTATTGAAGAGTGTGGATCACGTCAGCCTCTAAATTTCTCTCTTTCAGGTTCTGATTATTTCTCTGAGGAGAACACATGGAATGCAGTTTACAGAGCAAATACTGTATGTATGCTGTAACACTGAAAGTTGAACTTTACATTTACTTTTTTTTACACTTTTGGTGGGGATGTAAATTATGCAGATACTTTGTAAAAGAGTTGACTTTAGTGTTACAGTGTTGGTGTTAGTTGGTGATGTGCACATGTCCTGTAAATGAGGATACAAGTAGGTCACTACATTCTAATTTTCGCCCAGGGGCAATATTGCACCTCACATCAGTAGTTTTCTTCATCTGGCTCTAATGAGCTAATTACTGACTGAGTCTGATGCAGCAATAATGGACTTATTGTTGTGTATAAAGTTGGTAGAAGTTTGATTTCTTTTCACCGAGGTTATTTGATTTTTTAAAATAGGAAGTACACACACAAAAGATTAAACCTGAAGTGTTTGACAACATGAAGTGGAAATTACTACAATTTGTGCAGCGTTGTCTATCATTATCTGGTGCCATCCAGCATTTGAGAGACATTATTTTCAGTTTCACACGTCTAACACCTTGGTTTTGCTGTGCAGTCAAAAATGTTATTTGAAGAGATTAAATCTCACCTTAGACCGTACAGTACGGTTCCGTCCGGGTGCAGTCGGATCATTCTATTTTTCACTGTGACACCGTGGACAAACGACTTCTTGTCGTTGAGGAAGTAGGTGTCGGGGACCCAGAGCTGGTCAGCCACCCGGTTATCTAAGGTCAGGTTGAGGGGGATCTCAGAGTAGGACAGCCTTTTGTCTCGCCAGGCCTGCTGGAAGTACATCGTCAATGTGTAGTCCTGGAAGCGCACAGAGAGGGGGCAAAGGAGGACAGAGAGGGGGGAAGGGAGGGAGGCAAAGAGCCAGAAAATCAGAGAGGAAGGAGACGGATGAAGTGGGGAGGAAAGTGGCCGGGAGAGGAAGGAAGAGAGATGGATGAAACAGGAGAGAGATGGAGAGAAAAGAGAGGGAAGACACGGTTATTCCAAAAATCAACCATTTCACACAGCTGCTCTGCTCCACTGCAAGCTCTCAGATTAGACCAAACTAGCCTTCAATATTGGATGAAGTTCACTTAAAAGCAAATGGAACAGTAGGAGTACAGGCCAAAAAACTCTCAGTACAAAGCAATGGGGAATTCCTCCTTTTCATAGAAACATGAGGGTTAGACAGACAGTGTGAAAGAGTGTGTATGTGTCAGAGAGGGGAAGAGAGTCAGAGAAACAGATGGTTTGGGTTCATGTGGGAGAGAGAGAGAGTGCGTGTCTGTTAATATATGATAAAAATATGTGCATGGCTTGCTCATTTGGTTTATTGTTTGTGTGTATGTGACACATAGATGCAGAGAGAGAGAGAGAGAGAGAGAGAGACCACATGTTCCAGACAAATGAAAATAACCTCCAAGCAAACCTCCAAAATCTGTTTGACAAAATATCTCCTATATGCTCTATTTGCTTTGACAGTAGCTGTCTTCCTGGGATTAAGTATTGCTTGTGAAATGAGCTCACTATGTAGTTCTTGCATAACATATTCACCCATTTTCTTCTGTCTGTCCTCCCACAACCAGAATAACAGACCATCCTCTCGCATCACATCAAGTCGCGCACTGACAGCACATATAGCCTTTGAGGGACTGTATATGTCTGCTTTACATAGCGAAGTGAGACATCAAAGAGTGTTGGACATAATATGCATATGTGTCATCATCATATGCATGGATGGGATGAATACGAATCTTGTCTGTGCAACGGTGTTACTGAGGCAAGCTTGTGTGATTTTATTTTATTCATACACTTGGAGGTACCCTGTAGGGTTTTTGACTACTAGTTGTGCTATAGAGCAATGGTTTTAGTGTTTTTCTGTATAATTTTTGGCTGGACCGCAGAAAGCCAGCCCTACATACACAAAAAGTCTTATAAAGTTTAGTTAAGTTTATATATACTAAAAAATAAATCAGCTTGGCATATGTAATGCTTCGTTTCAGTACTAAAGCAACGCACCTATCGTACACTCATACACAACAAACAGCGTTGTCCATTATTCTGAAACAACAGGAGATAGTCACATGTTTCTCGGACAACTATTTTTCTATAGATGTGGCTAATTAAAGCTTAAACATGAAGGGGATCAATGAGCGAAAAAAAAAAAAAAATAAATACATGATTCAACGATCAGTCGATGATTGGCAAGACTCGACCAATCAGATTCGACTATGTAAGTTCTTAGTCATGGACACCCCTATTATGATGACACACACACAAAACCTGAAACCTGATACAATAGGTTAATAATGTATAAACAAACAGAGGACGTTTGATGACTTGCAGTGAAATTCCCTGATGCTAAATCTAGGACATGATAAAACAGTCAAGCCAGCAGTCAGATGCTCATGTAGCTCACTGAAGTACATAGCCTACCAATCATCCATGAAAAACTAAGTGAAATAAACTTGCTGTATCAGGGAACTTTTTTGTCATGACTGGCACATCCACTTCCTGGCAAAGAGGCTGAACATGCATTTTTGAATATGCCCGTCGGCTACAGATCTGACATCCACACAGCACCTTGGGAACTGGAGGCTTGGATATTGACTGGATGGAGTCAGGAAAACAGGAACAGCTTTTCTCGGCGAAGCCCTTGTTTGACTGAAATAGCTTTTGTCATGTTGTTGTTGTTTGTGCCTTATTTGGCTGGGGGTGCTGACAACTACGAGTTTAAGAATTGAGTTTCTCAAAAGACATAAATAGTATAGTGGCAATTCCAGCGTTCAACACTATAATTGGACTTGGAATGGGAATAGACCGATTTCACAAAATCTAGGCCAAAAGCTGTATCGGATTGATGGGATTTCCATTTTTTTCATATATGAAAGAAATGCTGAAATGCCTCATTTAAGTTAGTTTGATGAAAAACAATTGAAGGGGTATGTAGAGGCTTAGCGACATGTTGGATGATTGCCACAAAAATGAGGCAGTTCCTGCATAAAAACATGGAAATAGCAGAATAATCTTTGTCAATAATCTTTTTTCTCACTTATAGAACTGTAGAGGTCTAATATCTTTGTGGCTTTCCACTTGCACCAACGGGTTCTTGGCTGCATGTGCTGCCCGCCCTGTTTCGGTGGTTATGTAACAGCTCACACTCCACTCTTTCTGGCATGCTGTGCAGCGCTGCACATGTGGCTGAAGAGATGCTTGTTGCCATGTAGTCCTCCTAAACTACCGTCGCTGCATTCATCAATACACACCATCAAACAGGAGGGTTTACTGTGATGTTTGAAACATCAGAGAGGCTTTCTTGTTGACACACACATACTGTACAAACAGTGTCTCTTCCTGTCTTGTTAGAAGTGTGGACATTGGAAATTTACATCTGCAGATGATACTACATCAAGTAATCAGGCCGGTCTCATACACTGTTTGTAGCTATACCTATGAAAAGACTTGCACTGTAATTTGTGTATATCCCACAAAATAATTTGTGTGTAATTGAAGTAATAGTGAACCAGGAACTATAAAGAGAATGCAGCGTAGGAAGGTCAGGGTGAATGGGTGGGTCAAAAAATACCACATTTTGCCCAGGAGACTGGCGTTTGTGTCCCGTGTGAAACCAGAAGTCAATGTTGATGTATTTGAAATGTAACTGAACGCCACCTCTGTATTTATTTTAAGCCAAACCTAACTAAGTCAATATTTTCCTAAACCTAACTAAGTAGTTTTGTTGCCTAATCCTAACCAAGTCCATATTTTCCTAAACCTAACTAAGTAGTTTTCTTGCCTAAACCTAAGGAAGTTGTTTCCTGGAAGTCTATTTTGAAAAGAGTGTATGCATGTAACAAGCAGAAATTGACACTTGTTGCTGGACATTCGTAGGAAAATGAATGAAAAAGGAGGAATAACTTTTTTGTAAAATGAACCGTTGAATGAGAAAACATTGCAAAAAATGCATGTGGTTCCAAATAGACACATGTGCTATACTGTATATGTGTGTGTTTTTGTTGCGCCTCAGGGATCACAGCCAGGGTTGAACTAGGATGGATGAAAACAATGCAGCTGTTATTTTTACCTGGCACTCTGGATGAACTGTGTAATATTGCAATATGTTAACAACAGGGATTAGATAACAAGAGTCATGATCTTGTGTATTACATCACTTGCCAGCCCCAGCACTCATAATAGGCATCATTTGTAAAAGCTATCAGCTATTCTGGCATATGCACAACTCTCCTCATCACCATGGAGTCCACTTTCTGAATCTGAAGTACTCTTAAGTAGCCGTGAGAAGTTCGAAAAAAAAGCTGACAGCCATGATGGAGTAAGAAGGTATGCGATGAGGGGCGTGATTATTAAAGAGTGAATATTTCCATTGTCATCCCAGAGAGCCTATTATTGCTGGCCTATCTACTTGAAGAAGCCGTGGTTTGCATTGTGGGACGGTGCCACTGTGGCTAGTTGACCGTGAACATAAAGCTCTCGTCAAAGACAGCTATAGTGTGCCCCTCTCTTTCTCTCTCTCTGTGGGAGGAGGAGGTTGTAAATCACCAGAATAACTGCAGCGGCTGTGTGCATGTAAGTGCAAGGGAGGCTGTCATAACAACAGTCATAATGAGCATCAGTACATAAACTATGTCGGAGAGAGAGAGAGAGAGAGGGGGAGAAATGGGAAGAGAAAGGAAAGGAGACAGAGAGTGATGCAGGAAGAATGATGTTGGATTTATGAGTGCAGAATATGCTGTGCCGCCAAGCTGCCAGGGAAAGGACAATACAAAGTGATGATTATATTCTCGCACACAACGCCACGACAGAATGTGAGAATCCATTATAACTAATAACTAATATTCAGTTCCACAGCACGCCTCCCGCTGTGTTAATGTTTCCTCATTTTGAAGATTCTTTTTTTTTTTTATTAAATACATTTCTTATCATTGTAAATCAGTCAGCTACCTCCTGTTCTGAAAAGTGAAGCCAATGCAGAAGTGCCTTAAACTTGCATTATTTCTAACAGCCAGCAGGGGGCGACTCCTCTGGTTGCAAAAAGAAGTCTGATTGTATAGAAGTCTATTAGAAACTTGATTTATTACCTCAGTAAACATTGAAAACATGAATTTATGGTCTCAAACGCTAGTTTCAAGTCTTCTTCAATACAGCATGATGTTCATTTAGTTAATTATGGTCCCATTTAGAGTCAAATAGACCATAAAGCAGGGGGTGCTTTAGGGCGTGTCTACCTTGTGATTGACAGGTCGCTACCATGGCGTTGTCCGGTCTGGCTGTTTTTGTCTTAGAACTTGAACACTTTCACAGTGTGTTTTCAGTTCATGAAAGTTAATTATAACATTCCTGGTTGCCTGAAAATGTCTTCAGCATTTGGTTGTACTTAGCTTAGATGTCACTTCTGGTTGCAAAAAAACAAGATGGTGCCGGCTAAAACACTGACACTGTGAGATCATCTCAATTTTGTGTGCTGACTCCGCTCACCTGACCTACTGTACACTGAGAGAGGCAGCGTCATCACCACTCTGCAGTAGCTCCTAGCTATCTGTGAGGAAAATTGAACAACCTACAATTATTCGCCAACAAGTATTGAAATTCTGACCTCATCATCTCGAGTCATCTTGCCCCAAGCCACAAACGGGTGAAAAGCCTCAATTAGTCATAATGACCAGGGTCTCTTCTGATATGAAAGCAGTTTGGGCCAAATGTAAGCCTGTTACTGATATTTACACTGATTGGAATAAAGTTAATATGCAGATTGTGGAACATAAATGAAAAACCTTGCTTAGTAAAAGCCCCTTTAGGCAGTCTAGTGCTGTTCAAGCTCAGTTGGAAACTCTGAAATTAGAGTCTGAAGTACAGCCATTTTACTGAAAAATACACATTTGATGAGGAAACATAATAGCTGTAAGAATCACCATAGTGTTTCTCTTTAACTTGATTAATAATTAGTCAGGAAAACAGCTTAAATAACAGTCAAAAGCTGAGTGGTGAATATCTGCTTGCAATGCAGCAATGGCCAGTAAATAACAGTTAGATGTAGGTATAATGGGATGTATGAAGTTTAAAGTGACTGCTCTATCATGTGAATGGGTGGGAACTGGCTGTTAAAGGAACAGTGTGTAACATTTAGGGGGATCTATTAGCAGAAATGGAATATAAAATTAATAATTCTTTAGAGTATAATCACCTGAAAATATGATTTTTTTTTTGTGTGTGTGTTTTCGTTACCTTAAAATGAGTTGTTTATATCTACATGCGCAGCGGGTCCCTTCACGGAACCGGCCGCTATGTTTCTATGGTAGCTCAAAACAGACAAACCAAACACTGCCTCTAGATACGGCCATTCGCGTTTTCATGTTTTCAAGTCGGCCACCATAGTTCTCCAGCATGCTTGGCACACAGGATAAGTTTTAGTTGGTTACAATCTGCAACCTGCAACCACTAGATGCTGCCAGATCCTACACACTGCACCTTTAAGGATTCAACTGGTGATCACCAGATCTGTGTGTGCACAGATGACCTCATGTTCCTCCCTGGAGCTCTGTTTCTTAATTGAACACACAATCTGTGACAAAGCCCGGCCCACACGCTCTATACTCCCATCCAGATGATGTGTTCCCAAAAGTAGGCTACTCCTGCAAACTTCAAGTTTGTGTTTCATTACTGAAAGGGCACATTTTACTGCCAGAGTCACTGTGTGTGGGCAGATTTGTCAGACAGAGGCAAAGTTTCCAGACAATGCTATATATAGTATATGCTCGGTCAGTCAGCCCTTCAGGCAGCCAAATTGTGCAAAATCTCATATTGGCATTTCATGCCATGGATATTACAGTTTGAGTCTGATATGATTTGACTGCCAGGGAGACTCATGAATGCCAAAAGTGTTAGTAAGTAACCATCCCACATTGCACAAATGAATAACAAGTCACATGCTTTGCACTTGTCAAGACTCGCCTGTGCCCTAAATTGGCCTTGAATATGAATAATCACAGCTGTGAAGGCGTTGGTATAGTTCTTTGTATATAAGGCATTAACATATTTATATTTTTAATCTCTTTTAATCATTACTTTTTATAGTGTTTCTTGTATTGTAATGCATTATACGTAATGTCTTATTTATTTTTTTTACCTGGACCTTGGGTCTGCAATGAAGTTTGAATTGGATTGAAATCTATACCTGTCTCAGCCTCTATTGTTTAGCATTATTTTCCCAGAATTATAGAAAAAAAAACTTGTGGAGAAAAACAAACAATTGGAAATCAAAACCAAAAAAAAAGATGCTCCAGCTGCCCACTCTGACCTCGTCAACCCCGCTCATCCTCCAAGCTGCCCTGTCCACCAACCCCTCACATCTCACCTCCACCCCCCGCACCACATGGCTTCTCTTGGGCCGCGAACAGCATGACGAACTAATATTAGACTTATTTAGTTGGACTGTTCGAAGCCCTCCTACAACCATACTTTGTGTATGAATTGTTCCAACTTTGTTTTGGTCTTGTAATTGATCATTTGTGTTGTCTCTGTAGATGGGAATTATTAACAGCTCTACACAGAGCTTTATAGCATCTTTCAGCTCATTGCTTCGGTTTTGAGACTTGTAATCCTTTCAGTTCACTCTTACTGTTCTCGTAGCGTTTTCAGCCATAGTAGGCAGCTGTTTTCCCCCAAAAAGCTCTAAATGCCCAAAGTAGGCTACCTGCCCAACACAGACGGCAGACAAGCAAAGTTAGCAACTACCTGGTGAACACAGCGGAGCAAGTAGTTGCTGAAGAACCAGATATTGCCCTCTGTGGATAGTGGATACCAAAAACAGGGTGGACTAACATTCACCAGGTGGCCAGAAACACATTGATTTTGATGTGTGCTGGATGTGTAAATAAGCAACAGTTCAAGTATAAACCTAAGACGTGATAGTATGTCTATTGTGTTCACAGCTTGTTTCCGCTGCCCCCAAATGGCCAAAA
Source organism: Sebastes umbrosus (assembly GCF_015220745.1). Classification (NCBI taxonomy): domain Eukaryota; kingdom Metazoa; phylum Chordata; class Actinopteri; order Perciformes; family Sebastidae; genus Sebastes; species Sebastes umbrosus. Next base: position 9,352,708 of record NC_051285.1, read on the forward strand.
AAATAACATATTGCAGGCTTAAAGTTAGGGAAAGATTGTAGTGTGGGTACAAAAAAAAGATTAAGGTTAGGAAACATTAAAAAAAAAACATACCCCAACCACTTTGTTTTGCAATTCGAAGGCGGGGTACACCCTGGACAGGTCACCAGACTATCGGAGGACTTGTAATTCATATACAACCGGCAAAATCAATTTGTGTGTAATTAACGTAATTGCGAACCAGGAAGAGTGACAAAAGCCGCATTGGGAGGAGGTCGGGGTGGATGGGTGGATCAAAAAATACCGGACTTTCGCCCAAGAGCCCAGCGTTTGTGTCCAACCAGAAGTCGACGTTGATTTATTTGTCACGTAAATCATGTACTTAAGCCAAACCAAGTTCTTTTCCTAATCTTAACTTAGTTTTGTTGGCTAATCCTAACCAAGCTGATGTTTTCCTAACCCTAACTAATTAGCTTTCTTGCTTAAACCTAAGAAAGTTGTTTCCCCCGAAGACGGAAGACTGTATGCATGTAACAAGCGGGAATTGACACAGGGATAGGAGAGAGGTAGACAGGGGTCACAATTTATGTGGCCACAGGAGGTCATTCTCAATTAAACATAGGTCTTGAACAAATAACTAAATCTGTTATTTTTCTTGTCAGGTAGTGCTTTGAAAGGAAACTGACAAAAATGAAGAGTATGAGGTGGATGAAGAGGTGGAGGAGATGTAGAAAGAGTGAGGGACAGCCTGAGAAAAGCTGGATAATGAAGATTGAGAAAAATGTCGGGGAGAGACGGGGTACGATGGGAGGAAAATGGGGATAGGGAGGGTTAAGTCTGAAAGGGAGAGTGAAAAGAGAGAGGGTTCACATTGAGGATGACTATATAGCGAGAACTGGTTATATATCTAATTTTTCTTCCCATTACCCTTGAAGCCAGTTTTCCATTTGAGAGCTGTGGAATGGTGTGGTGGGTTTGCTGGAAGAGATGGGGGCTGTGGGAGGGTTTTAGAGAGGAGGGGGTAAATGAAAGGCACTGGAAAGCTCAGTGGAGCAGTGATGCAAATTGCTTTTATTCTCACAGCTCTTCACTTCCAGTCTCTGATTTCAGCACCAGCACTGACCTCCCTCTGCTCCTCTCTCCCTCCCCTCTTTTATCCCTTTCCTCATCTGCCCCATCCATTCCCTTTTCCCTCTCTTTCATCTGATTTTTTTTTTCTATTTCATCTCCCATTTTCCCCTCATTCCTTTACACGAATCTCCTTCCATCTACTTCTCCCTATAGCTTCCCCTCTCTCCTATATTCCCTCTCTCTCTCCATCCATCTCAATCTCAGAGGACCTCCTGTTGCATATATTTGCATGTGGTAAAAAAAAAAAGGGAAGCGGGAACACATTGGCGGTGAGTATGAATGGCTTAGATCATTACCACTAAACAGGCACAGCCGAGGGAGCCGTCTAGAGAACAAGACAGGTGTTGGATCAGCTTCTGAGGTGTTTTATGGGTTCCGAAGGGCCCATTCACATTTGAATATCTCCTCAATAAAGATTGGGTGTTCATCTCCAAAATTGGCATATTTTGCATTCAGGTAAAAGGGCACCCATTCGATTGATTGGCAAAAAAAAGCATGGACGGATGGTTTACAAATACTGAAAACTAGGTATATGTTGCTTTAAATGATTTCTATAGTGCACTGACCTTGAAGTGTGGCACTGAATCCGAAAGCAGCCTGCCTCTGAATCCTCCTCTACCTCTATCCTCTCTGTGTCTGGCATCCTCTCTCCTCTCCTCTCTTTGAAATACCTTTCACGGGGAGGAAATGTGATCTCTCCACCGCTCAGTCATATGTCCATACCCCACTCTATCATCCCCCCTACTTCAGTTCCTCCGAAAAAGCCCTCCAACAACAAGTGGCTTTCAATTTCCTGTCTCACGCCGTCCTCATGCCGTCAGCGACAGGGTATGAAGAACCTGGCATAGGGCACAACATTTCCAAAGAGGCCCTAATAATAAACATGCCTATCCCCGCAGAGCTGAGTGACATATATTCCCCCAGTCTCTGGAGATCTGTGTATGGAGTCCTTACGATTCAGCCCTGTATCTGGAACAGCTTGTGCACTGCGTGTTGTAAATCTGCAACAGGAACGCATACAGGGGCTGCTGCAGGGGTTTCATTTGGCCCGTTTGCCCCAGAATAAATAATGTAAATATATTTCAACCCAACAGTCAGACTGTGACAGCTTAAACAAAATCTAAAAATATATCAAAATAGTAGGACTGTTAAAGTTAACACAATAATAATGCGTTAATGCAAATTTGCATTAACGCAATTGATCTTTCAGAGGTTGTAGTGGGCTCAGTTATAAAGCTAATGAAGTTAAGATACTGACATTATATGAAACTAAAAGAAGGAATCCATTGGTACCAACCGTGTCATACTGGCTCGTCGCGAAAGAGGCTAAATAACGTTCAAAAATGTTGCTAATTTTTGGTGGGGAAAAACGGGCATGGCTAATTTCAAAGGGGTCTCTTGACCTCTGACCTCAAGATATGTGAATGAAAATAGGTTCTATTAGACTCTGTATACTTTTTGTATTTTTCTTCCCTAAAGACCATTTCCTTAGTTTATAGCATGTCAGAAACTAGATAACAGATTTCAATAATGCCCAGACAGACTTGTTTTCTTGTACTTTGTCTAAGCTCCCCTTCCATCACACTGCTCCTCTCTCTCTCTCTCTCTCTCTCTCTCTCTCCCTCTCTCTCTCTTTCTCTGTTTCTCTCATCCCTCTCTCTCTATATATCCCCATTTCCTTCAGTACGCTTCCATCATTTAGTCTGGCCTGGACATTGCTTTCAAGAGGGCTTGCTGCTGAAGGTGAATCAAATTTAGAGGCACCTTTTTTTTATTTCTTCCTCAGAGCTATCCCAAAGCAGAGGTTCACAGCTTTGCCAGTTGGCAGTCGTGCAGCTTAACTGACTACATACAATTTATTAGAGTCGATTGGAGCATCTGCAGGCCCTTTTGTGTCCCCGGAGAGGAGTAGAGTGGAGTGGCAATTCGAGAGAGGGGAACGGTTGGTGGTGGTGGTGGTGGGGGGGTTGATGGGGAAGAGAAGAGAGGGCAGAGCAGGACGCAAATTATTAGGGTGGCTTTTGAATCCCACTGGAAGACAGGGAGGAAGTTGATGGAGGTTTCACTCTCAGCTGTCATTCAAACTAGATGGAAGGTTATAGCTGGCCAAAGAGATGGGGGAAAAATTAGTTTATGTCTGTGCATATCATTTGTCCTGCTTACTGCTTCTCCTGCTTGAAGAGATGTGGTTGTGTGGTTGTGCATGTGGGGGGCATTGATGCACATACATTGTGTATGTGTGTGTTTGAGTTATTGTGCAGCTAAATATACAGTATGTAGCTGTGAGGGCGGTCAAAGTTAACGAGATAATAACACAAATTTGTTTTAATGCCACTAATTATTCAATGCATTAATCGATCTTTCGGAGGTTGTAGCTGGTTTTACAGCTAGCAGCTAGAATATACTGGCATCCTATGAAACTAAAGAATCCATTGGTACCAACCATGTCATACTAGCTCGTCACGAAGTAGGCTGAATAACGCTCTAAAGTTGCGCTAAATTTTGGTGAGGAAAAACTGGTTTGGCCATTTTCAAAGGGGTCCATTGACCTCCGACCTCATGATGTGTGAATGAAAATGGGTTCTATGGGTGCCCACGAGTCTCCCCTTTACAGACATGCACACTTTTGATAATCACATACAGTTTGGGGGCAAGTATTAGTCAAGTCAGCACACTGACACACTGACAGCTGTTGTTGCCTGTTGGGTTTGAGTTTGCCATGTTATGATTTGAGCATATTTTGTATGCTAAATGCAGTACCTGTGAGGGTTTCTGGACAATATTTGTCATAGTTTGGTGTTGTTAATTGATTTCCAATAATAAATATATACATACATTTGCATAAAACAAGTATATTTGCCCCTCCCATGTTGATAAGAGTAATAAATACTTGACAAATCTCCCTTTAAGGTACATTTTGGACAGATAAAAAAAGTGTGATTAATTTGCGGTTAATCGCGATTAAATATTTTAATTGATTGACAGCCCTAGTAGTTGTATGTCTGTTTTACCACAAACATGCCAAATTGATGCCTTTCTGGTGCTGCTAAATCTTTAGACAGCTGTCCTTTGACTACTACACAATCACAATTCACACACAAATACACTGATCCACTGGAGGAGCCCCACATCTCATGCATTATGGAGGTCTGGGGAACAGAGGAAGAAGCTGATTGCTATTCAAACAGAGTACCAAGAAGCACACACCACATATACACATTGTCAACAGCGGGATAATGCAATATATAGACATCTGTGGGTCGATGGCGCGTATAGAGCTTGAGTGAGTACAGAACAATGGTTATCAACCTATATCTGAACAAATCCAGTTTATGTGTGTGTGTGTGTGTGTGTGTGTGTGTGTGTGTGTGTCTTGTGTATGTCTTTTTTCTTTGTCTATGTACAAAGTTGTGGGTCCAGATTTGATGGCCTGCATACAGCATCTCCTTGAGCAAGGACACCCTTGAAGAAGCAATATCTCCTCACAGTCGGATTGACCTACAAGAGACGCAGGGGTGCTTTAGGAGGGTGTCAGCTTCAGTGTGTGTGTGTGTGTGTGTGTGCTCGCATACCTATCCAACAGTGGACCGAGCAGCCAACAGGGGACATTTTTGAGGTCCACTAATGGTCGTGCTTTAAATCATGCTAAAATCATCTCTAAAACCTTTTGTTCATTTATTGTAACTTTAGCCAAAAGTGGACCTGCAGGTGTGTGAGCGTGACAGTTCATACAGGAGTTTGAACAACTTACAAACACACGTTGTTTTATCACACTCCTCTATAGTACGAAGGCTTGCAAGGTGGGGTATAATGGAAATAATGGTCCTCACTTGGTCACTGTAGGATGATAGTCCACTGCTGGAAATGTAGGAATGAAAATGTGTGTGTGTGTGTGTGTGGCAATTTCATACAAGGATAACGAAAGAGTGGTATTGTGGAAAGTAATTCAATCCATCTTCACAGTACTACCTACCAAAACCACAAATAAATTATGTGAGGAACGTATTCTCATGCAACGGTTCGTATGATATTTTACGAAAAAAGTATTCCACCTTTTTCGTTCATTTTCCTACGAATGTCCAGCAACACGCGTCGTCATTTTCCGCTTGTTACATGAGTACAGTCTTTTCAAAATTAAATTTCGTCTTCACAGGAAGTAACTTTAGGTTTAGGCAACAAAACTACTTAGTTAGGTTGAGGAAAAGATCAACTTGGTTAGGATTAGGCAACAAAACTACTTAGTTAGGTTGAGGAAAAAATCTTAATTTGGCTTAAAAAGACTCCAGAAGTGGCGTTACTTAAGTACAGAAGTTACGTGACAAATTAATCAACGTTTACTTCTGGTTTCACACGGGACACAAACGCCGGTCTCCTAGGTGAAAGTCTGGTCTTAAAAGTATTTAATTTAATGGCTTTCATTCAAACTGTCTTGAATGAATATCCTAATCGCCAGATATAGCTTTTAAGAACTGAGGTAAAGGTGCTGAGAGGGTCGAGTGTGATAAAGTCAGTGCTGGAAATGGGTAAAACTTACCATGGAAAACCTACTTTGGAAAGTTTGACTATTTCTTGTGGAAGAAATATTCCTAATGAAAAAAAGTTTAATACAGAGGTCTGGGGAATAACCAGACTACCAGGAACATTTGACATTTACTGAGTTTTTCCAAATGTCACTTTTCAGCTTTTTAATGAAATTGTATTCACCTCCACTCTATTGGAGTTGTGGCAGAAGTCTCATCAGCAGATTGCACTATAACCTGATGAATGTGTACAGGTACATACAACATATAGAGTATAAAAGATGCTTATTTCAATACAATCAGCCCTTTCATTTGCGTGATGAGAATATTTTCATATTTTTGTCCTACTTCAAAGACTTTGCATGTTAAACACCTTGAATCTGAAATGTGGTTTCAAACATACAACAGTGAATAGTAATAGTTAATAACTTGATATGAGCATCCAAAAGCCTTAATACTCATAGTACTCTGGAATGAAAGTGCGTCTCACACAAACCCGACTAGTGGTCAACACTAATCCTCACGATGTTATCTGTTTTTCCAGGGAGTTGTTTCTCTCCCCATCTCACCCTAACTGACCTCTTTAACTGGTGGGAGAGATCAAGATTATAGACTTGTTTTTTCATTTCATTGCCATTGGCAAAAAAAAAAGTAAAAAAAACCTGCAATCCCAATTTTACTTAGAGTGTGTCCACCAGAACTCCTTTTTGTAATTGCTGTTTAAAGTTTGATATCGATCAAACAGAGGGCAGACTGGCTACAACAGAAAACGTACACTGCATCGTTCCATATATAAATATAAAATCTGCTACCCCACAGAGGAACAGAGGGTGATAAAACACAAGAGTCGACTGCTTCCTCCTGCCTCTTCCTGGCGAGCTCTCCCACTACTTACCAAGCAATAAAACACTTAGCACTGCAATGCCACAGACATGTAGAACACACTTATGAAATCCTAAGAGCATCAGTGCACAGAATAACAACCCATACACCAATACGAAGGGATGGACATACATTTATTGCATGCAATCTCCATGAGTGGGAGATGCACACGTGGGAGAAATTACAGTAGAAGTTTGAAACACTTAACATGCCTGGCTAACCTCTCATCCAGGTGTTCTCTTCTCTTAATGTTTTCGTTTGAATTCACTCCCACAGTTGACAACATAAGGATGGATAATAAAAAAAAGCTCCAGGCTTCATCTTTAGCATAGATGCTGATATAAAACTCCCTCTAATAGCACAACAGACAACAGCATCACTTGCTCTTGGCTTCATTTTTCCCAACTGTACCACTTTCCTGGAATCAAAAGACAGAGAGAACCACAAAGGAAGCTCTAAGCTAAGATCCTGAGCTACAACGCTATGAAGACAATGATTTATTTTTTTCTGATTATACTGTAATAAATGTACATTCACATTGAGCTCAAATTGCACTGTTAAATAAATAAGACAACTGAAGAAAGTGACGTGATTTGCAAAACGTATCACGCAAACCAAGAGCAACTTCTGCATCATCCCTCTCAACGCTATCCCATTTTCAGCTTTCAGTGTCATGTTCAGCTGCAGTGTGAAAACCAATCCACACCCCGCCGTCTCTCCCGTTTGGCCATTATCAACTTCTCGTATTTCGACATGCTGTGATAAAGCAGAATCTAGTCTTGTGCTCCATTGACAACTGTCGGTTTCCACGCCCTGTGAAATCTCTGTGATAGTGCCAGACATGAGCCAAACCACAGTGACCCAAAAGACCAATTATAAGGCTTTGATGACAAGGCAAAACAACAGAACCATGTGAGTAAATCTTCTCAGCTTGTAAGAAACACACATATAATTAAATGTCATTCAAAAACACTTATCTTACACAAAGCAAATACAAAGACCTTTCAAAATGCACCATTTTCTCTTTGTTTTTGGCCTTTAATCCACACTGGCATTATCAAACCCGCCAAAATGCAGCTTTTTGAAAATGCTCTCCCACTGTGGATACCTTTTAAAACTGCTGGCCGCATGTAAATGGGGAAACTCAGAATTCAAAAGCATTACATAATCTTAACACATGGTATGTACTTCTATGCAGTTGAACCTTAGGTGTTGTCATTGACAGCTGTTTATGCTGTTGGTGACTGCATGTTTATCAAACAGTGATTTGATAAAGATCAGATATTATTTTTAGCCTGTGTGACCAGGTAGCATTGATCAAATCACTGTTTGATACTCGCACAGTTGTCTGACAAAGGAAATAAGCTATATTGAAACACAAAATGTCATCACAGAGAGTTCTCCCAGCTGAGACCAAATGGAGCAAATAACCATCTTGTCCTTGCTATAATTCACTAGTTCTTACAAGACTAGAAATACAACCAATTTCAAGATTTAGACATGAACAGATCGGGGATAAACGTCCATAAATCCACTTAGAAATCATGTAAAAAGGCGCTTCTCATAACCTCAGATCTTGTCTCATAATCATTAGATTCCATAATCCAGGTGATTGTCTGTAAAGTGAAAACAGGAACTGCTAGTATAGCTAAACCTGCATGACTTTTCATAGTGCAGAAACAAACATACTGCAGAAAGAACAAACAAATAAATGAACAAACATAAAAACATGGAGGTTTAGATATTTTTAAGTTTAACACTTGAAGATTTCTTCCTTTGTTGTGCCAGCTGATTAGACTGTTATCAGGCTATTGAACAGGCATCACTATAAGACCCACAGATGTGGGACAATAGGGACCTACTAACAAATAGAGGTCAGGGATGATGGATGGGACACAATGTGTAGTTGTCTTTGTAGTTATTTTAGCCCAAAACTATATTTTTCTCTATAATGAACTGTTTTTTTGTTGCCCAAACCTAAAGAAGCCTTTTTGTTTGTGTTCAAAACATTTCATTCAGTTTTAGAACGTGTTGCTTTTAAGTTTCACTTTCACTTTTACATCGTAGTAGGTGTAGTAGGCCTCTAATGACCCACATCTATGGTGCTTAGAGCGACTGATAACGCCGATTTAATGGCCTGATAACAGTCAAATCGGATGCTTGTGAAGCCTCATGACCCTAACATGTCATGTCCTCTGCTTCACCCTAGCCAGGAGCTTCTCTGTTTGATGTGTGTGTGCTAGATTACAGGAGTGGGATCAGTTGTGTGGGTGTCGGGTGGCAAGCTGCTAATCATCCTCAACCAACTCTGCTTTAAATACTGGGCTTCACAGCTCCACCACACCGTCAGATCGTAGACTCGGCTACCAAGTCTCGCTCCAGCCTTTTGACTCTCTCTTTTTTGTTAAAGCCACATTTAGCTAATTCTTGTTTTGTGTTCCTGAGTGTGCCAAAGACTCTCCTGGGAGTTTTGGACTCCCTCTGCCTGGATCCCCTCTGCCTTGCTCTGCTCAATCCTCCGGCTCACAGCTCAGTCCCTGCCCTCCCCTGACCAAGACACTCTCTGCCCTTTCTCTCATATTAAGTATTGTGATATTAAATTCTTCATTTGCACCATGCAGCTCCCTTCGGCATTTGGGTTCAGTCAGTTAATCCTGCGTAACACTGTATTGAAGCCTGGCACTTTGGATGACTTGAAAGCAGACAGAAGAAGACAACCTGAAGTTAGGGACCCTCTTAAAAGTACATGCAAAATGACAAAAAGCTTATCAGATTTGACATTTATTTTTTTTATTTTTTTCTCAACAACACTTCATATCATCTTGGTGTGTCATCCCAATACATGAACAACCTCCAACTTTTATTTTTGATTATGCAATATGGCCCCGTGAGCTATCACGGCACATTTCTTTGTCAATAGCTTTCTCATGTATAATAATAATGGGTTCATTCCAACTTTAATTTCATCTGGGCCTCCTTCCATCACAATGAAAGAATATTGAGCACGAGCACGAAAGTGCCAGGGGCCCAATGGTGTCCCTGGCACAAAGTGCGAGAAAACTTGTTGTTTTCGGAAAGGTTATTATTATTATTCTGCTGGGAGTCACATTTTTTGAGGGGCTTGAGATGCACAAAACTCACAGAAATTGGCACACGCTTCAGAACTGGCGAAAATTGCAAAGTTCTGCAGTGATTAAACTTGGGCGTGCCAAGCGGGCTCCATAGTGCCCCAAAACACAAGCCAGAGTTGCAAAAAAGTTCCTTTGATATTCATGAAATTTCATGAAATCATTGTTCTCATTTTTTTTCTCTTTGTGGTGTAAATCCCAATACAGAATTGGAATAGAATTATTTTTGTAAACAATATAAACACATGCAGATACACTACATTACACCCTATGTTAGATCCTGGAGTTGAGACATTATTTCATTATTTGACAACAAACGCTAAACCAAATTTGGACTGACAAAATTCCTTTGAGTAACACAATTACTTAAAAATCATTGATGCAAATTAGGCAACTTATTTTGTGATGGTTTATTTCAACCAATTACTGTTTTTTTATATTTTGATCTCCTTCTTGCCTCTCAAAAATAAAGGAGCACCTCCTCTACCTCTGTGGACCAGCCTTCATCCTGCACGCACGCTCGCACACTTAAAGCACACGCCCATGATTTCGACCTCTGTTAGGTCACTGCGGGTGGATGAGCCGAAATGAAGCAATCTCACTCTACTCACACTTTATGGGATATCATACTGAGTGTGTCAGTCTGAACATGTTACCTTGATTAACAATCTAAAAATAGGTCCCACGCGATGATGAGTGTTATCCTCTCAACACAACACAGAGCAGTTGCTTACACATTCGAGGCAGGAGGGGTTTTTCATAAACTCCCAAGCACATTTAAACAAGATTAGCTTTGGAGTTTATGTAAAACAGATTATTGTAATTAAACTCCTCAATAGTGTCTCAATTATTGCTAAGGTTGAAAAGAAACAATGTTGACCCCTTATTCACTTCTTTTACTCTTCATCTTCATTCCTCTGTCCCTGACCCTCACTGATCTCTGTACAACATGTCCTTTCTATTAAACTAATTAGTACATTCATAAGTGCACTTTGTGAACTATAGGATCGACTACAATCAATATATGCATCCTTTGTTTTGTTTCTCCAATGACACAAAGACACTTCCTAGTTCCCATCCTTGGTGATATCTGTGCCCAGCAAACTGTGAGTCACAGAGATAATATACCAATATTAATACATAAATGAGCACCTGGCCCAGAGCCATATCAGCTATATGATTGAAAAATACTCTTGGGTTGTGTTTTTGTTCAGCTCCTCTTGTCTCTGTACATTTATGAAGCAGATTCATAAAGCCCTGGGATACATGCATATTTTTTCACTGAAGTTGAAACATTTTCAGCTGGCACGGACACATCTTTGCATCAATTTACTGTGGCACTCCTTATACTTTGCCCCTATTTCATTTTGTTATGCTAGGCCTTTCATGTGTGAATAAAATTGGATTTTAATCTTAGATTTTGAAAAATGTTGGCTTACAGTAGATTGTTTTGTCATTCTTGATATGTTTGTGAAGATGTTGTAAGTCTATGTACAGTATATACATGTGTGTGTATATATATATATATATATATATATATATATATATATATGTGCAGGCAACATATTCTCATACAACGGTTCATATGATATCTTACGAAAAATGTCCAGCAACATGTGTCAATTTTCAAAATAAACTTCCGTTTTCACAAGAAACAACTTGGTTGGGATTAAGCAACAAAATACTTAGGTAGGTTAAGGAAAATATTGTGGTTTGGCTTAAAATAACTCTGAAAGTGTCGTTACTTGAGTATGTAACTTACGTGACAAATCAATGTTGACTATTGGTTTCACACAGGACACAAACACCGGTCTCCTGGGCGAAAGGCTGTTATTTTTTGACCCACCCATCCACCCCGACCTCCTCCCTACGATTAAGTTATTTACACACAAATTGATTTTGTGAGATATATACACAAATTACAGTGCATTACTTTCCGTAGGTATATCTACGAATGGTGTATGAGACCAGCCTAATGCAGCATATACGAAAATTCATCCATATGAAGTTATGAGTTATCTAGACATGGTAATTGGCTGGTTCACACTGATGTTCATCATGTACAAGTTCAGCAAGTGTGACTGGCAATTAAACCCAAACTTTGAACTAGTGAGTTTGAGCAATAGAACACAAACAAATAGAGCGGTGGGGATAGTAAACTGAGAGATGCCTCCTGAAATGGTAGGCCCTGCCGATTAACCCACTTCGATTTGTAACTCTGTCTAATCCCCCTGCAGCAGGGCCCCAGCATTGTGTCATTACCAAACAGGCAAAGAGAACACATAGGTGAGAGAGAGACCAGACAGTGAGAGAGAAACAGAGGGATGAGTGAATGTATCCGCTTGACACAGGACAGGTGTGGAAATTATTGCCCTGCAAATGGTGCAATGGCAATATGCTGTCAATTCCCCACGCTCTGCCCACCGACAAGAAAACAAGATGCTGCTGTTTAGCAGTTAGACCTGCAGCTGCAGCTGATGGCTAAACATCCACCCCATCATTCACTGTCACAGGCAACAGTGAATCAGATGCCTAACTAGTGAGCTTGTTTAACCTGGGGGAATTGATTACACGCCTTCCTTCCTCTGACATTTCGAGCTGTGTTATTAATTGTACAATAAGCAGTGTCTGTAACATTAATAATGACTTAAGCAGTGCATCTCTGTTACTTTATGACAGTGTGAGTGTACTGAGATTGGTATATTTCCAACACAGTCTCATGGCAGTTAGTGAAACAGTTAAGAAATGTAATCTATTTGATTCGTGTATACATAGACACAAATTTCACTTTTTGTTTTTGTAACGCTCAGCACGACTTTCACCAACGAATGTCCAGCAACACGTGATGCACCAATCTTTTCAAAATAAAACCACTTAAATAGGTTTAGGAAAAGATCGACTTGGGTAGGCTTAGTCAACACAACTACTTAATTAGGTTTAGGAAAATATTGACTTGGTTAGACTTAGGCAACAAAACTACTCAGTTAGGTGTATGAAAAGATCTACTTGGTTAGGATTAGGCAACAAAACTACTTGATAAGCTTTCAGAAAAGATGATGGTTTTGGTTAAAATAACACCAGAAGTGGCAAAACTTAATAAGGAAGTTACCTGACAAAAACTAGATAGTTAGGTTTTGGAAAAGATCGCAGTTTGGTTTAAAATAACTCTGGAAGTGCCGTAATTTTAGTATGGACGATGGGAAACAAACAATGGTCTTTTGGGTGTAAGTCCGGTGTTGTTTGACGCATCTATCCACCCCGACTTCCTCCCTACACGCCTATACTTCCCAGTTCACAATTATCTGGATTACATACAAATTGATTTTGTGCTGACCATCGCAAAAATCATTTGCCATTTGTGTCTATATACACAAATCAATACACTGAATTTCATGACTAGTTCACAAATTGATGTGCGACTGGGCTGGTATTTCAGATGTTAGATGTTGCATATTATTCTCAAAAGATATTCAAATTTGAGTTGTATAACAAAATTTAAAATAGCAGTAGTATGTTCAGATGCTTTTAATCATGAGGAATTACTTAACATACAACAAAGTCTTGCTGCAGGGCTCTTAGTGTGGCTTAATTGAGTCATCTTTAAAAGTTAAAAGCTTGTTTTGCAAAAGAGAACTTCAAAAAGCCTTTTGAGAGATCATACACCCCAATCAAAGCTGAATTGTCAGTTATATAATTGTTTTTTCCCACATTGTCATTCTACATTGTGTCTATACAATTCCTTTCACAGGAAAGAACCCACATGGGTGCTAAATTAAGCCACGCTGTTGGCTCTGCGAGGCTATATTTAGGCAAAGTGGTGCTTTGAGTGTGTTAGCATGCTAACTCTTGCTAATTACTAAAGACAACGTTCAGCTGACACTGATGGGAATGTCATTAGTTTTGCAGGGATTTGATCGTAAACCAGAGATCGTAACCTGATGATGGTGCTAGATAAAAAGTGAGAGGACCTATAAAGTTATTACAATTCATCCTGTGGGGAACATGAACATCTATATCATATTTCCTAGTAATCTAGCCAAAAGCTGTGGGGACATTTCACTCATAACGAAAGTCGCTGGATCCATAATAGCCCAGCTGGTGGCACGAAATAAAAGAAAAAAGAGGATCATAAATAAATATATGCAGATAGAGAGTTGTAGAAACAAAGCAAACAATCTAGGGAAGTAAAAATACAAGACAGTCTGGCAAGGCTGCATGCTATGCTGGAAAATAGAGGAAAGAGTATTCTCCAAATTAAAAGCATAGTTTGGGCATCTGCAGAAACCTGTTGCACCGACCACTGATGAGATTTAAAGATATATCGGCAGTGAGAACAGAAATAACGGCTGCCTAACGCTTCAGTCACCATTTTCCCAGACATCTCTGTACACACAGCTTATGAGATTTTGACTGCACAAAAACCTGAGGTAATCTTGTCATGGCGACAGCTGCTTCGTCTACCTCTCCTCCCTCCTCTGCCTCTAGATCCTCCTCGCTATTCCCTGTTTTCTCAATTCTTCTAACCTCTTTCAGATGCACCATTATCCCGGTCCTGCTCAACACTTAACTCAGTCACCTGCTCATTCCACCTGTTTATATATGGCCATCTGCCTGCCTTTTGATTGACTGCCTATCACCATCAGTATTTTGAATTTGTTAGCCATATCTGATTGACTTTGTTTACAACTGTAAGCCTGTCTATTGGCCAAGTAAATAATGATAAATCTAGGCTGATCATCATTATTTCAGAGAAATATGCCAATGTTTATTGCTGTTTACCTTAAAGGATAAGGTTAGGCTGAGGCTATGTTTTTCTTGTTTTCTAGGAAAAGACCAAACTCAACAACGTTGTTCTGTTTTCGATATTTTCTGATCTCCTTATACTTTGTCTTTGAAAATCAACCCAAGCTCATTCATTCCTGTGCTGAAGAAATAAATCTTTGAAAAGGAGTCCAGATATATTGTTTAGTTTTAAAAAAAAAATACAAAGTAATTTCCTAATACAGCCAGGAACTGTAGTTTTTAGCAAATGCTACTTAAACCGGAGTAAATAGCGCATTTGTTGGGGACTATTTTCAGTTGTGGATTAATACAAATGTGTTGCCCTATTGAGATTATTTGCGATAGCAAGACAGTGTATGTGGGATCTACTGAAACTGCAGTATTCATGTTCATTGTAATGAAGAAACATGTCACCCAGATTAGCTAATTGACATGTTTTAATAAACTCAGAGGAATAAGCTAAAATTGATAAATGATCCCATGTTATGGCTCCGGGATATTATAGACAACATCACCAACAGGCGGCTTTCAGCCAGTTCACTCGTTGCTTTGATAATAACAATTTACAAAATGAGCTCAAACATCATTATATTATTGTACCTCATTCTTGTACATTCACGTTTTAAAATGTTGAACTCACATCCAAGTCACTGGGATAAATTGATTTGAAGTACACACAACAAAATGCCAAGTGTTCTGGCTGTGCCCACGCTAACAGCAATAAATGTTACCTGAACTTATCAGCATTCCCGTGGCGGAGACAGGTGCTCAAACTGATCTAATGTACAGTTCTTCTCATATGACGGGGGGGCTATAAAATGCCACTTTGTTGCTGCTTTTTATATATTTATACTAGTTTTCTTTTGCTTGTTCCTCATCCTCCATATAATTTATTCTTTCCTTCCTTATTTTATCATCATGATCACCATCATCATCATCACAGAAACCCAGCCACCACCTTCATCATCATTCACATTGAGTTAATGGTTCTGCTAATGACTAAACAACTGCCTAAACTGACTAAACAACTGCCCATATGTTATGTATTGTCACTGGTGACATAAAAATCCTCTTTTCAGTATACAAACAACCCACTTAATGCCTGTCCTTTTACTGCATTCAAGTGGCACACAGCGTAATCTAAATGGATTACTAAAACTCTGTAGGGAGGCACATGTACCTAAACCTACCAGCATGAATAATGCAAGTTGGGGCATGGCTTGTTTCAGCACTCCACTCACACAATAAAGCCATTCCTCCATCGCTCCCTCCAACATCCCTTGTGACTTTCCTCAGCACAGGCTTGCTGTAGTCTCTGCATTCATATGTTATGTATACAGCTTCTGTGCATGATTCATGTTCGTCTCTTTTTATTTACTGAATCTGTTGATAGGTGTAGCAGCTGGTTGCCAATCTCTTCATTTGGGGAAAGAGCAAGCCAGGTGGAAAAGACGTGGATTAATGAGCGGGTTGTAAAAATGAAAGTGAAAATTTACACAGTAAGTGGGCTGAAAATATTTTGCCACCTAAGGGGCGCCGCACATCAATGCCTGATACAAAAAGGACTCAAATAGACAGTCAACAATAATCAACAAACGATAATGGTATGAGTGAACATAATACACCATCTGTGGACCGGATATTTGTTCTGCTGACCTCCAGGGCAGCTGGAGTTAGAGATACTGCATTGTTCATATCTCTGCATTGGGCAGCATTGGATTAAAGGACCAGTGTGTAGCAATTAGCAGGAATGAAATAAAATATTCATAACTATGTTTTCATTAGTGTATAATCACCTGAAACTAAAAGTCGTTGTGTTTTTGTTAGCTTAGAGTGAGCCCCTTCATATCTACATAGGGAGTGGGTCCTCTTCACGTAGTCTGCCATGTTGCTCTGCCATGTTTCTACAGTAGCACAGCCAAACACTGGCTTGGTCGTGTCTAGAAAGTAACCTCCAAATTGTGAAAACATGCAAAAAGTCTTGCAAGACTCGCTGCCCAATGACCTATGTGAGCGACCTAAATTTAACCATTCAAGGTCAATGCTTGACCTTAATCACCTCGCAAGGGTTTCCCGACTTGGGGCGAGGCCTATAGAAACGGGTCTTGAGCTTCGGGGTATGACCCATGCGCAGTGTAACTGGAGCTACGGTCGGGCTATTGGCTCAATTTTGGCGAGTGCAGACTGTGCATGTGTCGTATAATAATATTAATAATAATATTGTAATATATATAATATGTGCCAATAATATGACGCGTGACATCTCTTTTCACCCTCCTTGACTTGAGGGTTACCTATGAGACATGACCCACTGGCTCTAGCGAGAGCTTTCACATTTTTGCGCTACCGTAGTTCTCCGACACGTTTGTGAAACTGCGGTAACGTGAGCTGCAGAGTGTAAAACCGTGGTACCGCAAGCCGCTGTCTGACTTCCGTTGCTCCTAAGGTAATGTTATTATGGTATCGATGGCCTCTAACCAAGCATGATTTTGGATCCGACGGCTCACATTACCGCAGTCCTGGAAAGGGAGGAGTGAGTGGAGGGACACTCAGTTGTTTGCATTCTGCAATTACACCACTAGATGCCGCCAAGTCCTACACAATGTAGGTTACCTTTTAATTTACAATAAAGAAAAAAGTCAGGTTACTACCTTAATCTGATCTTTTTTTTTATCTCAATAATAAGTCAAATGACTACATGTGATGTGAGAAGTGTTGCTCACAATGATAAACACAAAGAATTATCACCGAACTCCACACTGTCCTTTAGGTAAACAGAGACTTTTAGCATCTTTCAGCTCATTTTTTTTATTTTTTTATGGCCCCCTTTACTGTTTTTAATCAGTCTCACCGCTACCAACTGCCCTGTTTCCAGCACCAGCAGGCAGATACTTTCAACAAAAAAAAGCTCTCATAAACCCACTGGATACCAATCTGCCCAGCACCAAACTGCAAACAGACACATTTAGTGACTCACTGGTGACCATAGTGGAGCATTTAGCAGCTAAACAGGCAGATATTTCCCTCAGGACACAACAGGGCTAAGAGAAGAGTAAATATTGGATTTACATTAATTGGGTGGCCAGAAAAAAGGCTCCAAATGAATGCTAATGTTGCTTTGTGTCTGTTGAATGTTAATTAGGCAACTGTTTGCTAACACATTTGCCATTTTAACATAGATACACGATAATAAGTTGTGTTTTTTAGGTTGTTCTGCTGCCCACAAGTGGTCGAAAAAAGAAAAAATATATATATTATATACTTCTTTATGTTTAACACATGGTGAAAGTTATTCATGCATCCAGTGCATTGTGTAACTCTTGATTAATTCCTACTGTTTTACATTCCAGTGGCAGCAGCATTAATATAATAGGCATTTTTAAATGATGATTGTGTTCTTAATGTCTAAATTATTATGCAGTTATTGCATACGCACAGGGTCCCTTCTTCTAGTGCACTGCACCACAAGTCAACTGGTATTTTTCAAATCCTATCCAAGCCCATTTTTAATGAGATTGCCTTGGAACAGGAGCTCGGAGATGAGTCTTTTAAGTCAGGCCGATGTATCATCTTATCCTAAGCAGTGAAAATAAATCAATACTGTTATCATTAGAGCCTGGCTTTCTTCATACATTATGTTCGCTCCAGCTCTCTCTATTACAACACCGAGTCAAATCCTCGCTGAACCCTGGTTGAGTTTGCCTCTGCTCTGTCTGTTACGTAATTTCGAACAGCTCCTTTTCCTGGAGGCTACGTTAACACACCAGTTTATGAGGAAGCATGCCTGGAGAATAGCGAGGGGATTAGGATTTGGGAACGCGTGTACGTACATGAGAGACAGAGAGCGAGTGTGCATGCTCACGAGAGACATCCCTAAGTGTACAAGTATGTCCATGTCTGCCCTATATGGTAGCAGGCTTAATATAGACTGAGGATGAGAAAGGCTGCAAGAGTCACTCCAAAGGACTTCACTAACTAAAACTTTTAATGTGACGTTATGAGTACTGTAATTACCGTTTACAGCCAGCTCAAGAATTTGATTGGTATGATTAACCGTTTCTCTACCAAAGTAAACTCTATTCTTGTGCTAATTTTTTTGTTTTCAACTTCTATTTGTGCTTCATTATACCCAAACCAACCATCCACAATAACATCCTAAACTTTATTTATCTACTAAATGCTTTATCGCCCAGGATTACACCTGAGGACTATAAGGTCAGTCCCTACTAGCTCATAAACTTATGTGTTTTAAATATAGTGTTGAGCAGTGGTGGAAAGAAACTACGTACATGTACTCAAGTATTCTACTTAAGTACAATTTTTAGGTACTTGTATTTAAAGCAGCAGTGGGTAGAATTGGAGCAAATATGATTAAAAAGTTACTTTTATAAAACGGTCACTATATATATCCTGACAGTACCGCATGAGACAAGTAATCTGGAAAAAAAAAATCATGTGCCTCTGTGTCTTCCGGTGTCCTCCGGTGCTTCTAATGGCATTTACAAGATTTCACAGACCGGAGAAAAACAACCAATCAGAGCCGAGCTAGAGCCTGCCGTCTCTGAGCAGCTGTCAATCACTCACGAACTCCAATCAAACGGTCAAACTAGGCAGCGCTGATCAAATATGAATCAATATTCTGTTACTGTAATGCCTATTTCTCGCCTCACATGTTGTTCAAGTAGAATTTTGAATTCAAGACTTTTACTTGTAACAGAGTATTTTTACAGTGTGGAATTGTTACTTTTACTGAAGT
The DNA here is from genome assembly GCF_015220745.1 of Sebastes umbrosus. Lineage (NCBI taxonomy): Eukaryota > Metazoa > Chordata > Actinopteri > Perciformes > Sebastidae > Sebastes > Sebastes umbrosus. Next base: position 9,371,886 of record NC_051285.1, read on the forward strand.
AAAGGATCTGAGTGCTTCTTCCACCACTGGTTGTGGAGATAATTTGAATAGTTTGACAGTTCATTTTACAATAGGACAAAAAAAGTTGGAGTGTTTTTATTCCTCCCCACAATTAGAATGCGTTTCAGTCTGTGAATCTTCACACATTGCCTCGGCACTCTCATTAGTTACTATGCAACCATCATGGAGCAGGAGTTTAGAGATAATTTGAGTACTGACAAAGACTGCAGTGATCAACCCTTGTGCATAATTTTGGTGAAACCCGGCTAGACAAAAGTGTGTGTGTGCACTGACAAAAGAGACAATAGTGTCCCTCTCAAAGATTAATTATATCATCCATCTATTGGTTAGTATCATTAACATTACAATGAGCTGATTAAGGTGAGGTTTTCCTCAACATTGCTGTTATAAACAGGGCGTTAAATGTTTAAATCTGTACCATGAAAATATATTTCAATCATATTGACTCACTATTTTGGCTGCTCATCAATTTATAATTCTGCCCACATCAGCAATAGCATATTGAAGGCCGCTGTGAAATAGATCTAGACACAAGACGCAGACTTAATATCATTTTAAAGCTCTCAGGTACGGATGAGATATTACGCAATACCACATAAGTGCTTCCACAATCTTCCTTTCCTTTTTATTATCAAATAGCGAGCAATGATATCTTGCCTTTCAGCCAACATCCATTAACCATTTGTATGATATATGGTATAGGTTTTCCGTGCGATCTTGATGCATTTATAGCAGACATCCCATCAGAGACATCCTCTGCTGCAGAGGTGGAAATAACTGGGTACCAAAAATGGGGGGAGCTCTGAATTTCACAGTCCTTCTCTGACAATCAATAAGCTCCTCTTGACCTTTGTGTGCATCAATAATGGTATTTCTGCCTTTTGGAGGAGGATGAGAACTTTAGTTCATCCTCAGACATGAGTATTTCTTCCCCCTGTGAAAACTGTTGGCTTAGCATTCAAGTGCTCAGGAGCTCAACCAAAAGCAAATATTGAAACGTAAGTGGCAGTGGAAGAAAGGGCACAAAAGAGAATTGCTATGAGGAAGGACAAAGAAAGAAATCAACCAATCCATCTATATGCCTACTTTACCTATTCTCCCTATGACCGGTGCATGAATTAAGGCTCGTCAAGCTACTTGCCTTGGGTTGAATGTCTAACATGACATTGGTATTCAGCGTGTGTGTGTGTGTCCCTCTCTGTATGTCCACCTCTGAGTCACGCAGAATGAACCCTCAGCAGCACTTGGTACATGACCTTCTCTCCAACACCAGCAACGCTTCTGGCTCTCCACATGGCAACTTGTTAATGTCAGAGTTATCTCCTATGTCTATGTCTCTCTCTCTCTCTCTCTGTCTCTCTCTCTCTCTCTCTCTCTCTGTCACATACATACAGAGGGGAAAAATTTGACTCCTAGGTCTTACACAATCATATCCTATCCTATTTCTCCCCCTCGAAGGCTTGGGACTTTGGCCCTGACACCCAGGAACAAGTGACCTTTCATGGATATGTAATGAACACGGAGCCACAACCTCCTCATTCCACGTCTGGCTCCGGGCCTAAGTGACATGCAATGTAGTTTTCTACATATATGACTCAGTAGCAAGCCAGCTAATGGTGCACAGTTTTCACCAAGATTTTGTACAAGAAGTGCATGTAGTTGACGTGAAATCAGCCATTGGTTTGTGAAGTGCTGTTTTCACCATCTTGGTTTTTGGCCATTGCCATCTTGTTTTTTTGCAACGGCAAGTGACACAAGAGGGTGGAGCTTACGGTAAGTACTTACACTAAGTAAGACATTTTTAGGCCACCAAAAAGGTTATAATTAACTTTCATGAACACTGCGAAAGGGTTAAAGTTATAGAACGAAAATATTGGACAACATCCAGACCGGACAACGCCGTGGTATCAACCTGTCAATCACCAGGTAGCCACGCCCTAAAGCATCCCCTGCTTTATGGTCTATTTCACTCTAAATGGGACCATAATTTACTAAATGAACATCATGCTGTATTGAAGAAGACTTGAAACTAGCAGTTGAGACCATAAACTCATGTTTACAATGTTTACTGAGGTAATAAATCAAGTGAGAAGTAGGCTCATTTTCTCATAGACTTCTATACAATCTGACTTATTTTCGCAACCAGAGGATTCACCCCCTGCTGGCTATTAGAATGAATGCCAGTTTAAGGCACTTTGGCATTGGCTTCACTTTTCAGACCCTGGAGTTGTCCACTGTTTTAACTTTAGAACATCTAAACAGACATTGGTTGCTACCTGTTTCTAGAGGCTTGTCTTTAACTAAGAACAGGGGGTTTGGGGTAACGCCCTCCAGGTTGTACATTTGGACCTCAGAACTGCTTACGTGACAAATCCTGGAGAGGACTCCATGTCCTCTGGGCCACTCACGCTTGAAGGGTTGCATACTTAGTTTGGTGACTCATCTAAAGTGAGCTAAAGGCCTGTGTTGTTCCTAAATGGGCCTCTGCTCTGTGACATTGGTACCAAAGTGCTAAAACAGATGGTTTAAGACGAACCTCTTAGCAGTTCCTTCTTTTAATGGCCCCTCTGGAAAAATCTAATACATACACTATGTTATCACCCGTCCATGTCTCTGCCTCTAATGCGAGGCCTTCAACAGAGAGCAGTGGTAGGTGATAGAAGGATATATTGTTAATACACACCAAAGCATGGGTGTCCCGCACTGCCATAATGGCTAATAGGACACCGTTGGATACATCCCTCAGTGACATCTCTCCATTATCCTCAACCCTGTTTCTCATCTGCTCTCTAAAGAAAGTACACAGGGTGGCTCTATACCCGCACCAAAATAAGTGGCAGACAGAGAGCCAGATGGGGGAGAGGAAATGGAAGAAAGGAAAGTGCTTCTACACCAGCTGCTATCCTCAAAAGTGGTTACATTTATAGGACGGGGAGCAGATCAAAGATGCCGAAACCATTACACACACATGTGGCCTCTTCTTTTCATGAGGCTCCAATGGGTCAGGTGGTAATGACTCCCCTTTCACATTAGAGGGTGTTTAGTGGGCCAAAGCTGACAAAAGGAACGGGATGATCAAAGAAGCTGCGCGGCGTTGGCTTTGTGTGTTCGGATGGAGAGTGGGATTTCTTTTTGTTTGGCCATGTGTGTGGGTGTGGGTGGATATAAGCCCCGGCCCTGACGCACTTCTGGGTAGGAGTAATGAAGCTGGGATCTACTCTCTCTTGCTACACTCTTTTTTTTCTGAAAGTTGTAGCCCAGAGGAGATAATAGGAGGGCAAATAGTAAACAAAGCACAACAAACTTTGGAGTGTCCTGTTGGCTCAGTTGGAGGACATATACTACTGTATATTGTATACTTGCAACACCATAGCTACAAATCTTGCTTGTGCCCCCTTTCCTCGCTGTCTAAACAGAACAAATATCAACATGTACTTGTTGCCTACACACAAGTGTATAGTCATTTGACATAACAAGATCACTACCTTTCTTCCTGGCCTTACCAGAAAGAAGTTTATTCAAGTGTGCTATTAGTATACTTCTTTTAAACTTAAATAAGTATACTTGGCTCATACTGACAAGTATACAAAACAGTCAAAGTATACTTGCCTTATAGGCCTACAGAAAGGTATATTTGTCTTGTAGTTGTACTTACTTTTTGATAGATTAAAGTGTGTGAGAAAAACAATATATATATTGGATGAAATGTCTCTCTTAGACGATTAGGATGTAGATACAAATAGCATCTTACATAATACTTTAGTATTTTATTCCTGGAAATGCATCCCATGTCCACACTTACAATACACATACTGTACTTGTAGGCACTCTTTCACAAGCACACAAGCTCTTGCATCGGTTACACAGGGAAAACATGCCTTTAATTAAAGATTCAAGGCCGCTGTGGAGGGCTCTATAGACCTACATTGTGTATGTGTGCGCTTGTGTGCGTGTGTGCATGCATGGTTGTGCAGGTCTTCTGGGTAAACGCATGCAAATAGACATGGCATCATCTGTTCTCTCATCTCTTCCCATCAACATAGTCCACGGGAGCACAAAGATAACAACACGAGCAACAGCCTTTGGGTGCTGCTGCCAAAAATATTCCAGCAGCGTGTAACCATTCCCCGAGATCACAACATGACTCACAGCACAAGCTAGTAACACCAAAACAACTGCAGCAGCAGGACGCAAATGTGCAAAATATAAGGAAGTATTAAAAACAGTAGAGGTCAACCCCCAGAAAGAGACAATTTACAACATTTTACCCATCAAAATCTCATGCATAATACCATAAATATCAATTTTGCTCACCTTTGTCAACTGTATAAGTGTCAAAGAATGACCTTCCATGATGATAAAATGCAGCCTTGAGTTTCTTTTTTTAAACTGAGGTGCAGTTCTCACATCTCATCACTAGGAGGTGCACTTGTATGAAGCAAAACTTAATCTCCCACCTCTCACATCCACAGCTCTCAAGTTCTTTCCACTGCCACTATTTCTAGTTAACCATTATAAAACCAGCCATAACAGACAGTCATGAAGCAACATACATATCAGTGTGAAAATATTATAAAGCCTTTATAGCTGATACTATAACATCCCCTATAAGAAAGTGGTGATTGGATTGAACTTTTATTTCCCCCAAATTGTTGATTTGGGGAAGTTAATGGTTTGGCTTTGTGCCTGCTCAGCAAATTAAGCAGCAATCAGTTTATATGAGACAGAAAACAAAGCGACAATCAATCAATTTCAGATCCCCAAAGGAGAGGTTGCATTCATCAAACCATTGCCTTTGAGCTCTCACACCAACAAGTCGATGCAAGTGATCGGAGGGTAAAAAAAAAAAAAGACACATTCACACATCAGAGCTGCGTAAAGAGGGGGGTTTCCCCGGTGGTTTGGGATTGGTGAGGGTATTCCCCTGGTGGCTTCATGCTTAGCAGGGGGATCATTAGTCCAGGATTGCTCACACATTGTCAGAGTAGAGGTGATAATGGCCTACTTACCATATTGACTTCTGATACCATGTCTATGCTGGCTATGTCTATATTCATTCCCACTCCAACCGGAGGACCTATAAGGGCAGATCAAAAACAACAGTGAGCAACATCTGTACATCAGGTGCAGCCTGTGTGATCTACTGACATATTCTAATGGAAACATAGCTGTTGTCAGCCGGATAATAGTTTTACAGTGTTCATTTCGGGTGGCATTAGACGCGCTGCTGGATGGGCTGCGCTGAAAGTGATGGTAATCCCCCCTAAAAGTTGTTGACATTGAATCAGCACCTAAACATGTTTCCTGCGCGTAAAACACCTGGATATAGGATCATGGATAAAAACAAGAATGGCCATCTATTTGTTTCAAATTCCAAATTCCAAATTCCACTGTAGTGATTTTTTCATTCACATAAAAATGAGCTGCTGGGTGTATTTTATCATCCACATCACTCATGTGTTTCCCCCCACCATCATGTCGCTTCTCTGGGGGGTGTTTTGACACATTTTAGCTCGACTGTATCTCATAGATTGTGTGGCAGAAAGAAGAAGATAAGACATGCCTTTTTTTTTTTACTTTCGGAAATTGCAAAGATCCATTGAGTTAAATCGGGCATTAAAACACTGTACTATTATTATTATTATAAGGCTGACAAAGGCGCAAACTCAAACAGAGTTTTTGGTGATAATAATGAGTTCATTTACCTCCGAAATCTGGCCTCAATCGTATATCATAACCTTTCAACAGTCTATCCACCGTTTCTTTAACCAGAGACATATTGCTAGGGTCATTGGCACGGACACTATATGGGAGAGAAAAAAACAAAGAAAAAAGATGCACAGCAGATTTTAAATACGAGACATTCTTTGGACCATAAAGTGTCCAAGTATTTTCCGTCTGTATCACACTTAGAAGAAGAAAAAAAAGCGAGTGGAGCATCCTTACCTTTGGGCGCACACCGCGGTCACTACGAGAGGAAACAACCAGACGCAAAAACATCTCATCCTCCTTATTCTGAACACTGCCATGCTTCTTGTGTTGTGTGTGTGTATTTTTTTTTTCTATTAGTGAAAGCCAGACGAGGTCCAACTTATTCTTGCCAGTGCAGTAATTCCAATGCCTGGCGCATGCGTATTCCCGACCACAACATGAAGAAAAAGCAGCGCCGAGCTGCCTGCTGATGGTATAGTGGCAGATGTAGTACCCAGCAAGCCACGGAGGAAAATTTAAAGGAGAACTAAGACTATACAAGTTACTCAAGGAGGGGAGGCAAACTGGGGGTCTCCCTGCTTTCTTTCTTTACACCCAGATGTGTACACTGTGGAGAATGTCCCAGTAAAATAACAGTAAAGAACTGGGAGTAGGGTTGCCTTTATGTTACTGTCAAATTAACATTATTAAACTGTCGCTGAAATTTACAGCTTTGTACTGTTAATGAAAAATACAGTTTGAACTTTATTAATTTCACAGTATTTTACAGTTAATTTACTGTTTAAAGATACATTATATAGCTGTTTTTCACCTTTCTTTTATCTTACTGATTTGTTTTAATGCACTATTTAGGTTGTATTATTTTTTACATACATTTTAATAAACATTATTGTTTGCCTAGATGACTAGACTTAGCAGGTTACAGACATAGGAATAGTCACACTGAATACAATTAAAGGCACTTATAGTAGACTTGTTGACACTTTTCCCAAAATGTCTGTCTATAGCTGGCTACAAGCACAGAATGCAAACCAGAACAACATGTGAGTGAAGAACAGTAAAGCTAATTCACTGATGTTCCAATCATGTACAATGTACAAGCCTCACATGAACAGATCCGGTCCCAGAATTAAAAAAAATACTGCATGAAACTGTTACTGATGATACTTTAGACAGTTGATCAGCAGTAAAGTGATGTTTTTTTAAGAATGCATTATAGTTCAGTTAAAAAACGTCCTATGAGCGTAATTTAACAGGTTTTCTTTTGTATTAACAGTAAAGCACTGTTTTTAGAAATAACAGGTTAATACTGTTGAAAATTAACAGCAATTGTTTACAGTGTGGTGTTTTAGAAGCGTGGGAAGTTGTTGGTCCGAATCCAGGGTGGTGAAAAATGTGGGTGTGGTTGTCCCTCTCCATCAGTCTCTATAGATGCCCCTGACCAAGGCACTTAACCTCGGTGCTCCGGCAGAGCTGCTCCTGGGGGCTCCCACATCAAGTCTGGACAGCTCTTAGTGTAAATGTATGGAACTTCTGTAATGGAAAATTACATTGTATGTAATGATGTCTCTTTATGCAACAGTGGGAAGTTACTGTCTGTGTGCTCTTCGTCTCATGTAGTGGGAAAGTACTGAGTGTTGACTTTTACTGGGACACTGCCTGAGTAAAACAACTCCTTTTTCTCACAGTCCCTGTTGTACATTTCTATATAATCACATTGTAATAATCTCCTGCAGTGCACTCTTCTGCAGACTTTGTGTGACTCTGTATAACCAGTGCCTCTTCTTGCAAGAATAAAATACAACAAAGACATTTCATCTGTTTGAGATCCTTATTTCAACGTTCATTTGGACTCATCTTGGAATACTGACAGAATTTCCATTACACTTCTCAAGCGTGACGCACAGCAGCACTAGAGAGAGTATCCAACTTCGCTTTATGGATCAATACGTTTTCAAGCTGACCACCAACCCAAACTTTCACTTCGTGAAGTGTAACGCACATGTGAGACAGTAATGAGACCAATAAAGATCGTCTATAATTAGTCTATATGTCATATTATTAGGGCTGTCCAAAGTTTACGCGATAATAACGCGTTTACGCAAATTCGTTTTAACGCAATTGATCCTTAGGGAGGTTGTAGTAGACTCAGTTTTAAAGTAATAGTGAAGATACTGACATCTTATGAAACTAGAAAAGTAAAGAATCCATTGGTATCAACCGTGTCATACTAGCTTGTTGTGAAGGTGGTTATAAATAACGCTCCAAACTTTCGTTAAAGTTTGGCGAGGATAAAACTGTCATGGCCATTTTTTCAAAGGGGTCCCTTGACCTCTGACCTCTAGATATCTGAATGAAAATGGGTTCTCTGGGTGCCCACGAGTCTCTCCCCTTTACAGACATGCCCACTTTATGATAATCACATGCAGTTTGGGGGCAAGTAATAGTCAAGTCAGCACACTGACACACTGACAGCTGTTGTTGCCTGTTGGGCTGCAGTTTGTCATGTTATGATTTGAGCTTATACTAAATACTAACCCCTACAGCAGAGAAACTCATCCACGCCTTCATCTCCTCCCGCCTTGACTATTGCAACTCACTCCTCTATGGCATCAGCAACACCTCCATAAATAAATTACAACTGGTCCAGAATGCAGCTGCCCGACTCCTCACCCACACCAAATCATGGCATCATATCACCCCAGTCCTGAAAGACCTTCACTGGCTCTCCGTCTCCCACCGGATCGCCTACAAAATCCTGACCCTCACCTACAAAGCCCTCCATCAACTTGCACCCCCCTATCTCTCTGAACTCCTCTCCCCCTACCAACCTCAACGGTCCCTCAGATCCACCTCGGCTGGTTTACTCTCCACCCCCACGTCCAAACTCCGCAGCTTTGGGGACAGAGCATTCTCCAGGGCAGCTCCCAAGCTCTGGAACTCACTCCCCAATCTCATCAGAGACTCCGATTCCCTCACCACATTCCAGTCCCGCCTCAAAACACATCTTTTCTCATCTGCTTACCCGTAGCCCTCCTTCCCCCTACCCATCAGTCCATGTGTATGTATGTGATTGTGCCTGTGTATGTCGCTTTTTGTCGTTCGTCTCCTGTCTGTCTGTCTCACACCGTTTTCCCCCCGACTATGTTAAAGCGTCTTTGAGAATACTATAAAGCGCTATATAAATCTAATATATTATTATTATTATTAAATGCAGGAGGGTTTCTGGACAATATTTGTCATTGTTTTGTGTTGTTAATTATTTTCTAATAACATACATTTCCATAAAGACATTTTCCCACTCCCACGTTGATAAGAGTATTAAATACTTGATAAATCTCCCTTTTTAAGGTACATTTTGAACAGATAAAAAAATGAGGCAGATACTGAACAAGGGAGATAAAACTGTTCTTGTAGTTGTTTTATGTCAGGCGGGTCTCACTAGGAAAGCTAGGAGGGAACAGAATAGATTCACTCCTTCCTTTAAGAAGAGAGAGAAACCCCCTCACTATCACTATCAGTTGGTGGCTCTGTCCATGGTGCTGAAACGTTTGAATCCAGTCACCCCTCTCTCTCTGACTCTGTCCATGGTGCTGAAAGTGCTCCACTCTCTCATTGTCAGTTTCTCTCCATGCAAACAAAAAGGGGGGTTTTCCGTTGCTTATAAATGCATCCATGCACCAACAGTTGCTTTGCGCATCGATCTCCGAGCGTTCATAGGCCTCTGACGAGTAAAATGAGAAAGCGTGGCTTAATACTGTGAGCGGCGCGGTGTCAAACGCACTGCCTCCGGGCTGCATGAAGCCGAGCAGAGCAGCAGCAGCGTTCACTGAAGCCTGCATGCTCTCAGACACATCTCTCGCAGCCATGCACGCTCGTGGCTCCCAAGCACTGGTAAAGCAGTGGTGTGCTCCACTGTGGAAACTCGGACACGAATCGTCATGGATATGGTGGGATCAGAGGCGGATGCTTGAGCAAGTGAGCCCCATGCGTGAGAGTCCTATATACAACGACTCTGCTGCACTAGAGAGGAGGGGAGCAGGAGTGATGCTACCATGGAAGATGCTCTACTGTAAAAAGCACAAGTAGATTATGATGACTGTCCTTAATATGATTCTAATCATGTTATTGATTTGTTCACATAAATAATCAAATTCTGCACCCTATTTGACCTGAAGGGGGTGCTGTGAAGAAAAATGTGAAGCATTTAAATGCCAAATAATACACAGTTGTATGGGTTAATCAATATTTTATTTCTAGCCTCCTTGCACATATTGGTAATATATCTACAGGGGGTTGATATGCAATTGCTGAGAGACAAAGATTATTTTGTCAGCTGCATTTCTGTGGGTTTAAATTCACTTGATAAGCTCCCACACATGTAAAAGAAAATCCAATTAAAATGTATGCTAAATATAATTACAGAATCTTGCATCATATTACCTATATCTATCTGAGAGGTAGAAAAATGGAAATATGTGGCAGTGCATTGTTTAGGGATTCAAAATGGATCATAATACGTTTCTTCCAATAGCCATATAGCAATGCTTAACTCAAGGACGCATGCATGCAAGCATTTACTCTCTTGGCAACGTCTCTGGTATGTAGAGTATGTTGTCATCCACTATGCTTTCCTTGACATGAAGTCATTTTGCACTTCCAAATTGATGCTCCTTCACAGATGATTTGGCAACTACAAAGCTCACATATCAAAGTGCTTAATGTCAGACTTCTTTTGTAGCTGACAATTAGCCTTAAACCTCGCACAGCCCAGCAGTGTTTGTTATTAATAATTAGGACTGAATTATTTGAGAGCTTAAAGGAACAGTGTGTAACATTTTGGGGGGAACCATTAACAGATGTGGAATATAGTATTGATATCTATGTTTTCATTGGTGTATAATCTTAGTGTATTAGCTTAGAATGAGCCCTTTATATCTACATAGGGAGCGGGTCCTCTTCACAGAGTCCACAATATTGCTCCGCCATGTTTCTAGAGTAGCCCAGAACAGACAGACAGTCTAGAGAGAGCTGTAGGAGTCGTGTATTTCATTTGTGGTATTTTGTTTTGTAAGGTGTAATGTGCCTCCATGCACCAGGGGGGTGTATGTTGAAGGCAGAGGCTGGCCTCAGGTAGCTAATATACTGTAGGCCACATGCCACTGACCGCAGGTGCTGGTGATTAGAAGAAGCAACCAGTTTTTGACTGTGCTCTAAGGACATCGTGGGCTGTGTTTTGTGTGTATCAAAGGACATTGTGGACTGTTTATGTCTCAATTTATTGTTATTTAATTTGCATCCCATGGATGGATAAATAAAGAATAAAGAAATGTTATTGGTAAATAAACGTCTTGTTATAAAGTATTGGAACTTTGTATAGCATTTTGTTCAGAGCACATGTCTAAACAACACTTACCAACTATAGAGAATGCAATTTCTGAAGAAATTGCAGTGTGAATGCCAAATGTTGACAGGCTGAAGCTACCCTGGTTTTAAAAGTTGAATAATACCAATAATGGAGGAAAGATGTGGAATATTTCATGGTTTGCTGAAAAGCTGATGCTATACACTGCATTGCTGGCTTTAATTAGAAAGAGGAAGGTGAAGCAGTAGGAATAGTTGGAAAAGTGGGAATGGGTTTAATTTGAATGAATGTCATAGACAAGTTAAAATCCACACTTTATACCCTGTGACATCACAAGTTTGAGTTTTAGCACTCTGTTTTTTTTGGGATTTGGGAGAGAGTTGTTCATGTTTGCTAATACTTTTTCGACTGTCTTAAACCATAATAAGGAATAACATGTATGAATTTTAAAAAATGGGCATAGTTCCCCTTTAACCACAGTTAATGTGGTGGCTGTCTGTGGTGCTACCTGGTTACCCGCTGGCGGGAACAGCGAGAACTCTAGTGTTCCTGAAGAAGTGCCTTTGTCTGCTCCGGGGCATGCAGTAAGATCAGCACCATGGACAGCACTCATGACATTTGGCACATATTTTACTAATGGGCCTAGCGCCATGTCTTATATCAGTTATATAATGAACTACAAATGGGCTGCTGTCAGAATCAAACTACCAAGTTGTTCCTTTTCATCCATGCACAGAAGTCAATTCAAATAATGTACCATTTTGGTTGTGTGGCACATGAAGGACATGATCACCATCCATCAAGGCTTTCCATATCATGACCTCTTTAGCATGCATCGCATACCTCACTAATATTCATTAGAGGTCGAACAGATGGTGGAACCATAGAGCGCTTCGCCAACCACAATATTGTGAGTATAAAAAAGTTGTATTATAACCCTTCAATGTCAGTGGGCGGATGTTCACATCCATTTAAAACTGGCACTGAGGAAAGCAAGGAAATATTTTGACCTGCTACGCTGTTCTTAATGCCTGATTTACTGTATTGTTTAACATTCCCAAAAGGGCTCTAGCTCTCCTCTTTTCTCTCTCCCTCTATGTCGTTCTGCATCTTTGCACTAAGAGGGAATATAATGACTGCTTTTCTGAGCCCCTCGGTGAAACACCGTGCATTCCCGCCAGTGCGATATTCAGGTTGTCGTGCTCTGATGAATCAAAAAAGGACGACCACGATGTCTGAAAAAAGGGACATTTGTGTTGTTTCATGTCAGTAAATGGGTTTGTTTGCTGGCATCTTGACAAGATGATGGAAAATGTGCATGTGTGGAGAAGAAGCTTGTGATCTCTCTCTCGCTCTATCTCTCTCTGTGTGTGTGTGTGAGTGTGTTTGTATGAAAGAGAGTGAGGAATATGTGCCTGAGTACACAGATAACACATCTCAGTGCACTGTCTGCCATGACATTGACTTTTTTGCAATAAATAACCAACATGATGAAAAAACTCAAATATTGGCCCAAAATGTTGTGTTTAGTTTGGCACAACAGTCAAAACCTTTAGTTCTTTACACACACATGCACACACTTTGTCGTGGTTTACTTTTGGCAGACCAGACTTTCCAGAGTCTCCACATTGTGAGTAATGGAAGTAAACAGACACACATACTATAAAACCTTCAAAGTAAAAACAAATGCTTCAATAAGGATTCCTATCAAGCAGAGATTCACTCTTTTATTCTTTTGGTGCTCAAATATTTGGGGATTTTTGCAACATTGTTCATCTTATATATTTCTAAAAAAAATATTTAATTACAAGAACAGGTTCATATTTATTATGATGTGACGTTTTATCCATGTTAAGTGGTGTGTCTATAATTCTATCTCCACCCACCACATGTCTCATCAGTGTTTCCTCAATTAAATCTCGCTAAAGCTACTGTAAAACCTCGCCAAATATTGGCAAACTAATAAACCCAAAGCAATCAGCTTTTATTTATTTACACATTTCAGGCGTATCCAGAGGGAAGGTGGTAAGGGAAAAGGGTGGATTACTATGCAGTGCTTAATAAACCTCTACAGCTTGTGGTCTTACTGTGGAGTTTGCACCTGGTCCGGTCTCAGCAGGTAACGCCTCCCTTGGATCGACTGTCTGATATCCATCCAGCCCCACAGAGACGGAGCGGTAGTGTGCCAAAGCACATGGCCAAAATACAGAAGCATCATTTCACACACTTACTCTCATGGCTGTGTCTTTGAAATGACCATCAACAGTGTGGAGATACAATATAATATATACATACATATACTGTAGTTTAAAGAACTCAAAAAGGTGCATGGATTAAATGACCAAACAACATCAACGGTTAACTTGCATAATATTTATAGTATAATCAAACACAATGTGCCAGCCAGAGATGAACATTGCACTCTGCCTTTCTCTCTAATTAAAACATCTCCCTGTATTTCTCTTTTAGGTGTGCTGCAATTACAGCATTGACACTGCTGATTAGAGCTCCTTAACTCGGCAGGAGAGCTCTATTAGAGGCCTGTGGAAGGCACATTTAAATGATGGCCTTCTAATTATTGACAAGGTGAGGATTTAGGTCTCTGAGACACAAAAGTAAAAAACTGACGACCAGCAAAGTGTGGTGTAATTATAGCTGTCTGGGAAATGATTGATTTTATTTATTAATTTACTTTTTCGTGGACAGGAACCACAGGCTTACAGTCATCCAGTGGTGGAGGAAATAATACACATCCTTTGTTTCAGCAGCAGCAACTTATGAGACACAATAGAGCATGGGAATGGCCATCATATACTTCCATCATAATGTTCTAAGCCCTTATACACTTTAAAAATTAATTTTAATTAATTAATTCAATAATTCATGCTTATTTCTGATTTATAACTTGAACAAGAGATGAAGAAGATGATGTTTACCACTTCTATGTGACATCTATTGTTGACCTGCTATCTCCCCCTAAAGGATATTAGCCTATGAAATTAAATAAAAGCATAAAGGAGCATATGCAAGTACAGTGCTCAACTAGAATACCTGAAAATGGTACTTAAAGGACAACTAGTTTAATACAGGTTTGGTATTAAAGCCTCTGTACACCCACACAGGTGTTTTCAGGTATTCTGGCTGATTCAGGCCGTTCTCACAGCACACGTTTTGACTTGTCATAGTAGTAGGAAAAGCACAGGTGTTACTAATAACACTACCGATGGCTCTGTGTTCCAGTGAGGGTGGCAGTGAGCCAGCATGCACGATACAAGGACCCTGATTCAAAGCAGGTAAATGGGAATTCAGCCTCATTAATTTTGTTATTTACACCACAAATCTTCATCTACCAATACGAATGATAAAAGTGTAATTTGTCCCGCCCTAACAGGTTCAACACAGCTAACAGGAGAAAGATGTCACGCAATTAGTCTATATATCAGACTGGCATGTGGGTACTTCGCAAAAAGTGATGACCTCAACCCCCTTTTGGGAAACAAAATGAAGATCCCATAGACTTCAATGCAATTTGATGAGTGTTTGCATTGTAATTTTCATATGCATTCATCTCTTGTTATACAAACATTTGTTTTAAACACATTCGCCATGTCCCTTCAGTCTTCCTCCGTCCAACACAGTGGCCGGATATTACTTAACCAGACATCTATACATATTTAATTGAGTCACGCTAGGCTAAGTATTGTCTGTAAATAACCGATGTGTTAATAGCCAACTTTTTGATCTATAGGCTGAGATTTAGTTGGAGACCAAAGTCTGATGCTGCTATACTGTTAATGTATGACTGTATTACTGCCATCTGCCATACTAGTCACTGTCACCAGCATCATTTAGCCATTTACCACACTGACGGTGAATATTCACGTATCATATGTGCCTCAAATCTCAGTGTGAAAGCCTCAGTTAACCTGCTATACAACAGCTTTTCAGCATTTTCTCTCCTGTGACAGTGAGTTTCTTTCTCCCCAAAAGGGAACGCAGCCTCGTTCGATGACGTGATGCTGGTCTGGTCTATATCTTGGAGCCATAAAGCTCCTCAATTATATATTTTTAGGACATGGCAGAGGAACAAATTGGAGATTAACGTTTTTGGATTAATTGTTTGGAGACATGTTTCAACTTCTTTCTTTACTCTGTTACCTTCTATGAGGAACAAGGGATTGTTTTCGTGGTCACGAGAGCCTACTCTGGATGATGTATTGCCGGTCTGATGTATACACCTACACAGTCCTGATAAAGAGGTTTAATCAACCAGATTAACTGAACCTGTGGGAGTGTACAGAGGCTTTAATAAGTTCTATTGTTTATGATAACTGGAGTGCCGCCACCCCATATAAAGGGGTAAAACTTTAAAAAGGGATGTTGAAGACCCAAGTTGATAAGCAGGAGTAGTGCAATAAAAAAGTGAAATTTATTAACAAAATTAATTTAATTTACTGCAGAACACTCTTACCTATCTTCCTCCATCTTACCAGAGCCCAGCCCCTCCCTGCTAAGAGGACATAATGAGGCAAACCTGTTTATACTTCCCGTGATTGAGCTGCCGAGCAGCTGCTCTACTCCGACATCTCAGGCAGAACAGCAACAAAAATCCTGTGAACCCATACAAACAAAACTAAACAAGCTTGTGTCATTTATGCACTGTAACTGATAGTGTGTCAGATATAGTGAAACATTGGACTGAAAGTAATAATAAAGCAGACACAAAAACACTGTTCATTTAGGGGCCTAGTGAAAAGGAAGAAAGGCAACCTTTTTTTCACCATAACATTACACTCACTTAAAGTAATTGATATACTGAGATCTCAGAATGTGGAGACATCGCTAAAAATGGGTTTAATGGGGCAACAAACTACGGTGGTCAGACAGTCAGAGAGGCTGTAAACAAACTGACATTTAAACCACTTTATTTGGAAGGAAGACAACAATGATGTAAGGCGAGTGTGTCATCGCACAGGAAAACAGTGAGTGTCTCTCAATCAGGTTTGACTATCCTGTCAGCTTGTTTACAACCTGTCTGATTGTTGCCCCATTGGATCTATTTTTTGTTGCGTTCAGATCAGGTTTTATTGACAGTTATATTCACGATTCCCAGCTCGTTCAAATGACATCCATAAATCTTCCACTGAATAATCAGGACACCAAAAAGAGGCCCTTTTTTCTGTGAGTATCTTACACTTTCACTTGCAATTATGATCATGAACTTGTCACCACACCTCGGGGATCCATAGGCCGCCATCCTACCTGCAGTGGTTGCACTCCATCCATCACTATTCACCTTAACTGGAGGCAACATAGCGCGTAAACATATAGCCTCAAAATGCCCCATGATGTGTCCTGCACTGCAGGGTTTACACGCAGGCCCTGGCACCACCAGAGGGCCGCTGTTGGCCAGGATCTCCACCTGTCCCTGGCAAGATGTCACGGTGGTGGTTTCGACCTCTGAAGTGTAGATAAGCAGGACAAACCAGGTCCATCAGCCAACCTTTATGCCTCATTACCTTCTCTCCGCCAGAAGAGGCGCCACCTGCTACCTCCTCAAGGTTGCGGTGTCCTTCCCCCACCTATCTACCACCAAAAACAGCAGATAGTTGGCTGATTCCTTGCCTACCTTCACACTCTCTCTCCCTCTCCCTTCATCTCTCTCTCGGTTTTCCACTCTGCCCCTGACAGACGTTGGTTATCACTGCCAGAACTGCTGACAGGAGTCCAGGGTGAGTGTCAGCTTTAGCCACAGTTGGAGCGGGTGGAAAGATGGAGGGAGTGGTGGAGTGGAAGGAAGGAACGATAGCAGGATTATTTGAGGGCGTCTGCCAGAAGCCCCTCGTTTGGTGTCTTGGCGTCAGAAGTGATGATTTAGACGATGACACAGGATGATAACGCAGCAGTCGGCCATTGGTGTCGCCGTTTCACCGCGCCACCTGCAGATTACAAAGATCAAGAGCTACTGTGACACAGTGAGGCCGACACTTGATGCCATTCAAAGTGGCACTTTAGATTCATCATGGCATATCAGCTATGTAGATAAAGGAGAATAGATATTATGTAGATAGTACAAAACTCAGACCTATTCTCAAACTATTTACTGGACATTTAGAGTTAAAAACTCTTTTCAAAGAGGGCTGTCAACCAATCGCATGATTGTCCATAGTTAATTGCGATTAATTGCAAATGAATCACACATTTTGTATCTGTCTAAAGTGTACCTTAAAGGGAGATTTGTCAAGTATTTAATACTCTTATCAACATGGAAGTGGGAAAATATGCTTCTTTATGCAAATGTATGTATATTTTTATTATTGGAAATCTAGTAACAATACAAAACAATGACAAATATTGTCCAGAAACCCTCAAAGGTACTGCATTAAGCATAAAAAAATATGTTCAAAATAATAACATAGCAAACTCAACAGGCAACAACAGCTGTCAGTGTGTCAGTGTGCTGACTTGACTATGACTTGCCCTAAAACTGCATGTGATTATCATAAAGTGGGCATGTCTGTAAAGGGGAGACTCGTGGGTACCCATAGAACCCATTGTCATTCACATATCTTGAGGTCAGAGGTCAAGATACCCCTTTGAAAATGGCCATGCCAGTTTTTCCTCACCAAATTTAGCGTAAGTTTGGAACGTTATTTAACCTCCTTGGCGACAAGCTAGTATGACATGGTTGGAACCATGGATTCTTTAGGTTTTTTAGTTTCATATAATGTCAGTATATTCTATATTCTAGTACTATACTAGCTTTAAATCTCCACTACAACCTAAAAATCACAAGTCACATTATTAATGCGTTAAAGAAATTAGTGGCGTTAAAACAATTTTGCGTTAATGCGTTATTATCGTGTTAACTTTGACAGCCCTGGTTATTTTATCTCTCTTTCGGTAGAAACATAACAAACAGTCCAGTGGTGCATTGTCAAGTGATTATAATTATGGAATAAAAAAAGTTTTCATTAAGATTTGTGTACATAAAGTCAACCAATCCCTGCATGTATTCAGGTGAATAAACTGCAACCTTGACAGACAACCAGCTGTTCCGACCAGGTCGAGCTAAATCAGATCAATTCAGTTTGAAGACAGAGAGTTGGCCAAGCACCACCTCTGCAGGCTCGCTGACTTTAACTTGACATTGATTTTTTTTTTTTTCATAACTACAAGTGGTAACCATAGAGACTGAATACTAACTCTCTATTTTTACATCTGCTGAAGGATGAATATAATATGCACGGCATAAATTTAGCATCAGCTGAAAGAATTTGTGTTTTTCATAATGAAACAAGAACAAAATGTTCAACTCAAAGGATGCATGGCTTGTCTCCTGCACGTCGTGGTAGTTTATGGTTTGGTGCGTATGTTTATGTGTGTATGAGTGCACCTTTTGTTACTCTCATTAGCTTTGAGGTTGAGTTTTAGACTTTAGAGTCAGGATGTTTGTCCAGTGGTCATTGTGACCATTCCAAGGGGAATTTATTTAGTAATTATCATTAACTATAATGAGAAATGAAATACAGTTGCAGAGGTTTTCATATTGACACAATTTCCTAGACATGTGACTGTCTTGACTTAAGCAATGATGAAGGGAGGTGTCATTTTGGTGGCAGTTATGAATTTCTTTATTTTGACACAAGAATGAGTTGTTTGTGAGAGTGTGCTGCAAAGTATGAATTCATGTGATGATTGCACTTTAAGAACTGTGTTTTAGAAAATGAGAAAAAGCATAAATAAGCTTTCCATCCCCAACTGAAATAGAAATGTAATGGTTATACACAAAAACGTTCTAGTTCCTAACACATACACACAATTTTACACATACACACCAATGCTTTCACAACGAGTACAAACATATATTAAATGTTTGCACAACTAACAGCGTAACACTTCTATCTACAACCTTAGTTTAAACCCAATTTTTATTTATTTATATAATATGAGCTGTAAAAATGAAAGTCCTAATCCTTAAGTACATTGTCATTGTTCATCTCAACTTCTTTGTGTATTTCACTGGGGGCTGTTGGCTGAGTTTTATGCTGCTGAAGTTTTCTTCCTTTTCTTTTTCTCGTTTTTTTTTTTTTGTATAGTTGACAGGTCAGCTGAGGCAGTAAGAAAATAAAGTTTTCTTAACAAATTGTCTTGCAGTTGCAGAAATAGATCGGTTACCATAGAAATGATAACATATTTGTATTTCATCTTCTCCTGGTATGTGTGAAATATATAGGTGTAACGTATGCTTCTGTGTGTTCATATATAGTGTGTGTGTGATGTCTAAGTATATATATATATATATATATATTTACAGAAATATGTGCCCCAAGTGTTGTGTTGACAGGTCTGTGCCATTCGGAGAAAATATCAATTATGATAAGCACAACATTTACATTTCAATAACAATTACAAACCTTGAGGCAATAAAGTTTATTGAATTGACTTTCTTTTTTTTTACTGCCTTTATACCGCTCTCTCTTTACCGCAGGCTGTTGGCAGCTGTCCAGCGTAGTTCATCGTGAAGTTCTTGGCTGCAGTCAGGCGAAAGGTCAACCGAGGTAGTCAGGACAACTGTTTTCTTAAAATCAACATTTACTTTATCTTACTATGATATGGTTTGGTCTCCATGGAAACTGCAGTGGAAAAAAAAAATCTTCCCAGTATTGAATCCACTGGAGGTGGTGCAGCACATCATGTCTGAGGAGCAGAGATGTTAAAGAACTCCTCTTTGTGTACGCTGTTGTAGATGTGTGGCTATGGGGGAGAGAAGAAGGCTGTACCAGGCTGAGTCCCAAAGTTCTCCAACCACTGAGTTTAATGTACTACTTAAGGAATGAGGTTACTGACATAGAAGCACTTACAAACACATACTGCCTGTTTTAGCCAACCGCTAACCCATGCATACAATACCGTGCACAATACATGACTTATACCTTTAACCTTTTCCACTCCCCCTCTCTTTTATAGACCCATTTTGGTCTTTTTAGGGGGGTACAGGGGGTCTTTTTTGGGTATATAGCGGGCAAACAGTATATGTCACACTGAAAGCTGGGAACCTGAAGATAAGATCAGCTCAGCACTGTGTGTCAAATTGTTCTAGTCATAAATCCTACATACTGGAATAATTGATTAATTAATTAAAATAAATACAAAAATTAAAAGTGTATAAGGGCTAAGAACATTATTATATAAGTATATGATGTCCATTACCATGCTTTATTATGTCTCATACATTTTTGCAGGTATTAGGTTGATACCATTTGTTACACAGATTTAGCGCTAAATTTAACCATTTTTATACTACTCGAGAATTGTTATAAAATAATCAATAATTCCTCCAAAATACCACATTAAAACACCAATACCTTGAGGAACACCATAGAAAAAGCCATGCTGTGATTTTGTATCAAAAACTTTTGACATTTGGATATTTACGCAAGAATTGCACTTCTAGGTGTTTGGGTGGCGACCACTTATGTTCTGGTAAATGCTCAGAAACCCCCTTATTGTCAATATACCACAAATGTAGCATAACTTCATAGCATTATTCTTCTAGACGTGCTAGCATGACATGGTTGGTACCAATAGATTCCGTAGGTTTTCCAGACTAAAAAAAAACTAAAGTTGGTGGAGGGTGCCGGTGCCTTCAAGGAGTGGAAGAGGTTTGTGTGACTCGTCATCACTAACGTTTATTTTCTAAGCTCTATCGCCAAAATTTCTACGACTACCAACCCTAAAACATCCCTAAATTCAAGTCAACCCTAAACCACTACATACTGACTGAACCTCAACTCATACACTAAGTTTCTTCTAACTTTACCCTACACATCATTCAAGTCACTTTCAGAAGCAATGAGCAGAAATCCCTCACCTTTCTATTCTCGTGAACACATTGAGTTCTTAATAGTCTAGAAATACTCACACACACACACACCCACACTTTCCACCACACATGCTGAGCTTCTCCTACTGTAAGTGGTTACCATAGATACCGCATGGTGAGGCTCATGAAGTACAGTGGGTCCATCTCACGTGGGAGCTATCATGTATTTATAGAAGCACTGTGGTGTGGCCAGAAATGAGTTTAGACAATGCACTTTTTTTTTGGGTAATAACAAGCAATGAAGAGCTGAAAGAGTGAGCCCCGGTGTACCAGTATGTTAGAAGTGACTTTGAAATGTCATTGCGTGTAGTACTTCAGCGCAATGATAATAAGTTGGATGTTGGAAGTGGTGCTGAAAGTGCAGCGAGGCATTTGGAATATTCAGATCTCGAGCAAAAGAGGTCTTCCTTTCTTCTATTTCTTTCTTTCTTTGTCATCTGCAGCTTTTTTAAATCTTCCTCGCGGCAAGCTTTTCTGTACGTCAGTCTGTCCACAGAAAAAAAAAATTTAATGAATACTGAGCAAACAGCTTAACAACCCCCCTCCCTTTCTAGTTTTGCCATCTGAGAGCTCCTCTTCCTTCAAAAGGTCAGCGAGTTTTGGAAAAGTTTCCTGCAATAATCTGCTGGCTCTGCGTCGAGCCGCGTGTAATGGGGAATCAAACCCAGAGTACATATCATGACATGTTTAATTAAATCCTATTTTGTCGAATAATGAACTAATTAACAAACTCCCACTGAAGGCTTTTTTTCTCCTTCTTCTAAACACGTTGGATTTCGAAATATGTCCCCTTATCTTCCCGGAGTAATTGTACTTCCTAAACTGACATAATTGAATTGCTTCCCACCCTGGCATGTGAGGTGTATTGTTCTCAAGGAATGAAGCGACACCTAATTGCAATCCATCATAATCACGGCGCCTTTTTTCATCTCAATTCAGACTTAAATCTAATGAACGGTTCAGTGATTATGTTTTGTGGAAATATTGTCTATTAGATATAATGACCTCCTATTATTTAACATTGTCTCATTGACACGGGCTTCGAAACACTAATGACCAATTACAGTGAGGTGTGAACTGGGCCAGATGGAATAGAGAATGAGTTGGCTATGGCAGGATAATCAATAAGACTGGTAAAAAAGGATACACCTGAGCTGACTATTATTCTCCATTGACTTTCAGTTAGTAGGATTAATATCTGTTTTATATAATGATCTGCATTTACACAGCTCCCAAATTTATCCGGTCTGACCATCTGCTTCTCTTCTCTCTGAAGCACTTATGTTTGGCTGGCTGCCTGACGGAGCACACTTGCTTCAAGACTTGGTATCCAGGAAGACAGTGATCCAGTCAGGAAGACAGGCACTACATTTTAATAGCTGTCTATAAGTCAGTCAGTCAGTCCTCCAGCCTTTCAGGAGATGCATCTATAGCTACTCAGCACACCATTATATCAATGG
This sequence comes from Sebastes umbrosus, assembly GCF_015220745.1. Classification (NCBI taxonomy): domain Eukaryota; kingdom Metazoa; phylum Chordata; class Actinopteri; order Perciformes; family Sebastidae; genus Sebastes; species Sebastes umbrosus. The sequence goes on from NC_051285.1 coordinate 9,394,330, forward strand.
ACCATTTAGCCAGCCAGTCAGCCAATCAAACAGCCTGTATATCTGGGAAAAAAATCACTATGCTGACAGGAAATCAGGTCAGGCCAACAAGACATGTATGTATGTATAACATGGTTAATGATGCTTCCACTTGCCATTGTACCAGAGGTGTATATATGTGAATTTTGGTTCAGTGTGTCACTTTAAAATACATGTAGTTGCCTGTAAAGGGCCAGTGTGTAACATTTAGGGGTAGCTATTGGCAGATATGGAATATATTATGTTTTCTTTAGTGTATAATCACCTGAAAATAAGAGTTGTTGTGTTTTCGTTACCTTAGAATGAGCCACATAGTGAGCGGGTCCTCTCCACGGAGTCCGCCATGTTGCACCGCCATGTTTAAACAGCAGCCCGTAACGGACAAATCAAACTTTCTTCACTTTTCCTGCTTGGGCCGGAGTCGATAACATTGCTCGCTCCCGTCGCCGCCGCTCTCTCTCTCTTGCTTCACCCCTCACTTCCAACATACACACACACTTTTATGCACTGGCTCAGCTCCAAATGGCTCCAGAGAGGGCCATTTGTGTTTTTGCGTCGGCCACTGTAGCTCTCCAACACGCTTGGCACACTTCAGTTGGTTGCAATCTCCTCACCTCACCTCTAGATACCGCCAGATCCTACACATTGGATCTTTTAATGGAATGAAGAACATTATGTTCCTCCCAGTTTAACTTGACCACGTAAGTGTTAAGTCACAGCTATGAAACTGTGCAGATTGTTTTTTTGTTCATAATGTTATCATATAAATGCATTCTGTATGTACTGAGAGGACTAGACATGGACAAAGGCTTTTGTGCAATTGTACAGAATTGAATTGCTTCCCACCCTGGCATGTGAGGTGTATTGTTCCATCCATCATAATCACTGCGCCTTTTTCATCTCAAATCAGACTTTAAATCTAGTGAACGGTTCAGTGATTATATTTTGTGGAAATATTGTCTATTAGATAAGAACTCAATTTCAAAACCCTACCGGTCGAGGCAGATGGCCACCCACCCAGAACCGGGTTCTGCCCGAGGTTTCTACCCGTTAAAGGGGAGTTTTATTCTTGCCACTCTTGCATAAAAATGCAATGCTCATGGGGGGGTCTCTTGATGGGTCTCTAAATTATAGAGTACAGTCTAGACCTGCTATATATGTAAAGCGACTTGCGATAACTTCTGTTATGATTTGATGCTAAAGATAAATTGAATTGAATAAAATTTGCAAATTCATTATATCTGTCCTACGAACAATGACATAGGCTATGTTGCTATAGCCAAGTTAGCCAACTACCAAGCTGTATGTTTGTGTGGTAACATGACTGCTTCTATATTTCTAGTACATCATTACTGAAGATACATGTTTCAGAGCAGTTCATAACCGCACTGTTTGTCTATTATCCAAATAAACCAACTCAACTGGGCCTGTGCTGTCTTTATAACGCAACGCAAGATCACGCCTGTTACATATGCAAGAACACACATGTGAGTGCACATGTAGAATCCTGATTTAGGCTATAGCAATCACCTCTGATCTAAACAATACTGTATCAAGTATGAATTCAGCATTGTACTGTGCTAATTGTGTGAGTATACTGAATGGACTTTTGTAATAAGTGACATGCCTAAAGAGCAGACATTAATACTTACTGCGAGGGTGTGTCCAGTGTATGATACTTAGCAGCTATAGAGGCGGATTAAAGAGTAATGGCTCTTGTCTGTGTCATGTGAGTGTGTATGTGTGTACGCTATACTTTACATGTGCTTGCTTGTCGTATTAGAAGCCATCGCATGTAGCGTGCTTAGCAGCTCATTCGCACCAATGAGGGAGAGAATGAGTCCAGTCTTGTCCACAAGCTCATCTAGTGAATCAGGTCAGGAGCCTTTGACGGTCAGTGAATGAGCCGCGGTTGGTCAGATGAGCTGACCTCCCGGTTGATAAGATCAAGTTGATCACAGCGTTAGGGTCAGATTACTTTGTCTACCAGCAAGGCAGTGGAGGAACAGAAACATCAACTTGTTCGCAAATTATATAAGATGCACGCTCTATTGCCACTCTGGTACTACTTTAATATATATATATATACCGTATATATGTATACTGCTGCTGCTTCTTCTCCTACTTGCTCGCTACTGCAACTACCATTCCTCCTATACTGCTACTTCTTACTCCTACATGTTTTTCTTCTATTGCTGCAACTCTTAGATGGTGGGTTGCAGTGGCTACTGAAAAACATATCGAAAGATGTTTGGTTTGATCCACCAGTACATCCAACAAGGTTATACATATACAGTATGTCCCTGAACAGCACACTAGCTGGTTCACTACTTCTCCAAAGAACTACATACATTCTCTGTTTGTGTGGAACGTCTGAAAACACAAAAAAACAGTTACCTTGTATAAACTTGAAATCCTACTGAACCTTCCAGTAGGAAGACGACTATAGAGCTAAATCTAGAGGTTTTCAGTGAAAACCAAGAGAAATCTTTCCATCCATTAGTAGCAGTAATGTTTAATCTTAGAGAGGACGAACTCGCTTGATCCAAACGTGACCCATTGCTGTCTGCATACGATTTAAATCATATTTTGAGATCATTATATAACTTGTGTTTTGAGTATAAAGAGACCAGAGTTGAAGGATTATGTTGCGTAATCATTCTCCACATTTGAATGCCGTCAGAAGAACATCCTATATTTTTCTCTCCCTCGTATGAATTATTGATAACATGACTATGATACCACTTATAATGAAAAAGTAATGCTGGGCTGAAATAATGTCTTCTAGCTCACTAATTGATAGAGACACACATAGTGGGGACATTTGCTGGAGTTGGGAAATCAGCAAACATTGGATGTTTGTTTTTTGCTATTGCAGGGTTGTTTTTTTTTCAGTTTAAAGCTTTCATAAGGCAGAAAGTTGTTGGCATTATTTGGCAAAAAATTCATAATAACCTTTCAGCATATTGTAATTCAAGTGTTCTGAGAGAAAACTAGACTTCTGCACCTCCTCTTGGCTCTGTTTTCCAGCTTTAAAAAATATATCCCGTGACGGGAGACCTTGACCAATCACAGGTCATTTCAGAGAGAGAGTGTTCCTATTGGCTGTGCTCTGGCTGGTGGGCATTTTACAGCTAAACAGTACACTACAAGATGTGTCTGAAAACATTTGAGGCAAGAAATCGCATTACAGTAACAGAATATTGATTTATATTTGATCAACGCTGCCTTGTTTGACCGGTTGGTCGAAGTTCGAGAGTGATTGACAGCTGCTCAGAGAGGCAAGGCTCCAGCTCGGCTCCGATTGGTTGCTTTCCTCCGGTCTTTGAAGTCTTGCAGATGCCATTAGGAGCACCGGAGGACACAGAGGCACATTATTTTTTTTTTTACAGATCACCTTTCTCATGCACTACTGTCAGGATATAGTTTTATAAAAATAACTTTTTTTTAAATCATATTTGCTCCATTTCTACCCACTGCATCTTAAAAGGTGAGGTTAGTTGTTCAGTGCAGGGTTATAATTACCATTTAAGTCAGTAGTGCAGTGAAAAAATACCTCCCACGCAGTGTTTGCTTTACTTGTTCATCGACCTTGTGGTCAAATAATCATCATATTGAATGTACAACCTTTACAAAAAAAATGAAAATTCCACTTTTGCACTTGGCCAGCTTTCCACTGTGCCATAACCCATCAGTCGATGGTTACGCACACTGCCAAAGTGTGCAACTGAAACATCAACTCTCCTGAGCAGCAACACCAGTAAAATATGATGCAATTTCTTGAATTTTTTTTTTTTGCAACAACAGATATAAACTCATGGTCAGAGCTGCAGGAATAGCTGACTTTGTGTGGTTTCCCCCCTTGCTTTTCTCGGTCTATGGATTGAGTTTGAAGTTGCACTAAATGTATCTACCACCTACTCCACTCAACCACCCAACCAACCACTATATGAATCACAGTTCATCATGCTTTATCTCTAGTAGCAGTCTTTTATGTGATTTTCTTTCTCACACACACACACACACACAGGGGCATGGTAACACAAGCTGAGAAGGCGGTCACAAAATGGTATCATTTACAAAAAATATATAAAAGGTCACTGGGTATACTGTCCATTGATATAGTACTGTATTTGTGCAGGCTCTCTTCTTCTCCCTCCCCTCTCTCTCTCTCTCTCTCTCACCATCTCTTTTCTCTCCTCAGCATCCTCCATCAAACCAGCACAGTAACCGTCATTATCTCCATCAAACAGATTTTCTAAATACCCAAGTTGCTCTTTCAAGAGATTGGTGTATTTTCTTATAAAAATCCCTTGTTCGGTTAATGTGAATGCATCCCCCCCCCTCCTCTTCCTCGTCCCTCCTCTTCACTCTCTTAAAAACTCTTCAGGTTTTTCCAACTGAGCGATTCTGAGGCGGGCGCAACCGCACTAGAGAGTCAAGTCGTGCTGGACTGCGCGCACGATAATATCCTCACACAACTAAAAGAACCCGCGTTTTTAATGATGCTTATACATGATGGACCATGCTGATTTTAAAAGTTGACCAGGGATTCCTAGTTGTGGGGTGTCTGCGAGGCATGGCTTTCCTTTTAACTTGCTTAATCCTGTCTTGGTGAGTATGGCAACTCTTTTTCCTCTGCATGTTCTCCGACTTTTTACGCACCAAAGACTGTGGATGGATGTGCGTTTATTTATAGAGAAACTCTGTATATTCAGCTGTTTTTTTAATTGTCTGTTGCTGGATAAGCTTTCACGATAGTGCATATGTCTACTTTTATTTACAGTGTGACCAGTGTTTGTGGAAATCAGCCTGGTGATAGCAATATCTATTTGGATAACATCACGCGCATATTGGATAGATTACTGGACGGCTATGACAACAGGCTGCGACCAGGATTTGGAGGTAGGCTTATGATTGTGTCATATTGTATTTTTTTTACAGTATTGCTTCATAAATTATTAGCTCAATGTTCCCTTTTTTACTCAGAAGATAAAGTTTCCCTCCAGTTGTTATGTGTGTGTGCCTCATTTTCATTCAGCTTTTTGTGCTGCAATGGTTAAATATTTTATTTTATTTTAAACAATTATGTCAAAATTACCAGCTAACAACTGGAAACTGAGCTTGAGAATCAATTTCATGTTTTTTATTTTTTTTATTTTCATTGTTCTATATTAAATATATGTTTATTTTGCACTGCTTTATATTTTTGGAAAAACATTCTATGTCTGATCCAATGTTGTTGTATTTTTTGTCTATATAAAAGCAACTATTCACCCTTCTGCTGTAGGTAAAGTCACAGAGGTCAAAACTGACATCTTTGTCACCAGCTTTGGACCTGTTTCAGATGTTGAGATGGTATGTAAACTATGCTGACCGCTGCATAACACCGATGCACAGGATGCACAGACTCATTCACTGGCTGTCACACACACATATGCATGTGTTTCATCACTTTTTAACAAAGTTAATGTCAATGTATGAACACAAAAGGACAATATGTACACTTTTCCCGGTAACTATGTGCATACAGCATCCAGTCATGGCTCTCCCAGCCTTCATTATACCAGCATTTGGGCAGGACGTCATTAGTGGAGCTTAGGGATTTTAATCTGGTTGACAATCCCACCCCCCTCTCAGTCAGAGAGGGAGCGAGAGAGAGATGTGGCTGATGTTGTTGGGACAGGATGGGTTTGCCACTCCTGTCATTGGATAGGCTGAGCGCTGTATGTCTGTTGTGCTCTATACTGTTGAGGCTTTAGGCTTTCACTGCATCTAAAGCCCACTTGAACTGCCATGTGATATGGTGCTCTATAGAGATGCACGTACACGGCTCTTTGAGGCAGCAAGGCCATCCATTTGAACTAAAAGCATCCCACACTTTGTGCTGACTCTGTAGATAAAAATAAATTGTATTCACGTTTAACGATTGCTTCATTTCATAAATGGCAGTCCGTAGGAAAATACAATGAAAGATAACAACATATGTGTTGATAAATATGTTCTATATCTCGGTATCCGTTTGAGTTGCATTGTCTTTTGTAGGAACTTGATAGACATGATGATTAAAGAAACATCCCGGGGCTATTTTGAGAAGATTACAGTATGTCCTTGTCCCATATGGACTTGTTAGTATCTAAAAATCCCATATGGACTCCCTTAAAAGAAACGTAAATAGACTTTTCCTGATAGTAAAATGTATAAATGAGCCCACATTTTTAATTTTATTAGTACTGGCAGCAATAGTCCAGAAATAAAAAAACAACAACAACTGACTGCATTGCCAGTACTCTATCCAGCAGGTCCAACGAAAAAACATGGCTCACAAACCCATCTGCCATTCTCATCGGGGGTAGTGGAGATAGTAGCGGCAGGAGCAGAAGCAGCACCAGCAGTGGGATTGGTAGTCGTAGTAAATAAATCCTTAACCCACACTCCTACCCTCCATCCAGGAATACACCATGGACGTGTTCTTCCGTCAGACCTGGATCGACGAGCGGCTGAAATTCGAGGGCCCCATCGAGATCCTGCGGCTCAACAACCTGATGGTCAGCAAGATCTGGACGCCGGACACCTTTTTCCGGAATGGCAAGAGGTCGATCTCGCACAACATGACCACCCCGAACAAGCTGTTCCGCATCATGCAGAACGGAACTATCCTCTACACCATGAGGTAACAGTGCTGGACAGTGAGGTTTGAACCCAGCCAAGACCGGAATAGAGCGCAGACCTGGAAAGCAAATCAAACAAACATGCATCCAAGAATATGCACAGACATGAAAAGAAACGAGAGAGAGCGCCATTCCAAAAAAACAAGATATGTGCCATCTGATACTGAAAACAGGCCTGGAAAGCAATTCAAACAAACATGACTCCAGCTTTGTTCCAATGTAGCATGAAAAAAAAAAATCCCCCTGGAGATACCGATGGCACAAAAACATATTTTGTTTTTAATTATTATATTATTTTAGTGAATCAACTTTACTTTAAAACACTGAATGAATGAGTTAAAGGTCTTTATTTAATCCATATTGTTAATTTGTTTTCTTTTAGTCAGCAATTGCGCCACAATGATCCAACAGTAGTCATTAGTTAGCAAGCAACAGTGTATCAAATATAAATCAAACACTCCTTTCAACTCTTGTCTCTTCTGACAGATTAACTATAAATGCAGAGTGTCCCATGCGTCTGATGAACTTCCCGATGGACGGCCACGCCTGCCCGCTGAAGTTTGGGAGTTGTGAGTTTGTTCTTTGTTAAGCCTCGCTGGTCTGACAGATGGTGTCACTCTCAAATGATCGCTCCGTCTCCGAGTAACTGGCTGTCTGACAGCATACATTCAAAGTTTTCAATTTGAAATGTCTCATACAGTAGGCTACATTCGGGGAACAGTAAAAACAGCAGTTCCTCATTCAATATCTGTCATTTGTATCAGCAATGACGGCAGCGATTTGCTCCTATCCCCTTGATTGATGGTGGCATTAAATCAAATGTTTTCAAAAAAGCATGAATATGCCAGTTTTTTTTTTGCGCTCAAGGAAAATGTTTCAAACAACACTTTCATTGTTCAGCCATTTCACATGCAAGCTTGTTTTTTAGGGTTATTTGTTTGTACTTTTGAGAACATATACTTCTCAAAGTGTCAGTTTCCTTGAGCTATGCGTCTGAAATTAATTTAAAAAGTAACTTTATATGGTGGACGCTTTCACAAAGCTCTTCATCCATCCCATCTAGATGCTTACCCCATCAGCGAGATCGTGTACACTTGGAAGAAAGGTCCTGCGTCTTCTGTGGAGGTGCCACGGGAATCATCCAGTCTGCTGCAGTATGATCTCATCGGACAGACAGTGTCAAGTGAGAGGCTAAAGTCCAACACGGGTGAGAAGAGATTCTTAGAAATGAGCTCAGAATTGTCCTGTCCAATTTGCAGTGTCTGTGTTGAGATTATAACCCTTTTAGGTCACTTTTTCTACAGAACCTTTAGAAAGGTGCTGAATAGAAGTGTGGCTTTTCCTGAAATAAAATATAATGATTGGGAATTAATCATTTTAAAATTTTTGGCGGGTCCAAAATTAATGTTTTGTTTATCTCTGTGGAAGATATCTGACATTTGGTACCCACCTCTAACAAGGCTTATGAGCCAATAGTGAAATGATGATGTATCACATGGTATCTCTTGGTGGTAAGTTAGTGTGGAAAAAAAAACGGATAAATGGCTGAGATTGAAGGCAAGCGCCTGGCATCGACTTGTTGTGAAGTAAATGCAATGGAACGAGCCACATCTAGTGGCTGAGTGTTATCAATAGCATCTTTAAACCAAGATATATGATTGCTATTGTATAACATAATTGCATCATAACATTTAAATTACTACTTGGGTGTCTATGAATTACTGCTTTGCCACCAATAGAAACACAAATGTCTTTGTTGTTTACTCTCTCAGGTGAATACGTCATCATGACAGTCCACTTCCACCTGCAAAGGAAAATGGGCTTCTTCCTGATTCAGACTTATATTCCCTGTATAATGACTGTCATCCTGGCCCAAGTCTCTTTCTGGATTAATAAGGAATCGGTTCCAGCTCGGACTGTGTTTGGTAAGATTTCTTTAACGTTACTCTTATGCTGTATAAATCTAAACCCAGTGCAAGTTTCAAGCTTATTTTCGAGTGAAAAGGGACATTGATGCAGACTGAAGCAAATGGAGGAAGAACACATGCTGCTCATTGCTTCCCTGCTGGGATGGAATCATTTGGAAAATTCAAGAACTTTCTCATTTTAGCTGCCAAAATTGCAGTACACAATGGCTTACACAAATGGAGTTTTTTTTTCAGTCTTCTCAGTGGTTATTTTGCATGATTGCAATCACTTAAAGAGGACTATAATGTGTTGAAAAATGTAAATTCACTGAGTAGAACAAGTCAGTCAGGAATATTTAAAGCTGGGCCTCTGATGCATCATTTAGTGTGGTGTAGTTCTGGTTGTTCTGATGAGACTTACGCCTCGTTTCCACACAGTTTTATTTTGTGTCCGTAAATCAGTATCGTATACGGAGATATGGCAGCGAAATTAATTTTGTCTGTTTTTCGCCGACCAGTCAAGACGAGTCACATTACACATTGAAGGTACGGTGTGTAGGATTTGGCAGCATCTATTGGTGTGGTTTCAGAATGCAACCAATTGAGTACTCCTCCACTCACTCCTCCTTTTCCAAGACTGCGGTAACGTGAACCGCTGAGTGCAATAAACGTGGTAACGCTGTTTGCCTCGCTCAGAGGCCATCCTTACCATAACAACACTACTTTAGGAGCAACGGAAGTCAGACGGCGGCTGGCGGTACCACGGTTTTGCACTCTGAGGCTCACGTTACCGCAGTTTCAAAAGCGTGTCGGAGAACTACGCGGGCCTTCAAGTAACGTAAAAACTTGAAAAGCTCTCACTAGAGCCAGTGTTTGGTTTGTCCGTTCTGGGCTACTGTAGAAACATGGCGGAGCAACATTGCGGAGTCTGTGAAGAGGACCCGCTCCCTATGTAGATATGAAGGACTCATTTTAAGCTAAAGAAAACAATTCTTAGTTTCAGGTGATTATACACTAATGAAACCATAGTTATGTATATTATATTCAATTTCTGCTAATAGATCCCCTAAAAAGGTTACACACTGTTCCTTTAATTAGGTGAAAAGTTTGACCGCATATTTAACAAACATTTGTAGCATGCCAGCTGTGTAACATATAGAGTGCATGCACAGTGGCTCATGTGTCTTTCAACAAAATATTTCACAAAATTAGTTAAATATGCGTCAAACTTTTCACTTGAAAAGAAAATCTATAAATGGAGCTGTGTCAAGCTGTTCATTGGCTAATTCCACAGGAAGTTAGCACACAGTGGCACACAGTGCATACGGTCTGTTCGTAGTCTTAGTTTAGTTTAGCTTAGTTTATTTGAGAAGGGACGGTGCAAATTTATAAACGCACATGGTATAAAAAAATGCCAGAATTAGCCAAAAAGGCTATTTTTCAAGCTGTTACAAAAGGCTTCCCAAAATACATCAGAACAAAAATATAGAACAGGACATGCAGTTTAAATGTTGGAACACAGCATTGCAGAAAAGCAATGTCTGCCGCAAAAGTTAAAATCGTTCAACATACACGAGGCAAATTATGGAACAAAAAAAAAATTTAAATCATCCCATAGGAATGTATGAATTATGAATTTCCAGTACCAACTCGCATACGTACACAGAGCTATGTGAAAACAAGGTGTTAGTTTTATATTCTGCAAGAGTTTATATCGAGTTTTTTTGTTTTTTCACTAAGTTTCCAGCTCTGAATAGTCAACTTTAAGTATCTTAAAGTAACTCTCAAATGAAAATGTATCGACTCACCACCCACTGCTCGACCCAGTGTTAGTCTGCAAACTGTAAGCAAGCATATTTATCTCTATTTACTGCGTTGTGATTGGTTCGATCTGCACAGAGTGACCCTCCAAATACAACCTCCTGCAAAAAGAGAACAAAGACAGACACAGTCATCACAGTGTGTTTTAACCTCTCTTCATTATCTCTATTCCCCCTTCGCTGTGGTGGAGCTGCATTAATTGGGAATAAATGTCCTTTTTTGAAATTGGTCATGCAAGGGGCAGAGAGAGGGAGGATGTTTACTTGGCCCTCTTCCGAGCACTCACAGGTTCCGCTTGGTCACATTACATTACGCTACAGTTGCCACCGAGCTCTAGCCTCGGGAGCAGAGAGGGTGAGAGACACTGAGGAGAAAATGAGACTGAGAGCAATGAGAGGGACGCAGAGACAAAGCAAAGAGGAAAAACGAGGGGAAAAAGTGTGCGAAAGTGTGTCGAAATCCCCCTCCTTTTACATTCAATTTCCCCCTCGCGTTGATTTTCAACAAGCTGCAGCTGAGCGGAGTAACGCCGCTGGTCCTTGTAGATTATGGTTCTGTGGTCTGGGCTTGTCTTTGGGAGCGAGCCAGCGCTCCAACGAGCCTGCGCACTTCTTCGGAGAATAGATCCCAATCATTAGCGTGAAAGTTGAGGCCCCATGCGGACAGCACATCTGTGGCAACTCATTAACCTCGCTTGTCCTGCTGTTTTCATTTCACTCAGTATTGGGTGTAGGATTAAAAAACTGCTCATTCTCTCAATTGGCTGTTGTTGAAAGGGGATCCCAGGGCACGCTGGGTACTTTAGAAGAGGTTGTATAGAAACAAAATTATTGGATTTTTTTATGAGATGGCCAAACTTTATCTTCAAACTATGGGATAAAGTTTATTATTCTTTAAGTACTTATTTAGTTGCATATTTTTCTGGTACAAAGGGCAAGCGATTTAAAAAAAAAAAAAAAAAGCCATTATCTGAATAAGTTTCATTAATGCTGTCGATGGTGCATATGAGAAGTTGAAAATGAGGAAGAAGAGAAGATGAATTGCTGTATGGTTGTGCTCCACCCCGACAGTACATTAAGACATAGTATGTTGTGTGCTGGATTGTCAACAACCTCTCTAAGAGCTGAAAGTCCCTCGAGCACAAGTCTCACAGACTTAATTGAGTGTGGCCTAATTTGTACCTTGCTTTTTTTTCATATAAAAGCACATGAATGCCCCAAGCATTTCACTTCTATCCTGTCTTTATACTTCATCCCCCTCCCTCCTACACTCTTTCTTTCTCTTTCTCTTTCTCTTTCCCTCTCCCTCCCACCCTGACAAGCTTTCTTCCCCTGTCCCTCCTCCCCTTTGCAATCAGTTAACTTGTGCTCGAGTTTGAGACAGTCAGTGTTGGCCGGCTATCGGAGGAGGTTGGATTTGAGAGCTGTTAGCTTTCACTGCTGAAGTGGTGTGTAGAAAATGCTTTTGAGACATTATTGAGTGCATTAACCCCCCTCCCCCCCATAGGTTCCTATACGCTGCTAATGAAATGTGCACAACTACATTTGGTAAAAGCAGCATTCAACGGGCCCTTTTCCCTGCTTGCTTTAGCTTGATGAAAGTGAATTGGATATGTACTTTGTTAATGGGCCATTAAAAGAGATCTTCGTTGTCAGCATCTTTATCTGACTTAATAAGGTTGGAAGCCGGGCGAGACCGAGGAAAATCTCTTTCTAGTGATTAAGAGACTTTCATTCTAGAGGCAAACTTGCACTTAATATCTATCTTTGTTGGTGTTTTTTGATAGTTTGACACTTAAAGACTGCCTCTAAAATGCACCTGTCTTAGACCTTTTGTGTTAATTTCAAACTAGTGTGTATCCAAGAGAATTTATGAATGGCCTCAGTCTCAGATCTATATAGTGATTTTCTTCGTTTTTAAGTTTGAGGTTTTGCTCAAAAGGATCTTTGTGCTTCAATCTGGAGCCATGGTCAGTTTAGAAGAACTTTTGACGGACTTTGAAAACCAGAGTGCACTCTTATTTCAGCTGAGGAAAGATGTCAAAAATCAATGTTGCTTTCACTCTCCCACCTATCCACTGATACATCCCTCTTTTTATCTCTCCGTCATCTCACCCATAGCTTGTATTGTGAGCTACTTACGAACAGATAAACAAATATTAGCAGATACTTTGTGGCTTGTGTCTGGGGTCATCTTACCGGATGGCTTTCTCGAGAATATTTACAGATATTTGGTCTCTTTTTTATCGGCGCACCAGTGCGGGGGCACGGGTTAGTCTGTTTATGGACAGATTAGCATCCGCTGAAGTGACTTTTTGGCAAAGCTCACTGGGCTGAACTGACACATGGCCTGACATTCTAGTTATGTGCCATCAAACAGAGCTGCTGCTGCCATGTGTCAGAGATAATCCTTGGGAAAATCAATTGTGTGCACACTACAATTCATTTTTTCATTATTTTGTTGAATGATATTACATTTAAGGCCTACCGCATTATACTTTAAACAGCTGGTGTTGTTTAATATGTAATCATATAATTGTTTAAACAATAAAAATACATAATTATTCTGACACCCCTCCAATCCAAGGCATTAAAGCTTCAGTAGGCAACAAGTTTTTGGCATCACTGGGCAAAACATTCTATAATAACCTTTCAGCATATTGTGATGCAGGTGTTCTGAGAGAAAACTAGACTTCTGCACCTCCTCATGGCTCTGTTTTCAGGCTTTAAAGAATCTTGACTTTGACCAATCACATGTCATTTCAGCGAGAGCGTTCCTATTGGCTGAGCTCCGGCTGGTGGGTGGTGCTTGGTATTTCCTCAGCAGATCTCAACAGAAAAATTACTTTTTTTAAATCATATTTGCTATATTTCCATTCATTGCAGCTTTAATACATGATCAATAAACTACCTTCAGTTTCAATTTGATTTTTTTGTAGTGTGCATGCATGTTTAAAATGTTAACACAGTGTATCATATTGGCAAATGTACTTTTTTCCACTTTTCTGCATTACCTGTACCATCATATTATTACCTTTATCAACACAGAATACTCAAGCTTCAGTATGTATATAATTAAGTCGAGCATGCCAACGGTACTCCAGTGAAAGAGTAGACATGAAAGCTCCCATTTAGCCCCTTTTAGAAGAGGTTATAAGTGGCATCTACACTATGAGTAAGATTTCAATCTCATACACCTGTGCATCTTGTGCATTTGTATTCACAAACTGAGCCTTCAGAAAATCACTTTATCATAGTGTTGATATCTGTCAGACCTGCGTGTCAATGATACGCTCTAAGACCTCGCTCGGACGTAGCTTCGAATCATCTCTGCGGCATTGTGGTTTAATAAATGCTGAAGCCACGAGGGCTTCAACTGCTCTCATCTCTGCAATGCTGAAGTGATCACAGACGTTATATGCCAGATGGTATATTTTGCTAAGAGAGTTGAAATGGCTTTTTCTAAAGAGATGCTGCAGTTTTGTGCGCTGCTTAAATGATAAAATAGCTTTGGTGTGAGAAAACCTGATGGATATAATCTATTGATTTGAAGATAAGACACTGAAGTCAAATGGCAGGCTGAATGGTAGCGATTAGCCTTAAGTTGTTTTCTAATATATAGTGTACCGTTATACCGTTATAACGGATAAATGACTGAGTGAGTTTGACAGTAAGTGCCTGGCAACGACTTGTTGTGAAGTAAATGCAATGGAATGGGGGAGGGAGAATGTGTCATCTAATGGCTGAATGTTATCAATAGCACCTTTAACTCGGTCTTATCATCTAAGTCTCTGCAATCAAGTAAATAAGAGTAAAAATGTCTGATTATTCCTTCAGCTAACATACTGCTACATTATACCAAAACAGTAAACACGAGAATAAAGACAAGCCTATCAATCCCAGTACCATAGTAAATACCATTCCTAACGTCTGTCTCCTCCCTGCATCCAGGTATCACCACCGTCTTGACCATGACAACGCTCAGTATCAGCGCCCGCCACTCCCTCCCCAAAGTCTCTTACGCCACAGCCATGGATTGGTTCATCGCCGTTTGCTTCGCCTTCGTCTTCTCCGCCCTGATCGAGTTCGCGGCCGTCAACTACTTCTCCACCCTGCAGGCCAACCGGGAGCTGAGGAAGGCGGCGGCCATGAAGGTGGCGGCTCAGGAGGCAGCAGCTGCAGCAGCAGCAGCTCCGCCTGCAGCCATGGGGAACGACGGAGAGGTTTCCGGAGTAAGTCTGCCCTGCTGTTTTCACACTTGTTGTGTTTACGTGCATTCACACATCAGTTCTAGCTCAAGTTCAAACCTAAACTCACACTTGTGAAAAGGAACCAGATTTGCAGTATGTTTTGTTGTCAACAAAATGCAAACGTTACTAATATTCATGCTCCATGTAACTTGTTCATCAGTCGGAGGATGGATGTGTGGGATGGAAACATGATGCAAAAATTATAGCTGCCCCAAAAACGACTTTTCTCCCCTGATACCAATTCAGATACCCAAACTCAGCAAGTCGATCCAATACTAGTGCCCTTTTCTTCTCCATTTTAAAATCTGTAAACCTCAGTGTGTGGAACTGATTAAGATCATTCTTCTATGTGTCCCTTTCGACATGTAGGATACATACAGCGGTAGGATTACTGGTGCTGTGTACAGGTACAGACCTTACAGATTGCGCTGAGTTGCTGTTGTGATAAATGATGATCAGAGCTGATGCTGCACTCACAGGAATGGAAAAGGGCTTCACTTGGCCTCATTACATGCCTCTACATCTTTTCATCAAACCACTCCACTGGCTCCACCACACTTGTGTCTTTTTTCTCACAAATCTAAACTGAGCTGCTAAATAACATAATCCTGCGCAGGGCTTTTAGCTCCATTTGCTGAAAGTTTGTCGCTGTAACGTCTGTACTCGTTTTCTGAACCTTTATTGGACTTTGTCAAACACGCATTTTGTCTATGTAACATTTCAGAAACAACTTACAGACATGAAATGTCTAAATTAGAGTCCAATTTTGGTAACGTAAGCTGATCGCCATAGGGATGTCACTATACCAGAAGTTTTGTAGTTGATACCAATACCAGTGAAATTCTTAATACCCAATTCGATAATAAAACAAAACAATAAATCCCATATACTTCAACATACCCTCCTTTATTGTCATTGTCTTGGGTTTTTGTTTAGTCTGTTTCCTGTTTTATTTTGATAGTTCACTCCTCATGTGTCATGTTTAGTTTTACTTCCTGTCTTTGTGAGTTTTCCCGCCTTTTTGATTGTCTTCTCCGCCCCGATCAGTATCACCTGTCCCTCATTAGTCGGGCATTCACCTCACCTGCTCACTTCCCCAGTTAGTCACTCACTATTTATACCACCTCAGTTCCTTTGTTCTTTGTCGGAGTTGTGTTTGCCTGTATCCGCCAGCTGGACCTGCCAGCCTTTTGAACCTGAAGGACTTTTTGTTCCAGTGAAATATCTGTGTTTAATCTGTCCGTCTCTGCATTTGGGTCCCTCCTGCCTCTTCTGCTCCCTGAACCATGACATTTATTACCATTTGCATACTGTTTTTTTTTTGCAAATTAGTTGATCCCTGATGATCCGCCTCAGGTTTCACACCAAAAACAAAATTTTACAAGATTAGGCTACACGTGAACACATCATGATAACATATTCATTTACCAACACTAATTTTTACTGAATAGAGCTTGAATGCAACGTCTGTACGTTAGCTGTTAGCTCAGTTTTTTATCCAAGCAGGACTGTGCTGCCCACAGCCTGCGAACCACTAATGTAACTAACGCTCTTCCTGACTGTGTTGTGAATTGAAGTTATGACTCTGAGAAGATGGGATGCGATTATTAAGGCAATATGTCTCATTCGATTGCCAGTATATCCTGAAGTATTGAGGTTGGGTTCTAGATGTATAAATGTAATCTTCCTGTCACTATCATCTCTCTATATATCTGGTTCACACTCATCGTGCTTTTCATCTTTCTTGACTTTGACTTTCTCAGTTGTTATCTCTTGCTAAGCTTGCCTCTATTTCTCCTCCTGTCTGTCTCGTTCTGTTTGTCTCTCCTGCCGTCTAAATCCACTCTCAGCTATTTGCCTTTATATAACAACTTCAATGTTCTGCTCTTTTTCCAATTTCAATTAGCTTATTAGCTTAGTTATTGACATAACATGTAAACACAGCTGCGTTGCAAAAGCATATCAAATAAGTACTGGATCAAGGAAAAGACTGTAAGTTCCATATTTGTTAATTTTATACATTATACATAAACTTAGGTAGATGTATGTTGACATGTTATTATTATCCATCTGTCTTGCCTTGTGGCAGCAGTTAACAGGTTTTTATCATCAAGCAGGATCATAAACCCTGAGCTTTAAAAAAAAACAAAAAACGTTTATGATAATTATCTCTTTTGTGTTTATATTTTGGATACACACATAAGAAATCTGTTTCAGTGTTTTGGTGGCAGTAGCAACAGTTACTTTCCTCTGATGGCTTTTATCATTTCATATAACAACCTCTTTCAATCTCTGGCTCATTGTTGTTAACTCTCCGGTTCGTTAAGATTTTGTCTCCATCCAGATAAAAAAAACAACATTTAAAACACGACTTAATAAGTATTAGGTAACTACTTAGTTAGAAAAACATTATGGTTTGGTTTAACATGACTACGCAATTGAATGCTGAATTTGAGTTTCACACGGGAAATGAACAGCGGTCTCCTGAGTGAAAGTCCTGTGTTTGTTTGACCCACCCACCACATCTCCCACCCACATGTAGTGGACTTTCTTGCTTTTTGTACTTATTATACCACATAACTTTCAATAACTGTCGCTCGATATAGTACGTCTCCTGCTCTGCGCATCGCTCGTTGTACTACGTCACTTGCTGCAGACGTCCGCTGACTATTCGTGAAACGTCAAAGACAAACGTAATCCGCGACAAACTGTTTGCCGAATGCAGTTTAGTTGTATGGGAGCGCAATTTTTTAGAAGACAGAGCTGTTTCATTAAGGTGTTGAAATGTTTTGAATGGATGAGACTTGTCTGTGGCTCTAAGGTCGACTGGTTGTACTGGTCAGTGTGGTTAAGGTCATACCCGGCTGTTTCAGTGCTTCTACATCCACATAGCACTGATTACTGGAGAGTGTTGTATGAAATTGTGTTTGGTTCTGCCTGGTTTAGATGGTTTACACTCTTTTTTATATCACTCATAATTTCCACTTGACTTGCTCTCAAGTACGTTCTACAATATCTCTTTTCCCTTCCTGTTCACCCATTTGCTTATTTTGCAGTCCCACGTGCAGCATGTGTCATGTAAACAATGCACACTATACAAACTCTCTCTCATCCTCTTCCTCATCCCAGAGAAAGTCATACTCCTCGCTTACATCTCATCCAAATATCCATCCCTTAGTGGTCTTTTTTCCCTTTCAAACACACACACAAAACTGCATCGACATGTAACATTATCCCTCTTTTTCTGCCTCTCCTCCAGCCCCCCCGCTGTGCTCTTCATGTGAACCCCCTAATCTTGACACACACTCTCTCCCTCATGCTCCCTTTTTCGCTTGAATGTGCTGTCCACATATACACACTGAAACACCACAATCTCCACTTTATCCACGCTTGTCCTCACACAGGAACGCACGTCCACACATAATCTGCGGCACACACTCAAACTTGTGTGTATATATATGCACACATGTAATCTGCAGCAAATTATGCCTCCCTCATCCATACAATTCACCCATCACTCTATACGATGTCTTATCCATCCATCAATCCACAGTATATATCTATCACCCACCCATGCCTCTCTCCCAGTCCTCTATTCTGCCCTGTAACTGTGTGATAACCACAGAGTGACACGAGGAGACAGCCAGTGGCTCCGTGAACGATGTTGCCGCAGATTATGTAAGAGCCATAGATTAAGGGAATATCCAGCAGATCACTGCAGGCTCACAAGAAGGAGGGCAGCTAGGGCAGTGGGGGGGCTGAGAAAGCTGGCCCAGTCCGTTTTTTTTGTGGAGCAAGATGGAGGGATGGATGTGAGAGACCAGCGCGGTTTGTTTTTGTGTTGTATGTGCGTGAGAGAGAGTTACACTGAGAGAAAGGGAGAGTGGGAGGGATGCATCATGGAAAATGACTGCTTTCAACAAATATGTAGGAGGGAAGACTCTTCATTGCACAGAGAAAAGGGCAAAAAAACACAATGGCGTATCATTGGGAATTGGAATAGCCAGCCAGCAGTCACGATTCTAAACACTACGTCCTGTTGGGAGTGTCAGGTAAAGCCATAACAGAAAGGGACACACTCATAACAACAAGATAGATGTTTCTTTTAATGGGTTAGATATACAACTGTACACACAAAGGGGTAGGGAGTGTTTTTATCCGTGTGTGTAAAGGGTGCTGCATGCATTGTCAGTGGCGTGTGTGAGTAGGTGGTGCAGTATGTGGTGCAGGAAATAAACAGAAAATAAAATAAATATTTGGTAGGAGGAAGGGAAAAAAGAGAGAACAGAGAGAGAGAGAAAAAGAGAAAGAAGGGACCTTTATTTATAGGCCCAGCCACAGGTGCCGGTAATCACAAGATTGGTGATCACTGATTGGGTGGGGAGACATCCTGATTAAATCGGGCCAGGTTTGATTTTCAAGCATTTGTCCTGGCGTCCCAGTGTCCTGATAATAAGTCCTGAGTGTTATGATTTTCAAGCTCAGGCAAGAGTTTAGTGATGTACTGTACCTAGAGTTACCTGTGGAGTTTTCTTGTTTACACTCAGTGTTTCTCACAATATGTTGTGTGTATCCTTGAGGCCTACCGCTATAACTCTAAATCAGTGCAATAGTGTGAAACCAAGAGACCCCCTATTATATTAAACATATATAGGCAATCACTGAGATCAATGTCAGTTTGTCATCTACTTCTTTGTGTTTTATGGCTTGCATGCACTGCACATTTGCATTGCTGACCTCTGCAATCAGCAGGAAAGGGTATTATGTCAACCATCTGCTCATGCACTTATATGTGTGTCCCCATTTGTGTGCTAGATGCAAATAAAGCGTGGACATCCTCATCAAAAATGGCTCCATAACACCAATAGTGATCAAAAGCTCCACAGGGTATCTTTAATTTTCATACTGTACACATTCATAATTTTTAATTTATGTGTATGTCTCTATGGATAGGCTCCATAGGCTTAACCAGCAGGGGGTTGCATCATCAACGGTGTTTTCATGATCTCACATGATGCCATAACCAACGTTCTAAAAGTATAATATGCAGCATTTTGTCGGTTGCTGTTTTTAAACACACGGCATTCAAAGGGGACCCCTCCTCCCCGATTCAACGAGCGAGGGGAGGAGAGAGCAGCGATGGTCGAGCGAGCGAGCTATAGAGTGAATGAAGAGAGGGAGCGGCGTTGGCAAGAACAGAGCAGTGAATCAGAGAAATAAAACATTACTTTCTGATTGTTTCTCCGCGGTTACGTTCTAAAACACAAATAAACACACCCGCACCTCCACACAAGCCAGCAGGAAGGTACTGCATTGCCGGATTTTGGAATGAATGCGGCCAAAGTGGACGCTTAATCCTATCCACTCTGTGTGTGGCTCACCGCTGTTCTCTGTCAAACAGCACTCTGCACACAGCAGAGGAGAGAGAGAGGAACAGTGGAAACACCAAAGGACACAAAAAAACACAGCAATGCAGCACCCCGTTCCCAGCAGTCGTCAAATATGGCCCCATTGTATCATAGAGACGCGAAAGGGGGCCTTGTGCCTCGGTGTCAGACACCGAAAGGCGTGACAAAGCTTCAGTATTTGATAACCTGAACGGACTGCACACCCTGCCACGCTGTTATTGGCTGAGGGTTACACCCCCAAAGGGGGCCCAAAAGCTCTTTGCTGATGCCCAAAATACGTCCCGAACACAGCATAAAGAAAAAGAAAAGAGAAAATGCAGGCAGGAGGCAGGGTCTCTACAGATACAGACCGCCAAACACTTCTAGTTGATCATATGTGATGATTGAGAGGGATTATTTCTGTGAGTCTATACATAGTTTTTTTGGTAAAATGTTGCATATTATACCTTTGAATCCAACATTCCTGCCACAACGAGCTAGCATTTAACTCAACATTTTTCCAGCGAGGAAAAGAAGTAGAGTGGCGTGGCTCAGTGCTCGGAAATGTTGTACCTAAATGTTAGTTTCGCCCTGAGCAACCACTTTATCATTCTGAGAGCAGACATTCATGAAATGTTTTGACTTCTCCCCTAAGCCTTGTGTAAGGAAGACTACTGTATGTGACCAAAAATGGGGCTATGCTGTTACTAGCATTTTTGAAGGCCATACCATTTTGTTCTCTATAGTTCCCTCTTGAGCAAGTCACATAGGAAGCTAAGTGGCTAATATTATTCCATGGTTCAAATTGGAGTGTGACCTTCTATAACTAAGAGGCAGGAGAGCATGATTTGTCAGAATTAAAAGTCAGAGAAGTCAACTATCCTGTAACTTTTCCACAGTGGATGTTAAGAATGCAGTGTAATATTTAGAGGATGTTGTAAAGGCGTAACATTTCATTTTATTTATAGCTGGTGATCAGGTAGTATTTCACTTGCCAGCTTTATTACAATTTCCACTGGTTCAACTTGTATCCTTGCAACACTTATGAATTAAGTACCATGACACAGAAACACAAATTCTATTCTATTCTATATATTTTGCATTTTTAATCCCAACAATAATGTATTAATTTTATTTTCTTACTTTTTAAACATAAGCAATGGAAAAACGAGTATCATAGCTGATCAATTTAGGATACATACTGCTCACTGCTTAAAATACATTTACGTACATATACATCTCCACCACCTAATAATCATTCACAAGTGTATACAGTACACACCAACTCAACACCCACACAGATGAACCCTAAGGCACTTACTCCCATGCCATATTTTCAGTGCACACTTAGAGTAACCTTATTTCACACTAGCACCTACACATACACTATGAAACACACTTACATGTAGCTCCCACCCACCCACGCACATGAATACCCACACCCAAACAACATTCATACATCCAGCAGTCAGTGCCCATCCTCCCTGTGTCAGAGTGGGTCTGCTGGAATCTAGAGCAGTGGATAAACAGAAGAGGAGCTGATCCCTCTGGGATTTGACCAGGAAGAAGCCAATCAAGCCTGTTGTCATTATCAAAAATAGCTTGTGTAGCGGATCAGCTGCGCATACGTACAGTACAGTACTCCGCACACACACA
The DNA here is from genome assembly GCF_015220745.1 of Sebastes umbrosus. NCBI lineage: Eukaryota > Metazoa > Chordata > Actinopteri > Perciformes > Sebastidae > Sebastes > Sebastes umbrosus. Next base: position 9,416,039 of record NC_051285.1, read on the forward strand.
CACACTGCATGATCTTTTACCTCAAAAGGAAGCTTTATAGTGATAGGGGGCTGAGATTTGAAGCTGCAGCCTGGTTTCGTTGGAGTTTTGGACACCAACCAACAGAAAACAAACAAACCTTCAAGGCCAAATTCCTGTTTGAGCATCGATGTACAAATGAGCAGTTAGTTATTCAATATGAGAAAGCACACTCAGCTCACACATTGCAATTGAGTGATTAGTGAGCTTTACGTCGGGAGGACCAGCTGTTAGAGCGCCAGGACTCAATCCCTCTCACAGCCCCTCCCCGCTGTCATATTGCATAGGGTTTTACAAATCCAGATCTATTGTTTTTTTATCCCTTCTTCTACTCCATCAGGCTGATCTCATACACCGTTCATAGCTATACCTATGAAAAGTCATGCACTGTAATTCGTATACCTCCCACAAAATCAATTTGTATGTAATCCACATTATGTGAAGGATGATTTTGTGCTTTAGGGATACCATAGCTTATAGCTTACTTAGAGTTTTATGGTTTACCAAAGAGGAGGAAAGTTATTCTGTATTTATTTCAGACCATAAAGAATGAATTTCTTAATACAATATGTAGTCAGGCCAGGCATCATACAACACTCTTTATCCGTAGACCTTCAACCTTGTTTTTCTCCATTCCATGTTTCCATGGTTATGTTCATGACGTTGGGCCTTCATGAATTGTACATCTCAAGATAGCTGCCATACGACGACTGATAGGGTTGTTTTGGGGATGAGCATCAGAACAATGTCATACTACTACAACAGAATTTAATTTAATAACTTTTTTATTGTAAATTTATTGTTGGGTGAAATAATTGCATTTGCAAAATAAGTTAAGTTTTGTGGAATTAATAACTGTAATCTAGTTTTATTTTGAGATTGGCCAGTATGCATTTTTGGAAGGGTTCCCATCAGCCAGAGGATTGTAACAGTTTGATAGTTGCTCAACCTGTAGAGGAGCATGTAATCCTTTAGCCTCCCAAATCCAGCCTAAATCTCCCAAGTTCAGTTTTTGTTTCAAGACTGTTGTCTGGAAAAAAAATAAAACACTGTAAGCTGTGTGTGAATAAGCCCAACAGCTGAAAGCTGGACCGGTCAGTGAATTATAAAGACTGTTTAACAACTGTTCAACTCTACTGTGGTGGACATTATTCTGCAAAAGTACTATTTATTTCAGAATCATAAACCTGTTTTGGTGAATAATTTAGGAAAACTCCATATGCAAATGTGGTACTGAACTAGCATGAGAATAACACAAATGATCATTTTGTTAGGCCTCCGCACCGGCGACAGCTGTGGCTGGAGGCATTATGTTTTCCCATTGTATGTCTGTCCATCTGTCCGTCAATCCGTACCATTTTCAGGAACGCCTTGAGGGAATTTCTTCAAATTTGGAACAAACGTCCACTTGGACTCAATTGGATGAACTGTTTGATTTTGGTGGTCAAAGGTTAAGGTCACTGTGACCTCACACAATACGTTTTTGGCCATAACTCAAGAATTCATTGGCTAATTATGACAAGATTTCACACAAATGTCTAGTAGGATAAAATCATAGACTGCATTTGTGCTATTTCTCTGGTATTGAGGTTGACACAATATTGTATATAGTTTTCTTTGGTTTATAAAAAGGAATGTCTCTCTCTCTCTCACTCTCTCTTGACTCTATACCTACAGGCAGCACGGTGTTCCTTGACCCATTTCCCACATGTACTCTCCCTTTCTCTCCGTACACATACTGTAGCTGATTTACAACTATTGGAGCAGGGAGCATGTGCTGAGTTCACACTGGTTTACTGTCAAGTTGATGAGGCATAGCGATAACCATGTGTCAATACACTGCAAGCCTCTTTTGTTTAATATGTTTTGTTTGCTTCCCACAACTGCATCAATCTTCATGGAACGGGTTGATTGAAATCACATCAAATCAAAAACAAAACATCATTGATTTCCTTTGTTGAGCTTAATTACTTGTGCTACTCATTGGTATTCTAGACAGTTATTTTTGCCGACATAATTCCCTCATGCACTGATCAACTCACAGCTGTGCAAATAAGACGCTAACATCAGGATTAATTTTTCATGTTTTCTTTGTAATGTATTGATATAAATTCCATTATACCATGTTGTCCTTTTATAAACAGAACCAGTTTCTACAGTATTAACATTCTTAGCACATACCATATGACGGTTTTATGGTACCCTGGGAAAAGCACAGCACCAGTTTCATTATTAATACCCTCATATTACATCGTGCAATATTCTCTTTAATGTAAATATTCCCCGTACAGATTATATATATATTTCCCTTTCCCCTCTCCAAGGTGGATGCAAGCAGTGTGCTGAAGAAGAGGATGAACTCCGCCCCAGGGTTTGACCGCCCTGCTAAAACATTTCCCAACCCACCTGTCAATGCCCAGGCCTTCCTGCAGCAGGGTTCAGCTGTACCGGCAAACAACGTTCTGACTGGCACCAGCATCATCGACAAATACTCCCGCATCCTCTTCCCACTTTCGTTTGGCGCCTTCAACCTGGTCTACTGGATCGTCTATCTCACCAAGGACACGATGGAGATGTCCAGGTGAGCAGATGGCGTGTTTGTTAAGAATAATTCCAGCAACTCCTCACTAAAAATAATTAGTTTAGGTAAATCTTCCATAACCTCAACCAGGCTACTGTATATCCTCAACATATCCACAACTGTCATACTTTTGTGTATATTAAAGGTACAGTGTGTAGGATTCGGTGACATCTAGTGGTGTGGTTGCAGATTGCAACCAGCTGAGTACCCCTCCGCTCACTCCTCCCTTTCCAAGACTGCTGTAACGTGAGCTGTCAAGCGCAAAACCGCGGTAACGCCATTCGCCTTGCTCTGAGGCCATCCTTACCATAATAACACTACTTTTACACTCTGTGGCTCACGTTACCGCAGTTTCAAAAGTGTGTCGGAGAACTACGGTGGCCTTCAGGTAATGTAAAAACGCGAAAGGCTCTCCCTAGAGCCAGTGTTTGGTTTGTCCTTTCTGGGCTACTGTAGAAACATGGCGGAGCAACATGACAGACTCTGTGAAGAGGACCTGATCCCCAAGGCCTATGGAAAGGAGGCTGGGTCACGGCGGTCATGGGATGGGCATTGCGATTGGCTCAATTTCGGCAAGTGCAGACCAGATTTTACTGCGCATGTGTTCTACCCCCAAGATATGACGCGTGACCCAGCCTCCTTTCCATAGGCCTTGCTGATCCCTATGTAGATATGGAACGCAGTAGGTAATAAGTGTATACTGTATATGATATTGCATTTTATACTTTGGGGCATAAAAGGGCACATACTGTATATCAGATTGCACATTGAGTCTATAATGTATGTGTTGCTTCTGAGCACATAATAATCCATTCCTTTTGTATGTATGTTTGCCAGCCTGCGAGATGATATATTATTCAGCAGCCACACAAAGCTCTTAGACATTCAGTTCTAATTATTTACCATATGGCTTTTCCAAATGTGTCAGCAGAGTCGAAGAGTTGGTCCCAGGCTTGATACAGTAGTAACGTTATAATTGCAATACAAGACCACCAGGCAACACTGGCAGGCTCTCTATTTGTCATTCAATGTTTTGCAATGTGTCTAGCACCGTGCAGTGCCAACGGGCTGCAGTTCTCATAGCCTGTAGGTGTCTGTGCTTTCCATACACAGTGGACTAAATGATGGCAAGAAAACTGAGTAGCATTAGTTTTCGTCTTCAACAGCCATTTGTCAGACATAGATTACACTAGCAGTATACAAGTAGTTAAGATAGTGATAAGAAAATACTATCAAACCCTAACCCTACTTCTCAGTGATGTAATGCAACTAAGTGCATTTACTCAAGTACTGTACTTAAGTACAACTTTGAGGTACTTGTGCTTTACTTGAGTATTTCCATTTTATGTTACTTTATGCTTCTACTCCACTACATCTCATAGGGAAATATTGTACTTTTTACTGCACTGAATTTATCTGACAGCTTTAGGTACTTTACAGATTTATATTGTGTATTAATAATCTGAATCAACTAGCAAATTATGATATATTATTGTAGATTAAGCTTGCCACATCATAACCAGCAATAAACCAGTATACATTAGTATACATTATTATTATTTTACTTTTGATACTTTAAGTATATTTTGATTTTAATACTTTTGTACTTTTACTCAAGTAAGATTTTGAATGCAGGATTTTTAGTTGTAACAGAGTATTTTTACACTGTGGTATTACTACTTTTACTTAAGTAAAGGTTCTGAGTACTTCTCCCACAACTGCTACTTCTAAATTCCTATCCACTGAGTGCAGCTGAATAATTTTAGTATAAAATATCTGTGGTATCTGGTGTACGGTTTTATTCAAAACACCATACAATACAAAGGTCAGCACTTGAAACAGCCAGCGAGCAAGACAGCTACTCTCATTGCCAAGGTGAATTGTGAAGGCTCAGAGGCACATTAATGTCATTTTCACAAGTGGTGTCATTCAAATGTGCGTGATAAACTGAGACATGTATATGATTCACAGTTGTAACTCGCAGCAGTCTTCATGGTGTTATTATTGCCAAAGCAATATGTCTGTCAACAGATGAAATCGCTGCTGCGGTGTTTTGATGACATCAAGAGATGTATGTTGCTCTCATACATCACCTCTATGGATCCTGTTAGGTTTGACACTTTGACAGAGTGCTGATGGTTATGATGGTTGAAGGAGAAAGCTCTATTTATGATGCATGTTGTGTGTGTGCGCAAGTTTATGTGTTTGATTTTTCCCAACCATATGCTCTAAACAGATGCGTATGCCTGGTTGTGCTTTTATGTGCACGCTATCGATGCGCTCCACCACTCCTAACTCCTGGGCTTTTCAGCTGTGTGGGTTCAGCTCCTTTCATTCCCTGCCTTGCTCTTTCTCTAAAAAGGGAATAGCCCTGAGGCCTGAGCTGAGACAAGTCAGATGACATGACAGTGTTGGCAGGCATCGGGATAGCTCCGTGTGACTAACCCTCTTAGTGACACTGTCTCTACTGTTTCTATTAATTGATAGGGACTGTAAGCGAGAAAGCAGATCCTGACCCACTTCATGTAGGAGAGCAGCAGAGTGGTGGCCTTCAGGCCGTGGGAAACAACGGGAATTAGAAATAAAGAAACAACACACAATGTATTTTGCATGCGTGTTTGTGTGCAAAACACAGGAATGCATTCAAGTGTATGACTGAACAAGTGCAGTGAGTGGGGGGGGAGTGATGAAAGAGAAGAGGAGGTGATACAACACTGTGCCTCAGGGCTGATAACTGTAAATCCCAGTGGTGTTTGAACTTGCAGCGGACCAGCCAGCGCAAAGAACAAGTACAACCACGGGTTGTCACTGTGATTGATTGTGGTTACATCATTCTCACTGGAAAAAATCAAGATGTCTAGCATGGACAAGAACTGTCGCTCACCGGCCTGGTCTCACTCTCAGGGCAACATATACTGATGCTTGGACAGTAGCCCCTCGGCGTCTTCATACCGATGCACAAGGCACCTTTTAGGCTTTCAACTAACTCCGATGTCAATCCGATCGGCATCATGAGCAGATGCTCAGAGCAACGGACGTAGTATTCAAGAGCAGTCCACTTAGGGAGGGATGGGTGGTAGATGGGTCAGACAATCAGGACTTTCGTGACGCTACATCACTGAGTCACATGACGTTATGTCCATAGCTTAAGTTACGTAACAGAAATACTTTTTTAACCCCAACCAAGTAGCTTTGTTGCCTAAACCTAACTGCGACGTCACAATTTTAACCACGTGTTACGTTATCCATGACCATTTCACAATGTTAACCACGTGTTACAACGTTATCCACAACCATTTCACAACGTTAACCAGGTATTACAACGTTAACCGCTACGTTTCACAACGTTAACCACGCGTTACAACCTTAACCGTTACCATTTCACAATGGTAACCACTCGTTACCACGTTAACCAGGACCGTTTCAAGTTGGCTGCGAGCATTTGACAACGTTAGCTATGTGTTAACCGTGACCGCCTCACAGTGTTAACCACGTGTTACAACAAAAACACGTGTGAACCCTCCGCGTCAAGATACTATGCAAAAGGGTTCTGCCACACAGCGAAATATGACGAGTAAGGATGAGGTCACGTTGCACACACAGTTTCTGCAGATGGTCGAATTTACAGTTGAGTTCATTTTAACTAACAAAATGGCAAGCCTACGAATTCAACAACTAAGGCTTGTTCTTTGTTGATATAATGATGATTTCTATATTAAATACAGTGTTGATAAAATTAGATATTAGTTTTTTACTTATTTTAAACAGGCCCATCACAAAATAAATAAATGTCAACCTTTACTGACCAGATAATACTGAAACTAGCCAGCATTCTTCCAGTCACATATAAACATAACTTACATTCATACAGAAGGTGTAACATACTGTGGTGGCATCTACAGTATCTGATCTCTGATCAATGCAACCTTTGAATGATTCGTATGGATGAGAGAGCAGTGATCTGCGTGGGTGAGGGAGTTACTGATGAGCAGAAACTGCATCAGGTGCATTACCAAAGCACTCTTGACTGGAGTACGGCATGCCCTGATTTGCATGTAGCCCGGTAAAATGAGATCTAGCTAATGGAGATGAATTTAAGTGAGTGAGTATAAACTAGAGTTAAGATTGCAATAACACACATTTATTTGAGCTGAACTGTGAGTATATGTGCAAAGCTTTTGTAGACACTAGCTCTGGTGAAAATGAAAGCATTCCTTGCTCAGGGATCTGGGTGAATCACAGTCGTACAATGCTTCGCACTTCCATAATTAACACTTTCCATAGCTATTTTTACGCAGCACCACCCACATTAGCGACCCCTTGATTCTGAGTTAGATCCACCTTGATTCAAATATCACCTCCATTAAATGAAAGCGGGCAGGTCTTTTCACTCCAGTGAAATAAATACACAGCTCCAGTGGCCCCCAACTGAAAGCACACAGCAGGTGCACACAACGGACCTCTTTCTCTCTTTGTAGCTTTGCTTTTATTATAGAAGGCCCTCCTGCAAAGATGAGCTGGACCAGAAGAAAAGAGTATCTGTTTGTGCAAGTGTGTGTGCAGGTGGATTCGTGTGTGTGCACTTCTGTGAGGATACAAGTGTATAAATGTGCCGTGGCAGCAGTGCCTACCGACTGGAGGCTATTTTAATGAATAGCGCCATTCAGGGGGAGACATGAAGGAAACAAATTTGCTGAAAACACTTCCTCCCGTGAAGGGCCCCAGCTGGTTGGCTGACTGGTTGCAGGCTGGCTGGCTGACTGGTGTATGTGTGTAAGAGTGGGTACAGCAGGCGATAAGCCTTGCCCCTCTTTATTGCCCATCAGAGTGCCAGGCTTGAAAAACAACTCCCCCATTGTTGCTCATAAATCAAAACCACTAAATGCTGTTTCCAACTCAATTCCTATTTTCGACTGCGGGGCAGTAGCCATAACTTTGGTGTAATGATCATTCAATTACAGGCCACTCAGACAGCGAGCGAAGAAGACCGATATAAACAGCGATCCCCTATCTATCATGTTTCTCTCCGCGGCCTCGTGGGAATTGCTACATCCGCCTTTGTCACCCTAGTTTGTGTGTGTTTGCATTTTGTCACACATCTACCTGTGTTTACATGGACGTCTGTGTGTCCACTCGAGCGTAGAAACGTGAACATTTACAATTCCTTATAAGATAAATTGTTATCACATGCTGCTTTCCCTTCACATATCCATGCATTCTCTCTCTTCTACCATCCCTCACACTCAATTATTTTCTCTATTTCTCACTTTATCTCGGTGTCACTCTCCTACACACACACTCTCCCTCTTTATGCTACCCCCTCTCTGCCTCTATACTCCCCCATCTCTCTCTCTCTCTCCCTCCCATGGTGAACTGCCTGTACTCTGCTTCCTCTTTGATAAGACAGGACAGCCCAGGCTAAGCAGAGTGGTGTCCCTCTTCCTCATCTACTCAGCATTAATCATCCAGTCATTTCAGAGCAAAGAGGTATCTTGTCTCCATAAAGCTGTGCACATAATGCGTCTCGTCTGTCAGTCTTCTTTACCGACTGTGTAGATGCATGTCGGCCATACAGTTCCTTTGTCAAATACAGTTAATGCAGCAGTGCAGCCTCGTCTAAAGAGAAACGGTCCCATCAACAAAAGGTCACAAGTTCAGTTACTGCAAGAACCAATATGAGTCTGTCAGCAGTTGGATGACCTGTCAGTGTACTCTAGAGCAAGACACTGAACACTGCTCGCTCACACGGGATGCAATTATGAGTTATTACTTTCTAGTGAGGCCTTTTCTTACATAAAAGTATTAGTTAGCCTGTCAATAGTTAAGATTGCATAGAATGCACAAATACAAACTAACAGTATTCTACAGTGGCCACAGAAATGGCGTGTTTGATTGGCTGGCGAGCATGTTTTAAAATTGTTAAATTGTTGCAGACAGCAGTTGGTAAAATAAGTACATATGGTAAGATAAACTAAACTGCAGATAATGATTTTATTTTTTGTTTCAAAATGTGTTACTTGTTAACTCTCAGCGGTGACGAGATCTAACCACGCATGACGCCAGTGTGACTATAGACAAAAGGTTAAAGCCGGTATGGCCGCGCGTACGTGTTAGTTTCTCTCATAGACTGTATATAAGAAGTGAAACGTAGTGACTGTGACCTCACCCTTGTGGACTGCAGTTTTGAAGCCCTCGAGTTCGTCATTTTGTCCGTCGGCATATTTGATTTTGGTCGTCACCATCTTGATTTTTTGCAACCAGAAGTGACGCGAGAGGCTGGTGCTACAGCAAGTAAACTGAATGCTGATTAAGACATTTTTTGGTGACCAAAAAGGTTACACACTGTGAAAGGGTTAAAGTTCTAAGATGAAAACATAGACAATTCCCAGAGTGGACAACGCCGTGGTAGCGACCTGTCAATCACAAGGTAGCCACGCCCCAAAGCACACCCTGCTTTATGGTCTATTTGACTCTAAATGAGACCATCATTTACTAAATGAATATCATGCTGTATTGAAAAAGACTTGAAAGTAGATTGAGACCATAAAGTCAGATTTACAATGTTTACTGAGGTAATAAATCAAGTGGGAAGTAGGCTCATTTTCTAATAGACTTCTATACAATCAGACTTCTTTTTGCAACCAGAGGAGTTGCCCCCTGCTGGCTATTAGAAAGAATGCAAGTTTAAGGCACTTCAGCATTGGCTTGTATTGCATTATCGCTGTGAAGCAGCATCAATCTGAAAGGATCAAAATAAGATGGTCAAATACATCAATTCCAATTGAGCTTTTGCTTCTCAGAGAATACTGGAAGAAATAGTAACATGGTAAAAAATGTTTTTAGTTTGTGTGTCCAGATGCCCTCAGACTTTTTGCAGACTGGATGAGTTGTTTTCTGTGTTTTGTGTTTTTCCTCCTGCGTTCCTGTACTGCCTTTCTCTCCTTTGCACATCTACACACCTGCTCTGAATCAGCCTCAGTATTTCTCCCAGCCAATCAGCTCCCTCCCGTTCTCCTGCCCAATCACCTATTTCCCCTCGCCTGAGCTTCTCCGCCCATCTCCCCAGCTGCACTTCATCCTCTCGTCAGATCACTTTGTATTTAAGTCCTGCTTTTTTAGTTCAGTCTTTGCTGGATCCTTGATCTTGTTATGAGATGTTCAATTTTGCCATGCCTGCACTAAACCCTAACCTGAAAATGATTTCTCATATTCCTGTTGACTGTAGTCTCCAGCATGCCACCACCTGCTCCACCTTTCATGACAAACCTCTTCCCTCTCTTATTTGTTTGCACTGGTTGTTTTTTGAGACTTTCATAGGCATATTCTCGGCATATTACCCCCTCCCTCGGCTCCATTTATTATTTTTATTTACCTACGTAATTTAGCATATGGCCAGGCGACCTCTTATTTACCTGAAAGATTCACACCATCCCACAGTCACTCATAGCTATACACATACAAATACACATTTGCATACTGCAAACAATTTAGAAGTTTTCATTGTTTAATTCAATTGAATTTGGCCCCATGTTTGCCCTTTAAAAGACATGGACACGGTATCTTTTCTATCCCAAAATGCCTCCTCGCCTACCTACCTACCGACCAACACAGAAAGTTGGCTCTTTTTTTGCCAGCAGCCATGTAAGTTCTCTGGCTGAAAATGCCTCTCAGTGCTGTCAAAAGTGTCTCCTGCTTTAACACATTAGGCGGAGGAGGTGGAGGTGTGAACTACCTGGCAGAGGTTCCTAGACGAGTTTCACAAGGTCTTTTTTGAACAACATTGGCAGCGAGGGACTGGATAAATTCAAATTTTAAATTCAGCCTGGAATGGATGCCAGCCTTCACAGCGAGACTGAACGGGAGCGTGTTGTTACATCACACCAATGCGCCTCGTGCGGGCAGATGTGGACGCATGTGAAATGGAGTAGGTGTGTGTGGAGGTGTATGCATATATATGTATGTTTGAATATGATTAAAAAAAATCCATAATTTGAAAAAGAAAACCTTTATCCACTCTAGGCAGCGTACCAGGGTGCCCCTCTTTCTCTCTCTGTCTCTCTTTAACACACAAAGATGCAATTTTCCCACTAATTCTACCTTTATTTCTCTTCTTTCTGTCTTACAGGGACACCGTTTGAGCCAAGTCTTCCTGGGAATCACACACACTTTCATTCACCTGCACGGGCACACACACACACACACATACACAATAAATAGATGACAGATGCTTGCCAAGCACTCTTTTATGCCGCCTCAGTGCATTGTATTTCTTTTTAAGTACTCCCCTGGAAAGTGAGTGTTTTGAGAGCAGATGTACCAGCTCCTTTTGCCAACTTGACCCGGGAGCTCACAGCCTGTGGGCCTCAGGCTCTGGAACCATTTCAAGCAGGTATTACATCTCTCTCTGTCTCTTTCATATCTTTATTTCTCTTCCCCAATATTTAAAAAAAAAAGTTATGACACTATTTCAATGTCCGTCCTGTATCCCCTTCCCGAGTGGATGAGGCAAGATGCAACGGCTAAGTTAGCTAGGCTGCAGAATCAGAGGCAGAACCAATTTCTTGTATGTACTCCGACTGTTCTCATAAACCGTTCGTAGCTATACCTACAAAAAGTAAATGCATTGCAATTCGTATACATCCCATGAAATCAATTCGTATATAATCCACCTAATTGTGAACGAGGAAGTATAAAGAGCGGAGAACGCCACATAGGCATGTGTCAGTGTGGATGGGTGGGTCCAAAAACACCAGACCTTTGCCCAAGAGACCGGTGTCAACGTTGATCTATTTGACACGTAATTTATGTACTTAAATTGCACCACATCCCAAATATTTTTTTAAACCTAAACCACAATCTTTTCCTAAACCTAACTAAGTTGTTTTTGTCATGTATTTTTTGTGCATAAGTTACACCATTTCCGTTGTCACGTAACCACTTCTAGTGTGGCATGACTTAACTACGATCTTTCCTAAACCTAACTAATTAGTTTTCTTGCCTAAACCTAACAAAATGATTTCCTGTGAATACGGAAGTTTATTTTGAAAAGACTGGAGCGGAAGTCCTGGACATTCGTAGGAAAACGCACAAAAAATGAGGAATAACTTTTCGTAAGATGCCATGAACAGTTGTATGAGGATACGTTGATGTATTTATTTATGTATGCGTGCAACATGCATGCAGTTCCACACACAATAGTGATTTTGCCCTACCATTTTATTTAGAACACACTTGAGGGAATAAGTGTACCTTTTGTCCTGACTGGATCCAGTGCGACTGACTGAACTCCCAGCTCTTCTTTACACTCTTCATCCCCCCCCCCCCACAACACTCACTCTATTTTTTGGTTCATTGGCTTAATTTCCCTCCACTGATGGAGTACAGAGGATGTGTGAATCTTCAAAGGGTCTTTATGGTGTGTTCCACAGATACATTGGCCTGAGAATTGAGCATTCACTGTCACATGCATATGCGGATGGAGAAACGTGCACATATTGAGAAAAAAAATACAGATGCTAAAACATGCACACATGGCACTCACTTTATGCTTTCCATGGTTTCCACAATGACAGAGAGTCTATGTCCTGAATTTCCGCTGGACACAAAATAAACTTTGAAATATCAGTGCATGATTAAATGACTATCATAAAATAACTTGTTACGGCTCAAAACTGTAATCTATCTGGTATAATTTTTTTTTTTTAAATCACAGAAACACACACTACCTTTCTACAGGAAGAAGAGAGAAGGACACGTGTTGGTGAAACAAATGTTCAAGTTTAAGTATGCCAGATGTTTCATGTATCCATTTCGGCTGCAAAATGTACGACATGCAAAACTCTTTAGTGCAACAACAAATGTAAACTCAATGGATGGAAAGTCTGAGGGGAAAAAAGAAAGAGTTAACCCTCTACTGCACATACAGCGTCTCATGCAGTAACCTGTATCCTGGCAACAACCGATCTTTCCCAGGAGAAGATTTAGGCCTTCATACGCTAACATTATCATTTTCCTTTTTATTGTTTCTATTTATTGTAGCGGTTTTAATTGAAGTTAAAGGATTCCTATACTGGTTGCCAATTATTTCTTGAGACGACAGCTCTTGTTTCTGGTTTTCATTAAAAGAAGCAGCAAAAAATAGACACCTAAACCTATCATCATCAATTATACGAAATGCCAAAACAGATTCATTAATAATCCACTTTTATGGATTTGCATATGATTATGCGCAGTTTCTAATTAAGTGGAGATTGTAACACGTTAAAGCCATGCGGCGTCTAAATATAAGCTGATGTGTGTTTGCTTCCTCATGACATCCATCATCCGTGAGGGTGTTCTCATTAGAGGTGTCTCTTATTAACACAGGCACCTTGTGAAGTGGAAAGAACCTGCATACGGTGCCAAAGGATTATCGAAAACTGTACACTTCTTTCAGGTGTTTAGTGGATATTTTGAGGAAAAATCCACACAAACTTTATGTTAAAAAAGCTGTACAATTGGTGTAAAGTGTGTAGGGCCCCATATATATATATATATATATATATATATATATATATATAGAAGTTATTGGACAAGAAGCAACATGATTTCCTGATTCTTTAATATTGTGTTATGATTTTTTTCTTTTTATTCTGTTTATACTTATTCTGTTTACTCTCTTTATTTGTTGTTGATTATGTGTATTTCTCATGGGCACTTTGATTTGTGAACAGACCAGCATGGTAGAGCTCAGTTCAACAACACGGATAGAATCAATAAATAATGCATGATTAACATCATAAACATAGCTTTTATAAAATACAAATATGCAATGCAATACAAAATGCAATATACATAGACTCTGGTTGGACCTCCAAGGTTGGGATCCATTGCTTAATACCATATTGTGAGGTCTTTCGTGAACTGGTTGCAAACAAGCAACTCTATCGCGAGACAAGAACATCAATATCGGACAATTCTGCAACACCTCGGATCACATGCAGTGCCAAGGATTTTAAATGGTTGCATGGCAACTATGGTGTGACTGAAGTAGGGTTTGGGTCGGGCTACTAAAACATCAAAAAGGCAAACTTTTGACAGGACGCAAACAATCTGATGTGCTAGGTTTGGACTCATGGGTGTGCTTTAAATCTTTGGTGAGCTGTCACTGAAATGGCGTGAAACTATGGCCTGGTGTCAAAGGATTTTTTTCATTTTAAGGCCTGTTCCTGCATGTTTTTTTTTCTTTCACATGTACACCAGAGGACTAAAAGAGCAGTGGTGTCAGACTGTATGAACCGTCTTTGTATCCTCCCTCTTTCTCTACTTCATCCATCACCCTCCTCCCCTCTGTCTTTGAGTCAGAGGCTGATGAGTCGGGGCATTTCAGCCCCTTTTGCCCTGTATGTCAGGCTCCATTGTGGGAGAACTTGACTGCCAGTGAACTCGGACTGCTACAAAACTGCTGGCTCAACCCCAACGGAGCCCCGGAACACCGACGACCTCCCACCTCCAGCAGCGTTTTCTGCAAAATAAACTTCAGTCAAATAGTCAAACAGAAAATTTGCTGCGGTGAGAGGGTGTGTGTGGATGTGCGTGCGCGTGAGTATTTTTTTTTTTGGGGGGGGTTTTATATATGATTGAAGTCGTTTGCTTTTATCAGTGACCCGATTGATCTGCCCTCTGACCCCAGCCTAGCTGCTCGGCTCCATCGCGCCGCCGAGAGAGCCGCACTTGCATGACCTCCGACCCTTTATGTGCTTGTTAGGGTTGTTGAATGTAGAAGGTTGTGAACTCCATAGAATATAGAATTCTATCGCTATGGTGACTGCGGCCATGAACTGCCCTTTAGTCATTTCATTCCACAGGCATGGGCTTTATTGATTCTTTTCATTTAGCCAGAGTTAATCTCTTCTTTTTCTTTCATCAGTCATTTGCCTAGAAATTGTGCACACAACTTAGAAGACAATGAATGCTCTACATTGTTATTTTCTGTGTATATTTTGTGAATATGTTTAGTATCTCTGTAGGTTGCTATTTGTATTCCAACTGTACGACCCCTGCTTGATGATCAGCTGCATTGCATTTGTACTGGTTTGAATGACAGAACGCCAACTTTTGTATTTTTTAGCAGATTAGTTCATCCTTGTACACATTGCTCTCCATTAGTTTTTATTGTCATCAGGAAGGCGTGTTTTTATTGCAACAGAAAACAAAATTTGCATATCCAGGTCCCTTGTCCCCGGTTAATAAGTGAACCCCTACTCACTTTTCCCACAGGATTGTATATTACTATGTTCAATAAAGCCAGATTATGTATATAAATATATATTTCACTCTTCCACTTTGTGTAAAACTGCTGTGAGAGATACAGTCTTTTAAAGTAGCCTTTGAGGCTCTGCTCATTGTGGGATTTTGAAAATGCAATCTTTGTTGTAAGGCTGTGAAGATAAAATCTTTGTAGCCCTTCTTAGAAGGGCATTTTCAATTTTCACTATATGACACGTAAGGAGCTGTTTTCATCCAAACAGATGCCTAGAATTACATTTCTGGATAACTATTACAGTCTATCCTCGTGTGAAAAATCACAATCAAACCAGTTCCTTTTGTTATTTGGATCACGCAGTATGAAGCCGATAATTCTCATTTCACACATGAATGCCACTGTACACTAAATGTGACTCCTTTACCGCTCCCAATGATTATAGTAATGATGTTATATGAGATGTCGTGAGACAACTGTAGGGATGTGGTATCGGTCAGTGACTCACACGTTTATGTAATTCAGTCTCAATATGTTATACTCAGTGAATGAGCTCACGAACTTTAATAGGCTACTCTATCTTAAAGTAAGCACAACTACAAGCCAAGTATACCTTTCTGTAGGCCTATAAGGCAAGAATACTTAGACTTCTCTATATACTTGTCAGTATAAGTCAAGTATACTTAAACTTGTCTTTATACTTGTCAGTATGAGCCAAGTATACTTCGAGTTTTCTGTATACTTATCAGTATAAGCCAAGTATACTTAGACTTTTCTGTATACCTGTCAGTTTGAGCCAAGTATACTTAGACTTTTTCCTTTACTTATGTATACTTTTGTTAAGTATATCTCTGATAAGTAGATAAAAAGTAAACTGAAAGTATGCTCTCTTATTTTAAGTTTAACAGAAGTATACTAATAGCACACTTAAATAAACTTCTTTTCGGTAAGGGTTATGCTAATTTATGACACCGAGTGTTGGTTGGCATTCAGTGACACTTTACATACACACAATCATGTTCATGCAGCTATAAATAAACATGTACCACATTACGTGAAGTGCATTTCCAACTCACAAACCAGTCAGTCGATGTTTATTTGTTTTCGGGGGTTCTTGTTACTTAATGGCACACATAAAGGAAAGTGAGCCTGTGACATCATCAGTGTTAATGCTCCATTCATCACACCCTGCCCCCCAGTCACACTCTCCTCTTACGCTGCTTTCATTCCTCCACACTAAGAGCAGCCGGCAGGCAGAAATAACCACAGGCCTGAAACAAAAAAACAAAAGATGTTTTTAACATCCAACTTCCTGTTCCATTCGGATGCAAACGCATGTGCCTCCAGACTTGTCTTGGTCTGGGTCACCGTAGCCAATCACAAAAGGGTAGAGTGCCACCTATTGGTGCACAACCTGAATCCTCTCTGCTCTCCATCACCACCTTTCTATCCACTCTCCCTCCTCCCACAGGAACACTGGCGCTCCACTCCTACACACTGACTCACCATATGTTTTTTTACACACGCACAGAGAACATCACAGTGTGAGTGCACACAGAAACTGCACAAGCACACAGAGACTTACATGTAGAGATATCTCGGTGTGTGTATGTGTGTGTGCCTATGCGAGGGTGCACACAAATGCTCGTGCATGCACAACTATGTGCAGAATCGCAAATTAATTCATAATACAAAATTGACAAACACTTACAGTTGTGTAAAAAGTTACACAGCTGATTAATATAACAATGTATTTTTGTATGATTTTGAATTAGATTGTCTCAAAGGAGCCCCCTGGTAGCCTATAGGGGTTTAAAATGGCAATCATGAACCACAATATCCAGCTGTGCACATGTATTGCATGTTATTCCCCATCTCTTATTTCCTGTTATTGCTCCACTGTCAAATTTATAATAAAGGCATAAATGTCCCCTAAATATATATTGCAAAAGAAGAAGACATTTTCATAATAATGTTGCATAACTTTTGGCCTTACGGTTTATTTATAATACAGTATTTATATTTAAGAATATATGTAATCGGTACAGTATGTAGGACCTCTAATTATGTGTTTATTTAATTAAATTATATAGGTACAGTTTAAAGGGTCTTATAAATAATGATTCTTCAAAAGGAAAACCCTGAGAAACTATATTTTAATAATCTAAATTTTTTTTAAATAGTTATTTGTTTTTCAACATTATAAAATAAAAGATAATATTGCATGGATTTCAAATATATCAAGCTAACAAAAATAATTATAATATGCCTGAAACAAGAAAGGTAAAAAAAAGTGTCAAATCATCAATGTGATGCTCACTTAAAGGGTAACACTGAGTGTCACTGTAAGTCAAATATCAGTTTTAGGTTCAGAAACGAGCAAGAAATAAGGAAGAGAGAGGCAGGCCAAGTGTTTTTGGCACATTATTCGCTGGTAAACAAAGTTTAGACTGAGAAAGAAAGTTACACAGCTCTTTAGAAATCATCTTATTCCCAGTAAGCCGTTACGTAACATGATTTTTCTGCGCACCCACTTTGTTTCCTGTTAGCCCAACACCATGTCGGGAGGTGGATGTGAGTATCACTTTAATTCGTCCGGTGATGCTCATCGGTTTCCACTGTCATGGTGATGTGAACAGCTGTTAGAGAAAGGAGGATACGTGTGGGCAGAGAAAAAGGAAGGCGGTGTATTGTGCTGACCTTTGACCCCTAGGAAAAAAATGTTTTTTACACATACACATACACATGTGCACACGTAAACACATGCTCCTCCTACGCAGACACAGCGGAGTGAGTGAGGGCAGCTGGGCCAAAGTGGAGCTGCGTCTCCTCCACTGTGAACGATTTCCACAGCGCCTGTCAGCAGGAACCATATTAACCACATCACATTCACTCAAATGCCAGACTGTCACATGCAGTCTGATTCATCAACTTTCCACACTGTCAACCCAGGAGAGGAGAAGATAGAGAGACAGAAGGCGGGAGAAAGAGAGGGGGGCAGATTCAAAGATGGAGCGGTGAGAGGATAGTCAGGAATAAACTTGGAAAGCGGAGGGAACCAGAGGGAGCGAGATATAATAAGCAGAAAGAGGGGGATTGGGATAAAAGGGGCACACAAGCAGAACTCCAGCTCTCTCGTGCCTGACATGCCAAGCTGGTGCTCGAGGAGAAACACGACGGCGCGAACAAGCCAATAACCCGGAACGCAGAGTGTCACGCAGATGGGAAACATACTGAGACTCTCTCTTTCTGTCTCTCGCTGCGTGAAAGAGCCACGGAAACACTAATGTTTTGTGCGGAGGTGCCGGCTGGATCTCATTTCATTTTTCGTCCCGTCTCCTTTCCCTCTGAAGGATGTAATGCGGTGTCATGCACACGGAACTCCAATTCCATCTGCTGCTTAGCGGCAGCACAGTACATGAAACGATGCTTAGGAGGTCTCACTTGATGTGGCGCATCTTGAATGGAACAATCGCCAGGCATATCACATTTGAGCTGTTGAATATATGGAACAATATGGGCCTGAAGAGTGTTGATCCAGCAAGGCTCCACGTTGAGTCTATCTTTTTATAGACCCAAGGAGACAAAATCCTCCGAGTTAAGTGATATTATGCAATGTGTCACAGTTTGAAATGTAAATGAGGTCTGAAGAGGCTCATCACAGCTGGAGTGACTTTCTAACTGTCAACTTGTTGCGGAATTATTTTGAACGTGGAGAGTTTGCTCTTTAGTTTGATGACAACATAATTGACGTGTCATTTCTGGTTTTTACCTGTTCACTTCACAAACATTTTACTGATCTTGGTATATGCGAAATGAAAACACCAGCAGGGAGGACATCTGCTAAATGTGATACACTGATAGTTGTAGATAGAATATAGGAAGTAAAAACTGGCATAACATGACAGAAATGTTACCATATTTCATATTTAGTGTGTAGTATGGCAAAATACATTACCACAACTGTCATAAATACTACAGATCAATTATTCATAGAATAAGCTTATCTTTTCAGTTTGTAGCTGGGTTTTTTTGTGTGTTTCATGCTTAAATGGCAGAACAGTTCACCCCTGTGACAGAACTATGCAAGAATTCATACAAATCCCATTATGGTGCGAACTTTGTTAGCAAAAAATAAAGTGTGTAGGTGAGCACAGGTAACTTAAAGGTCCAGTGTATAGGATCTGGTGGTATGTGGCTGACGCAAAAACGCGAATGGAACTCTCTAGAGCAAGCAGCAGTGTAGATTACATTAGTTTAGCATTTTCTTTGGTTTCAATAAAAAGGAGAAAAGAAAAAAGAACGTGTATACTTTTCATTAATTTCAAATATGACTTTCTCTGTGGGTTATTGCCCCATTACAAAGTAGCTAATAAGCTTAACCTCTCAGCTATTAGTGGAGAAATTGCAATACTCAGCCCTGATCTGCACTTAGCCCAAGTAACCCTCCTGTGTAATTGACCTTAGCCTGCTACATCATGATGGGGTGCATGTGCAGACCCAGTCTCATTTCATGAAAATATATTCCTGGTTAATTTGATGAGGAACATCCTGTTCTGATTAGACCTGCACACGGGGGACGGTTAAAAATAACCGCAGAATCAGTGACGAACGACCTCCTTCGATATACTCCAGCGCTTCACACGCTCTCGCAACGGAAACACCACACTGGGCTGATGAGGAGCTTCAATGAGCATTTTAATGTAACACCAAAAAAAAAAACAGAGTCACTGAGAGGATTACAATGAGAACATTTTTTTTTCCATTGTTCTCTCTTTGAACACGATTTGCGCACACCCTGTAGCTTTATGTGATCATTTAGTGAAATTTAGTTTAATGATTTTAAACTTCAGAAAAGATCAAAATCCAAACAAGAAAGTTAAAACAAGATCATAAGGGTTCAGTGCATCTGCAGAGTGTTGGATGCTTGTTGCTAGTTTCTTCTTTTCAGGCAAATACCCTGAAAATCTGAAATATATTGGCCTGATACAAAAGAGGATGAGCCTCAGGACTCAGTGTTTCATGTTGTCACTATGGCTGTCAGAGTTAAAGCGATAATAACGTGTTAACATAAATTTGTTTTAATGCCACAAATTCTTTAATGGAACTTTTTTTTTAGGATTTTTAGGTAAGCTAAGGTGAAGACACTGGTATCATATGAAACTATAAAACCTAAGGAATCCATTGGTACCAACCATGTCATACTAGCTCGTCGCGAAGGAGGTCATTTAACGCTCCAAACTTGCACTAAATTTTGGCAAGGAAAAATGTAAATGTCCATTTTCAAAGGGGTTCCTTGACCTCTGACCTCACGATATGTAAATGAAAATGGGTTCTATGGGTACCCACGAGTTTCCCCTTTATAGATATGCCCACTTTATGATAATCACATACAGTTTGGGGCAAGTCATAGTCAAGTCAGCACACTGACACACTGGCAGCTGTTGTTGCCTGTTGGGCTTTCAGTTTTTAAATGCAGTACCTGTGAGGGTTTCTGGACAATATTTGTCATTGTTTTGTGTTAATTAATTAAAAATAATAAATATATACAGACATTTGCATATAGCAAGCACATTTGCCCACTCCCATGTTGATGAGAGTATTAAATAGTAACAAATCTCCCTTTAAGGTACATTTTGAACAGATAAAAATGCGCGATTAATTTGGGATTAATCATGATTAACTATCGACAAAATTAAAGAGAACAAAGAACTTACTGAAAGATTTGCATTTGTTCTGAGCGCTAAATCCTTCAGAATTCCACTTTTTATCAACAATAAAATCAGTCTCGGAATATGTATTTTCCTAAATGCATTTGGCTTAATCACTGCAGATTCATGGCGAAATGGTATTCTGTGCAATATGAATACAAAATGGAAAGCAACTTGCACCACCACCTGGGCACCACTTAAAACAAAACATTGTCCTAGTCACTTTTTGCAGTTGAAATAACCTATTTTAGGCCCAGAGATACAGTATGGGACACTCTTTGGCAGCTTCAAACCCCTCTGTTTAAAGCCTCTACATACTGTAGCAACAGCATATCATTAAAATTCCTCTTGATACCATAGCAACCAAGTTTTTCTTATTGCAAGAGGTCAGTTGGAGCTTGTAGAGAAGATGGCAGGGTACCACAGGCTGCATGGATCTCTCCCACGCTGGCAGGTTAAAGGTCACATCTCAGCTTCTGCATCAGGCTTGCTGCTCTCTACCAACAAATTACCAATGAGTACACATCTGTTTCTTTATTCGAGTTATACTTACGTCTTAGCCATTATTTCCCAAACACTGAGAAGCTCTCACTGTATGCCACATTCAGACTTGTTATTTTGGCTCTTGCAGCGTTTCTCACCATCTTCACAAACACCTTTTTGCACAAAACTCTGTATTGTCTTAAAGAAGATGAGAAAGTCTTAATTGAATTTCATTTTTTCATACATTTCGCTCTGAGACACAAATATCTCGCTCACACATATCAAATTAGCAAGTTCCCGTGTCGATTAATTCAACAGGAAGTATAACAAATAGCCTGTGTACGTCAGGGCAACCACATAACATTCGGTTACAGAGTGTAACACATTTGTCTGAGTTGAAGGCCCCACTTTAATAATGAAGTTGCAGCAGTTTGTATGACCAGCGAGCAGAAATTAATAGATGTGATTCTGTGGCCTGGGCGACAAGCCAGCTGAATTGTAATCAAAACCATCTTATTTAAACAAGGCATTACAGATGCCGTGTTTGTTTTAGACTATACATATGAGACAAAATGACAAAACTGTGAAATTCCTCACCACCTCTTTTTTTCAGTCCACAATCCACTCATGCTGCCTGGAAATTACATTTTAAATGAAGTGCAGGTGCACACAGGAATAAAACATGCAGATGCAAAATCAATGGGTATTTTAAAAGTCATGACTAAATTAAAGTGATGAGAGGTTTGCTGTAAAATGTAATGAATTGAAAATGAAACACTCGCTGTTGAGACAACAAAATGAACAGAAAGATGATCATAATTTGACGGTTGTAAAAAATGACAACTTTTGTTATGTTTGATGATCTGTGATCCTAACAGTGTATGAGTCTTATCCCTCGTTCACACGTACGGACTCACACTGAAGACGCACCAGGATGCCATTGATTGTGAATTGAACCTTGAAATGAGATCCTGGTGAAACCCACCACGACTCAAGACTCTCCCAGCGGCTTGACTTTGTGAGGTTATGAAAGTTTACACAACTTTACACAATTGTTCTCATGGTACGTGTCCACAGGGGCATTTTTTATCCCGAGGGGACGCGCCACTTCCCAGCATTGGACGCTTGCTGGACTGTCACTAGACACAAGGCTCCCCCCACCTGATTGGACAAACGCTTTCCCTCCGTGGGCTGCTGCTCCCAGCTTTCAAACCGGAAACAATATAGAGGCTTGTTTGGAAACTTTTTTTTCTTATTTCATGAAAATAGTTCAACAAAATGTGTTTCTGAAAACAGTTGAGGCGAGAAATAAGCCATGCAGTTGCTGAATCTGTCTTTATTTTGGATCAACAAGGCTTAGTTTAAAAGTTTCTAAAGAGTTTCGAGAAGCTGCGAGTCGCGTCGGACGCCCGTGATTTTCATAAAGTAGACAAGACCTCAACTTTATGCAAATGAGGAGCGGGCGTCATGTCGCTCCATCTCGCGAATCGCACCGCCACGCTACCAGAATGCATTGCACGGCTGCTTACATAGACAATGAACGGGGAGCATGGAAAGGACAGATCCTGTGGACACGTACCATCAGACGCGTGGTACAACAACAACTTGGCACTACTCGCACTTGTTTCACACTGAAAAGTGAAGCCAAGTGCCTTAAACTTCCATCCATCCATCCATTTCCTTCTTATCCGGGGCTTATCCGGGGCTGGGCTGCGAGGGCAGCAGACTTAGCAGGGAATTCCAGACATCCTTCTCCCCAGCCATGTTTTCAAGTTCTTCCTGGGGTACCCCCGAGGCGTTCCCTATAGCCAGATGAGATATATAGTCTCTCCAGCGTGGTCTGGGTCTACCCTGGGGCCTCTTACCAGTTGGACGTGCCCAGAAAACCTCCAAAAGGGAGGCTTCCAAGAGGCATCCTGATCAAACCACACCTCAGCAGGCCTCTTTCGGCGCTAAAGAGCAGTGGCTCTACTCCAAGCTCCCCTATGGTCCCTACCTTAAACCTGCATTCTTTCAAATAGCCAGCAGGGGGCGACTCCTCTGGTTGCAAAAATAAGTCTGATTGTACAGAAGTCTATGAGAAAATTAACTTACTTCTCACTTGATTTATTACCTCGTTAAACATTGTAAACATGAGTTTATGGTCTCAATCGTTCATTTAGTAAATTATGGTCCCATTTAGAGTCAAATAGACCATAAAGCAGGGTATGCTTTAGGGCGTGGCGACCTTGAGATTGAAATGCTTACCTTGAGGCTTCACAACCGTAGTCCTGACGTCACAGTGACTACGTCCACTTCTTATTTACAGTCTATGATCGTCACAGTCAAGGGCTTCCCGCCTTCTCTATATCTTAAACATGCTACATGTGAGAGCATACCACTTTGCCTACGTACGTGTGAACAGAGCCAGGTAAAAGGGACAAGGGGGAGCGTTTTAAGGAGCTTGATGGAACGTATTGACGATGTGTCTAATGCCACCCAAAAAGTGCTGAATGCTGACTCCTTTGTCGCTCTTTCAGTGGAAAAAAAATCCCAAAGGTACATGTAGAGAGGATAGGACCATTTAACCCTGATTACTTTTATTGATCATCAAGGACTGTAGCACTAGTATCGAATGTTTGTTTCCATCTGCTTTGTTTCATTTGATTTGTCCATTCAAGTGCTACTCTAAGATTTTGACCAGGAATCGTTGGTGTCACCAATTAAAAATAGTGATTGTGATTTCATCTTTGATAGCAATAGCACCCTCCAACTGTTTGTATTGATTATGGTTCAGCACATTGAAGTAGAAGATAATCACAATCATATTTTTAAATAGATTAATCACGGAGAGCTATAATCTGACTGACATGTATACATCGCTGGACAAATGAACAGGCAGACCTTACAATAACATGCAATCCATTACTCCACTACCACAAATTGATCACAGAGTCGATTCAAAGAGTCTCTGACACAGTCTAAAACAAAGTGAATATTTTATATTAATCATTTTAATTAAGGCTATCAATCGATTAATACACATTTTTTCTGTTCAAAATGTACCTTAAAGGGAGATATGTCAAGTATTTAATATTCTTATTAACATGGGAGTGGGCAAATATGCTTGCTTTATACAAATGTATTTATATATTTATTATTGGAAATCAATTACAACACAAAATAGTGATAAATATTGTCCAGAAACCCTCACAGGTACTGTATTTAGAATAAAAACTATGCTCAAATCATAACATGACAAACTCAAGCCCAGCAGGCAACAACAGCTGTCAGTGTGTCAGTGTGCTGACTAGACTATGACTTACCCTAAAACTGCATTTGACTATCATAAAGTGGGCTGGTCTGTAAAGGGGAGACTCGTGGGTACCCATTGAACCCATTTTCATTCACATATGTTGAGGTCAGAGGTCAAGGGACCCCTTTGAAAATGGACATGCCAGTTTTCCTTTTCTCTTCCAAAATTTAGCTGTAGTTTGGAGCGTTATTTAGCCTAATGTGAGTATTGCAGGGGTAATATATAGGATGGCATTAAGGTGTTAATTTGTCCACCGCCTGCATTTATTCCATATATTCACCCTTGTATTCAAACATTATTGAGAAACCCACTATACAACTAAACAGCACTGCGGGTTGCACAGCTGTCCGGTGATGTGTTTTAACTCTGCCTGTCCACAAACTGGTATACACCTACATCTCCCATTCATTCAGAGAGTGAAGCGTAGTGTTACTCCTGACACTGCAGTTTAGGCAAAAGACATTCATTGTGAGGATTACAGCAGAGGAGAGAGAGTGACAGACACAGAGAGAGAGAGAGAGAGAGAGAGAGAGAGTGGAGGGTGATGGGAAAAGCCGATCCGTATACTTACAGTGGAACCAGTGCTATTAAGCAGCTTGGTGTGACCTCAACATCTAGATTATACTGTAGATAAACAGTACTATGGATGCACTCTGCCATTAATCCACATAACATGAAGCAAGACACAAGCTGATGTCCTGTGTGTAGTATATCAGAATGTCAACTATTAACATGGCTTGCATGCATTTGTTATATTTGTTTTTACATACATATTAGTATGCATGAAAAAAAAGAGAGAAAATAAGTAGATATACACACATCCTCTAACATGACCAGCACTTACATTATATAAACAGCAATTTATAGCCTCCGACAGTATATTAGGCACCATGATTTTTGCATTAAAGCATCTCTATACATCAACTGGGCTTCCTGGCTCCATGCACTCAAGAAGGGAAAAATAGTTTTACTGGCAGGAAAATCTGTCTTCTTAGCAGTTAAAGAACTCCTCATTGAAATCAATGCATTTAGCATTTAATGTTTTTTGGCATTTTGGTGTAGGCCATAAAAAAGGCAGGTTGAGACTGGGAGCAGCGAAGGACCAGGCTGATGCAGGGAAGAGAGAGTGCATTAGCCAGTAAAGGAGGAATGTAAACAAAAGTTAAGCAGTTCAGATTTAAGGTGGTTGAAGGTTCTTTGTACAGCAACAGTAGTACACTTAATTTAAATACATCCACTTTACAATATAAATCCCAGGCTGTAGTGGACACTTATTTCCTTTAGGTGCATAAAGAACAGTATTTAATGTTATAACTTAATGAAGCATCTCACACACTTTATACTCGAAGCACAACTACAAGCCAAGTATACCTTTCCCGCAGGCCTATAAGGCGAGAATACTTAATTATACTTGTCTTAAGTATATCTCGATCAAAAGATTAAGTACAAGTAGGCCTATAAGCCAAGTATACTTAGACTTTCCTGTATACTTGTCAGCATAAGCCAAGTGTACTTAGACTTTCCTGTATACTTGTCAGCATAAGCCAAGTGTACTTAGACTTTTCTGTATACTTGTCAGTATAAGCTAAGTATACTTAGATTTACTTGTCAGTATAAACCAAGTATACTTAGACTTTTCTGTATATTTTTCAGTATGAGTTAAGTATACTTAGACTTTCCTGTATACTTGTCAGTATAAGCTAAGTATACTTGGACTTTTCTGTATACTTGCCAGTATATACTTTTTTGTGTCAAATTATTGATTTGTTAAGTAAGTAGCCATGTAATAAGCCGAGTAATGTATAGCAAGCGGGTACATATTTTAGGAGAAAACATGCCCAAAGACTGAATATAATATGATAAGAAAATGGCTGTATCTCAGAACTATAAGGAGACCAAGTATTTAGTTGTATATCAAAGATATGCACACATACTGTATGCAGTGTAAAAAAACAATTCATATGGAAGACATTTAATTGGCATTTTTCCTGACTGACCATTGATTTTTCATGTGATCTAAAAAATTCAGAGGTGTACTTGATGCCCAAAGTATGTCCGGATTTCAGGACCAATTAGACCAATCAGAACAAATGTGGTATTTTTCCTTATCATACTAAATATAGTCTTTGGGCCCTAATGATGGAAATTCAGAAAAATACATAGATCTACTCTGCCAAACAGCATTAGACTTCACTGTAAAATTCCCCTCCTCTGTCGTCTGATTTTCTTCTCCTCTTTTTTTTTTTTTGCCTCAAGTTTGCATATCTTAAGTGGAAGATTGATGACAGGCCTCATGCTGTGGACAGAACCTATGCTAATGAGGAACACAGGAGACCTCCCCTGGGTTTAGAAGGCACGTTGAGCGAAAGAGGCAACAGTGACTCAAAGCACAGCGGGCACTGCCTGATCCTGCTGGAAGTAGGTGTGTATGGGCAAAACGGGTGTGTTTTTGGTTACAGTTAACTGTGTGTTTAGACGGATAACCATGTGAGTACACATAAGTATGGACATGTATGCATACATTATTAAAGAAAGGATTTGGTGCGGTGGTTGGGGGGGGCAGTAGGAATATTAGACACAAATAAGGTCAAATCCACATTACCATGGTAACCCACCAGAAGAGACCAGCTGGTCCATCTGTTCCTCGGCTAACTTTGAGTCGGTTCTCCCACACCTCGTACCAGCTGCTGTTGTTATAGTCACACAGGATCTGTTCAGTCAAGCAGCAACATCCTGCGCTATGCGGTTTCACTGGAATCTCAAGAATGTATTCACCAAATAAAACAACATACAAAAAGAGACATTTGTATCCAGTATGTATGTAATGATTGAATCTTATCTGGGCCTACATAGTCCCTCCTTTATACTGCATCCCAGCAGAATCGGCAGCATCTTCCCTTTCACAGAACTGTAACCAAGACAAAGTAACACTTAAAGTCACTTTTGGTGAAAAATCTAAATCAGCTGTGCATAAAACATGAGTATATCTGTTAGTTGTCTCCCTCTATCCTGCATGTTGGTGAGTAGTGGACTTAATAGAGTTATTGACTTGTTTTTCGATATTTGCAGTACAATATTTGGCTATCTGGAGGAATACATCCCTCTAGTGAGGCAACTAAATTTCATATTAACTAAAACATCAGATATTATAACAATGTAGTTGTATGATTTGGAATCCAGGGCTGAAGTGAAACAATTACGGTGCTCTTTACTTACTTAATTTAGTAGCTCCCGATTCAAAGAGAGATGTATCTGGTAGACAGATAAACATGATGCGTCATATGTTTGACATACATTTTGCAATTGTCAATTTCACTTCTGATGTATATTGTGGCAAATATTGTGAAAATGAATGTTCTATTAAGATAATCAATTCATTTATTTATGCTTTTTCCTCTAATGGTTGATAAGTTATACCAATTCAACACTGTCATATGATTTTGAGATAGCAGGGGGAGAGTATTGCTTTTTTTCTAAGTCAATGGGAGGGTTTAAAGCAAATATGAATAATGCTGGGGAGGGCTTTGCTTTTTTTAAAAAAGGTTCAACTATCCTCCCAAACCACAAACATTTTCATAGAGTCCTTTAGCAATTTTTCTGAGCCTGACATAAATAAGAACACATTGAAATGCAGTGGTGGAAGAATTATTCAGATCCTTTACTTAAGTAAAAGCAGAAATATCACACTGCGAACATACTCTACTACAAGTAAAAGTCCTGCATTATAAATCCAATGTAAAAGTACTCATGATGCAGAAAAACCCACTCTGTGAGTGTTATTATTATTATACTATTGTAAGTGACAAAAAAAAGCTGTCAAATACATGTAGTGTTATAATAAAAACAACATTACCTTTTAATTGTACTGAGTAAAGTAGCATGACATGTACAAGTACCTCAAATTTGCAATTGAGTAAATGTATTTAGTTACATTCCACACATATAGCACTATTGTGTCACAATCTGCCTCTCTGTGCCTCCCTTCAGCCACTTTCCGATCTTCAAAATGGTTCATGGCATATTTCTACCCGTCGACCCTTTGACCTTTCCCCCTGCTGCAGCCATATCACTGACAGCCACTCCCTCCCGCCCTGCAATAACCGCTTTCCCTCCAGTTCCAGTCACCTGACCTTCCCCGCCCACCTGCTCACCTGCTTCCCATTTTCCCTAATCAGCCCAGTTTTACATATGCCGCTTCATTTCCCCTCGTACTCTGTCAGTTTGTCAAAGTTCAAGCTGAGTTAAATCACTGAAAATCTTCATTTTCTGCATCAGCATTTGGTTCCTTCCCCTGTTGCCTCGCACACACCAGCAGTGACAGTAAGTTAAACTTATGGTTCAACTTATGAAGTCATACCTGAGTTTTCCCAATACAAAAACGTATACATTTTGTTTACAAGATGCATTTCTAAACATAAAAAGTAGTAGATGCTTTCTTATGAAGCCTCTTCCTGCACGGACTGCCACATTAACTGCACCCAGAGTCGATAACCATTCCCATAACACAGGCAATTTCAGCGACATACGCTCCATTCAACCACAACTGCTCCATTGCTTACCATTGCGAGTGGCAGGTGAGGTACAGTAACAACCCTCTGTTGTGGAATTAAATCATATCACAGCACAGCGCTGGCTTCCCAAACCCAAGTTTAGGAGGTGTCTCTTGTGCTAAAGTGTCAGTTTAAAAGGGCAGTGGAATAAAGCCCTATTAATTTGTCCTTTTAATCAACTGGCCTTTTCCGCCCCACAATGCCTTCACTCCTGCAGCGCACAGAGACCAGGGTCACAGTTGCGTAACATTTCTGGCGGTAGTGTTTTCAGTCTGTGTGTCTGTCAAATGGCTATTTTTCTGGGTAATTTCTCACCATGGCTGATTGTTATGTGAGTGTTGGGGGGGGTCCAGAGCCGAGATGGTAATGAACTGCTTACATTAAGTCTTTTGCCAAGGTTGTCTCTCTCCGTCAGGATGTCTGGGGAAAAAAGCTCACTGGAGCAGTGCATTCATATCATAGATGGGCTTTGGGGGAGAGAGAAAGCGAGAAAGAGAGAGAGAGAGAATAGATGAAAGACGTAGGAGAGTAAGGAGCAAGGGGAAAAGTTGAGAAAATAACAGATGGCTAGCTATAGCTGGGTAGGTGGATGGATGAGGGGATGCATGAGTGGATCGATGGATTTATACATTCTTGAATGTATGGTTGGATGGTTTTAGCTCAGAGATCTAGGGAACGTGAAAAAGCAAATGTCACAGGGGATTTTTTTGCCATTACAATCATTTTACTGTCCCCTGCAAATACAATAAAAAGGGAGAATGAGATCAAGATGCAGTCAATCTGAAATATATGAGCAAACCTTGCCCAATATAAATACACAAGAGCCGGTCTTACTGAATAAGAAACCTTCAAGTGAATGATGAGCACTGACCAGACAGTTGTGTCACATGGGTCAATGCGCGGATGTTTTGGTTGAATGGTTTGCTTGTCTGTCTGGACACTTGACCTACTCTTGATTGCCTAACCCTGATGATGTGGGGGGAAAAAAAGAACAAAAGAGAAATTACAATTTGTCCGAAATACATTCCTGTAAGCTTCCTATTGCACATGCTGTCTATTTCTTTTTCTTAAGATTATCAAACTGCGTTTCACCATTAAGGCTACTGCAGATCAGGTTCAGAGGAGACGGTCATCTGTGTTGTATTATTTAAAGCACAGCAATTTAAGTGTCTCATATGACTGCAGCATCATAAGTCTTTGTTTACAAAAGTATTACGGCTCTTAAAGGATTAGTCTGATGATCCAGCGAGCACATATTAATCCGCAAATGAAAATAGTCCCCATCAAAATGTAGTATTTACTCCTGTTTGAGAAATGGAGGCCAAAAACTACATCTGTTTTAAGAGGTTACTGTGCCTTATTTGAAACATGAAGCTATATTTGGGTTTGTGAGCCATGTTTAAAGATTTATGTCATGCAGTGGTGGATATCATGTACAAATTCAATGTTGTATTTTTTTTAATAAGAGAGATTAATGATTAAAATAGTCCTGAGTATAATACACAAACATGCCCCAGAGCACCTTAGCATTGACTTAGACTAAATATAGGCTTTGAGGTATCAAGCGTGATTAATTCTTGGCGCAAGGGTCGTGAGTGTCCGCACAGCCAAAGTGACGTCACACCATCAGACACAGCCCTTTGCGGGGTTTCCGTGCGACAGCTTTTTGCCCGTCTGTGCACATCCAACATTTTCTAACTACGTAGATGCAGCTGGGCGGAGTTGTTTGTCCATTCTCATTTTTTTCCCAATCCGTATACCCAATTCCCTATGAACTTGCAGCCTGATCTACCACTGGCTTCTGGGTCTGAAAAGTGAAGCCAATGGGGAAGTGCCTTAAACTTGCATTCTTTCTAATAGCCAGCAGGGGGCGACTCCTTTGGTTGCAAAAAGAAGTCTGATTGTATAGAAGTCTATGAGAAAATGAGCCTACTTCTCACTTAAACATTGTAAACATGAGTTTATGGTCTCAATCGCTAGTTTCAAGTCTTCTTCAATACAGCATGATGTTCATTTAATAAATGATGGTCCCATTTAGAATTAAATAGACCATAAAGCAGGGTATGCTACCTTGTGATTGGCAGTTTGCTATAGTCTATGATAAAAAAAAACATGTAAATAATGTTCCATAAACACGACTGTAAAGGGAAGCCAAAAGTAGGCTATTTAATCAAACACCTTTAAAAGTTATTTGTGTTTTTGCAAACTAAACACAACTGAAATACACAATTGTATTTCTTGTGATTATTGTGGTGTCTTGTACCATGCACCTTGTGTACGATGCATTAAGAAAAAAAAAACAGTATGTCTATTTGTTCTTGACTGTCGCCCATGGAAACAAAAATAGATTTTGCTTCTGACTAGCAATAACTCTAAAGACTTTGTCTTCATGTGATTAAAGTCGAAGCACAAAGAATGTTCCTGTGGTGTAAGTCAATGAGTTAAGCTCGATCAATAACTTCCCTGATTCCTGACTACTTGCCGCAGGCTATGCAGTCGATGTATGAGTCTTATGTAAAAGCTGTGTGGTTCCCACCGGTGGGTGGTTTTGCATGACCGAGCTGAAAGCAAAACCTAAATAATCCCCCTGTTGAGCTCGCAGTATGAGTAAGATTGATATTTTACACATTAATTTAGCAGCTATTTTTTCCTGGCAATACATTGTTTGTGTCATAATCTTTTCCCCACTGCGTAACAGGCTATGGCATAATGCGGCTTGATATGCAGGCAGAAACATTTTATGATTAGTGTTTTACAATAATCACCAGCAATTTCACAAAAAAAGGATTTTCATGTGTTAATGTATGAGTCATAGCCCAAGTAGGTTACAGAAAAAGACTGACTAAAGACAAGCGTATAAACCAGTGCTCGCCTTTATATGTTTATCTATAGTCTTCATTCATTTGTAGACTTTATTTGCAAGCTTAAAATAATTTGCTGCTCTACTAATAGTACATGTAAATAACATCTGTAAATAATCTAAGTGCCCCAAATGAGACTGTTGATCGCACACTAGGGGGCATGTTAGATTGAAGAAAAAGGACAGCAGGGAAGAGGGAGGAGAAGAGGACGTGTCCATTATATGAAATACGTTAGATGCTGGTAGTGGAAAAAAGGTGGAAGAGGGGAAATGAGGGGATGATGCAGAATGATGAAGAATGGAGACAAATGTTAAAGGTGAAATGATTTGCGGGGAACAGGGTCTAAAAGGAGCAAAGATAGGAGGAAAATGATGGCAGAAGAGGAGACAAAAACACAGTCAAGGAGAAATATGTGAGTAACAGATGTGGGAGGGGGGAAGGAAAGGAAAAATCCAGCCAGCAATGAGCTAAGGGAATGTGGAGAAAAACGGATCAAGGTAGGGTAGAGGTAAGGTTGTGCCGAGTGGGGTTAAAGGTTAGGAATCGAGGAAGAAGAGGAGAGGCAATATGGGAAAGTAGTCGTAAGAGTGGCAAGAGACCAAAACCAAAAATGGAGAAAGTAAACTGGGAAATCTGTCTTTTTGTGGGGGAGGAAGAAATAAAAAATCATGTTCCTGTGAAAAGAAAAGAAAGAAAGCAGGAAGGGACTGAAAAATGGTGCGACGAAGACACGACGAGTGAAGAATAGTAAGGCGGAGGGCTGGGCAAAGA
The DNA here is from genome assembly GCF_015220745.1 of Sebastes umbrosus. Taxonomy (NCBI): domain Eukaryota; kingdom Metazoa; phylum Chordata; class Actinopteri; order Perciformes; family Sebastidae; genus Sebastes; species Sebastes umbrosus. Next base: position 9,448,550 of record NC_051285.1, read on the forward strand.
ATGAATTGGAAGAAGATGAATTAGCGCAGGAGGGGTGGAGGAGGAAGCAGAAGGATGAGAGACGTAACAGCACAGGTGAACGCGGGATAAGGGACGAGGGGAGGATGTAATGGACACGGTAGGAGGAAGATAAAGGGATGGCTGGAGGGGCAGATGAATGTTCTATGGGTGAATAAATGGATGTATGGATGGATGATGGCTGGCTGGGTGTCGGGATGCATGGATGAAGGTTATAAATGACGAAAGAGGAAGGTTGCCAGTGTATACAAATGAGAAGGGAGGCATCTAAACATGGTCATGTGTGCTGAACAGATAAGTGAGAGTGGAGAAGGAACAGAAACTGATTAGGGCAGAGCTATGTGACAAAAAAATAGTAAGATATAGTGCATTTATTGATAAATAACAATAATAATAATGATGATGATGAGGATGCTTTGCCTCCTAAAGTCCAACCCCTCTATTCTGTCTTCCCAGCATGGATAGCCTGTGTGTCAGAGATTGCTTCCCATAGAAATGCACATCCACATCAACCAATTTATAGCCCGGTCCAATATGCTGACGGTGCTCGAGTAAATACCTGCTTCAAGGAGAACCTTCAGGCCAATGTTGAGTTGACATATTTCACATCAGCATATATCATTTTAGGCCTGACACTCAACCCAAACAAAAGAAAACATTCCTCTTCCCAAAACCCTCGGAAGCACAGCTGTCATCCCACAAAGGCTCAGCCAACAATAGATCCCTTGAAAATGATTACTTCCAGGCAATTTAGCACAGACAGACTACCCGCTAACGTAAAGGTCACAGGTTTGATGTATTCAGCATAAAGTGGAGTTTTAGTCAAACATTTTTTAGAGAGGAACCTAATGGTCCAAAAGAAGCTACGCAGGAACATAAATGTAAAAATATGAAGTGTAATGATTTGTTTGATCAATGATTTGTCAGTCTTTAATCTCTCTGTGTCACTTTTAACATGGTAGCTAATTACAGTACAAGCCTCCAGGGCAACGCTCCACTCCAGGCTTTTAAAAATAAAACAACTTAGTTAGGTTTAGAACAAGATTGTGGTTTGGGTTGAAATAACACCGGAAGTGGTGTAACTTAAGCATGGAAGTTACGTGACAAAAACAACTTAGTTAGGTTTAGGAAGAGATCATGGTTTGGGTTAAAATAACTCAAGACGTGGCGTAACTTAAGTACGGAAGTTATGTAACAAATAAATCAACACAAACTTCTGGTTTCACACGGGGTACGAACACCTGTCTCCCTAGTGAAAGTCTGGTGTTTTCTGACTCCCCCATCCACCCCGACCTCCACCCTACGCGGCATTGGTTGCTCTATTTACTTCTGGGTTCACGATTACATGGATTACATGCAATTGATTTTATTGGATTTATACGAATTACAGTGCATCACTGTTTCTTAGGTATAACTACAAACACTATGAGAACAGTCTTTACAGGGACAGTGCTGGGTTGCCTAGATTCCATACATTCCTACAGCAATCACTGTGATCAGGCTGAGTCAGACCATGTGTCTAGTTAGGTACAGGGTAGAGCCATCAATCAGTTGATATATTTCTAAGTTAATCATTAAGATATGAAATGAAATAGGGTTTCCTTAACCAGGTTTATGTGCTTGTCTGTGCAGTGTGTATTAACCTTGGTGACATTTGATAATTGGGCTGAAGAGGAAGGGGGAAGGCCCAGTAGTCTCCTCTTCTTCTTGTGTGTGACCAGACACCGATGACTAGTTAAGGGCAAGGGAACATAACATTTATAGGGGGAAGAGTTTATTAATACCTTGTATTATTGTTGGCATTCAAATGATTGCTATGTTCCTGTTAGGATCAGGTTTTAGTTTTACCTTACCCCCATGCAGTGGTTTAGTCCAATCAGGGTGGGGCCAGGAGGAGTATATAAAGCCACTTAGGCAATGACTGTGGGAGAGTGTTTGTTGTGAGCAGCTTGCTGTGTTATTTCAGATATTTTTTCAGCTTTTTTGTTTTGTTAATGCTCCTGGGACTTTTGTTCTTCTACTCTGTTTCATTGTGATTTTTGGGGAATAAAACCACCACCTTTTTTTTGCACAGACTTCTACCTCCTGAGCCATTCTTCAATTATTTTTTTCTCTGCACACCTCCAGTGCCAGGCAGCCACACTGAAATCCCTCATTTATGTAGAATCACTGCCTGTAATGCTACAAATGTGAACTGACTTTTTTTTAAATATGCTTAAGTTTATCACTTATACACACTGCATACTCAAAACCTGTTATGGATTGCCATGTAGTATGGGATTGAGACAAAGGTCGTGCCAGGGCAACTTTAGTTATTTATGGTTCTGTTGATTGTGGTTTAACCTCCAGAGTTGCTTGCTGTCCAAGAAATGTTTGTAAAGCTCAAACCCCAATCTGCCACCTCAGCAGCCGATATGTTCACTCTGTCAAGACACTTCTAATTTTAAAGAGTTCTGGGTGAGAGCAGCTGCATGCCAACATGTATATAAATATGGACAGCCACCCATCCTTTCTGAGACAAATACAAGGGTCAATCCCTACCTTACAGCAATATCAGGATGGCCTGGTTTCAGTCTGTGGCCTTGTGGTTAGGCAGAAACTTCCCAGAGCATATTACAATCATAAAGTGGTGAAATATGCCAACAACACTGCCTCAGAAAAGTATTGACCATCAACTGGTTTAACTAACCCCCATGTCCTGGGATTTACCACCCGCTTTGACACAAGTGCCATCACCATAAAGTGGATATAGGTCGTCTTAGCAGAGTGAATGGCTCCAGGTGTCCTACACAAATCTATTCCCTCTTCAGAGATTGATGTCTTGGCCCTGGAGGTCAGAAAAAGCATTAATATGACAATTCCAAATCATAGCTTGAGAAATGCCACAGGTGCAGGAAGCACACAGGACACAACTGAGGAGGATTACAGTGTTGGCTTCAGGGCCGATGTGATATATGGGGAGTCAATAACCCTCTCCAAAAGGGCTCACACATTTTTCACAGGTCCAAATGGTCTTCAAATGTACATAGTTCTAACTGACAAAGCAGCAGCAATGATTTATAAAAAAATCATGTATCGCATGATTAGTTTAGATCAGTCCCTCATTATTTAAAAAAAAAAAGATTCTGCTATTTTTCTACAGAATATGTGAACAAAAACCAGTTGCTTAACCGAAACTATATTTTAATATTTAACATCAATGTATGTAAAGAGTATCGCCACCAGTCAAATCATTAAATTAAACCAAACAATTCTTCAAAACAATTGCAGTCATAGGTTCAGCAACAATTATGAACATTGCATATTCATAAGGTTTAAAACCTTTGTGAATAAATAAATAAATAAACAAGAATAAGTTTTGAGGTAGGCATAACTGACAGACCTATTTGATGTGTTTGATACATTCCCCTCCAGCAAAGCAGGTGGCAGTGTGTAAAACATTAGCTGTAAAATATAGTGACCAGAAGTCATTCAATCAAACAGCACCCGCCAATAAAACAAGAAAAATAAGAAAAACGGCAGCACAAGCATTCAAGGATGGATGGACATGAGAGGGATGAAGGAGTACCTGCCAAAAACGCAAAAGAATTGTGGATATATCTCACCAAATGGGAGAGGCTTACCTGTACTTAATGAAGTGCAACATCGGTCAAAGTCATGCTTCTTGTAAAATATGCCACACATATTTTAGCGTATCAAATGGAAGGAAAAGTGATTTTGAACCAGCACGACAAATCTGCCAACATGCTCTGCCAATGACTGAATTTCTAACTATAAACTTTTCTGAGGCAGATCAAGTGACCAAAACTGAAAATGTCAATGCTCCAGGCGCCGGGAAATTTCCCTTATTTTCAAATCCCAATGATGACAGGTATGATCTATCCCCGCTTTGCTCAAAGAAACGGCTAAACCGCAGTGATCCTGTCAGGTATAATCTCATTATGTATTAAAGACATTTTGAATGAGATGAAAAATACAAAGGACACAAGGTTATTGATTTATTCACCGGGATATACACTGAGTTTAAAGTTACATCATTCTACCAAGGCTCAACATACTAAAGACCTTCACTGTCATTCATTCTCACATAAGCAACCAGGTACAAGGTATTCCAGTTCCTTATTCTGAAAAAGACAATATTCCTACTAAGCTGTTTACATGGCTAGTGAAAATTAATATTCCACTAGTATTCCCGTTAACATGCAGCCATGCATACAGTACTTTGATTAACATAACCAATGGCGGACTTGTTTGACCATGCAAATACAGCCTCTCTCTTTCATTCCTTCGACCACCTTCTTGAAAGGTCGCCGTTGTGATATTTGCGCATATCAAAAAAACTGTTGATATCCAAGTCTTTCATAAAAGTAGGTGTGTTTCTCCTCCTGACCACAAATGTGGGCTTTTCTTTTGTATCTCTAATCCAGGTCAGGATGGATGGGGTGGTCAAGGTCAACTGGACTGCCGTTCGTGTCCCATGTGAAACCAAAAGTCGACTTATTTTAAGCCAAACTGCAATAAAAACCCCAATTTAGAAGCATATTCTGCACTTTATACATGTCCAAAGAATACTCCTAAAACCCCTCACATATCTGCATATTCCCACTTAATCTGATAATGCTAATTTTGAAATAAGGCCTGATTTGGAATATCCAATTATTTTTCTCACTGGTTGGTTTACCCTGATATTCTCATCCGTAACCTAACTAATCTCATTCCTTATGCCTAAACCTAACCAACCAACCCAACAACAAATGCATTCAAAGCAACGAGTGATAAGAGGCAGAGTGGTGGGTCATGCCTTCACCAGTAGGAAAATAAATCGGAAAGGTCCGATGATGTCATCATGCATAATATCTAGCCATGTGCTCCTGTTTGTTGCATGGAGCAATGGGCCTTCAAAACAATGGGCAGTCCCAATATCAAATTCAAAATAATTTTGGTTTTCAGAATAATAGTAGAATATTAGTGTGCAAAAATTAATGCAAAAATTCTATCCATTACCATGGTGACACTTTGCTGCAGTATTCAAGCTACTTCATCTCACTTATACTGTTCATGGAACTGTGATGCTGGAAACTTGAATTTCCCTCGGGATCAATAAAGTTACTATCTATCTATCTATCTATCTATCTATCTATCATGAATTCATTAAAATATTGTCATAATGTCTTTGGCAAATACAAATTTGAACTCTGTCTTGAATACAAAAGTACAGCTACAAAAAATGTGATGGTCTGCTTAATATCTTGCTGTTTTAGCTTGACTACATGTTAAAAATGTGGTCCACAAGAACAGGTACACTACAGTACACACATATCCTACAGGAGTGTTAACAGGATCTTGATGAAGAATGGCTTTAGGAGAAACATGGGCTGATTTTTTTCAGCCGTTAAGAACATCCTGTAATATATTTCAAAAATGTCTCCTTATTTTGAACAGCAAGAGGCAGGATTTTATTTTTTTCGTGCATTGAGAACCTGCAGTGTAATTTGTTTTCATACACATTAAAGCCACACGGCTGACTCTCAAACTGCCATAACCTCTAAGGTCTTTTCATCCCGAGCGCTATCCGAAATGGGATTGATGCTCAAGCGAATGTGAACCTACATTCTACTGTATGTGTCACTAATACATCCACTGCAGCCATCTCAACCACCATCACACCTTATTACCCCTCTAAGCTCCAGTGGTCACCTCTCCCTCACCAACGTGGTCTGGTGCCTTTCATCAATCATGGTCAACTAGCTAGAGAGGCTGAATGGAGGCTTGGTGGGGGTTGAAAAAGCAATTGGGACAAGCTAATGTAGCCTAAACACACAGCCTGTAAGCACTGTTTACACATATATGACATCTGACAGGAATTTAATTTACACTTCTGATACAGTTTCCGCACGATATAAAGACTCATTAGGGCTGTTTTACACGTTTGTCTTTCATTCTCACTTTTCACATTTTCTCACAAACAAACACACCCACATAGCTGTCAAGTTAAGTCCACATCACACCAACATCCATCTTCATTAAGCATTTGACCCTGGATGTGACCGGCGAAGCGTGGATGATATCACCTATAGCACAAAGCTAGAGGGCCATTGTGCACTGCGTGCTTTTGTGTCCATGTGTTGTTGTTGTTGCAGTGCTGCATTTTTATGTCCCAGTTGAAGAACGTGTTTCCTTGCATCTTTCTTCTAGAACAGCAAAAAACAACAGCCTTGTTAACAAGACTATTACGGCAGTAATGCATGTCAACACAGAAATACAATCAGGAAATCAGTTATAGCAGCTATTTTATTTAACAGTATTGTTGATGCCTCATATGTGACTGGCATAAGCAAAAACATTTATGAGGAGACTGGATGTTTGTGTATTATGATTCCGTATGCCTGCCACTGGGTCGGCAGCAGGTCGGCCCCGGCGTTCTCATAAATTCAAATTAGGGAGCAAAAGCTGTTATTTATATTCCAGCAATGGGTGTATGAACATCTCAAAAACCTTATTAGAACTTTTTACTTTATGTAACTTTCACTGGTTATTGATCTCTCCACAATTAGAGGGGAACTTGAGTGTACCTCATCAGTATACAGTACATCCCTTAAGCTGTTTGTAACAACGAAACCCTCTTCTGTTTCCTGCTCTCCAAAACAGTTGCATGTCTGAAGGTCATGGATGAAGGCAGCTCTTTTGTGATGGGAGGCGATGGTGCTCATGCTAATCTCTAAGGTTTTTTGTCCACAGGGGCTTAGAGAAGTCAGCCAAAAGCAAAAGTCTCAGCCTGGTTTTCATTTCCCCTGAATCGCGGCCTGCACTGTTTGTTATTGATCCGTGGATGGAGGTCTGGTAGTGCTCTGGGTTGTTTTATTAACACTACTGCTTTTGAATTCACCGTTTCACCAGCGCCATTTTGTTGATTGCTGCGATGGAATCCCTTGACCATCCAACGAGACATCTCAAGACTCACAAGAGGCTCCAGTCGGTCTCGTAAATTACTCCATTACTCCAATTAGTGGTCCTAACCCCATCCCTATTGATGGGGCTCGGGTCAGGCCACCTTATTGTGGCTTTTGTGGAGAGACTCATTCTTTCCATTATCTTGCCTTTCACAAGTAAATTAACTCTTGTTGCAGTAAATAACCAATCACTTTAGTCCAGTCAGCAAACGCACATGGAATGGATTATTATGTGAATGAAGAATATGTACAGCGTTGATATTTGACGTCTAGGCTCTGACCTACATCACTCTCCACAAGGAAACACCACGGCAGGGAATGGGGAGCAACAATAATAACTTCCATCTTAGTGGAACGTTGTCTCGCGATACCAGGCAATCGGAGATCTCCGCCTACTGATCGTTTGGGAATTTTTAAATGGAAAGTTGTTGCTAGAACGGCGGCGAGAACGTCCGTTAACAAACCTAAATCACGTCATTTACCATTTATTTGTCGTGTTTCGTGACAAAGCGCAGTTTGAAGACCTCATCGGGGATTCCTCCCGGTGAAAGATCTTGTAGTGTGTGACCTCCTGACGCTGGTCAGTCATGTAGTGTGAAAACCACAACGACTTAAAGAGTCCCGATTAAAAGACTGTGAACAGTGCAGCGATCTGACGACTTTGAAAGTGGTGTAGTGTGATCTTAGCTCTCCCTCCGTTCTCAAATGACACACATCAACAAGCTTTGAAGGATTTTTCTTCTGTGACTGCGGCTGAGCGATCCTACAATGCACGGGGGCAGAGGGGAAGAGCTACTGCTCTTGAGATTCTGAGATTCTGGAGGAATAAAACCAGCGACTCATATTCTGGAGCCGTTTCCTGGCAGGAGGAGAGCTCCGAGATTATTTTTATTTTCTAAACTTTGAACATCTTTGACAGCGAGCACGTTAGCAGTGCAGCTGTAGCAACAACAGTTGTCTGTCTGCTAAGACTTCTGCATGTCACCGCCCAAATATGAAGGATCGCCCTTATAGATTTTGGATTGATTCTGCTATAAAGGGTTATTTTTAAACTCTATTATTGTTTCCAGCCAGTTTTAGCAACAAAACCAAGACTTGTGAGTCTAGTTGAACGTAGACTCAGAGCCTACAGGTGGATGTTATGGTGGAGGTGGGGCTTTTGAAATGCTATATGAATAAAAGCAATGACGGCAGCAGTCGCTGAAAGTGACAGCACACAGTAGCTTTTAGTAGCACTATTAGTTTGCTTTTCGAACATTTGTAATGACCAGTATTTATATAATGAAACTGAAAGCAACTGCTTTATTAATATAAAAAGAATGGGTGTCAGTTAAAATCGATTCATACAATATATCACATTATAATTCTCATTAGCCTCTTATTTGTGGTTTATCATAACTTTATGTAATAATCTTTGTTGTGTACTGTATGATTTATCTCTCTCTCTTTTTCCACTTTCCACTGTTTAGCCTCTCTTTAACAACATGTAAGTAGGGCTGTGAAGGCCAGCGGCCGTATTTGACGGCCGAGAGGCCGACACACAAGCAGACACTTGTTTTGCTGTTATTCTAAATATGACTCTCTCTCTCTCTCTCTCTCTCTCTCTCTCTCTCTCTGTGTCTGTCTGTTTTGTTTCTCTTTCACTCCTTTTAATATATTCTGAGTGGCAGAAGCTTACGCTGAATCAGTGCTAAAAGAGCGAAAACAAAAATAGCCACCACGCTTTTTCACTGCTGTTCCTGTGAGACTCTGATCAAGGAGGGGTAATTGTAGGTCTGTGTCTGTTTGCTCTGTTTGCTCGTGCCGGCAACAAGAGATGGAAGTGACGATGTCTGAAGTATGGCAAAATAGAAGCCAGATAATAAGGTGTCTGAAGTTTTGTCTGGTGGTTACGACGTTGCGTTGTTGAACTCTATAGCTGTGGCTCTCTTGCCCAGCTACTTTTTTCCTCTTCTGTCTCCACCTTCTTTATAACTGAATGAAAATGGGCTCGATGGGTACCCGCGAGTCTCCCCTCTACAGATATGCCCACTTTATGATAATCACATGCAGTTTTGGGCAAATCAGTACACTGACACACTGACAGCTGTTGTTGCCTGTTGGGCTTGAGTTTGTCATGTTATGATTTGAGCATAGTTTTTATGATAAATGCAGTATATGTGAGGGTTTCTGGACAAAGAAGTCATTGTTATGTGTTGTTAATTGATTTCCAATGATAAATATATACATACATTTGCATAAAGCAAGCATATTTGTCCACTCCCATGTTGATAAGATCAGAGTATTAAATACTTGACAAATCTCCCTTTTAAAATACATGTTGAACAGATAAAAAATGTGCGATAATCACGATTAACTATGGACAATCATTTGATTAATCGCGATTAAATATTTGAATCGATGCCAGCCTTACTTTACAGTTTTATTATTTTGTAAGCAGTTTATATTATTTTTTTATGGTATGTTTCTAGAGTTACTTTAATACTACAGTATTTTCTAATACAGCATATACAACTGATTTGATTTTACACAGTGCATAGGCTGCATTTAAATATCTATAATATAAAACTGCACCTCATAAATTAATCCATATAAGCAGGTGCTTCTTTTTCAACTTCAAAGCACATCACATTGCACAGCAAAAGCACCGTCACTTTCCACGCATTTTAACCAGTGGGGGTGGAAGTATGTGCATGTCTCAAAGCAAAGCAGCACAATACAGTGGTTTTCAGAAGGGCGTAGATACATCAATTGTAGAAATTGATGTTCCTTTGCACTCTATGCTTTCTTCATTTGATTTAGTGTGTACAGCGGGGCCATTGTTCTGCATATCTTACCATCTGACACATTGAGATATGCTAAGAACAACTCTTAAGGCATTAATCATAATGATACGAGTCAGAGAGAACTATCCTCAGACTTGGCTGCGTTGTGGGAACTTTTTTTTTTGTGGCTGCCACCCAGAATAGCACCTCCATACGAATTCACAGTTTTACTGAGTGACTGAATGATAGGCTCTAATGAGGTAGGAGATGTGTGAAAAATATTTCTTTTTCCACCGTTCCCTCTCTCTAGCTTTAGTTTTTTTTTATTCTGTCACTTTCTTTCTTTCACACACACACATGCGTGCACACTTCGACACCATCTCTCTCAATCACACACACACACACACACACACAGACATGCATACACAAATACTCCTACACCTCCAGAAATAGAGGCAGCAACAGTCTCACTGAATCTCTCAGCCCACATGTTGATAATGTCACCTTTTTCAGTGTTTCATTACCTTGTGCTAACAATCAGAGAACATCTCTCTCTCTTTCTCTCTCTCTCTCTCTCTCTCTCTCACTCTGTCTTTATTTCGGGATCAGTGGGATGTTTGAGAGGAACTGTCAGTCCATATAATTGCCGTAGTTACATTAATGGCGCCACACTGCAATTTCTCCATCGCATCTGGAGAGGAGAGAGAGTTTATGACGCATTAATGTCAGCACGCCGACTTGTAAACTGCACTCAGAGGAAATATCGGACAAAGGGGTTGAGGTTGAGCCATGGTTACAGATGTAGAGGGCTCCTCGACAATAACATCCTGTTGATCTTCATAACACTAACATCCACTGACATGCTCGCAAATCAGTTCTCAGAGAAGCTAGTGACACTTGCAAACGGTTTGATTTCATAAACGCTGATGTCTACAGTTGACTTACAGTACAATATGTCATAGAGAGACATAAAAAGGTAGATAAACTGAGTGTACCTTTGGCCGCGTACGTGTCCACAATTTCTCACAGACCTTGGGAAGACAAATGGTCACTGAACTGTCAGCTAACATTAGAAAAATGTACAGAAATGAACACGTCATATAGGTTGGTGCTGGAAAAGCATTTTACAAGATGTGCAGTTGCGTCTGGTTGTATATCCCCGAGCTGGCTGCAAGGGAGAACATTCACTGATCTGAAGGTGCGCTGCCAAGAAATCTTTGTAGGAATATATGCAGGGTAATAACCTGTCAGAGTTTAATAAACATGTCCTGCTAAATGGAATGAATATGAAGATGGCCCACTGTAATAAATGGCTCAATAATATTTGTGAGTGCAGTGTAGAAGCTATATGGAATTAATATCACATATTAGCATGACGCATTCAAACATCTGTGTGCTTCCTTTCGTAAGATAAAGAGGGATGCAGACGTAGGAGCAAGCATGATAGAAGTGTGCTAAATATAAACATAAGAGGCGAAGTGTTATCATGAAAATGTGTCTTTCATCACAAGCTCAAATAACCATACAAGAAAGAGCATTTACAACATTTATAAAACATAAAGACAGTATGAAAATACTAAAATAGAGCTCTTTCCCATTCTCAAACAGCTTGTTTATATATCTGTCATCAATAGATCAGGCGGTCTGTGATCAGTCTGCAAGGCTGCATATTTAAATGTCCACCGATCTTTACTATTTTAATGGGTGAAGTCAAAGCATTTGTGAACTCAAACTGGGTAATTGAGAGGAGTGAGCTCCGTTTGTAGAGCTCCTGATTTATTGAATATATGTCCTGCAAATCAATTTTGACATTAAAATGATTGAAAATAGTGATCTGACACTGTAGAAAATGTGTCCCTTCGGTAGAGAGATCTTGTGGCAAATCTGGTTTGCAAATTTCTATGAAATATTGATTACTTAAGTGCAAAAGAATGGAAGAGTGTTTACTCAACTTAAAATGTAGCTATTAGGGCTGTCAAATTTAATGTGATAATAACTCATTAACGCACATTTTTATTAATGCCACTAATTTCCTTAACATATTTACATAACTTGCGATTTTTAGGTTGTAGCAAGCTCAGTTTTAAAGCTAAAGTGAAGTTACTGGTATCATATGAAACTGCAAGACCTAAGGAATCTAATCATGTCGTGCTAACTTGACAGCTAGATTGTTGCAAAGGAGGCTAAATAACGCTCCAAACTTAAGCAAAATTTTGGCGAGGAAAATCTGGCATAGCCATTTTCAAAGGGGTCCCTTGACCTCTGACCTCAATATATGTGAATGAAAATGGGTTCTATGTGTACCCACAAGTCTCCCCATTACAGACATGCCCACTTTATGATAATCACATGCAGTTTTGGGCAAGTCATAGTCAAGTCAGCACACTGACACACTGACAGCTGTTCCTTTCTAATCATTTATTTTCATATTCTGTATATTGATAATGATAAATATTACTTTTATGAGGGACGTACAGTGTGTGCTTAGGGTAAACTAAGTGTATCCATAGAAAAAAACAAAACAGGAAAACATTTGAGCAAGAAACAAGTGAACAAAAGTCACTTTATTGCTGTCTGAAGCTTGAGTGGCAGTAGCGTACAGTCTCACGAGGTAGAATCAGTGTCCAGGAAAAGTATTTGAAGGAAAGCAACTCCGCAGTAGAACAGATGGTCAGTGAGATTTTAATGCCCAGGCCAAACTAAACTGTTGCACGTCGGTTGGCTAAATCTCAGGGTTATAATCAGTGTTATGTAAACTGACGAGTGAGAGCGCTGCTGCTGCTGTGCGGTCTGCCTCCGCTCAGTGGCCCCGCTCGCTCACTCGCATCCACAGCGCCGTTTGTGTGTGTGTATGTTTAGAGTGTGTTCACTAGCAGACGTCAGTGTGTTTAAGAGGGAGAGGAAGGGAAGAGCCAGTGTGGACGTAAACCAAGGAGGAAGGAGAAAGAGATGGAGGAACCAAGAGAGAGATCAAGGCCAGCAGGAAGAGAAATAAATGAATTAAGTGGAATTCAAATACATTTTTGTACAGAAGAGGCATTTGAGTATTTGCCTGCGAGTATGAGGCGTCAGTTAATCACAATACGTAGCACCCACCATGATGAAACCAATGTGTCAACAGAAGCATTTCCTCTAATGGCCACTAGAGGCTAGCTCCAAGAAGATCTATTGAAATGAGTAAGAAACCCCCCAATATAACCACGAGAGCTATAAAGAAAGTGTGTTTGGAGACTTCTTAATGTGAAGGCTAGACTGGGGCACCGTTTTAAAATGAGTAAAATTACATTGACATTGACCATTGATATTTAAAGCCCTGGTTAGTGGCAATAATAAACTGTACATTATTAATAGTTACACTGTTTATACAGAGTAATAAATTGATGCCAAAATAGACAAATTTAAATATTTTAACATGAAATAACATCAATAAATTCCCCCCATTTTTAACTCCAAATAGCCTTCAGCTATGGACAGATTATGAGGCAACAGGACCCTGGACACAGACATGTGAAAAGCCCTGTATCGCTCCTCCATAGAACCAAAACACCCAGACTGAAACAGATATGTCTGGTTTTGTGACTCATCTCAGCCCAGTTGCCAACAATGTTGGCATTGGACATTTCTGCAAACCAGGGGTGAGTTGAGTGTTGACGTTTTTGCATTCGTCTTTGCTGACGCCTTTTCACTCAGTTTGTCAAATGAGCGAAAAAGAGACACACACACCGGGCGGCCGAGAGTAGAGGTGGATGGGTCCAACTAACACAAAGCTTTCATCCAGGAGACCGCTATTTGTGTCCCGTGTTCACAACGTTCAGTGTCATTTTCACTGTACAAATGTAGTAGTTTTAAACCCAACCATGTAGTTCTTTCCTAAACCTTATAGTGGTTATGTTGCGTTGTTATGGTTGTTACATTATAATTTGAACACACACCATGATCTTTTTTCTAACCCTAATCAAGTAGTGTTGTTGCCTAAGCCTAACCAATCATTTCACAATGTTAACCACGTGGCAAGCGTGTGCGAGACTAATACAAAACTTATTTATGAAATGTATATTTGGTTCAGAAACGTCGCCATTCAATGTATCCGTGGTTTGCAGAGACATCCAATGCCAACATTTTTTCTGGCGACCGGGTTGCTCATTTTGTGTCTCTTTTGTAGTCATTTTGCATGTCTTGGTGGTCATAGTGTGTTCCTTTCAAGTTGTTTCGCATCCCTTTGTAGTCTTTTTGCTTCTCGCTTTGCATCTCTCTGTGGATAATTTCATTTTGCGCCCATTTTGCGTCCCTTCATGGTCTTTTTGTATCTCTTTATAGTCGTTTGATTGTCTTTCTAACAAGAAATGATAACAGTCACTTCATATAGTGGTTTGATCCAGGGGCCCCTGGGCCTGTAAAGCCAATTATCACCTCCTGACTCTGGTACCACTGCCCCTGGGTTTAGAGCAGTATATTGGTATGCTACACTAAAACACAGTGCTAGAAAGCTCCCTTTTTACATATCTGACCATAAATATGTAATGTATATCCACTAGCAGGTCACATACTCATGTTCAAATTGTCATGGGAGCTAATTAAGTGAATTGTGTCTTGAGTCCACTGAGATGATCTGTAACTGTACATATCAACGGCATCACAGGATGCTGTGGTGGAATTTACTAACAGTGAGTGGGAAACTACTGAATTGTATAACATGAAGAGGCAGTGTAGTTAAGATGTTGAATTGTCTCAAGGCATAGCAGTTTAAAAAATATAATAACAAGTGTTTCTTTCTCATTCTCCATGCGCTCTAACGTTCTATTCCTGTTGAATGTTAAGGTAGTTGATAAAAAGCATTAGAAAAGGAGTAACTATGTGAAAGAAGTAAAAGCTTGTGAGTGTTTATACACATGTATGTACAGTGTATACATGCACACACCTACGCAGTTCACAAACATACAAGTATGACAAATTGTCCCATTGTGTGTCATGGTGAACAGAAAATCAATGGGATGTATTTGGTGGTACAAAGATGCAGCAGAGAGACCTTCAAAGTCTTTATCTCAGGTTTGCACAGATACAGATATAGAGCTGAGCAGCGTTCTTCTTTTGATATTCATTCACATAGTGTTTATGGCGTTTCATTGGCAAACGGGAATATTTGAGTGTGAAAAGATCAACTGGTTGCTTAGTGCAGTAGTTGTCTGCAGAGATTTGCAGACTATCTCGAGCTTTAGCTTTGGATTTACCGTCTTATTTTGTCCTGCATTTGTGTGTGTGTTTGTGTACGCAAGTAGACGGATGTGGGTGTATGTGTTTATGTGTATGGTTGTAGCTAATTCCCAAGCCTTTAGCACAGTGTGGGATAAAAACGGATATTTGTGCACAACCCTTAATGTATGCATATGCATGCGTGTCTGTTAATGCATACACACAGGATTTGTTTGTATTTGCTTTTGCAAACACATCCTGTGTATTTGCATCAGATTTTGTAAAAGTACTGTTGTTACTGTGCAGATTACATGCTTAAGTTTATGTTATACTACTTACTTATTTATGTTGTGTAATGAAGCTGTATGATATACACTGGTAAATATTTTATTTTTTAGTAATTATTGATTTCTTAAGTAAGTAACCGTAATAAGCGGGATAATGTACAACTAACGGGTCATTGTTGTGAAATAAACTCCTTCAGGGCGATGCAACACCCCTCCGCATCGGCCACTGTACATAATCCCTTACTTATGTGTATGTACTGTATTAGTACAATACAATTGTATATGTGTGTCACATAATATATATGTATGTGACTGTGTTGATTTGTGGCTGTTGGAATAATTGTATTTATTTATTTCATTTATTTGTAAAGTACAATATTACATATATATTTTATATATAAATATGTTGTTTGTAATGCCATTAAAACCTACAAATGGAATTTTCCATCTTCTCTCAGTTCCACTGGGCAGCAGCTTACACAGAAAAACCTGATTTCCCAAATGCGGTGTGGCCAAAGGGTACAGTTCAATCTGTTATGGAAGATATTCTACAAAATGTAATGATGTTCTCAGACAAAGTGACATAATGGAGGAGAGAAGGGGCCATTCAATATCCTGTACCAGACTTACATTTGAATAATTGTCAGAACTCTAAAGATTGTCTCTAAAGTGGAGGGCACTATTGCAGTATAGTGAAACTGCAGTGACTTTTTTATATAAGGTTTTTAAAGGTACAATCTGCAGTACCCACCACTAAACTTTTAAACACCTACTCACACCTCTATAGTGATTGACAGGTCTTTAATACACAAGTAAACAACACCAGTTTATGCTTCCCTGTGCTGTTAAATGTTTGTTTACATCAGTAATGACTAGTTTCTCCAGCCTGCTGGTAGGCTGTAGCACAATACAAGATGTGGGATGGGATCATGTGATTCATAAACGCTGCGTGTCGGCAGCACTGATACAAAAATAATTCCTCATTTGTCTAAAATATGTTAAGCTGAACTTTAATGCCCTTTAATTATTTTACCATGTTTTGTTAAACTATATTTTGAGTCTAAAAAGATACCAAGATTTGAATACCTTAATACTTTTTTTTTGACAATACCTATGCCAATCCTTCTTGACATAAATGATTGGCTTTTTGTTCCAACAAGAAACATACCCATCATCATTTATAAGACAAAACTGATCAAACCACTGAGCAATCTTTACCGTAGATGTTGTACGATTATAGCAGTTCTGTATCTGTGTACACATAAACACATACATTTAGTAACATTCATACTGTATGTGAACACACAGTCTGTTTGTGTGTGAGTATACATGCAGGTACAAACATCCGTATTGGTATGTATATATGTGTGCATGTTAGCCAACATGAGCAAGCCTGAGTGGGTATGAATGTGAATGTGTGTGTGCACCTGTGCATGTGTGTGTTTAACGCTTGTCTTGGCCTTAAACGGCGAGTCAGAGGAGATGTCAGCTTACGGCTGATTGCAAAGAGCAGCTCGCAGACGGGAAAGCACTCTTTTGTCTTTTACAACACCCTGATTTATTTCTCAGGACGACTGATTGAGGCGAGTCGCCCTTAATGCTCTGCAGAAAGAGAACCACAGGCTGCAGCCACGGCGGCTGTGTGTCCACCAGGAAAACTGTTAGAAGCGCAGGTATACCCAGCACTTTGGTAGAATCAACTTCTGACAGTGCATTCACTGCTTCTTCATTCTCATTAGACTGTGAGTGTTTCTCCTGCTCTATGGGTAGCACCTTACTGAAAATGAGGTTCATCCACACCTGTGGATGGCCTCAATTAGCCCGCTCCGTCCAGATCGCATGGATGCGAGATAACGGATGAAACCAGGAGCTCGGCAGGAGGGAAATGAGACACTGTTAAGCAGCGGGCACCCAAGTCTGGGTTCAAGAGCTCAGAGCGGTAGCAGCATTTTTAACCCGCTGGCACTGTGAAATGCACAAGCCCAAGGGGGCGAAGAAAGGCAAGCACAAATCAAGCTTTACTGCAGTAATTGAAGTGAAGTACTGCACTTTGGGTTTATCTCTCTCTCTCTCTCTTGCTACAGCCTCAGTTGGAGGCCAGATGGGAGGCCTTCCTGCTGTTGCCTACTGGACAGAGAGTGGTCTGGAGCGACCTCTTCATCGAGGAGCTAACCGGAGCGACAACATACCTCTGTCTGTGAGCAGAGAGACTCACAGAAAGAGCCTCAGGTATCTCCAATCGAGTGACATCACATGCCAAATTAAGACATTCCTCCCTGTCGAGAGCTCTGATCCACTCCAAACACTCCAGATTTCTGCAATAATTGCATCGTTTGGCGATTGGATGGCGAGCACTTCTGTTCTGGAAACTGCTCAGAAACCCCCTTATTGTCAATCTATCTAGAAAGGCCATCTGTCCTCTGAATGCCCTAGGTCTTTAGTTTGTGGTTGTCAAGTTGCATGAGGCTGTGATTATCCTAGAGGTCACCACAGGTCATTTTATAAAGTGAGGTCAAATAAAATAAAAAAATGGTCTCACTACAATGGAATGGCTATTATGGAGACTAACATCATCACACATGAATACAATTAGGCTCATTGGATCCACAAGAGTCTCATCTTTACAGCGACACCCAAGTCTAGTTTCATATGATACATGCACATTTAACTGGAAAAAAAGGTCAACAAAACCTGCAGGGTCACACAAGTGCTCAAAGGACCACAAGTCAACAATCCTGGTGCTGTAAGTGCTGGACATAATGGGACACCACCAAGGAGCAAATGGTTGTGCACTCATGTGTGAGTGTGAATGACTTAAGGTTAAAAGGTCAAATGGACAAATACTAATACAGAAACACACAGACATGTCCCAAGATTGATTTTTCACCTGAGCAAAACACACATGGGCACACTCACACAACCCCACAAACACAGTGGCACAAATGTTAAGCGTGAACATGTAGAACAGGTGGCCTCGGGGTTACCACAAGACTCCGCTGCCACACATTGCTTCTGAATATCAATTCACCACAGCTTGGTGTACTTTATAAGTTTGTGTGAAACGGAACAAATGATCACCACATGATGGATGCAACAAACAGAAGGGATGGAGAGGGGTGGAGGGGGGTGTAGTCTGTCAATAGCCCTTCTTTTAAAATTCAAAAAGCACTGTTCACACAGAGTGATTATTTCTCCATAACCTGCACATCTCTCACCTAAATTACCGTCATCCATCTCTCTCCGTTTAGCCATGCGCACACATATCCACGCCTACACACACACACACACACACACCTTCCACTATCCACTCCCATCACCTGCCCAGAGATGGAGCTGCACCTTTTTTTTTTTGCCTGTCCTTATTACGCGTCTTAATTGATCACTTGTGCAGTGTGTTTTTGGTCTTTTTTGTTGCCCCCATAAAAAAGAAAATTCTCCAACTAAAGGTTATTAAAACGTGAGGAAGAGGAAGAGGAAGAGGAAGAGGAGGAGGAGGAGACGAGAGTCGTATATATACTTCTTTTTTTTTTTTTTTCCTCCTCTCCACTATCCGTCTCGCGAGCGCACAACCCGACGCGCACGCGGGCACGTGTTGGTTATGCATGCTCCCCGCACGTGCACGCGCGCGCACACAGACACTAGGCAAATCGAGTCACATGTAGCGCGCGGCGGCGGCGGCGGCGGCGTCTGCTGAGAGAAGATGAAGAAGAAGAAGAAGAAGCAGCTTGAAATGATACTCCGCTTGCATTACAATGACATTCGTTCTATATACAGGGAGGAGCTCGGAGGAGGCTGTGTGACGGGGTTTCTCTCGTGTTGTCATTATTATTAAAAAATGTGCGCGTGCACCTGCAGCATCAGGTTATGTATTGGGGATGAAATGTGAGCAGAGCGCATGAAGGAAGAGGGAGGAAGATGTCCAAATATTTGGGTTGATTTCTTGTCATTTTTGTGCATTATTTAATGATAGATGGATAGATAGATGTTTGAATACAGAGGCACATGTAAGCCCCTCATAACTAATCACGCACATGCACTACTTTAACCACGCGTGAGGAGGCAAACGCACACACCAAACACACACACTCAGAGGAAACGTTGCACTGCAGACCAGACTGACGTGACTATACACTGCCAGCTCACTCTGCTTTGCTGTGATGAAAATAAACCCCCCAGTCAAAAACTAAAAAAAATTAAAAAAAATGAGTTGCTCCATCTCTTTCCGAAAAAAAAAAAAAAAAAAAAAAAAAATCAACAGCTGGGATTTATAGGCTGCTTATGCAACCGTGAATTAACAACACTGATGTGGTCTAAAACTGTCCCTTGTTTTGCCTCTATATATATGCCTCCACTGCTGTAGTCCTCCGCTGATGAAAATGTCTTCTGATTTGTAGTTTTAACTTGAAATACGCAGATGACTACAAAAATATACGCCGGGTAAGGCTATCATCAGCCCAATTTTTTTTTTTTTTTTTTTTTTTTTTCCTACTTTACTCACATACTTACTTCCTCCATTTCAGATGCACGCAGCTCAGCGCTCCTCAGCGCCGTCCTCAGCTCTCAGTCTGGAGTGTGCGCGGCTGTATAGCAGCAGAATATTTGGCCGTAAACAGAGACGCGGTTGCTGTTTGTCTCGATGCGAAACGCAAAAGGCTTTTAGGAGACGGTGAGTGATTCGAGGAGGAGGATTTTGTGTTTTATTGCGGAGAAGGAGAGAGGCTCATCATTGCAGAGCTGGTGAGGGAACACGATTTTCTTAACATTTTTTGGAGGTGTCTTTTTCTTGCGCGTATCCGTGAATCCATTCCATCCTTTTTGTTTTGCTCCATCGTGATTATCCCTTTAATGAGATGGTGAGATCTTCTTTTGATGCATGCCTATTGTATCTCCTTGGAAAAAATCACGTACAGTATAGGAGTCAGGGGAGCGAGACAGAGAGAGAAAATTGCGATGAAAAAACAAGGGAGTTGAAAATGTAAGAGGATTTTTTTTTTTTTTTTTTATTTAGCAGCCACTGAAAAGAGAGATTAGGGACGACAGGGGCAAGTTAAATTGTGCTGCATATAAAATGGGCGGGCTATAGTCTTTATATTGCACAGCCTATTCCAAAATGAAACCCTTGGACACTTTATTTTTGGTGCCATTTTATTTTGGATACACCTTTTGGCACACAGAGCGAGATTTATTAGTTTAGCAGATTTGTGTGTGTGTTGTGTTGCTGCTGCTGCTGCTGCTGCTGACAGACTGTGAGAGAGAGTTGAACTCACTATACAGCACCACCACCACCACCAATGAACAGTGAGAGAGAGAGAAACCTGCGCATATCGTCAGCAGCCGCTTCTCCAAAGCCTCCGAGCTAGAATTCGTCAGATCTGAGATCACAAGAGGATTTTTTTTTCTCATGCAGTCAGTCCGGCTAGAAAAAGATATTCTGAAAAAAAAAGTTTGAGGATATATAGCCAGAGGGACACCGAATATACCCCCCTCGACTCATCTGCTGTAAGTGATTTTTCTCCATTTTTTTAGCCATCGCCTGGCACAAGAAAGAGGATTGAGAGAGAGAGAGAGAGGAGAGAGAGGAGCAACACTCGGATTTTAGAGAGAAAGGATGTGTTGCTGGACTAGAATCGAAGACGAGTTTTATTGGGTGAGATAGAGGAGAGTTTGCCGTCGAAATTGGCACCGTTTAACGCGTATTTTTACGACAAAACTAGAGCGCGTTTTGGTGCCAGTGTGGTTTCAGCACCACGGACAGCGCTCCGACTAAAAAAACAGCATCAGCGCACATTTGCTTAATTACTCCGCCACGCACGAACTGGATCGCCATGCATGCATTCAGACCAACCTTTGCAGGGATGCCAGTTGCATGCTAAATGTCTACCATAGGCTCCGATATATGATATAGTATATAGGGGTGACATTTCCCATCTGAATAACTTAGAAAGTGTGCTTGTGTGCGGGGATTTTCTCCTTCCTCCAGTCGTTAATCTGCATCAGCTTTGTCAAATCCTTGTCAACCAAAAGGATTTATTTTTATTTCATTTTTTTTTTTTTTGTAGCAGACTACTATCCATCCGCTTCACACCTTGGAACATCAAGTAGCAAGGGTATATTGTCTTTCTACGTGGCTTCACTGTGTGGTCGTGTGTGTGTGTGAAATACTGGCTTGGAGATAAGTAAGTAATTGGTCCTCTCTTCAGTGGACACATCATCGATTATGCCTTCCAAAAAATGGGACATTTGTGTTTTGCATGCACAGTAGAGCAGGCTAATTGCTTACATACTTTATGACCCGGCTGACATCATAGCTCAGTGATTGAGGAGGAGGAGGAGGAGGAAGAAGAAGCAAATGCTCTTATTTTTAGGGGTTGGATTCGGTTTGATATTGCGGTATTGCGCGTTTCACATTGCAGAGGGAGGCTGTTGCACAGGTGCTATACGAGCTCACACACTGCTGGGGGTGTTATTATGTGCTCGATGATGTGCTGCCTTGTTATTTCGTCTTAATTCTTATGCGCTATACAGATGCAGCCATATATGCGTGTGTTAAGCTGAGCGTCAGTTATGAAAGTCGTATTTCCACTGGGGGTCCCTTTTCTGATCATCCTCCCTAGTATGCTGGAGATTCGGTTTCCTCACATAGTTTCAGGGTGGAGAATATGTCTCTGTCAGTGTGACACATCATTTATTATATGATTTGAGGGGGTGCAAGTGGCATGTGATGGCCCAATGCATGTGGCAGGGGCCATTTGGTTTGATTCATTGTGCTGTCAGTGAATCTGTAAGAGATGTTAAGAAGAAGCCTCATCTCTGTATAGCCTCCACTTCCATGTTGGCTGTTGTTTTTTTTAGCACATCTTCATGTTTGCGATGACATGTTTTGGGTTAATGGTTGGACCATTGGCTCACATGGCTTGGTAATGATGGTGATGATGATGGTGATGTTCATTCTCTCTCTCTCTCTCTCTCTCTCTTTCTTTCTCTTTGACCTCCAGCATTGAAAGGTCCTCATATTGCAACTATGTGTGGACGGAGCAGGACGGCCTTTCTGTGTCTGTGGGCTTGCTTGCTTGTGGCCAACAGCGTGCTGGTTGGGAAAAGGTAAGAACACAACTTTAACCTCAATTTTTCAAATATGTGAAAGCAAAAAAATGTCACTCACTCTGTTCATGTGACTTGGTTTTGAAGCCTTTTATACGTAGTGTTTTGAGACAAACGCTCAATGGATTCTAAATTTTGCCCATATGATCGAGATATTATACTGCAGTTGCAAATAGTGACATTTGGAGGGCAAACTGTGAAGAACCCACACAGCATTGGGCAAAATATTGAATGCACTTTTGTAGAAGAAGCCTTTAAATGTTGGTCTCAGTGCTCGCCAAATGGTCAACTGGTAAATATATCAGTAAATCAGTCAGGGGGCAAACAGTAGTACACCTGCTGAGCTTAAATTCCTGCCTATTGCTTGGATTACTGGGTTCCACCCTTACAGAGCATATAGTCACCGTGGTTGTAACTGGGGCATCCCCACAGGACACCTCCATGCTTGTAATTGCATATAGAGGCAATAAGACGTGCAACACCGAGAGAGGAGATGGGGGAACCAAAATAGCCACTTATCCATTTTACCACGGTGTTACACTTGATTTGGTTCACTAGCCTTGTGGGACTACATCTACATTCCCAGCTTTCAGCTGTGTACAGTAGATGATGTGTGGGATATTTGGCACAGATCCGGGCACATGTGTTTCTGACAGTGGCTGCGGGGAGAGTAGGGTCGATGCACAGACACACTTCTCAATGTCAACACCGAGGTGTCGAATGTCACCTAACACGAAGAGAGAAAGAGAGGGAATGATTGGATAAGAGGTGGCAGCGATTTGATCCACTGTCATGTGTCTGCAGCTGCATTAATTCCCACGTGATTTGAAATGCTGGCCAGCCATTCAAGTGTAGCATACCTTCAAAACATTCCAATATGACTCCACTCCTTGGATGAATGTGGATAACTTTGACATTGAACCCTACAGTGAATAAACACGCGGACAAGTTACGGTTACAAATAGAAAATGTATTAGCTGTTGCAACTGCATGAGATCATCATCCCATTGTGGTTCTCCTGGAGAATCCTGGAGAGACTCGGGAGATCAGTCTTTTCTGCTTGGTTGAATAATTCAGCAGAACTGTCACAGGCGGTTGACTTGAACGGCGATGTCTTGAGATGGTCCAGCTTGCTTCTCTCTCAGTGACACTATGGAAAACACACACACACACATGCACGCAGCGTACAGTACGTTGCAGCTCGCACGCCCCTGAGCACATGCAAGAAGGAACGCGTGCTATTTTAAAATGCGCCGCAATACGTCATTAATGCAAGCTGATTTGATCTAACTGATTAATCACGGCAGTGGGCTGAGGTTTGAGATGCACTGCAGGGTTTGATTTACTGGGTTTGATGTGCTGTATGTCGAGCACATTAGAGAAAATGTAAAAGTAGTGATTACTTCACTGAGGAGCTGTCACTGCAAACTGCAAAGCAATTATCACCCAAAGATTTACTGTATAATCCAGTCCCCCTCTTTTGAAGTCAAATACAGAATCACACACACACACACACACGCACACACACTGGTACACACCTTGGGGGATTTCAACAAGACACGGTAATCAGGAAGACCTCGCACTCTGCTACAGTATGTTGCCAACGAAAGAAATTGCCTTATAATTAGATATCCGAGTGACGAGGGAGGAAGAGAGAGCGAAAGAGAAGGAGAGGGACGTACAGTAAAATGGAGAAAGAGAGAAAGACAGAGAGACATTGGCAGAGTGTGAACGGCACTGTTGCTGTTCAGATGACCTGTAGATGGGGATGGTGTACAATGTTTTATGAGGAAGTGGCCCCTGGCTGATAAACATGTGTATTCTTCCACATCACCTTTCTTCTCTCCATTTTCTTTTCTTTTCCTTGACATACAACCCTAACACCCGAAACCCCACCCACCCCCAACCCCCACCACCCATAATTTCCACATACACTGCAAAAAATGTCCATCTTAAAAGAAAGGCGTGCCATATTGTTCCATCCATTCCTTATACGTTGACTAATGTGGTTTTCTATGCGGTTGAGATGACAAATTTGACTTGAATCAAGGAAAAATATAGCAAACTATCATTAAAAAAAAAATGCAAGATCAAAAAATCATTCCATTGGATAGATTCTTTCTTTTATTTCAACAGAAAAAAGTATTTCTTCCACTGGTTATTAATAGGGCTGTGTATTGGCAAGAATTTGGCGATACGATACGTATCGCGATACAGGGGGTTCCGATTCAATAAATCACGATACTGTAAGGAAGGCGATATAACGCAATTTTTTAAATCTAGTTTTAGGAAAACCGTCATATAAAGAACACACCACCATATGCATAAAATTGGAGTAATTTTTGTATGCAATCAGAACAGTGGGATTTGCATTTATCACAGTCCCTGTAACATCCAGCATACACTGAGAGGACACATCTCTTTGCCAATGCAAAAGTATTGACTGAGTTAATCTTTGCATGTAAACTATTAATTAAAAATCGATACAGTGGTTTTGAGAATCCATACAGTATCACAAAATGTAATATCGCGATACTCGATATTTTCTCACACCCCTAATTATTAATGACTTGTAAAGATGGATTTTTCCCTCGTTGAGTATATTTTGATTATTGGTGAACTTAAACGAGACACCCTGGCTTGTTTTCTCTGTTGGTGGAGACGATAACAGGAGGACTGTAACCCTAGGAGCAGACCTAAAACTTCTTCAATGTCTCGCTCTGATTTGGCAAATTGGAAATGCCTAAATCAATGTGGAAAGTAGGAATATTAATCAGTGAGAGAAGAGGAGATTGTGTTTTATTTTAGCCTCAACTGACGTCCCATGGATGCAATTTCTGCTTCCTGTATTTATACATAATTGGCTTCCCAGACCTGAACAAAACAGATTAATTATTGTTTTGAATGTGAGCATTTCCAAGCTGTTACCTCCAAGACTGACGCAAAAACAAAATTGCTCATCACAGTTTTATACAGTTTTTAATGCTGGCTTTGGTTTTCAGAGGGTTCTTTTTTTTATTTTGGCAGATAGAAGAAGGACGCTTGCGAATTAATAAGGGAAATTGGTGGCAGAGAGATGCGCATTAACCCTTTTATACAAATCCGTGTGTGACGCGGTCGAATGCCGCATCCTTATTTAGAAAGCAGAAATGTTTAGCAGCTCACGTTCAAAGCTGGAGGATCTGCCTCAATCCCACGGCTTTGAACATGTCTCTCTGAAACGCCCCTCCCCAGTTTCACTTCACAATTTCTTCACCTTTTCCCAACCTCGCTCTTCTGCCTTTCATCTCCCCCCTCCTCCTCCTCCATCTTTTTTTTCTCTCTTTTCTTTGTCTTTTCTTTGGAGCTTTCCTCGCACGTCTCCCCAGACGCCACTCTCCCTCCGGCCATCCCTCCTACTTGTCCTTCCCTCCCGTTGCAGGTCCCTGCTAAATAATCTTGATGACCTCTCCCTCTCCTTGGAGCCGTTCAGCTTGCAGAGCTCATTTTCCAAACACTTGCTGTTTATTTAGCATGCAATCAAACCAAATGCTATTGGCATAAAAAAGAAAGAGAGAATGATTGCTTAGAGGCATACATTGTGAGAGACTGATTATCATCACACATGCAAACATGAATATGCACACAATCTTGCATATGGGCGTAGACCCTGAGCCTACTGTGCATGCGTGCATCGACTGTAGGTATGCAAACACATGCACACTTCCTGTCGCATCCCGCCTTTATGCGATATAATTAAGGGCTGTATTCCTGATTATGAGTGCGTTGAAATATTTATGCGTGGAGATGCTGCAAACTCTGCTCTTACAATCACTGGTTGTGACTGTTTTTCGGCATCGCTCTGAGCATTTTGTTTCATGTTGTTCAAAGAGCACATTCAGCAAGGACTTTGTGGTCTAAAAGACCATATTAAGGTATAAATAATGGATAATGATTTCTCTATTCTCTTTCTCTCTGTGACATTGTGCCTACAGTACATGTGTGTGTGTGTGTGTGTTCGCACACACGTGTGTTCTGCATGCCCAGTATCAAATAACACAAGCTACACTTTCTAAAGGGATGATGCAGGATAATGGAATAGTTTGCTTTCCAATCCATCTCTTAACAATCACTTGGTTATATCAATATGATATAAAACCTTATGGTCACACACTGTGTATTGTAAATTGGCAATGACGGGGAAATGCAGGTTCTGCGATTGTCATGCAGGATTTGAGTTTTCTTGTTTTTCACAATGCAGTCTGCGTCGACCGAGTACTTCAGCAGAGCCATCTTCTCGCTAACTAAAGAGAAGAGATTTGTTTTTGCCTTTCATATATGATTCATATTCAGGGTATGCTCTTACTATTTTGGCAGTTTGGACTGTGGTTTTGGAGTCTAACTTTAAATCTTCTTCTTCTTCTTTGCTTTGTTAGCGCTGGGCAGAACGGCATGACAGATGAACAGAAAGATAACACTACAGTGTTCACCAAGATCTTAGACAGCCTTCTGGATGGCTACGACAATCGCCTCCGGCCAGGACTGGGAGGTCAGTAAACCCAAGCCATTGAATGTCTTTTGTCCCTCACAGTGACTGTTTGAATCTTTTTTTGCAAATATGCAAATATCATCTGAAAGACTTGCTTACTCTCCACATGACTCCACATAGTAATATCCATGTGACTCAATCTTATAGAGGTGGTTTTGCTTTCAGTGTCAGATTCTGAGTGTGATAATTAAGAATACAAGAACTCATTCTTCACCTGCTGCTTTTGTGAAACAGTGAATTCTCATAAAGCCAGCACTTCTTCTAATATAACACAGCGAATGACATTTTATTGTGTGGGCTGCTGTTCACTCCATTGTCAACTGTCCATTGTTAGAGAGAAAGAGATGGAGAGAAACAAAATGGCAGAGAGACTGCATGAGAGACAAATCCAGAAATGGAAAAGGAGAGAAATATAGAGAAAGAAACGGGGAGTTAAAAGAGAAACGGGAGAGCGATAATGTGAGAATTGGTGTGTGAAGGACACTGAGGATCGCACAGTGTGATGCAGCAGGCATCAAACAGACCGACAGGCGAATAAAACTAGAAGTTCAGCAGCCGAGGGGGAAGAAATTATGGATTATGATGGGTATCATTCATAAATCATGGCTGTCATATTTCAGATTCAGAATCAAAAGGAACACACACACATAGCCTCTGCCACCTCCTCCAATTGAATCCCCAGTGGACCCATTTAAAGCTATCAGTATTATGGGACCAGAGTGGCATATTTTCAGTAACACAGCAATGCGCAAATTTATGAAGAGATTGAACCACTGTCCGGGTAATGGAGCTGACACTGAAACCAATACCAGCAGAAATGGTTATCGACATCCAAAATGAGCATTTTTATGGTGGTGTATTTTTTCTCCAATTTGTGTGTGTGTGTGTGTTAAAAATAACGCTGAATAGATTGAATGGATCAGAAGCTATAGCCAGGTGGTCTTGTATTAACAGGTAGTTAGGGGGTAATGAATGCCACTGATAGTCACTCACTCTGGCAATTTCCTGCTTCAACAGAGCGTGTAACTGAAGTCAAGACTGACATTTTCGTGACTAGTATTGGGCCCGTTTCGGACCATGACATGGTAAGACTCTTTCCGCCTCTGTAAATGTCACTAGCTTCCCTCCCCCCCTTGTCCCTGTTCCTCCACCCTCACCCCCTGTCTTCTAACCTCTCTGGGCACACAATGTGACTAAACTGTAAAATAATTATTAATTTGACGATTCATTCCATTAACTCCTGATGTGTTAATAAAACTGTCACATGTGTGAAATGTATTTTCTGGTGCGTGGTCAAGTAATCCCGCTCTACGTAAATGCCACCCCTGCTCGGAAATATATGGCTGCATGTGACTTTTATGTGGATGTTGAAATATGCTGTGAACTCCGACCTCAAACTATTTGTTTTGGGATATTTAAGTGGGGGTAGGCAGTATATTTTTGGCATCATTGGGCACAAATCCTTTCAGCATATTGTAATTCAAGTTCTCTGAGAGATAACTAGACTTCCGGCACCTCTTCATGGCTCTGTTTTCAGGTTTTAAAAAATATCTAGTCCATGACGGGAGACTTTAATCAATCACAGGTCATTTCAGAGAGAGAGAGCGTTCCTATTGGCTGTGTTCCGGCTGGTGGGCGGTGCTTGGTATTTCCTCAACTGATCTCAACATAGCTGCCGGGTCACAAACTTTCTAATTTTACAGCTAAATAGTGCATAACAGTAACAGAATATTGATTCATATTTGATCAGCGCTGTCTAGTTTGACCATTTGATCGGAGTTCGCGAGTGATTGACAGCTGCTCAGAGACAGCAAGGCTCCAGTTTGGCTCTGATTGGTTGTTTTTCCTCCGCTCTGTGAGATCTTGCAGATGCCATTAGAAGCACCGATGGACACAGAGGCACATGATTTTTTTCAGATTACCTGTCTCATGCACTACTGTCAGGATATAGTGACCGTTTTATATTTGCTCCATAGTATGTTCTCCAAGAATAGCCTCAATTGGAGATAGAGTATTCATAATTCAGAACTATATCCATGCTGATATGTCTTTGCTGAAAAAAACATTTTATGGATATTGAGATCTCTTTCACTCCTGAAATGTAATCTAATTGCAGCAAACATGGCTTTTATATCATTCATTGCTGTGATTTGTAAGGTCAAGCTGTTGGTGCATCCCATTTTGATGATTCGACAGCGACAACAACAAAAAAATGGTTACATTAATATCAAATTAAAATGCAACATCCACATATGAGTCATCACATTTGTGGTTTCTTTCTTCAATACGCTACCTAAAAACAAAAAAAGCCGTGGGCTGTTCAAACATGAGCATCTGATCTTTACTCTGTGCACTGGAAACCAATTAATCTCATCCAAATGTCTCACTGGCTCTCTTTTACCACTTGGGGGGAAAAAAAGACTCCTGTTATCTGCACGTGAAGTGTTGTACTCCATTTGACGTAATCTGAGTTAATTGCGCCGGCTGACATGCGGGGCCAGGACTATTTTGCGGCTGTGTTAAGGCCAGAAGGAAGAGCTGAAGAACATTTTCTCCATCTCCATCTCTGGCGTCACCCTATCCCCCCACCCCCTCTATTACCTTGAAGCTCTGTTTCAGCTCGCACTAATTATCTTACGTGGGCCATGTGGAAATAGGGGGGAGAAGAGAACAAAAAAACAGGCTGCGCTGTAATTTTTAGAGGCTCCGTTTTTTACTCTGCCGGGCAGTCATGTGGAGCCATTAGAATCTGCTCTCAGCTAGAGTCATTAGCCTCCTTCAAAATGAAATGTCCTCTTAATTTTGTGTCCAGCGCCTCCTTTTTGTGCCCAATGCAATTTAGATTACTGAGCGAAGAAGTTTCCCCCAAAGATAAATGCAAACAATGATCATCCTTGGCACTTACCTAACAATGCAATGCCAAATGACCAAATGCTAAATGATGTTCCATTTGCATACAGCGCATTAAAATGCCCAGACCGTAATTAGGTGAAAAATTGAATGAAAGAAAATGGAAAAGACACATAATACTAATCGAGAACAATTACTATACTTAACAACAGAGGCATTCTTTTAGAAAGAAAACACCAGCCAGAGAACCATGCACCTCCGTCCACTAGATCCTCCCTTTATTTCGCCAAAGCCTTTAACATGAAGAGACAGCTACCAGCAGGGAAACTAGGCCAAGACCACCATAAGAAAGTCAAAGTGACACAAGGGGGAGAAAAAGGAAAAAAGTGAGAACAAGAAAAGGGTAAAAAATAAGGTTGGATTACTCAGCATCTTCCCCAAGCCAGCTTTAGACAATGGAGGTGGAAAGAAAACAGCTACAGGGTTGGGTTATTCTGTTTTTGTCTTCCCGCTTGACTTGTGTGTCTCTCTACCTCCCATCGTCCACCTGTAGGAGTACACCATTGATGTCTTCTTCAGACAGAGCTGGAAGGATGAAAGGTTAAAGTTTAAAGGCCCCATGGCCGTGCTGCGTCTCAACAACCTGATGGCCAGCAAGATCTGGACCCCTGACACTTTCTTCCACAACGGCAAGAAGTCGGTGGCTCACAACATGACCATGCCCAACAAGCTGCTGCGAATCACAGAGGAAGGCACGCTGCTGTACACCATGAGGTAGGCTGACTATAGTTCCACACCGCTGCGGTAAAGGCTCTCAGAACGAGCAAGAGACTAAAATGTTTTTGAGCTGACACTGAAATATTGTAACATTACTCAAACTGAAGTGCATTTGTTGGGGAGCGTTTTCAGCTGTGGATTTACACACATTTGGTGAACTTGATGGCACCAGAATGGTGTATGTGGAATTGACTCGTGATATATTTCAGTGCCCGCGGTCATGGGAATGAAGGAACATGTCACCCAGTCCAACAGTGTGGTTTATTGATGTGTTGATGGAGATCTGAGCCACAGAGTCTCTAGCTACAGACAGTACTTATAGTAAGATCAATTGATTGTCGGTTTTGGTCACAGTTTCTAATAATGGCATTTGTTGTCATTAGGAATGAAATAGAAAATTACCAGCTTTATCTTTTTAGCTATTAAATGAAACATTGTATAGAGTAACTTTTATGAGTTGCATAGCTTCTACCCTGTTTCAGGCTAGTGGAAAGAAGACATCCAAAATACACATTTAGGTGTTTATTTTACTACCTTGTCTATTTGCGTCTGTAGATTTCTCCTAAATTTGCCAAAAAGTTAACATTAGATAATGCCACATTTGCATATTTAAACATTTCAGAAAACTTGAAAAACAAACATACATATCTTTAAAAGGCCATTTTCTCAAAATGAGTTGAAATCTCCACTTCAGTAGCGCTTACATACACCAAACCAAGATTTTTAGAGAGCGGTTTCTTCTGGATCTGATTATAAAACATTTTATTCCTAAAAACTTGATTTGATTTGAATTTTTTTATGGATGTTGACAGTAATCGTCTGATTGATGGAGTGTTGAAAAGAGATAATAATCCATAATTCCCTCTGTTAAAACCTTTGACTCTAATGTCAACAAAATGAAACAAGAATTTTGAACCTGGCTTTATCCAATATTCATATTTCTGCTCGGGAAATGTATGAAAATTAGCACATATTTGATAAGATAAGGCCTCATTTGCATATTTAAATAAACAATTACAGAAAACTTGTAATTCAAAAAATAATTGTCTTATTTTAACTAATCAACTGGGGAAGTTTCGTGGCGATATCTATTATTTAAAATGTTAACCCTATTCACCTGTAGTGTCTCCCCTTAACTGTGAATACACACATTACTCTACTTTATAGGGTAACATATACGGTAACATTTCTATTTCTATATATTTATTTATTTATTGTTCTTTAGAGATTATAGTCAGCCATTTATAACTTCTCTATACCACATACATTTTCATTGCAATTTGTCATTTTTCCATTGTGGTGTTCACCAGGAAAAATAAAACAGTTTTATCCTGTCATGATTTATCACTTTGGGGATGCTACCTGACAGTTGCGAGCAGGAAGATAAGGTGTACGACCGGCTGAGCTGAGTTCAGAACCTGAGTCGTGGCACCTCGGTAGTGGCCCTTCAGCGGGGATGCGGGTAAATAAAAGCCTGAAAGACGGCGCGAACTTTGACGCACGCCGCAGAGTGATGCTAATGTGAGATGTCTAAGGCGAGGATTGTAAAACATTTGTTTTAACATGTTTACTAGCAGGGGGAGGGGGTAGAGGCGGAGCCCATATTGCTGTCACAGATGAGCGAGATGAGGGATGGATGGGAGATTAGTGTGTCACGGGTGGCCTGACGTGCTGTTTTTCACCAAGCTGTCAGGAAATAGAAACCCACAGCTCAGGGAACTGGAGCGTTTCTGTTGGTTTGGGGGAAAGGAGCTGCAGTTTGACAGTGTTTGGTGCTGAGGAAATGGAAAATGTGGCACCACATGTTCCTGGTGCCACACTGTACTGATTCCTCTGGTCGTCTTGCTCACCCCTCCACCATCACTGCAATATCATTTTTCATGCATTTTCCTAAGAATGTCCAGCAACACGTAACGCAAGTGTTAATTTCCACTCGTTACATGCATACAGTCTTTTAAAAATAAACTTATTTTTTCACAGGAAACAACTTGCTTAGGTTTAGGCAACACAACTACTCAGTTGGGTTTAGGAAAATATCGTGGTTTGAGTTAAAATAGCTCCAGAAGTGACGTAATTTAAGTACAGAAGTTATGTGACAAACAAATCAACGTTGACTTCTGGTTTCACATTGGGTACGAATGCCGGTTTCCTGGGTGAAAGTCTGGTGTTTTTTTACCCACCCTTCCACCCCGACCTCCTCCCTACGTGGCATTTCTCGCTCTTTAGTTCACGATTACGTGGATTACATACGAATTGATTTTGTGTGATACATACGAGGTATAGCTACGAGCAGTGTATGAGAGCCAATTAGACTGTTGTAGGCGTCATCAGTCGCTATAAGCCCCATAGATGTGGTTCAATAGGGGCCTACTACACCCAATAGTAGGTTTTATCATCTACTCACATAGTAGATCACCGAAAGAAGTTATAAAAGAACACAACAGCGACCTGTAGCAACCGTAGTAATTATGACAGCAGCAGAAGCGGAAGTGAGGCGCTGTAGTATAGACAGCGTGAAAGTAGTTGGAGACAATGGATAAGAAACAAAACACAGGGTTTTCACCCAAGGGACGGGAATTTGCATCCTGTGTGAAACCAACAGTGTGTACTTGTTATATTGTTTGTAGTTATTTTAACCCAAAACACAATGTTTTTCCCTGAACTTATCTGTTTTTTTGTTGCCTAAACCGAAAGAATCCTTTTTGTTTGTGTTCAAAATGTAAGTTTCATTCAGTTTAACAACGTGTTAGAACGTGTTGCTTTTAAGGTTCACTTTTACAACATAGTAGATGTAGCAATCCCCTACGACCCACATGGTGCGTATAGCGACAGATAACGCCTATTTAATGGCCTGATAACAGTTGAATCAGGTGTGTATGAGAACAGCCTGAGCTCTGTCACTGTTATTTCTTCCTTCCTGTTTTTGCCACAATCTGTGTTTTTCCTTATTTCCTTGCTTTTTTTTTCTCTAATTTTCTATCCATGTCTGTATGAATCTCTCTAGGCTCACTGTAAGAGCAGAATGTCCCATGCACCTGGAAGACTTCCCTATGGATGCCCATGCTTGTCCGCTGAAGTTTGGCAGCTGTAAGTGGCCTCTGCTCTCACACGCAACCTCACATGCATGCACATAAATGCACACCGACACACATGCCTCTCTGACACGCCGTCACTACCTCATCCAACTGGAAGCGCGACCCCTGCACCAGCTCCCGATAAGGGATGTCAGTGTGGTAACAGCTGTTCCCCCGGAGGAACTGTCCGCCAAGGCCCCCCTCTGGTCCCCCCATTCAACCCTGCCAGGCCCTGCAAGACCCTGCAAGACCCTGGCAGGCGAGCAGCGCACAGACCTGTGTTTATCCAAGGCAGCACTCTTTGTAACGTTTCCAGAGCATCACACCAGCTGCTCACCGCTGACAGCTACCCCTACCCGTCATCAACCTCAAGAAGACATAACAAGAGATGGAGTGATGGAGGGTTGGAGACAAGAATAGAGAAGAACTAGGGAGGATAAAAACATAGAGTGGGGGAGGAGCGAAAGCAATCAAAAATGCAGCAAAAGTGAAAAAGATAGAGAAGTGAACGTCACACTGTCTCTGTGCCATTCCTCAGACAGCTGCACAGCGTGAGTGAGAGGACCGAGCCTCAACCCCCCCTTTGTATTGAACTCACTCCCTAAATATTTCAGTGATGAGCTCTCTTCCTTATGCTGCAGTCTGCAGTGGAGCCATCCCTTCCTCTGCAGTGGTCGAGCCACACTGCAGCTTTGACAGGTTGGGTGGCCCGAGGCAAGAAAAGACTGACTTGGCTGTTTTAAGGTCATGTTGTCCTGTTTGTTTGTTTTCTTACGTTTAGAGACGACACGACGTGACGCGACATCACATCACATCATACGTTAAAATGCTGAACTCGTTTGAAAAGGGGACGACAAAATATGAGACGGGATGAGCTTAAAAAGATTAAAACAGCGGAGATGAGGTTAGCAGACGTTCTAACAAGGTGAAAGAAAATAATATGCTTAAATAGCAAATGAGACAAGACAGGCAGAATTGAGATGACAGCAGACTAGACGAGATGAGAGAAGACAACTGAGATGAGGTAAAACAAAACCAGAGGATTTGAGTGGAAGACCTCGTTCCCGATTTTTTTTTTTTCGCAACTGGCATCCCTAGCAACTCCAGAAATATAACCTGCAAGGCAACACGTGACAACAGACAACCAGCAGCGAAATAATTTATAACTTTGCGCTCCGTCCGTCCCTCTTAGATGCCTACACTCGAGCAGAGGTGGTGTACGTGTGGACCAGAGGAGCTGCCCAGTCTGTGGTGGTGGCAGAGGATGGGTCCAGATTAAACCAGTACGATCTGATGGGGCAGAGTGTGGACTCTGGTGTGGTGCTGTCCAGCACAGGTAGGTTTCAGTTTGGTCACAGTATGTTCTGAATGATACAGTTTACTGTGAAATAAATACATGTCTTTAGGGGAAATTTAACATTTTAACTGGGCAGTCAATCGACTAAAATATTTAATCGCGATTAAATCACACATTTTTTATGTGTTCAAAATGTACTTCAAAGGGAGATTTGTCAAGTATTAAATATTTATCAACATAGGATTGGGCAAATATGATTGCTTTATGCAAATGTATGTATATATTTATTATGGGAAATCAATTAAGAACACAAAGCAATGACAATTATTGTCCAGAAACCCTCACAAGTTACATTTAGCATAAAAAAATATACTCAAATCATAAAATGGCGAACTCAAGCCCAACAGGCCAGTTTTTCCTCGCCAAAATTTAGCCTAAGTTTGGAGCGTTATTTAGCCTCCTTCATGACAAGCTACTATGACATGGCTGGTACCAATGGATTCCTTAGGTTTTTATAGTTTCATATAACTCCACCTATCTTCATTCTAGCATTACAACTGAGCTCACTACAACCTAAAAATCGCAAGTTGTGTTAATGCGTTAAAGATATTATCATCATATATCGCGTTGACATTGACAGCCCGAATTTTAAATTCACTAATTTGACATATTTAATGTTCACACTACCCAGTCCAAGCTAAATACAATACATAGCCCTCTTCATGGCTCACTCAGTCTTAGTCATATTTCATCACTGGTCTGAAACTGCTAATTTTGACACAGCTGCATCAGTTCATCCGCATCTTCGGTGGCATCACTTTGTCTCTTTACCAATGACAGGCCATGGCCTAGATTCATAATTTCCCTACTGGCTGTTACGTCTCTTTTCCACCTCCTCTTTTCTGCATTGATACTGGCGAAAATTAGTGACAGCATAAAATGGGTGACCTGTTTGCAGTGACGCTATAGCTGCAGGCAGAAAGTAATGCTTAAGACAGCTCTAGCCCCCCCAATCCAGGCTTTGCTTTATTAGCAACAAGCTCCCAAGTGACTGCATCTACCAAGCTTTTTATTCATTCCAGTTATTTATGTATCAACATGCTATAACCAGATAAAACCCCAGTGCTGTCCCTGTGACGGTCTTATTCTCTTAGCGACCGGGTCTAACTGCATTGATGAAATGGATCATGCCTGGGTATTGAGTTTGTTGACAAATGACACCCATAACTACGCTATACTACAATAAATCTCAACCACAATAAAAATGAAGGCCAAAACACAACAAACCATTTAGAAGAAAAAGCACTTAGTCTAGGGACAGGTGCAATAGATGTCCTAAATATATATTTTGAAGTGCAACGTTTATCCCTGTATTCTTTCTGACTTCACGTCTTTTGTCTGCTCGCCACAGGAGAGTATGTCGTGATGACAACCCACTTCCACCTGAAGAGGAAAATTGGTTACTTTGTGATCCAGACATATCTACCCTGCATCATGACAGTCATTCTCTCCCAAGTGTCGTTCTGGCTCAACAGAGAGTCCGTCCCTGCCAGGACTGTCTTTGGTGAGTCGTCTGCTCCCATCTCCCTCTTGTAAACATCTGTGTGTTAGAGACATGAGCCCATCACCAGAAGCTTTCAAATCTGTTCTGGGAAAATAAATGTGGAAGATATGATGGCCTGACATCAGGCAGTCACTCACAACTATAGTGCCATTGAGCAAGGCATGGAAAAAGTCCCTCTAAATGGAACAAAAACATAATACAGCCTCCTAATGTCATTATTATGTCACAATACGACATGATGTAGTGATTTTACTACAGTATTGCAGTTTTTAGAATAATGTAATAACATATATCTATAATCTATAATAAAATATTTGTGATTTGATTATTAGCCATCATGTCGTAACCTTTCATGCTGGACTCACCACGAGCTGTGAGATTGTGAAACAATAGTATATGCTTCTGTAGAAGCCACAAGTCTGTATGATATAAACCCTGTTTTTAAGAAAAATATTCGCAATGTCATGGAGAAGTACTACACTACCCACAATCCTAAGTGTAACAGCGACATTTTCTGATTGGTGGAGCTTGCTATTACCATGGAGATGTGTACCGCACCTGTGAACACCTAGTGAGGGTAGTGAGGGTGGAAACTTCCTCCTTATATTATGAAAATAGTTCACCGAAATGTATTTCTGAAAACATTTGAGGCGAGAAATAAGGCATGTAGGTGCTGAATCTGTCTTCATTTTAGATCGACAATGGTTAGTTTAAAAGCTTTTCTGGAGTTTCCTGAGGTGGCAAGTCGCAATTCCCAATGGTTTATGGGAAGACTAGTTCCTTCACTCTTAAAATTATGTAGACAGTCTTGTACCATCAAATGTTTTATGATCATGATTCATTGCGTAGCTGGTTGGCTGAAGCAAATTTGTGATTTGTGATGTTGGGCTATACAAATAAAATTGAGAATGAATTGGATTGAAATCCACTTCCAGAACCGTCCATCCATCCATCCATTTTCTTCCGCTTATCCGGGGCCGGATTGCGGGGACAGGAGGCTTAGCAATTCCAGATGGCCCTCTCCCCAACAATGTTTTCCAGCTCTTCCTGGGGGACCCCGAGGCGTTCCCAGGCCAGACAAGATATATAATCTCTACAGCGTGTTCAGGGTCTACCCTGGGGCCTTTTACCAGTTGGCAGTGCCCGGAAAACCTCCAAAGGGAGGCGTCCAGGAGGCAGATGCCCGAACCACCTCAGTTGGCCCCTTTGGGCTCTACTCCGAGCTCCCTCTGGATGTCTGAGCTCCTCACCCTATCTCTAAGGCTGAGCCCAGCCACCCTACGAAGGAAGCTCATTTCGGCCGCTTGTATCCGCGATCTCATTCTCTCAGTCACTACACAAAGCTCATGACCATAGGTGAGGGTTGGAACGTAGCCGGACTAGTAAATCGAGAGCTTTGCCTTTGGGGTCACCTCCCTCTTCTCCACAATGGTCCGGTACAGCGCCCGCATAACTGCTGACGCCGCACCGAACTGCCTCTCCATCTACCGCTCCATTTTTCTCTCACTCGTGAACAAAACCCCAAGATACTTCAACTCCCTCGCTTCGGGAATTGGAGCCATTCAAAAAGTGGGCGGTCACTGTTGACCTCTATTACACTATTATCATTGGTTAACATAAAAATGAGGTGGTATTGCACCATGCAGCAATTTATTATATCGGCACAATGCATTATTACATATTCATTGTTTGAAAACTAATTCAGTCAAAATACATAACTTACTGCATCATCATTTGCTTCCTTTCTAAGAAAAAATACATGGCAAGTGTATTCGGTCCTAAGATAAATGACTGTAACGACGTCTGATGAATTTGAAAATGAAATACTTCTGACACTTTGCTTTGAAGTAAATAGAAGCCACTGTGAGACACGCAGCTGTCAGTGACCCTGGAGTTCAGCTTTATTTCTTTGCGCCAAGATTGAAATAAAAATGTCAGTTTGCTGTCAATATTTACTACAGTGTGAACAACACATCTTCATTTGCGATACGAGACAAGACTTCAGAGGAAGGGACACTGCTGACAAAAAAAAGGATGGGGTCCTCGATCGTTTGCTTCGTGGTACTGCTGAGTTTGATGTCTGTCTTTACTTGACGCTGGAGAAACGTTCTCTGATGTGGACAAATATCATTCGTTTTAAAGGAATGGTTTTGATGGAAATATATGCTTCCTTTGATGAGACTAAGATGAGAACTGGGAACCAGAAGGCGATTAGCCCAGCTTAATACACGGCTTTGTTGAATACTCGATTCTGATTGGTTAATCACGATCTTCTGCGGTCTGTTATTTCTTTAAAACAGACCATTGCTATGGGTGCAGTTCTGATTTCAGACTCTGGCGGACCATTTTTGTGTCAAATTATTGATTCTTTAAGTAATTAGCCGTGTAATAAGCGAGATAATGTACAGTTAGCAGGTCATTGTTGTCAAAGACCTATCGTCCTGTCGGGGTTTATTTCACAACAATGACCGGCTCGCTGTACATTATCGCTTACATTAGCATACAGCCTGGTTCTGTCCAAAGTTCAAAACTACCAACACCTCTAAAGCTCACTTATTTCCATCTTGTTTGTTTAATCTGGACGCAAACAGAAATGGAAAAAGAAGGACAACATGCTGCAACAATTCCATGAGCAGTGGCCGAGGCACAGCATCTTCCTCGTGTCTCTGCCGGTTGCCTGGCAACCTCACGGCGATGACAGAGCGGTATCAATCTTCTCATCTAATTCTCGGCAAGAAAGCTAATAAGCGCATTTGCCGAAATGTCAAACTCTTCCCTTCAATGATATTAAATGTTAAAAAGAAAGAACGGCGTATTCAGTCCAAACGTCATTGCACAACATTCTCTTCTTCTTCTTCTTCTGCTCTATTCCGTCTCTGCACCAATGAGGCGAACAAGAGCTTTAATCAGTTGTGGCTGGCTGCAGTAGAAATTCAAGCACAAGGCTCAGTGTGAATTTAGATTTACGTGCTCTGAATGTTTGCCTACAAGTGTGTGCGTGCCTGCCTGAGTGTGATGTAAGTGTTCGTCTGTGTGTGTGTGTACGTGTACGCACCAATCGTGTGTTGTGCGCATGTGTCTGGGCATGTGTACTGGAGTGTTTGTGTGTATCTGGTGTGTATCTGTCTGTCTGTCACACTGAGGTCTTACATAATACCGCCCAAAAGGAAAGCTCTTGCTAGTCTGCAGCATGCTCCGTAGCAGCACAGCACAGCAGCAGGCAGAATGTCCTTGAGTTACCTCACCCTACACTCTTTCTTCTTGTTTTTCTTCCCTTTCTCCTTCCCGCGGATGTCAGTGTCTCCCCTGGCCTATACTACTTAAAGAGCTTTCACAGGAACATTATTACAGGCGCCAGAATTTTGCAGCTCTGCAGTGCTTTTTTTTTTCTTTCTACTCTTCCTGCAATGTTTCGGTGTCTGTTTGTGTGAGTTGTGTCTTCATGTGTCACAGCTAGCTACCTGCGGTGCTCGTCACGTGTCGGGGGTGGGGGGGGGGGGGGTTTGAAATGAGGATGACCTAGATTAGATTCGAACAACTATCTAGGGCATGTGTGTGTCCCTCATGCTATCACTGCTGGTTCTGCTTCATGAGATTACATGCATGCAGCGTGTGCACGCACAGTCGAATAAACACACGCTTTCATGAAGACGCAGAGCGGCGCAGCATCCCCCCGTACACTAGGTAGGTCATTCATGTGATTAATATGCGTCGTCTGAGACAGCAGATGAATGAGCCCGTTCTTCAAAGAGGTTACAATGTCAATATGGCGGTAAATGCATCATTAAAAAGACATAGCAGACAATCAGGGTCTTTCATGGCCACCTCAATCCTTTGGCTATCAACTAAGTCGAGGATTTATGTGGTGTATCAAAGCATTGTACATGTGTCTAGCGCCATTAGAATGAAAGAGTACACTGAGCTGTCTTCACACACAAGCTCTTATATACAGTATATGTCTTTATCATGGTGAATCATGTGCAAAATGCAACCTAAGTAACAAGCCACCTGGCAATATTCGGTGTCAACTCAGGAATGATGTGCTCATGTTAGACGGTGAAGATCTCACTGCTTGCCATGTTTGCTGTGTACAGGACGGAAATGTGTCTCAGCACCTCTGCTCCCATTTGTCTTGTTGCGACTTTATGTGGCCGTATACAGTGATTATTTTGAGATCTGGGCTTGTAAATGGTGCTTTAAACATTCACAGAGTATGATGTGATGCAGACAGACGTCAGAGTTTTGAAACTGGCAGTAACATTTGCAAGACAGCTAATACAAGTCTAAATACAATGCAATCCCAATAACGTAAAGGCTACTGTAGAACAAGGTTAAATGAACATAATGTTCTGCCTTACTGTAATACATTTATCACATAATTATGACCTCTAATGCACAAAGAAAATGCAACACATTCTCACACCCAACTTATCAAATAGCGACACTTGGTCAGTGGCTCTACGCTTCAAACTATTCCGCTCTAGGTACCCCTCTAGTGTCAGTTTTAGACGTGCCAGGGAGGGCGTGTCAGTTTCCCCTTGTTGCATGCATAGTGTCTTTTCAAAATTAAACTTCCAATGTAGGTTAGTTTTAAGGTTTACTTATGCAACAAGTAAACCTTAAAACTTGGTTAGGTTTACGCAACAAAGGTACTTCGTTAGGCTAAGGGAAACATTGTGGTTTGGGTTACTATACTCCACGTTCTATGAGGTAAAATTACTGCTTTTGTGAATGTAGTTTGGTGGTTTTGAAGAGAGCGATATAGTGGCTTCAGTTCCCCGTCAGAAAGGGCTACCTGATGAGAAAGCCACCAGACTCCGATCACAAAAACAGTAATTTTGTTTCATCGATTGCTTATTTTGTGTTATTGTGTGTCTTTCGGATCCAAACTAACGTGGCATCCACAGCAGTACATTGCTTAGCTTCCGTGTTGGTACTCCTGTCTGCTTCTCCAAACTGGGAGCATGTCGATCGCCATCTAAGTTACTGTATGTAACGTTAATACACTGACTATAAGGATATATATATATACTGTATATGTAGCAGCATCATCATGCAGAAACCTATGTTAGGTTATGTGGGAAAAGGTGTTTAGAAGGGCTTGTTAAAATAGCACTTTGAAGCTAAAACATACATACTTTGACCAAAATGTCAATGTTTAGATTTGAATACACAGGGAACA
Organism: Sebastes umbrosus; assembly: GCF_015220745.1. Classification (NCBI taxonomy): domain Eukaryota; kingdom Metazoa; phylum Chordata; class Actinopteri; order Perciformes; family Sebastidae; genus Sebastes; species Sebastes umbrosus. The sequence goes on from NC_051285.1 coordinate 9,490,133, forward strand.
CCACTGGGAAGGCTACAGAATTATATAAAAACCTCAAACAACCAGAAAATAATGGACCCGCCCATTTAGTACGGACGTTACGTAACAAAATTAAGGTAAAATAAGTCAACGTTGACTTGACGGGACACGAACAGTGGTCTCCTGGCTAAAATATGAATGAAATTAGGCTCCCAACTTAATGTCTTGTCATTCATTTATAAAGTAGGCGTCACAATTCTCTTATAAATGATGAAATAAATAAGAATGACTATTAATTAAGGGGATTCATTGTGAGAAGTAGGGACGGGCGTCACTCATGCCCACAATGGTCACTAATTAAATCTTCCAAGGTAAAATCATTTTTAAAATTTGTCATTGATGCAGCCTGTGAGAAAACAGAAAACAATCTCCTTCCTTCATACTATATGACTTTTCAATTTGCTGCTGTTCTCCAGTTCTCCAGTCCAGCATTGTGGCTCTTTCCGTACTAGTCCTGTCATGTCTAAACAAAGCTGTAAGGAACATTAATACTTACTCTATGTATAAATTACCATAGCCATTACTTTAACAGACACATAGATGAAGCAGCAATGCTACATATTCCATATCTGAATAGGGCTTAAAGAAAATATGGTGTTTTTAATATTATATTTACTGCGCTAGGAATAACTAAATTGCACAAATGGACTTTAGTCATTCCTCCCGCAGACAACACAGCTTGACTTCTCTTTGTTTTCATTTCAGAACAGAATCGCTAAGAATAAACAAACCACTAAAATAATATTATGTGTTCTCTTATTACTATTAGATGTGATCAGGTTTATGTTTCCAACACAAATGTCCAAATCTGACACAGAAACCCCATTAACACCATTGTTTGAATTACATTGTGACTATGAAGCGCAGCCTCCGCACTAAATCTGTTTTTTCCTAAAGCTTTCCCTGTAGATGAATAGGCAATTTAAAAACACAGCAGTGGGTAGAGTTATCTTATTTATCATTGTGCCGATTAAGAGGCTGATTAGTTCATAGCCAGTCTGGTGTAGTGGAAAACTGTTGGTAGTGTATTTATTTGCAGTCCAAATGAAAAGCAAAAGGAAACAGCCACTGATGGTGCTGATATGGTGCTCTCTCTCTCTCTCTCTCTCTCTCTCTCTCTCTCTCTCTCTCTCTCTCTCTCTCACTTCCTCTCTCCATCTCCGTCTCTCTCTCGCTCTCTGTCTCTAAGCTGTCAGGGACAGCAGTGCTCAGAAGATTATCTCTCTTCCTCCTCTCCTCTTTAAGCGATTGGCTGGGTATTTATTGGTTCCCCCATGATGCTGTTTAATGTATCTGCTCATTAAGGAATAACACCTTGTGTGTGTGTGTATGTGCGTGTGTATTTGAGTTTGGTTGTGTAGAGTGTGTATGTGTCAACGTATGTGTTTGTTCGCTATACCTGCTGGTTTTATGCCAGCGGGTTCTCATAAATTCATGATTACTAGCTGACAACATTATAGGCACTGCAGCTATGTACTGTATGTGTGTGTGTATGTGTGTGTGTGTGTTTGTGTGTGTGTGTGTTCTCACAGCTGTGGCGCTGGCACAGTCATTTAACTCACCCGCCAATCAACATGTCAATTTATTTCTTCATTTATGTAAATCAGGGGTGACGTAGTGATGCTGAATGGGCTGTGTGTGTGAGTCAGGCCCCCCTGAGGCTGCAGTTATTGATAAGGCATGAATAAGTAAGTGGCCGCAGCACAGCGGAGATGTTGATAGACATCCAAGAAAGACAACTCCACTCCTGGGACTGGTTGAGGGAATACAAAAAGTTGTTTGACAACTCCCTACACAAGAATCCTGTTCATTCATCAACAGCCTTCACTAATTATACAACAGTGATACACTCAGTAATTCATTAGTATAAGATCCTTCCTATAAGTGTGAGAAAATCATTCAACTGTGACTGAAAGGATCTGTGATATGCGTGCTGGCAACCCTGTCTTCTAAAAAAATATGTTTATAGAACTTATTTGCTTCAGTATATACATTTTTTTGTCAAAATTCAGACTTATTTCATTTGTTTTCCCTACAATATTATCTACGAACCAGTGGGCAACCTCCGGGTTTGAGAAGTGAAGTGCCCTAAACTTGCATTCTTTCTAATAGCCAGCAGGAGGCGACTCCTCTGGTTGCAAAAATAAGTCTGATTGTATGGAAGTCTATGAGAAAATTACCCTACTTCTCACTTTATTTATTACCTCAGTAAACATTGTAAACATGAGTTTATGGTCTCAATCGCTAGTTTCAAGTCTTCTTCAATACAGCATGATGTTCATTTAGTATTTGGTTAAGGTTTGGGATAGAGAAAGATGGTGGTCATGGTCAAATATTGAAACATTCAACAATGACTTGAAGCTTAAGATGGGACATTGACATTCAATATTTCAATATCTCTTTAATTTATTTCTATAGACCGTTTCAATGGAATTACATTGCTAGGCAACAGCTTGGGTCCATAGTTACTTCCAGCTTGTCAGCTGATGTTATTCACATACACTGCAATAAGAAATAAGCTGGGACACATTTGGAATGTTTACATTTACAACTGTGTAATGGTCTATAACCTAAACCCAGTGTTTGTCTCTGATGTCAAAGTCCTGCGGTTGTACGCCCAACCTGCCACCCTCACATCCTCCATATGGCTTCTATGCAGTAAAGGCATGTCAAACTTTCTTGACTGAGAAAATGAAGAAACTTATTTAGAAATTTGTAATATCCAAACGTCAGATATATGATTGATGGAGCAAAGAAAAGTTTCACTAGAGGTGTTCTAAAGCTACGTTCACACTACGAGCGACAAAAGCAACAAAACAGCCAGCATGACCAGTTACATTGTCGCCGAGTCGCCGTTGAAGTGTTGCTCAAGCGATGGTTGATATAGTTATGTAGTTAAATAGCACTGGGAACTCGGCATTTTTGCAGACAGAATGGGACAGGGTGAAACAAAAACATATGATTAGTTGATGCTTCACTGCTTTATTCGAGCGCTGAAAAAAGTTGAGCATAGCGCCTCGCCCCCGTCACGCAGCTACAAGTGTCAGGCGTCAGTTTGTTAGTTGTCACCATTGTCATGTCACCAGCTTCCATTGAAAATGACTTGTAGCCTGTTGCTGTGTTGCTCGTAGTGTGATCACAGCATAATAGTCTTTTAAAAAGCTTTTTTAAAGGCTTAAACATAAAAGAAGTATTGCCTGTACTGTCATTGTTCAGGTGTAGCTGTGCGTGCCAAGGAACTAAAACAGTTCATTAACAGCAACTTTATTGCAAGCCCTCTTTAGCACCCGCCTTGTATACAGGGTTTAAGTCACACATAAAGAGCTACATATTCTTTGAGTGAACAGGCGTCCCACTGCACATCGTACTTTTGACCTCGTCCCACATTTTGATTGTCATGTTTGATTGGTTGCCTACTCAGTCACAATGTTGTCAGAGGCAAATGTCTGCCTGGAACCAGGGAGCATACGAGTAGAGAGAGAGAGAGAGAGCACAGCCATTTCCCCGAAGGCTCACTCTCCCCCCACAGAGATTTGAGATCTGTGGCTTGGCTGCGATCCAATGGCTGAGCAGTACGTTTCACTCACTGGCTTGAGATTGGTCAGATTAGCCGAAGCCTGTCATTCACGGGTTGTCAATCAAGTCGGAATCAACAGAGCAAACAATAAATTGTCAGAAAAAAAATCCATAATAATTACAAACAATGATTTTGCACCTTTCGCAGAAAAAAAATATTTGATGCTAAGAGGCAAACAAACTTGAGCTCAAAACCCCTATTAATTTATTTTTAGCCATGCCTGGAGCAATTTATTTTTTAATCTGCAGCTCCTTACAGGCAGTCGAGCACTAAATGTCTATCAGACTGATTACCCTGATCGACACTACATCAGATTTCTATAAGCTCTACCTCGCTGTGTCAGAAACCTATTAACCAAGTGGACATTATCTGCCCCACACACACCAAAAAAATGCACATTTGCACTGTTTGCCTGTAGTCATATCAAACTTTTCCTCGCCTGAGGCAGCAGTGATAGACTTCCCACCTTGAAATAGTCTGCCTCACCTTGTCATTCATCACCTTAAATCCCTAATTTAGTTCCCACAAATTTGCTTTCTCGCACCATCTTTCTCTATATCTTGACATTTCTTTCCCCCACCCCATCACCCTGTATGTGTGTGTGTTTGGAAGTGAGTCTGCAAACAGAGGCAAAAACCTTGTTAGAAGATATGTATCATATAAATCAAGTGTCAGTGCTTGTGCACACCGAGCTAAATTGAGTGGAAGGGACTCTCAAGAATTGAGTTACACCACTATTAATCCAGTTAGAACTTTCCAGATCAGTGGCTTTGTTCATTAACAGCCTTCAAAGCCTCAAGTCTATTAGTTACAACATGTCAAGCGAAGTCATTTAAAACCAGCTCTGGAGTCTCGTTCTAATGAATCAACTTACTAGTGTACTAAATTAATCCCAAGTAGGCCCAACACTAAACAGACACAAAGGGGAGCCGCTCTTCCTGAAGGAGTTGGGAAACAAATACCTGTCCACCTTGTTAGCACAACCACACACACAGACTATTGTTAACAAACCCTTAAAAAAAGACGTTTATTCAAGTGTGCTATTAGTATACTTCTTTTAAACTTGAAATAAGAGACTATACTTTCAGTTTACTTTTTTATGTACTTATCAGAGATATACTTAACAAAAGTATACATAAGTATACTTGGCTCACACGGACAAGTATACAGAAAAGTCTAAGTATACTTGGCTCATACTGATAAGTATACAGAAAAGTCTAAGTATACTTGGCTTATACTTACAAGTATACAGAAAAGTCTAAGTATACTTGGCTTATACTGACAAGTATACAGAAAAGTCTAAGTATACTTGGCTCATACTGATAAGTATACAGAAAAGTCTAAGTATACTTGGCTCATACTGACAAGTAAACAGAAAAGTCTAAGTATACTTGGCTTATACTGACAAGTAAACAGAAAAGTCTAAGTATACTTGGCTTATAGGGCTACTTGTACTTAATATTTTGATCAAGATAAACTTAAGAAAAATATTATTTATTCAAGTGTGCTATTAGTATATTTCTTTTAAATTTAAAATAAGAGAGTATACTTTCAGTTTACTTTGTATGTAATTATCAGAGATATACTTAACAAAAGTATACATAAGTATACTTGGCTCATACTGACAAGTATACAGACAAGTCTAAGTATACTTGGCTTATACTGACAAGTATACAGAAAAGTCTATGTATACTTGGCTTATAGGGCTAGTTGTACTTAATGTTTCGATCAAGATATACTTAAGAAAAGTATAAATAAGTATTCCTGCCTTATAGGCCTACAGAAAGGTGTACTTGGCTTGTAGTTGTGCCTACTTTTTGATAGAGTAACCTATTAAAGTATGTGAGAAGACACATATACAACAAATCACAAGCAACAAAGCAAACCAACACTTAACGATCGGTCAAATCCATGCATCCTTCCAAATTTTATCAAGTGTTTTTTTCTCTTGTGGTATTAAGACGTTGGTGGTGTTGGAAGACTTGTTTCCATGACAACAGAGCTTGTCAAACACAGTAAAGCATATATGATTCCAAGCATCGGGGCGCTTTTGTGAGGCCTTGTGTAATACCCAGTGGTGCTGCCTTCCTCCTCCCCCGCAAAATTAACTGATTTACTGGCAAACAAAATAGCTGACAGATTGACACCACTCTGTTGCCAACCGTCTTTCCATTCACCTTCCCTTACCTGCCTGCATCCCTTCATACTACTGTACTCCTTGTATCTCTAATATGCTCATATAGGCCTTATTCTACTCCCACGCATGTATTTGGGTTATGTAGTTGTTTCCCATAACAGATATCCCCTTATTCATCTTCCTTCACTCCATTTTACCTCTGTAGCTCTCAGTACGGAAGTAATGGATGTTCTGTGCTCCTGCTGCACCTGCTGAGGCCATAAGCACACATGATTGCTGGCAAAATCGCTTCGCACTGGCTGTTCTCCAGTGGAGAATGTTCTGGCACCCACCTCATAAGCAGTGACACCTTGGTGTTAGACTTACACTCCACTGGAAGTCTCAACAAGACACTGTTCTCGTACCTAAAATGATTTAAACTGTGACACCAAGCTGGTGCTTCCAGTCAAATTACAGCTTTATATGTGATGCATGGTGTGCGTTGATTGTACAACTTACAATTGCATGCAGATAATTTGCAGCAGCGATTCAGGTAAACTAGCAGCATTTAGTTCCAATTCAAGAAGTTTTTATAGCTTAGTGAAATGTTGCAGGGAGGAGGTCGTACAAAGATTTGGACTTTGACACTGGAGATTACGCTTCATATCATTTTTTTCTGCTTGGGCCGGAGTCGATAACGTTACTCGCCCCAGTCGCCGCCACTCTCTCTCTCTAGCTTCACCACTCACTTCTATACACTGACTCTGCTCCAAATGACCTATGCCACTCTTACAACAACTGGCTTTAGAGAGAGCCATTCGCATTTTCGTGTCGGCCATGTAGTTCTTCTACACGCTTGGCACACGGGAGAGGCTTCAGTCGGTTGTAATCTCAACCTCACCGCTAGATGCCGCCAGATCCTACACACTGGCCCTTTAAGCGTTCATTTTTTAGTTATTCTAACCAACACCTCAGCATAACCTTAACCGAGTGCTTTTAGTTGTTCATTACTATCATAATCATGCTTAATTTGTCTTGAGCAGATGCTTTATGGAAACAAATGCATTAGATCCAGCAACTGATTTAGTTGTTTTGTAGCGTGTGATTTGTTTTGTCTTTTACTCCTTGAGGGAAAACAAATGACAAATGTGTTCGTGAACATTTGTAGCTAAGTTTAATATGAATGTTTTGTGACATGTTCCTTAAAAATATCTTCCCCAAAATGTTTTTTTAATGTTAATTAGCTTTATATGAACATAATTCTGGGGTGAGACGGAGGGTATGCAAATCTGGTACGAATACGTGACTAAGCATCATTTCATATTTCCATATCTCCTGCTGCCATGCATCCCCATAACAATATATCAACAAACCTTTCAATGCCCTACTTAGCAGTGGGTGCAGTGCAGAACATGGTCATGTGTGAATTTTATGACATCACTTCGCACCGCATATAAACGGCTTTTCGGCTTCACATCTCAGTTGTGCTCATGCGAAGTGCAAATCTATCATGTGTGATGATGAGTCAGGTGTTCTACTCTTGATTATTCTTGTATGTAATTTTCTAATCCAAACAAAATATCTATCTGGGACATTTGATAAAAGAACACGCGATGAAAATCTCAGAAACACATCTCGACAATAAATTACATCAGAATAAATAATTCTGACCTACTTACGGTATGCTTTAGTCTCTCCGGAGCCAGAATGAATACCATGAATCTGTACCTGCTGTACCGATCCAGTAAATCCATCAGAGGTGTCTTATGGCTAATGACCAATCATTTATTTGGCTCTGACTAATGAGAACATAACAATCAGCCTTTATGCTTCATGTCACAGCACCAACTCCGTAATGCCAAAAGCATGTGAAAAGAGAGTGGGAGGATGTGATTCATCACTTAACACTTACATCATAACCAAGGAGGAAGAAGAAGGAGAAGAATTCATAATTCTGAAATAACATTTCAGGACACATTGTAATAACTCAGTACCAGCTGCTTTTCCAGCTTGTAGGTGGTGGACACAATAACTGGAACGCTGTACAATATAATGTAATCCAATACAAACGGTAAGGAGTTGATTGAACTCAACAGTGCTTTTGTAGAACAAATATAGGATATATTTATAGGATCGCCTGGTGGCAAACATTTTTTTTTTCACCATTCACCAACCGTTTCTTTGACATATGTCATCACGAAGCTTGTGAACTTAATATGACTACTTTTTTTCGTAACTGTCTTCGTAGATTTGTAAATAATAATTTTAAAGGGGACATATCATGCTCATTTTCAGGTTCATACTTGTATTTTGGGTTTCTAATAGAACATGTTTACATGCTTTAATGTTAAAAAAAAACATTACATTTTTTATTCTTCGAATGTACCTGTATTCAACCTCTGTCTGAAACGCTCATAACACGTCTCTTTAAGACCCTCTCCAGAAATCTGCTCTGAGTGGCTTACAAGAAAAATATGGTGCACCTTTGTAAAGGTAGTTCTCAAGCGATAAGTTCTAATGAGCCTGCATGTGACATAGGAAGGGGCGCCAAATCTGAAAGGCTTGTTGAATCACATGTTTTTTTTATCTAGGTAGCCCAAAAAAAACTGACTGGGTTTAAATATTTCACAGTTTGTGGCTTGGTAGGAACTCCAGATACCCAAATGTATGTGCACAAGCACTGAAAAAGTGAGTTTTTCATGATATGCCCCCTTTAAAGGAAATGGCCTGTAAATCACAAAGGCAGCTATAAAATAACTCACATTAAGTTAAGGACCAATTAACAGTATTTTAGCAGCTTTATTAGAGGTCTTTCATCTTTATTTTATTCTTTGACGTCAACATGAAGCAATGACAGCAGTACAAAGAGGCTGGAGATTTGCTGTGTAAATTGGTGGTACATTAGTCACTATACAGTGAAGAAAGTCTCTCTAACAGTCTTTTAACAATTAAGGTGTTCTCATACACCAATTATAGCTATGCCTATGAAAAGTCATGCACTGTAATTTGTATATATCCCCCAAAATCCCAGACTTTCACCCAGGGGACAATGTAGGAAAATGCACAAAATAAGTTTTCGTAAGATATCATATCGAACTGTTCTATATGTTGCCATAATATATACCAAACACAAGTACATTCCACTCGCAAAGTGGTGAGAAATAGATACTAGTACTGACTGAAAGATGCTTAGCTGTATAGAAGAAAAAGTACTATTTGCTCAACATTGAGGAGCAATTTCCCAAAAAAAAAACTTTATAATTTTAAGATTAAGATTAGATTTAAGATTATAATTTTTGGAAATTTGACATCGAGTTTACAGTGGATTTTAAAAAGTGGATGGATCTTTTAAACATGGAGGTGTGTATGTGGGGGTACATCATGTACATGTGTGTGTTTTTCCATAAACACCTCTCTCCACATGTGTGGAGGAGGGTCCTCTCTGCATATTTTATAAATCCTGTTCAAGCCAGCTGTTCTCCAGCTCCCTTCATGTTAACCCAGGCTGAATTTGTGGATTGTTTGCTGCTTGCGCTGATGTTATTTGGTGTGTAAACATCTGCAGTAGCCTGTTCTGTGATGAGCGCCGCATCGTTAGCTGTGCTCTGACCCACTTCCTCTCCCTCTCCGTACTCTGTCTCATCCCAGCTCTCGATAGCTGATGTCGTATAGCTTAGCGATTTGGTTTTCCAGGGTTGACGTGCGCTCCTTAATACGAGGCCCTTTGGTTAAAAACATGCATATTCATTTATGCTTCATCATTGCTTCACGACTGCTTGTGCATTGGTGTGCAGGTCAGATTTAGAAAGCCTATTTTTCCCGGTATTAGTCAGCAGCAGCAGCATCTCTGAGGCCAACTGCATCTTCCAGCTGCATCTGTGGAAATCTCTACCTCTCGGAGTCTATTAAAAGCACAAGCTGCAAGACTGTATCAGCTGCTCACATAGATTAATGTGAATGAACTGCTTGCTCATTTGATTCAAGGAAAAAAAAATAACTTGCCCTGCAACATCCCTATATGATGGTACCTTGAGATTGCTCCATTTTAGCAAATATAGTCCATATATACTGTAAAATTGACTAGTTCCTGCACAATGTTGGATTATATCAACAGTAAATTCACATTCATGCCACAATAATTCTGCTCTGGAAATGTCTTAGTCATGTAAGGGTTGTTTCTAATCATTTATTATATAACGTTTCATTCCTCCGATTTGATATAGCTTCACATATTTTCTTTTTCATACACTAATTACAAATGAGTAATCATAGCAACTCAAGCATAATCTAAGATTTGATCAGATTTCACATATCCATATTGTCTCGTCTCCCTGCAGGAGTGACCACCGTGCTGACCATGACCACACTCAGTATCAGCGCCAGGAACTCTCTCCCTAAAGTGGCCTACGCCACGGCTATGGACTGGTTCATCGCTGTCTGCTACGCCTTCGTCTTCTCGGCCCTCATCGAGTTCGCCACAGTCAACTACTTCACCAAGAGGGGTTACGCCTGGGATGGAAAAAGTGTGGTGCCAGAGAAGGTATTTGAATCCTTTTTTTTCTTTTTTTACAATACTTATTCTCCTAAGGGATCCGCACAGAAAAGAATAGAGATAATAGACTTGACAGAAAATGTTTTGGTAAGGCCTTTGCACATCAAGTCTGTATTTTTCGTCCGAAATTGTTGCACGTTTAAAAATGAATCCGACCTTACACCGACTTCGAAACTTTCGTCTTCATTAAAGTTTTCAGATACAGGTTTGATTTTCTGCATTTTTCCGCATCCGTCAAAAGCCAAAATAGGGTTGTTTGACACTCAGAGACACTGTCCATGCAAATGTCATCATCCAATATGAACATCTGATAAACTGATTCATGTCTCCCAGCACGAAGAGCACAAAGTATTTAACGATAAAGCAATAAATTGATATAGAAATGCGTAATTTAAAGATGAGATTGTGGCAGGTGATTGCAGAACAGCTTGGAATCTGGGATGGTTGCAAAACAAAGCATGTACAAAAGACAAAGATAAGGCCCCTAGCTAGTTTACCAGTGCCCTATATTATTTCTTGAATTACTGAGGTAATCACCATTTACCAACCCAACCATGATCACAGGGTTAACCTCGATTAACATCTCAATTGAGCACGATCACAAAAGGCACATGGGCGAGCTGTTCAAGGGGAAATCTCAGTTGCGTCCTGACTGTCGAGCCGGTCAGACATTTAAAGCCTCGGGTCCCCAAATTGCACGCGCTGGATCGGTGAGCCGGACCAGGTGCTACTCCGATCAGAATGCCCGACTGAAGAAGGTGGGAGACGAGCCGCGCCTCAGCAGGGGGATAAGCCAATCACACATCCTGTTTAGCAGGAGTTATACAGATGGAAGGGCACCAGCGGTGGACGTAACAATTAGATAGCAGTGATTGTGCTTTACGCAGCTAAACGATAGCCTCTTGCTAATGTCATTCATTCATTAGCCCTGTTAGGAACAAGCGTTATCCATTGCACACACATAATTAATTCAGTTTTGTCTTGTATTGCAAATCTTTGCAACAAAAATAATAATAAAACATATCAGACTCAGTGTGGAAGGTAACAATTTTTATTTGATGACGGATTAAAGAAGAACAAAAAATACGGACTTGGCATTCAAAGGCTTTTAGGCAATCTGGCACATAACTGCGTTATTTATCCCATTTCTTCAACTATATTGTCTGCCCTTGTTTTTACCAAAACAAAATTCAAAAAGGGCCAAAATAAGGGCAAATCCAGACACCAGTTACCAAAAATATAATTCCAGAAATTGTATATATGGACTTCTGTTTCAAGGAGTCATTCATTTTTGCACCAGGACAGTTAGCACTTCACTGTTGAGAGAGGCAGTCCAGGCAGGGAACATTTAGCTGTTGTCGCCAGCTCATCTCATTGAAAATGCAATTTGAGTAACATGACATGAACATTAATAGTTTAGTGTTCATCTCGTGCTTTCTGCTCCGCTTGTCTCTATACTGCAGTTAGCAGCACCGTACTCTGTAATCCCCAGATGATTTTGAAAATTTTTAGATTGCCTAGTTTATTGCTTCTACTTGGAGGCAAGGAATTAATATTCCTGAACTTAATTTCCATATTTTAAGTGAATATTCACCAGGCTGCTGAATATCAATAATTGTGCAAAATGTTAAAAAAAAAAACATTTTTAAAGAATCTGAACTTTATCCTTTTTTACTTTCCCCAACAAACAAAAACAGCAAAAGAAGAAGAAGGAGTCCCTCCTGAAGAAGAACAACACCACAGCCTACCCAGCTGCCACTGCTACAGCCTTCGCCCCCAATATTGCCAGGGACCCTGGATTGGCCACTATTGCCAAAAGCGCCCCGCCACCCCCAAGTGAGCCCAAGGAGGAGCCAAAGCCCAAGCCTCCAGAGGCCAAGAAGACCTTTAACAGTGTGAGCAAGATAGACAGGATTGCCAGAATAGCCTTCCCATTGCTCTTTGGAACCTTTAACTTGGTCTACTGGGCGACCTACTTGAATAAGAAGCCCAAATTGCAGGGGATGAATCAGCCACACTAATCCTTGTTTCATTACTTTGAAATTATACCTGTAATTTTTGTTGATTTCATTTTCTTTCTTATTCCTCCTAAAACAGGTGTTTATTTTCATTTTCAGACAAACATGGTGTCCATGCTGGTTTGAATTCCCAGTTGTTGCATTGCTTCTATGTTTACCTAAAGTTTGAAGATTTTGAAAAAACAAAATAGAGAAAAAAAGAAAGATAACAGACTTTTGAAAGGGTGTTGTTCAGGTCTCGGGTGATGCTACTAAGAAAATGCTACTATAAATATATAGCCAAGAGAATGCTATTCTACAACTGCACATAGCCCACACTTGTTAAGGGGCTTTTGTTTCTATGTTTGTTTTCTTTTTTGTTTCTATTTCATTTAAACATGGAAATCACAGACACGGTAAAAGGCACTTGTGTATATGCATGGGCAGGGCATCTTATCATTTATGTTTATTTATTCAAAATACAGATCAACATTGACTGAGAGCTTAGTTCATTTGATATCAGCAGCAAAAATGCAACGCTCATCCTCTGTCAAAATATCTTCAATTCTCTGTAGATGTTTTATGAGATTAATTATGTCATTCTTCAAAATAGGGTTTCTGCAATAGCAATAAAAACATGTCTCAGTGGACACACCATTTATTTAGGGATAAAAAAGAAATACAAAAATTCAATCATCTCTGTGCTCAGCATTGAAAATATTAATTTCCTTTCACAGCGTTGTAAATATTATCAAGTGTTAGAGATGTCAATATTATGTTTAAGCTTTGCAAAGTGTAACTAAAGGTTTATTGAATACATGGAAGAGTAAACTTTTTTATTTCATTTATTTTTGTTTTTGTTTATGATACTTTCTACAAAAAAAAAGAGTATATACTGGTATAATTCACGCTTAAGTGACTGTTTCTCGCCAAGTTCGCGTTCCATTCAAAGCTGCTTTCACACTGAAGCAAAATATTATTCAACTGTGTGTTTGTGTACACACACAATGACGGCAACAACAGCAACAACAACATCAACGGTGAAAAACTGAGATTGGCTAGTTATGAGTAAGAATGTAAAATAAAAAAAATCATCTCGAATCATGGAGTGCATTTGACATTTAGAATTAAAACATTCATTATTTACTTCTTTTGTTTGTTTTATTTACGGTGGGGCCTCGTTCGCCAAGAAACGCCATTCATAGCAAAGTACGGTTGGCATCGCTTAAAGACGGGTGGGGCACATTGAGAAGGAGGAGAAGTGCCTTTTTTAATTTTTCAGAGTTGAAGCTGTGATGGCTACTACTTTGTTGATTGATGGCGCGTCTGTATTTTCCATCCCACTGTGTCCCCTGACCCTGTTTACCATAGTCCCCCCCCCCTCCATCTCCTTTCAGTTGAAAATTGAGACATAACACTCAGAAAGTACCAGCTACACTGCCTTCAGTATCACATGCCCGTTTGGACTCATTTGTTGCTGCTTGTTGGCGAGCAACAGCGAGAGACAGGGACAGAGACAGAAAGGAGACAAAGAGAGAGTCGAAGAGAGTCGAAGTGGCACTGTAATCTTGCTTTAGCCGGCGCTGTGTTTCGCACAGAGGACTTGTCTTGTAGTTCCACGATAGTGAAGAAGATGAATATATTTTTGTAGCATGATGTCAATCCCTCTTCCGAGAAAAAAAACAAAACAACAGAAACTAACGCAAATGTGAAAAGAATGCTTTTTTTTTTTTTTTTGTCTTGAACATTGCTTGCTCTTTTTTTTTTCTTTTGACTTATATATATATGAAAACACATTTTAAGGACATGCTTCTTCTCTGATGTGGCACGTTGAGGTTTCCGAACAGTCCATTTTAAATTATGTTAATGTAGCAATATTAATTAGCAAGGGCTTTTCTTAGGACCTGAACCTGACACTCAGTCTGGGGGTGATATCCATTGTAGCTTTACATCGACCCCTCTCTACTTGTAGTTTCACCGATATATACATGGAAACATAGAAATTATTTAGATTTGGTCAAAGATAAAAGGCATCGCATTGAGTGTCCATCTCGGGCTCCCGCTCTGACCTTATTTCACAAAATCACATTTCTTGTTGTGGGAGTGGGGGTGCATTGCATTGCATTATGGGTTCTGAATATGTTTTACAGGGCACTGAACAGGCTAAAAGGCATGTAAGAACCCTGCAGAATTCTCTGTGTGTTTGTGCGCTGGGGTGAAGAGACGCTATCGCCAGAGGAAAAAACGGAAAAGAGATCGGTGGTTGTTGCTATTGTTATTATTTGCATTATCATTACGACCGATGCTGAACTTATCCCCCTAATGGCAGACGTCTTTTGCTGCTGTTAACAGCCCCTAAACCTACAAGCAGAGGGTCAAGGAACTGCAAAGTTCAGGATGAAGAGTTGTATAAAGATGAATTCTAAACTATTGTATGTATGTTTATTATCATGAAGAAAAAAAATATATATACATATGTAAAATACATAATGCATACAGTATTTGATTCTATTAATGAAGATATTAGCTAAGATGATGATGAATATTGTTTGTATTATCAACCTATTGTTATGCATTTTGCACATTTAGAAGAACAATAACATTACATTTATGTAGTCAGCTTCGTGCTATGCAAGGACAGCTTTGAACCACATCATTGACCTTCTCTCCCTGACCATTGTGTTTCAGATTTACAAGCTATTATGAAAAAAAAAAAGAAATAAAAAAAAGCTTAGCTTTTATATCAGCTGCGCACCCACTAGCGTTTTTTTTTTTTGTTTTTTTCTTTCAACCATGGCTAAACAGGGTGACATCAAAGAAAAAACAGTGGATTATCTCTTTTGTTTGCGCTTTGGATTTGTCGGTGGTTGAAGGGAAAATGGCTTTCATTGTTGATTGCACTTTTTCTCCAGAGACATGCAATAAAGTGATTGAACTGGAAAAAAAACCAGGAGCAAAACTGTAACAAGATCACCTTGTTAATAATATTCTTGTTCATTTCCTGAGCCTGTTTGTCATTGCAAAAATGGAGGCAGGTGAAAATGTTACTTTGCTAAACGGATCCTTTTGTTTACCTTCTTTGCTTTCCAAAGCTCAATGACATTACAGGGAGCGCCAGAAAGAGTTTTGACTTTGACAAAGTAAAAAAGTGAATTTTGTAAACTTTTCAGTTTGGAATATCTTTGCTAAGCCCCCTCTATCTTGTACTCCAAGCAGGATCAAACAAAATGCTAAAGACCATTTACAAGTATTTTTGAGCCAGGTCTGGTTTTGCTACATTTGATGCTCCAGAGAGAGAATGTGAAATATGAGGCACAGTGCAATCATGAGCTTCCAACTTTTACCTTCACACTCATAGAGCATACATGTAAATATCACATTTGTAGGAACATCGGTCATTTATTTCATTATGTTTGATGCAAAATCCATTGCAGTTCTCAGCAGCACTTGCTTTTCAACATTGAGTCTTTGGTTATTCCTAGATACCTACTGGAGTTTTTTCTTGTATTTTTATCAAGCGAAATATGGTCTGATTTTCACTGAAATGTAAAAAAAAAAACTAATTTTCTAAAGCACAAAAGTTGATTAGGGTAAGAGTAAAGAGAGACTGTATACATATGGATATCGACAAACACACACTGTCAAAACGCACACAGACACCCACACCCACACGCAGTACACAGGAATGTGTTGGTAGTCCAATGATACTGACAAACTGGGTTCTGATGGATGTAGAAATGGTGAACCTTCTGTAAATGTTTTCTTTTGTTTCTTTTGGTTATGATATGGCCCTGTAGAATCTGATTCTCTGCATTAGTCTTTAAATAAAAAGAAAACAAATGAAAGTCATGGCTATACCTCTGGTCCTTGTGCTATGGATTACCTGAGACAAAGACTCATAGACACATAGATCTCTATCAAAGCATAAAGTATGAGTTTTCGTGCACTGTTTACATCACAGGTAGTTAAAGTAGGACTAATATGACATATGTTTGAATCATTAGTCTGTTATCACTTTACACACAGTATTTAATATGTAATTTGTGTACATTTCAATAAGAGCTTTACTGGAAACCTTTCACTGGATAGATTAAGGAAAAATATATTAATAATGTGTTAAGCAACATATGGTATATGTAGAAGCCAATAGCTGCATTTACACAAAACACTGAAACCATTTGGGATTGTCATGAAAGATTCAGGGGGCCCAGAACCCTAAAACATGCCAGATCCGGGTTTACGGATGTGTATTAGGACTCAAATTAGCAGCAGCTCTGACATGAAGCCTTATATTCCACCAGTTATGATGAGTAACTGATAGATTGTCCCAAATGCGACTCCATTTGAAGGGATGTTGCAAAAGTTGTATCCAAATTTAACATAACTCCTGGTTCTTTATTTCATTGTTGTTTTGTTTTTCTTGCTCTAATGATGAAAAATATCAGTCTGTCAGTCGGCCGGTCAGCCCACCACTTTGGGTCAGACTGAAATATCTCAACTACTATTAGATGGATTGCCTTGAAACTTGGTGCCTAGAGGATGAATCCCCCTGACTTTGGTCATCCTCTGACTTTTCCTCCAGCACTACTAACAGGTCAAAGTTTTCACTTGTCCTGTAAAATATCTTAAAGTCTCTGTAAACCCACACAGGTGTTTTCAGTTAATCTGGCTGATAAGACCTCATCTCAGGACTGTGTGGGCGTGTACAGACTAATTGAGTGACATGGGCTGTATCCAAAACCGCCTACTATACAACTGACGAATGCAGTATGCAGTATGTACTGTATTCTGTATACTGCGTTCGTCAGTAATATGTAGTATGGAACGTAAATCTATTTATTTTGTAGTACGCTAGGCCGGGTTTCGAAGGTTTCCGGTTTTGGAAAGCGGAAGTACACAGTACGGACAATAGCAAACATCCGATACTTTACATTACAAAAATGACCGAGAGTGACAGTTCCAGTGCTTTGCATTGTGGGATACAGTAGGCGAGGTAGACTGGTCCGATGCGTACTGGAGATTTTTTCCGAATCAGTACGACACCCGGGTATTTTTGGCATACAGTAGATTTTGCTTTTGCTCGCGTACTGCATACTTCATGCTACATTTTGGCCAAATCAGTACGTACTACTAGTATAGTATGCGGTTTCGGATACAGCCATGATCTTCCTGAGTCTCCTGTTAGCGTTTCTGAACCTGTTAGGGCAGGACAAATTACACCTTTATCATTCTTATTGGTAGATGAAGATTAGTGACCTAATAAATTCCCATCAAATTTACTGCCCACGTTCAATCAGAGCAGAAAACGCCTTTGTGAGTGTACAGAGGCTTTAACATCTACCAGATACATTGACAAAAGAAAATTGTACAAATGTTCATGGTTCCCAGACGATGAATCTCAGTGAGTCTGGAGATCCCTGACTTTTCCTCTCGCACCACCAACAGTTTTTGATGTCTTTAATACTCTCTTAGCTTATGACTAAATACTTGAATAACTAATTAAATTCCCATCAGCCTCTGTTACAATTTGTGTCTATTACCAATTAGCAAATGTGAGCATGATAACAAGCTAAACTAAGATGGTGAACATGATAAACATTATAGCTTACCTACTTAACACCAGCTTGTGAGCATTGTCCTTGTTAGCATGTTGACTGTGCATGTAGTTCTGTTGGAACTTTGCCCGAAGGCCGTTGGATTTGATTTACTGGACGTCAAAGCCCTTGTTTATGATACTTGTGATTAAAATGTACAACCTGACCTTTATACCCTAACCCCATACCCCTAAGTCTTGCACCATTTGTTACCATCCAACCAACCAATTTTTCAAATCATTTGGTTTTCCAACCACGTATTAATTGCATCACGCATCAGTGTATTTCGCTGTAAATCAATCACACTAAAATCTGTTTTATTCTCCTAACTAAATATATGTAGGTAGTTCTCCTTCTAGACTTTAAAGTGGTTGAAACTGGTTCAAAGTTCCAGAGATTAATTTACAGTCTAACAGTGTTGCAAGGCCTCTGCAAGGCTTTTTTTCCTTTGATATTCTAAGAATCAATTTGGATGGTTTGTGGTCTATTTCAGACCAACTACTGCTGCGGTTCCACTGTTGAATGCCTGTATTGATACATTTATTACATCCCTGTTTACATTACATTTTTTTTGCAATTACTGTCCACCACAAATAGATATTAATTAATTTTAGATGTTATATGTATTCCTATATTTTAACATTGCACTATTTCATGCCTTAGATTCCCATTTTTTACATGCATGCTTTTCTTTTTATTCGTATTTAATGAGCATTGTTGGAGGGGAGGCTGAGATCTAAGATTTTCATTGCCAACGACCCGCTCTGTAACTGTTGTGCATATGACAATAAATAACTTGAAAGAATCAAAACAAAATCTCCTTTGCACGCCTCGATCTATAGCCAATGTGCCAGTGTGAGTTACAGTAATTGGCCGATCCATAAAAGGCAGTCCAACCATCTCTCAACTGACAGCTGCATTTTGTTCCTCATTGCCTTTCTCCTCACTCTTCTTCTCTTGCCGCCTCTGCTCTCTAGCCTCCACCTCATCCCCATCTTCTCCCACCCCGCCATGAGATTTCAGGTGCAGGGGAACGTGTGCTTCTTCCTTAAAAGCATGTGAGCTGCCAAGCCCTGAGACTGTTATGTAATAAAGCTGCTTCTCGCTGGCAGAAGAGCAGAGAGAAGAGGCTTTTTCTCTCTTTTCTCTCTGCCTGGTCCTCCTCCTCCTCCTCCTCCTCCTCTCTCTCTCTGTCTGTCATTTTTTTCCCTCACAGGGGAGACATGTCCCACTCAGTCTTAGGCACAGGATGAATTGTACTCCGATTGTTTCTGCATATACAGTTTTTTTCTGTTGATCTGCGCTTTTAGACACATATTGGAATTTAACAAAAGCATTGTGCGGATGCTATTGTCACAAGCACAAACCCCTTCTTTCCCTTTTAAGAAAAGACAGTCCTTCTCCTCGTCTCCTAGTACTCCATTTAGAGGCGCGCTGAACAGTCGTGTTTTTGCAGGAATGAATGGAAATTCAACCGAGGCCAACTTCATGTAGCTCTGTCAAAACGTACACAAAGAAAGGCAAATCAGAAAAATGCTTACCAGTGATCACCCTTCTTAACACAACATAATCCAACACAGAACCACTGTGCTTTGACTCTCAGTGGCTACTGGGATCCATTGTGACTGGAGAATCAAAGCTGAATAAAGCTCATGACTTCTGCAAAGGAACAATCTATACAGAACCAGCATTGAGTGAGCATTTGATAATAAAAGGATGGTGGGGTAATAGATTGTCGCGGTAGTCGGTGTTACCGGTTTTACTAGATGGTCAGGCATACACAGATCACATTACTTGCCCACCTTCTTTATGCGTTTTTTATAGAAATAAAACCCATTGAGTTTATTTTGGCGTATCAGCGGCGTGTTATCAATATAGCCGGACGACGGACGCTACAATCTGAAAGTGAAAGTGTCTGCTCTGTACGGAGTATCAGCGCAGAGTAGCAGGAGTTGACAGACAAGATGATGGCAGAGGATTTGGTGCATATTTAGCAATATTTCAGATTAAAATCCAATGCTATAAGGGAACCAAAATGTTAATGAGGCAATCGTCGTGAGGAGGACGGAGCGGTCACAGCTGGTGTGCACGGCGCAGTGGCTCCAGGTGGAAACCTGCAGCCTTGCAGTGAAATCTGGACCGGAGAGGCCAGACACACAGCCATCCAACGTTAAAGATTAAAGTAAGAGCTCTACATATATTGAGTGTCGTCTTTTCTTGTAAAATGTACGGTGCAATCGGTTACACCGGTGTTGTCACAAGTTTATTAACTGGTGGGAAAATGTCCTCACCATGACATCCCTAGTGTGGTATTTCTTATACATTGGCCAACAATTACGTTGTCATCTTTAACTGAATTTTGTTCATGAAGAGAGGAAAAATAGCACTGCATTTAGCTTATCACTGAGCTCAGAGTATTTGACCATAAATGTAAGATTTCTCATGGAAGTTCATATTCCCCACATTGGTATGACGGAGGCTCAAAGCCAACAAAAAGGGAATGTGGAGTCACTTTGTCTTTTTCACACCCAAAGCACCTTCTGCCACGTCCGAATCTCCAGGCTCTAAATTCTTAAACAGTAGCCACAACACGGACTCACATCTCCTGAGATTTCCATTAGTTCCCTCCCTGCTTGCTCATTTTTTTCTGTCCCTTTGCTTCAGTATCTCTTCCATTGCCTGCTGTCTCTCTTTCCCCAATTATCCTGTGGAAGATTCCACAGATTACATGGCCAAGTATCAGGATCTGTGATTTGCTTTTCTCCTTCAATTGATAGGAATGAATGAACATGCAAACGGCAAGGAAAACACAATTGTGCACTCACCAAAAGTAAATGGTTCTGTTATAAAGGTTTTGTGCCCAAGGTCAAGGACGGCATTGTTTTTATGTTTACCAGTATTCTCCATCGGAACATGTGCTGCAAACTGTTTATGTACAATAGAAACTCCCTACAACCTTTTACGTTTTTAAGGATTCATTATTTAATTGAACTCTTCAAGGCTGCCACTGTGAATTCCATCCAATGTCAAAAGCTCTTCCTGAATTGAAGCTATTTCAGATTTAAATGTCTGGTCCTTAACAGCAAAATGCTAGGCAGTAATGTGAGGTATTTTGACACAAAGTGCCAACCTTTTTTATGATGACTCAGTGAGACAGGCTGGTATAAGCAGGAAGCCTCAGCAGTTTTCTGTCCATGTGCTGTAACTTTACAGAGAATAATGTAAAAAAAAAAAAGGACATTAACTCAAGTACTGTACTTAGGTATAATTTTGAGGTATTTTGCTAGATGTGAAGCTAATGTGATCTGTGTCTCTAGTTGATGACATCATTAGTAGGCATCAAGGCAGTTCTCCATGTCAAAGCTTAGGAAAAGCTCATGCTGTTTCATCCGACATCGTCCTGGCATACAGGTCTTTGAAAGCATCATCGGTACGTAAAGTAACCTTTTGTGTTTATCATTTATTGATGTATATGCATATTTGCACAAATCAGAGATATTTGAACGGTTTGTGTGCAGAAAATACAGATGGTGTATTCATGTTGGCCACATGTTCTGGCTAGCTTGTATGAGATACACTGTATGTAGCAACATAATGACAACAAGTAGTCAATCTTTATGATACATTTGGAACTTATTTATATATGTGTATGATTTTGCATACTTTGTGTTAGACTTAATTCTTACTGTGAACTTACCTTAGTGGAAATTAGTTTTTTGGTCAGTTTTACCCTACTGCCAGTTGCTACATTAAAGAAAGTCAACTTGGATCCTAGTTGTCAGTGTAGTAATTGCAGATGGAGTTTATCTGCCTGTCAATTCATGCAAGGCATGTGAAAAGATTTTATAAAACCTTTTTTAGTGAAAACAGCTCGCTGCTGAGGATATAATTTGGGTTGATGGGAGCTGTGAAAGTCGACCAGAACAGTGAAGTTAGGGGTCGTAAAATCAAAACAATGAGTTGAAATATGTTAAAATGGAGTTGATAATTCTCTGTGATAATTCATCACATTACACAAAGTCACTTGATCCATGTAAAGATATTGTTTAGTGAATATTTAAGCAAATGGTCTGAAAAGTTTTATCATTCTTCTTCTTTATAATTTGTGCTTTTTTTAAAAATACTAGAGCTGTGTCTCAATTCGGATACTTCCATGTAGTACACTGTGCACACTACTTACTTGTGTAGTGCATGAATTTCGACAGGGTAGTGTTGTCTCAAAGAGCACACGGATCACTCCGTATCGGCAGTATTTAATTTCAGACGGATAAATTAATCCAATAATGGCTTCTATCCGACTACAGTATAGTTGTACTTAATGGAAATATGACTTAAACTTGTATTGTTCATTTCAATCGAAACTGCTGCAGCTTCCTTTTTCTGCCATTTTCACAAGTTTGAAATAGGTTGATGGCCCCTCCCCTTCATAAGTACAATATCCGGGTACTTAAAGTGCACTGCATTTTACCATACTTCTCAGTTTGAACGCACTTATGCAGCAAGTGTAAGTACAGAAGTATGCAAATTGAGATACAGATTCGGACATATGGTACCCAAATAAATGCATATCTGCATTGCTGCAGGGACAAGAAATTGCCGTCACTGATTGGAGTAGCCACGGGCATGGCAAACTTCTGGCTGGTGTTACCACAAAAAATAACTACTTCACAAAGGAAAAGCAACAGTTCTACCATGTGAGAAGTGAAGTAATCACATCTATTTTTTTTCTGTCCATGACATTCAACCCCAAGCTGAACTCTGTGCTTTGTTCATTTCAACTTCATTGGACGACGGCGCAGTGTCCCTGAGGGGCCTCTTCTGTCGCACTGCATGAGATTTCCACAAATTACCAAGACACAAAGCAGCCCCTTATAACGACAGTATAAACCTCAACATGTGCTTAGATGCAAATACTAGAGAAAAAGAAGAAGTCCCTCTTGGGGGATGTTACCATTTGGAGCCATAATGTTGCAGAGAACACAGAAAATGAATTGCTAAACTTGGCCCTGGCCAGCTCGTGGAAGCAGAGCAATGCAGACTTTTAGCCCACGAGCTGTTCTTTTGCAATACGGATGATGTTAGTCACATAACAGGACATTTGCAGAGCCACCACAGTGACAGGTTTATCTAAATGGGCTAGTCGTTAAGTCTTGTTAGAAGGCTTCAGAATACTGGGCATCAGCTAATGATGGTGGAAGCAGCCGAAGGCGGACTCGTCAGT
Organism: Sebastes umbrosus; assembly: GCF_015220745.1. NCBI lineage: Eukaryota > Metazoa > Chordata > Actinopteri > Perciformes > Sebastidae > Sebastes > Sebastes umbrosus. The sequence continues at coordinate 9,513,208 of NC_051285.1, forward strand.
CCAGAGGAAAGACTGGCTGATGGTAGGGATGGGAATGGGACATATTCTCTAGGCCATCATGATATCATCAGCGTATTGCCTTTCCTCCCGCAGCTCTCATTAGAACACAAACATCTTCTTTTGTCTTCTGCCTTTCTAGCATTCACATTTCAATTTACTTTCGAGGACTAGAGCGATGCGTATACCTTGTCTACACAGTTTTGTATTTCTGTTTTTTTTCTTCTCTCTCCTTGTCTTTCTGTCTGGTTTTGAAGTTGACACCCAGGGTCAGCCTTACCACTGAACCATTGAGCTCCTATTCAACCATCCCATCAGTTCTGACAGCAGTTGTTTTGTTGCTCTGCTTTCCAGAAGAAGTGAACTTGTGCCAAGACTGAAATGAGGAACGGCAGCCAGGGAGCATGGGTAACTAAAGGTGAACTGAGAGAATAGGAGAAAAGGAGCTGGGTGGAAAGGGAGTAGTAGGGTGGGAGGGGGTGGAAGGTGCACAAGGGCATGTGAGATGTGAAAGGGGGAGATGATCAAGGATGAGAGAGGGTCCAGAGGCAGAAAACATCAAGTAGGAATGAAGTAAAGGAGGAGCAGAAGGAAGACAGAATGGAAGGCAAAGGGGAAAAAAACAAAAGTTACTACAGAGCAAAGTGAAGGAGAAGAAGATAGGTATCGTGGAATCAAATATAGTGATATGGGAGGAGGCGGTAGAGGGAAAAAGAAGGAGAAAAAGATGCCAATTGCTGTGTGTCTCAACTTGCGTACTTGCGTACTTACACTTGCTGTTTTGAATGCATAAGTGCGTTCACACTGAGAAGTATGGCAAAATGTAGGACACTCTAAGTACCCGAATGTTGCACTCAAACTTGTCAAAACTTTGAGTGTGGAACGCTGGACACTTCTCAGCCTCAACGGTCGCCATCATTGCTACGTAGTGGAAGGGGATTGGCAACCAACCTATTTCATACTTGTAAAAGTGGCGGGCGAGGAAGCTGTAGCGATTGCAATTGAAACAGCGAACACCAAGCTATACAAACCTAAGCTATACATGTGTTTTTTTTCCACTAAGTACCACTATACTGTAGTCATCCATCCATCCATCCATTATCTGTAATTGCGGGGGGGGCTGGACAGGTCACCAGAAACAATCAGGGGTTGGAGAACAGAGAGCAGAGATGTTCTGTAGTAGAGCGTAGAACCACTTTTATAGTATCAAGTATGATACCACTGTTATGTACATGAAAGTAAAACACTCAAAGAAGCCGTGTTGAAAATATATTGTAATTCTTGTTGAAGGTTGATTGTATTCTGTGCTTGTTTCTAATCAGCTTTGCCCTCTTGACTCTTCTCTTTCCCTTTCATCTCACCTTCTTTTCATAGACTTCCCTCAATTTCCTCTTCTCATCCTCCTTTTTAGATGTTTGAATTACACATCTGTTCTCTTTTCAAAATCACAAATTACATCCTCCTCCTCATCCTCCTCCTCCGCCACCTCTAAATATGTACGATGGACTTTAATAAGACAAAAGACGCTTTGTCACGTCCAAAATTGCTTTCCTTTTTCTTGAGATGCACATTCAAGGTTGTCTGTAGGGTTGCCTTATATAATAACAGTTATGTAACATAATTAAAAGTTGCTGTTTTACCATCATTGGATTACGTTCGTGTGCTCTCTCCACTTGCCAGCCGAGCGTCCTGAATCGAGAGTCTTCTTAAGCTTGTTGCGATCCTCGGTTATATTTAATACCAGACAACAGAGGGGTAATTTGTTTGGCTTACATCACCAAACGCATCCTGTTCCATTAAATTGCAAGTGAGGGCTTTAATGTGGAATTAACTAGTTTCCTGACTGCTTACAGAAACACCACTTCAACTCCGCCAGTTAATAGAGTCGCAGACATAGTACATTATGGAGGCGTGTGGAGCTCCTTGTTATTTTTGGGACCACAGCTAGAACACAATTAGTTTTACTTTTATGAAATAATGGAACTTTAATTATTAAATTTGATAACTGTAGTATGCAGAATCTTTCAAGTCGCACCAACTAGGGGTGTAAGAAAATATTGAAAATATTGAAAATATTGAAAATATTTAATATTGCGATATTATGTTTTGTGGTACTGTATCGATTCTCAAAAAATACTATAGATTTTTAATTAATAGTTTATATGCAACGATTGACTCAGTCAGTACTTCATTTAACTTACAAAGATATGCGTCCTCTCAGTGTATGTGTCCTCTCAAAGTAGTGCTATAATGTTGGATGTTACTGTGATAAATGCAAATGCAGATCCCACTGTTCTGATTGCATAAAAATAGTAAACTTTTTTTTATCAGATATTATGCATATGGTGTGTTTTTTATACATGACAATTTTCTTGAAATTAGATTTTAAAAATCTCAATATATATCGCTTTGCTTACAGTATCACAATATATAACCCCTGTATCATGATACGTATCAAATCGCCAGATTCTTGCCAATACACAGCCCTAGCACCAACTATATAGGTACATAAAGGTAGGCCATAGGCTTGTTCAAGATGAGCCAGGCCGGCGCAGAATCGATTATCGGCGATCGCTGCACAATCCATGCTGGTTAGATTTGTGTCCAACTTGCTCTGACGTTGTGCAAAACATGGTCAGCGATAACCTCACGAGATCGAGGCGGTCGCACTTTTCAGAGCCAGGCGCAGCAGCTGCTATCCACCGATTGCAAGACCAAGGGCATGATGGGAAAAGCCTGGTTGTTGCCTTATCAAAGAGCTGATTGGCTCTTAGATTTGACAACAAACCCCACGTGTTGTAGACAATCCAACTTTCTCTGTATAATTGTAATATTCAACTCTAGATTGTAGGATATCAGTCTCATGTTGTGCAATGAAGGTTTCATCTGTTAAGAAACATATTTGTGTGGTTGATATTAATAATAATAAGGGTTATTTATATAGCACTTAAATAAGTGCTTTACAAGACAGACATAAAAATAACAAAATATAGAATACAATACCAGATACACACACATTTACACATTTACACATTTACAAACAAATATAAATATATTCAAACGTGGTCTGCAAACTACAAGTAGCCTACAGATCGGATCTAACTATTTATGTGACTTCCTGTAAATTCTATGAAGGCTGCTGGGAACTGTCAGACTTGACAGCAGCTTTTTGTCACCGCCCCGCAGTGCTGCTGCCGCCTGATCTCGTCCACTTTCCAGGCGAGGCGCAGTTCAACTTGAACGAGCCTTATATGACTTCTATCTGCAGTGCATTTTGTCCTTTTTGTACAGCATTGAGGTGGTGCTTGTGGATTCTGCGGCCGTATCTGCAGCACACAATCCACTCTTTGTAGTAATATAACTGGATTTATGTGGAACAAATTCGACCCGTTTGCGTTTTTTGAATTCTTTCATTCCAAACAATGGCCCTGGCTTCAGTTTTGCTGCAGTAAGCTAGTTGGCTACGCAGCCAGTAAACACTGCCTAATTCTTGAAGGTCAAAGCATAAATAGTCTTGGATCCAACATGGACAATGTGTTTGCCTGGTTCAGTCCGAGGCTATATGGAACTGTTTGGAAATTACTTTCTTTACGGGGTATTATCTGAATGTGTGTGCTGTCAGCTGTCTTGTATTAATGTATGTCGTGTTCAGTATTGACCCAGGCACATTTGCCCACTGGTACGTATAAAGATGACAAACGTAACAGATTTATAGCTTCACCTTGAAGTGTGATTTTGTTTGTGTGTGTGTGTTTTCCACTATGCTCATATGTGCTTCATGCACATATGTGTGTGAATGTGCGTGGGCTTGTGTGTGTCCCACCTAGAGCTGTGTTTCTCTCCTTTTCACCGCCATAAATCACAGTGCAAACCCACATTTACCACGGTCAGCAGCGCAGGCATCACCTGGTTATGGTTCGTCTTAATCTCGTGCCCCGTTCAGCCTGAGCACTGTTTCCCCCTTAAGGGATTCAGAAGGGATCACTTGTGTTCATTCTTCTCTTGTAATATCCTTAACCCTCCCTCTTTCTTTTCCTTTTTCTCCGTGTGTTCCCTTCCCTCTCGATTTTCCTCCTCTCTCCACGTCCTTTCGGATGCTCTTTGTCAAAGCCAATAGTTGCTCTGCATATCACTCACTAACAAGCTCTGCAGTTCAAAAGGATACGAAGCTCACTTCTGCTCGGCCACACATTGCCATTCAATCATCTCTTGTTACCATGATGTGCCCCCTTTGAAACCATCTATTCTGTGAGGGAAAATAGCCATTCAAAGGGCACAAGTTGTATTGAATTCGATCACAAGAGAATAACATTTTTTCTTTTTATTTCCTATCACATTTTCTTATTCCAGATAATTGCACTATGGACTTTCAGAAAGAGGTTTATCCTGTTTTCTACTGGGGATTACCCGGCAAAACTGACTTCCTGAAAGTATGACACAGTGCTGGTTGTAACCGTAATAAATGTATTGGCTCGTACAGGTACAAAATATGATTTCCTCTCGAGGCCAGTGCTTTTCCAGTCTCAGGAGCATAAATCAATAAAGAACTTACAAGATAACACGGTGTGTGACCGGGGAAGCACAGGGTGAAACATTGATTGGATGTATAGTTAAGATACATCATGCTTTTGCAATGCAATTATGAGGGGGAATCATCTCAAGAAAGCCAGATTTGAGGAGGACATGCTCCTCGGCTTCCATTTCGCTTGTCATACTTTCACATACAATGTCAAAACAAACCTGGGCCCCGCAGAGAGCCTTTTATCTTTAGATGTATGGTTAGGCTCTCAATCTGCCGGTCTGTGTACGGTAGGCAGCACATACTGCAGCGGGTTGAACCATAAATCAAGCCTTGATAGACTGTGTACACTGAATCGACACATATCTCACATCACCTCCCCAGGGATGCACGGGAGGCTAAGGCATCCATCAACGGTTAGCAGGTTAAATGCAAATGGTGGGGAAGGCAAATGGATCCTGATCAGACTAGGAGCAAATCAAAACATATGGCGTTCTCCTCCAGAGTGCTTCTAAACAGGCCAAACAGCAGTTGTTACAAAGTGGAGTCAAAAGATATTGTGTGCTGGGTAAAAGCTGCAGCTTGTTACCAGGGACACGACAGGGCTAGATATGAAAAAACATAACCAGTAGATTTACTACGAAGCTGTAGACTTGACACTTGGATTTAAAGCCACAAAAATCAAGATTTGAGATCCCCTTAGTTAGGTTTAGGAAAAACTACATGGTTGATTCTTAAAATGACTACATATGTGTAGTGAAAATGTGACTTGACGTTGTGAAGACGGCACACAGACGATCAGCTTGTAAAGTGAAAGTGAAACGTAAAGCACGGCACATGAACAGCGGTCTCCTGGATGATAGCCTTGTGTTGTTGGACCTATCCAACTCCCGTCCTGCCTCGCACTGTGTGTCTCTTTCGCTCTCTAAACTACGTCACCGCATCACTTTCGCAATCACATCACAACGTGATAGTGCCACAACCGTGCGACATGCAGTCCCAAATCTTTACAGGTGTGTAGTTGAGATCATAATGAACGTAGAGTATGGAGATGGTTGAGCAATGGTGCCGGAAGTAGGGGGGGAGGAATTGGGGAAGGATACCCCCCAACTTTACGCCCCTGGCCTGATTTGGCGTATCCCAACGCAAGATGATCTCTAGTTTTTTTTAGCTTTTATCAGCTCTTCTGAGCAATTGCTGTTTGAAGTTATTCAGAGATTCAGAGATCCGAGATTTCAAGATACAATGGGCCACAGAGGGAAAAGATCGGAAAAACATGTCATTCTGTTCTAAAATACAGATGTACTACTGATGTTTTTGAGCAACAATTTCCTATTACATGTGGGTTCGCCCGAGGCTCTCCCTCTCCTTCTCGCTCTCCTAAAAACCCTGCAGATTTCCTTCTCAAACATGAAACATTTGTATGATTTGAAATGCTTGTGTTCTTTCTCTGTCATGTTGTGTATGTGCATGCTGTGTATATACTGTACATGGACCCATATGCCTCTCTCACACACACACACATACAATCACCTTGGGGACAAATTAATCCAATATCCATCATAATTTGATCCAGTATATAATTGTGTGGTTGATTACCACAAACACTGCCACATATTTCAAAATCCTTAAGGAACACTTGTTATTCGTGTGTAACCTCCTCCACTCTCACACAAACACACACACACACACACACACACTGCTAATGCTGATGTAATTTGTTAATGTTGACATTTGTTCCACCCTCAAGCGATGCATTTTACCTCTTCATCCACCCTGTATTGTGTCATCTGACTCGAATTCTGACCCCGCCCACCATGTAAACAACAGCGAGGGGTGATAGATAGATAGATGGATAGATAGATAGATAGATAGATAGATAGATAGATAGATAGTTAGATAGATATATAGATAGATAGAATACTTTCTCTTCAAAACATTCAAAGCATCAAACCCTTGGAGGAAAAGGAAAAAAGATATAGAAGGATATTTGACTAGGAAGCGAGAGAAAGCTTAAGTGAGTAAGATGCTGAAAGAATAAGATGGGGACAGATAGAGATAGAGAGTGCCTCCATTATTCATCTGCTCATCTCACTGCGGTGGATCCAGCAGGGGGAGGTGTTGCAATATTTGGTTGGTTGCTGGCCGTCTGTTGCAAAAACCCAACTTAATACACAATCAGACTTGCATAAAAATGCATGAAACTTTTTTTTCCTCCACACCTGAGAAGCGTCCCCCTAAACAGAGATAAGCAAAACTGTACAGGGTCCTTAACAGAGTCTTTTTGATATCGAATAGACAGTTGATGTGTCTTTTTGTCTTTATACTGGATATATGTCTCTTTCGCTATCTCTTTCTCCCCTCTTTCGGTGCTCACGTCCAACTCACTTGGCCGGAGGAGAAATACGTGTGGAGCGGGGCGGTGAAAGAGCTGTTCAAAGGCATGAAATGTCTCCCCTCACTTGGGAGGTTCTGACATTTCGTCTGTCTTGGAGGCAGGGAGAGTGGAACAGAGAGAGAGAGAGGGAGGGAGAGAGAAGCCGGATATTGGGATGAACCCAGACACAAAGAGAGAGTTGTGTCTCTCTCTCTCTCTGTCATACACAATGTGATTGTTGCATTCAGTAGGTGGTTATTATCATAGAACAAAAGAATAATGACAGGTTTGGGATTATGGTTTCACGTGCCTCCAAACAATGTGTGTGCCAGGAAGTTTTCTCTATATTTTTGCTCTGCAGCTCCCCACCCTATAGCACTACTACTACTACTCCGTGTAGCTCTTGGCCAGTTTTAGATACTTTAAATTGACGTTTGATTTGCCAGTCAAACATATCACAACAATGGCTGTTGTACAGCTGCCCTGCCAAGCTAATGAGACCCTGATATTTTTTACTCTGGAGCTGTCAGATCAAACCGGGCCAGTGGATATTAGACTTGTATTTGACAGGTTATGAAGACGAGGACTCTACTGGGATCAGGGCCACATTCACCCTTTAGGGGGCCCTAGGGCAAAAATGAGTCCTGGGTCCTTATTGAGCCCCCCATTTCTCTGCATGTATTAGTTTAAAAAAAAAAAAAGTTTTGTAACTTAAAGTTTCTTTGAGGAACTTTTAACTGGTTATGAAACAGTCTCAAATTAATACTGATGCCTCCATATGACCTACATAAGTAAATGAGACTATCAGCGAGAAGATTGGCTACTTCTATATGGTTATTCTTAATGCTAATCATCGGTGCCACCTGGTCGGATTCTGCACGTAAGGGTTAGAGTTAGGTGAAGATTGTATTCCAAGGATCCTCCTGTGTCGTCCGTCGATATCGCAGTTGAATAGAAGTCAGAGGCAAAGCACGGGCCGGCGCATGTCACTCAAAGTCCTTCACTCATGTGAACTTAAACCCCGTGAATGGATCGGGTGTGACAGGAGCAGAGATGAGAAGGGCGAAGCCGTGTCTACGGTCTTGTACCCAGCCTGTCTAGGCGACTCTAACTGCCGCCCCAACCCGCCATTCAGAAGAGTGGAAGGGAGAGGGTTTAGGGTTAGATAAAATCATGCAGGTTCACCAGAAACTCCTTCAGCTCAGACTACAATGGGCTGTTCCTTCCCGGTCCCGTTTCTAAGATTATGTTTGCCTTGTTTCCAGTTTTTAGTTATTTCCTTTTTTTTTATTTTGGTATACTCACCTTTGTCTCTCGTTTCAGATACTTCACTTCCTGCCCTCACGTCTCCCGCCAGTGTGATTGTCCATTTCCCTTCCGACCCTTGTGTATTTAGTCCGTGTGCGCCCCTTTGTCTGTGCCCATCCGTCTTTACTGTTTTAGTGAGCGTTCCAGCGATGATTTTCTGAGAGGATTCCTATGTGTTTTTGACCTTACTCCTGGATTTTTGACTTAGTCCCTAGATCGTGTTTTTTGGTATCTTTGTCTGTCTTCTCTGGACAATTTTACCTGTAAACTACAATATGGTTTTGCCAAGTAAAGACTTTTGTCATTTTTTTTGTCTGTGAGCTGTGCTTTTGGGTGTCAGACCCTGCTGCAGTAATGAGAGGTTTTCTAATAGCTAGTTCACACTACACGATTTTAGCCCTGATTTTCCACTCCCTGACAGTTTTGGGAGCTCCCAGACAAAAGCCCCAGATCAGAGGCAAATCGGCATTGGCTCGCACATCGGTGTTCGAGCCTTATGTGTGAACTGCTCAAAGACTCGCCGATGCCTCGCAGACACATTCCTGATATCTAGCATGCTAAATATCTTGACCTGTCAGGACTTTCAGGGTGACCTGAAACACTACCGCTTTTGTCAACAGAGACCGCCAAAATCAATGAAATTAAAGTTCCTCGTTGTTGCTTTAACTAAGCAGAAATGTATTATATGCACACTATTGACATGTTGTATAGCTATGTAACATTATGCTATGTAACATTAGTGATATGTTTGACACTGGTTGGTCCATTTCCTTGTCTGTTTTTAAGACTTCTTTTTTTGCTTCTATTGTGTCTTAGAATGTGAATTTGACAATTAACCACACACTAATAAACATGTTGCCAGGAATAACACATCCCATCACCAATAGGTAATTATTTAATGAATAACAGATGTTATTCTTGCTTTTTTTTCTGTGTCATGAAGTCAAGATCACAACAAACACGTAGCAGATTATTTCTTCCGGGTGGCAATTTTAAAATGTCTCCTTTTCTGCTGCATTATTAACACATTGCCCACAGCCAGGCGGTGACGTGCCTTTGGTGCCAACTATTATTCATCCTGAGACTGGCCACGCGTATGATCGTGATTTCTTAGCACTAAATAAATCATTGTATTTCAAACCTGACCTCTGACAAATCTCTCTTTTCTCTCCCCTTATTTATTATTCCGCTCCAAATTATGTCTCAGAGCTAAACTCATAACATTCTTGCACTTTATTTTTTATTTTTTTGTGTGTTCTGGGAGGAAATGCTCCCTCTGACTGAAATTCAATTAGGTACACGAAGCAAATTGTGTTTCATAAACATGCTGGGCAACCAAATGTCTAAACAGATGGGTGTGTGTCAACATAATCTGATTTTTATTAATTCAAAGTGCCAATTAGCTGCCACTGAAGGTGACAGATTCAGTTTAAGGCCACTGAACCATCTTTTTCTGCTTTCTTGCTTTCATACTGTTTCTTTAACTCTTTAGTTGATTTCATCACGCAAGTCTTTATTTTATTATTGGCTGCTAATATGTGGCAAGATGCAAAACAGGTTCTTGATGGCAAATTGTGAGAATAGGGAATCCTTCATTTTTAATCCAAAACTGTAAAAACAAAAGGGCAGTTTTGAAAATGGATAATACAAACACCAGTTTGTGCTGTTTGCAAAACAACAAATGTCCCAAAAGGTGTTAAGCTCTCAAAACTCGGGTGTCTACAAAGAGAATACTTTTACACAAAAAACTCATCTCTAGACAAACAACCCTCTTTTTCAACACAGACCATTTTGACACTCTGTTTGCTACTCCATTATCCTGGGTTGCCTGTCATTTACATCAGCTCATAGATTTTTCATAGACTTCACTGTAATATGCTCCCTGGTCAGACAATTTGGATACTGTAAAATAGTTTGCATTGTAGTAGTAATGAGAGCTTTTAGAAATGGACTCTGGTGCTCAGAAACACTACCACCCTTTGTCCACAGGGCCCGCCAAAATCAACACAAAATGAATGTTCCTTGTAGTAGCTGTAACTAAGCAGAAATGTATTAACAGTACACACTAAAAAATACTGTGTCAATTTTAACCAAATTTGAGTCAATCGTGGTACCCAGTACTGGGTCAAACTAGCACCGACCCGGTACTGGGTAAAGTTTACCAAATAGGTATAAAAACCACTGGGTCAACAATCCCAAAACACTATGTTATTTTGAACCAGTTTTAGTGTGATATGTTATTATTAACATTGGGTTATTCAGCCATACCAATATGTGGTTATTTTGACCCAGTAACAATGTCATATTTACATTTTTGTTGGGTCAAAAATTAAACCAATTGGGTTGGTTAATTTTACCCAGTGTAACGTTATTTTTAATTTGTATATTGAGTCATAGATCAAACCAAAAAGAATGGTTATTTTTTACCCAGTCATGCACCATGTAGACACTTTAGATACTGTAAAATAGTTTGCATGACAGTACTCCAGGTGAATTCCATGACTCAATGACATATTTGTGTTTTTAAAATCCCCATTACCACACTGACAAAAATTCTCAGTTTCATTGAGGACGACAGACATTTGATATTGTCAGATGGGCTTGGAAATGCTCCTGAAACACAGCTCTACTGTCAAATTGAACCACATATTGCTCAATATGACACCGTAACACTGTAACAAATCTGGACAACTGTTATCCCTTCATAGATTCCCCTGCACCTTTTATTCATACAACCCTACAGCACGGCTGCATTTCCTACTCTCTCTGGTCACTTCACGGATTTGCAGTACATACGGTTTCACTCTTTGAACCTCTGCATATCTTCTCGCAGTTAATTAGCCGAAGCCACAGAAGCATTTTGCTCTTCACTGGGAACAAGACGGACAATATTGTGAGCAGAGCGCTCTCTGCACTCACTTCCTGCTCTTATGTAAAGGTCCTGCAAACCTTTCTGAGTTGTCAAGTTGTGATAGTTGTGTGGAAAGTAAAGAGAATTATGTGAAAAGAATTGGAAATCACTAACTGAATACATTTGAAGTTATGATCACTGCATTGCTGCATTTGCAGTCTAGGCAGACATTTATCAAATCAGTAGAGAAAAAGTGTAATATCCCCTTAACCCTGCACTTCAGCCATTGTTCTCTGCCCCGTCCCAGCTATAGTGGTAGTCGTCTTGTCATATTCCTGCCATTTTATGCCTTTTTTGGACTTGGTTGCCTGATGTGACTGCGTGCCTGTTACTGAGCTGAAAGCATTTGAGTCCTAAACCTGTTTTACTGAGCTGTTACATTGTTTTCACATAGATAAAGGAAATAAATCCTTGAATGTAAACATAGAAAAACCATCTCAAACAGGAAAAGATCTATTGTATTGTATCCTGAAGGTACAGTATGCCTTGAATCTCAAGTAAGGGTCCACGGCAGGTTAGCATCTGATTGACAGAGCATCAGATATACAACTGCCGGGGCATAGCGAGACCACCGTTATCTCACATACCCTTTCTCTCTGCCTCTCTAGTGACACTTCCACACTGTCTTGCAGCCGTCCAAGCGAGTTTCATATTCAACCCAAGTGGCAACATGAGACCTGGAGGAAGCAGGGGTGGAGCGAGGGGACAGGGAGAGAGAGAGGAAGAGATACAGGGCGAGGACCGATGGAGGGAGGATGAAAAAAATCCAATAGAAGTTTTGAATGCTGTCCAGAAAGGGCATTAAGAAGTTACTTAGCTAAATCCATTATGCTTCACAGGATGTGGCTGCCCTCCTGCTTTAAATCAAATCAGACGTCCAGGTAATCGTTCTCACATTAGAAAGGCTAAATCCTACTTCCATCAAACCATCCATCTGAGATGGGGGACGGATGAAGTGTGAATGACGGTTATAATGCTGATGATGCATAAACACGATGAGGAGGGTGTAGCCGGAATTTTGTTGATGAGACGAAATAAAGCATAATGAAGCAGAAACAACAACAGTGAAGACAAGGGTGACACCAATGGGGATGTGATTACCTCTCTTTATAAAGACAGGATTTACTGATTGTGCTTGTGATTCCTCAGCAGTTTTCTCAGTAACACACTGTTATACACCACCAATACAGTGTCATTCTTATGCTGAGTGGCACCACCGGCGACCGTGAAGGATAAGTACCTTTCTCAAAGTCGGCAAGATATTCGCCTTTGGAGGACCATTGAAAATGAAACCAGAGACAGGTTTAGAAATCCCAAATGGTTTAAAATGTCAACAACAACTCAGCGGATATATGTTTTAGGTCAAGTTCTCAGAACAACGGTAGAAAACATTTTCAGTGACCTTCTGTGTTGGCAGCTTCGAAAATAAAGTGAGTTAAACTCCTTCAGTCGGCGGCGGCTCAGGCAAACTCAAGGTTTCCCATAGAGTCACCAGATGCGACAAATAGCGGAACATCAGAAAGGACACCACTCTTCATCAGGTAGTAAAATACCACACTCCTTTGCATACTGTGCTGGCTCTTCCTTAAAGCAGCAGTGGGTAGAAAATGGAGTAAATATGAATAAACAAAGTTATTTTTATAAAACGGTTACTATATCTTGACTGTAGTGCATGAGACAGGTAATCTGAAAAACATCATGTGCCTCTGAGTCCTCCAGTGTCCTCCGTTGCTCCTAATGGCATCTGCAGGATTTCACAGACCGGAGGAAAACAACCAATCAGAGCCGAGCTGGAGCCTGCCGTCTATGAGCAGCTGTCAATCACTCACAAACTCCGATCAAATGGTCAAACTAGGCAGCGATGATCAAATTTGAATCAATATTCTGTTACTGTAATGCCTATTTCTCGCCTCAAATGTTTTCAGAATCATCTTGTAGTGTACTGTTTAGCTGTAAAATGAGAAAGTTTGTGACCCGGAGGTGCAGAAGTGCAGTTTTCTCTTTGAACACCTGAATTACAATATGCTGAAAGGTTATTATGGAAATTTTGCCCAATGATGCCAAAAATATTCTGCCACTTTAAATATTAAGTGGAGAAGACAAATGCTGTGCAACATTCCTGTTTTTCTGTGCATATTATTTCCTGTTTTACTTTGAAGGACTCCTGTCATTTCATTTCCTGCCCTCGTGTGTTTCCCGCTTCCTTGATATCTAAACCAGCCTCCATTACCCACCTGCCTCTGATTTTAGCCTACCCTGTGTATATAGTACCTTGCTTTCCCTGTTCCCCTACCATCTTTGTTTGTCCTTGTGAGTATGCAGCTTTCCAGCATGTCTTAGTGCTAGTTTCTATGGTATTTTGACCTTGTTCCCTGGTAGTTGGGTTTTTGCCTCCTCCCTGTCTAGATTTGTTTGCTCTGTTTGAACTGATCACCTTTGTATAACTGCTTGTTCTTCTTTAGTGGAAACTTTACCTTTTTGACCTCTTGTGTCCTGTGTCTCTGCGTTTTAATCTCTGTACAGCCCAGAAGCATTACAATCTGAATCTTAACAGCAAAATATTGTGCAAAAACGATGACTGTAGATAAATCAGTTGATCTATAGTGTGCATATATATATATTGTTTTAATATTATGTTTTTTTGTTGTTTTATTTTTATTGTTTCAATACATGCAAGCCTTTCCTGGGGTTTTCAACAGTATCTCAGCCAGATGCTGAGTTGTCACCACATGAATTAATGCTGGGTTCCAGACAACTCTGAAATCGAAAATGTTCGACCTCCTATGAGAAAATGGAACACCAGACTTCCTACTTGTGAACAAATCGATCTACCCCAAGCTCACGAAGAAGCAGTTGTCTGACGTCACACAACAATAGAAGCGCACATTGTAAATGGTAAACAATCGACTAAAAGGCAACGTGATGCCTGTATTTGATTAAAATAATACATATTATCATAGTCAAACCTGTTCTGTAATATAAATTGATGTCAAAATACTATATGTCGCCATGTAATTATGTTGCTGATTACGATAAACAATCTCTGAAAGTTATCTTAAGTTATTTGGTAAAATGTTAAAAATGCCTGAAAAATGTGGAGACTGAACTGTTGAGAGTTGTGTGTACATTTGCCAAAGAAACATCAGTTAGTCATGGTAGGCCGTGGTTTTTATTTACGTTTGGTGTCGTGCACCTGGAACTCTTGTTTTCTAACCTCTTGAGTTGTCTGAAACGTAGCATAAATATGGGACTTTGGTCACATGATAACAGTCAGCATGAAAGTGTATCTTCCATTGGACATAATTCAGACTCAATGACAAGTTTGTTAATATGACCTAATGCATAATTTAGAAACTCATATCATATGCGGTCACTCAAGGCAAGTGTGCCATTCCTCTCTGTTGGGTCGTCTACTTGTGGGTCTTCGGATGGCTGTAGAGGCCAATCCACATACTTTGGTGCAGTGTTGGCAGGGGTAAGTGGTAGAAGTTGGTGGTGGTTGAGGCTTTTTCTTTCTGTCCTTGCGGTGCTGTCGTTTTTGTCCAGCAGCGCCTGTCCTTTGCAATGTGCTCCTAGTTGCTCGATGTAATGTGGAATTTCTTCAGACTGGTCTTGATATTGTCCTAGAAACGTTTCTTTTGCCCGCCAGGAGCTTGCTGACCTTCCTTCAGCTGGGATCTGTTTGGGGGAGATGTGTGTTGGACATGCGTATGACATTGCCGCTCCATCAGAGTCAGCATTGCGTTATTGTGGTGGTGATGCTAGTCATGTTGGCTTCCTCTAGAACGCTGATGTTGGTGTGTCTGTCCTCCTCCCAGCTGATCCTCAGAATCTTGCGTAAGGATCTTTGGTGGTGTTGTTCCAGGGCTCTCAGGTGTAGGTGGTCCATGATTTGGCTGCGTACGGCAGGTTGGGGAGGACAACGGCTCTGTAGTAAACTCAAATAGTATATAACGCACTAGCGCACAAATCAGAATTTGCAACACACTGCAGGCTGACCACATTAGTCCTCATTCGTTCTGCTGCAAGTAAGAAAAATGACTGTGCCACAGCAAATGAATTACTCAAACCTTCAATGTGTGAAGCCCAAATTGACCTTTACATGGCGCCTATCAAAGGGGTGCATTGCATAATTGAAAATCTTTGAAATATAAATGGACACTGAATCTCATCAACTTTCAATGTAGAACATCAGCAGGAGTGGACTCATGTGCCGTCTCTGCGCTTTGACTTCAGTCCAGGACTTTGGCTTGATAGTTTTTTTTTTGTACTTCACCCAGAAATTATGATTTGAATATCAATTACTCCCCCACCACACACACACACACACACACACACACACACTTCGCCCACCCAGTCCATTTTTGGCCAGGAGATTGTTAAATATTTGGCTGAAATATTCCTTTAAGACTCTTCATACAACAAACTGTTTACAACTGGAACATAATTTAAAGGAATCTCTCTCTTCTTACACTGTCTTGCTCATTCATTATCTTCTACTACTAATTACTATTTATGGGAATTCTACCAGAATTTTTCATCATTAGAAGAGCTCTCCAAGATGCACAGTTATACAGAACTAAGCCGCTTCAGTCAATTGTACCAACATAAATAAAATTACAAACCAACCTTGAATACTGGGACGTCCCCTGCAGCCTTCAAAAGCATTACCGAATCGATTTAAATGTTTTAAAAGTCAAAGTGTACACTTTGTCTCTATGACCTTGGCTCATTCAGTCTACCTCTACAAACATAAAAAAAAAAACTCTCTTTAAGTCGCACACAAGAGAGTGAAGACTAATCTTTTGATGTCATCAAGCGACGCCTCCTGGAGCTGCTCCATTCGCCGCGGATGGGCCAACTTTGTGAATAGTGTGACAGCGCCCAAGGCTATTTTCTGGGGATATAGGCACATCTTTTGGTTCAGAGCTCTTAGCGCTTTTATGAAATGAAACCCATTTGGGTGTAAAAGACCTACAGTTATTCTAGTCAGACTGCAGAGTCGGCCCCCCATTCTCTGACAGGAGAGCAGCTGAAGAAATGGGATGCTGGTCACATAGTCGTGGTTGGGAGGATTTTAGCTTTGGGGTTCCCTTGTTCAAGTTCATAAATATTAATTGAACTGTCTGATATGATTATAGTGTTGAAATGTATTTCGCATTTAAATACTATGCTTGATCTCCCTTGAAATTAAGACTATATGATTTGATGATGTAATTAATGAGTTGAACATAGCAAGAGTTAGAACTAGGGCACATCTGCAGCTCTATGTTTCTATTCAACGTAATCATCATACAACAGTTTGTATATCTTAAGAAAAGTTATTCTTCATTTTTTGTGCGTTTTCCTATGAATGTCCAGGAACATGTGTCAATTTCCGCTCATTACATGCATACCGTCTTTTCAAAATAAACTTGGGACTTCCCAGGAAACAACTTGGTTAGGGTTAGGCAAAAAAACGACTTAGTTAGGTTTAGGAAAAGATTGACTTGGTTAGGTTTAGGCAACAAAACTACTTAGTTAGGTTTAGGAAAAGATTGACTTGGTTAGGTTTAGGCAACAAAACTACTTAGTTGGGTTTAGGAAAAGATCGACTTGGTTAGGTTAAGGCAGCAAAACTACTTAGTTGGGTTTTGGAAAAGGTTGACTTGGTTAGGTTAAAGCAACAAAGCTTTTTAGGTTTAGGAAAAGTTTGTGGTTTTGGTTAAAATAACTCCGGAAGTGGTGTAACTTAAGTATAGATGTTACGTTAACCTTGACTTGTGGTTTCACACGGGGTACGAACAGCCGTCTCCTGGGTGAGAGTCTTATACTTCCTGGTACACGATTATGTGGATTACATACAATTTGATGTTGTGTGATATATATGAATTACAGTGCATTACTGTTCGTAGGTATAGCTACAAATGGTGTATGAGATCAGCCTGTCCTATTCACAATATTTTCTACTGCTGCATATATAGATTTGTTTTTATATATGTAGTTTAAGAAAAGGGAAGAAATATTGATTAAGGGAATTCTTTTAGTAGAGTTTTATATAAGAACGATGCCGTTTCTTGTGCTGGGCTGTCTGTATATATAGTGCTGGTATGGACAATAGTCATACTACTTGGATGTTTTAGTCTCAAACAAACTTCACAATTATAAGTGAGGGTGAAATATTGCCAGTTAACAGTTTGGAGGCTTTATGAAGGCATTTTCACCAAATGCAACGCTTTCAGCCCAAGGCACTTTCCTTTCTCTCTTAATTAGACACAAAGCATGTTTCAGCTCCCTAGGTAAGAGCGAATGGCCTTGGGTGAGGCAACAGCAATGGAGACACTCCCACTGATCCAGAATAGATTTTGGATGCTTTACAAACAAAGAACTCTTTGTAAACTCTGTGATGTATCAGAGGAGTCAGAGTATGAAATCTGTCGCAACTGATCTCTGAACTGAGCTCTCTTAATGTCAGGAGGGATTTGTCTCTTGTTTATTTGCACTTCCTGCATTTCCCTGTTTTCTCTACAGTAATTGTGTATCTCTCTTATTCTTTCTCTCTCTCCATGTTATTTTTCAGGTGTGATTTTCTGTTCTTCATATCTCAAAAAGCCACAGTCCTGTTCTTGGAGTGTCTCTAAACATCACCCCAGCAGTGCACTTCACCTCTGTTAACTCTACTGGTGGTATTTATGTGTGGGGAGCCCAAGGATCTGAACTCGTAGAGACGTACAACACACGGTTATAGCTTTGCTGTCCAAGTGCATACAACAAGCTGGGCTGGCACCAGGGCTCCCGTCGCGGCCTTTACACTGGTGATCAGAGGAGCACAGAGGGGTAAGTTTCCACAGACTCCCCACTGCTCAGTGGAGAGGGATAAAAGACACAGAGGCAGGCAGACGACCTGCACTTACCAGGTTTACAGCCAAATCTCAGGATACACAAATACAGGTGAGGCACTAGCAGGTTGTATAAACACTGGCGCTGATTCTGCATGTAGCTTGAAGACACTATAAGCTTAGATAAACACACTGTACGCTGTCTGCCACCAAGCCAGTTGATTTCTAGCTGGTGAACATAGTGGAGCATGTAGCAGCTAATGAGGCAGGTATTTCCTCAGGAGTTAGTGGAGACCAAAACAGAGCAAAAAGGAGAGTGAATGTTGGACTTTAATTCATTGTGTCATGACACATGACTCCAAACAAAAGGTAATGTTTCTCCATTTCTGCTGGATGAGTAAGTAGACTGTTAAATTCCTTTTTTTGGGCAAATATAATGTTTTTGTCCAGAAAGACGTGTTAATATAAAACCGTAATAAGGCCATGTAAACGATAGGGTTAGGGAGTTAGGATAAATGTTGAAAGTTACTACAGACACCCTTACTGTATTAATGAAATGATCTTGGATTTTAGTTAGGCTATCAATCAAACAATCAATCCATCAATCAATTAATCAATCAATCACTCAATCAATCAGACTTAATTTGCAAAGCACCTTTCTGACTGACAAGCCAAAAATAAGACCAAACACGTCTGGACCGTGAAAACAACAGAACAGACAAAAAAAAACAAGTTAACAATTTAATAATTTGAGACCAATGCACGCAAGACAATAACATGATAGAAATGTAAAAACATAATTGAAAAAAATAATAGAATTTAAAGCTATACAACAGTAACAGTATCGGCAATAGTAGTAAAGTAAGAAATAGATTCATAAAATAAAAAATATACAAATTAAGTCATTAATAAAATACAATACAATTTTACAACTTAAATACAATAAAAATGTGTATAAAATAATAACCATTCTTAATCAAATGCCTGGTTGAATGGATAGGTTTTAAGTTTACGCTACTTAAAGGAACACGTGTTTTGGATTTGGCTACTGCTCATTGCTGGCAAAAACCTCTTCGGAAAACATGGAACATAAGGAGAGACAGAGGAGAAGTGCATTATGGTGAAGGAGAATTTTCTATAGATGTTGGATACTGTGTTTTTTTCTTGTTTTCTTTTGCCATGAACCTGAGTTGCTATTGAATTCCATTGTAAATGTTGTGAATCCAAGCTGACTACAGATGCGACACACTTTTCATAGCCAAATTTCAAGCCTACAGGGGAAGTGTTTAGAGAGTCCATACAAATTATGGATTTTTTTATACAGAACGTGTTTAAAAACAATACCCCTCTTTTGTTATTTGTCATGGAAATTGAAGAACTACATTGTCAACACTTTCAAGGTGCTGGATGTCCTGAACTCTATATCAACCCTGGCTGTTGTGTATCCTCTCAGTGAGACACAATTGTACGCCCCCTCCACCATGAGCACAACAAGGCCGAGTAAATTATCAACTGTTGTTGTGAGTAACCAATATGCCTGCTATGCACAATGGGACCGAGTGCTATGGCCTTGGGTTGAACAAGATGTTATGTAAGCGTCCTGATAGAGACGCCGAGAAGAGTGATGAGCTTTGGATAAAGCCTTCTCCTACGCAATGAATTTCAATCAAAGGCATTAAAAACCACTGAGGTGTGTGAAGATGTACTGCACTGATTAGGTGAGGTAGGGCCCATATTCATAAAAATAAAACTGCTGTGCTGAATTGGAGTAATTTATTTTTCCTCTGGTCCTTTTGAATGTCATCGTAAAGTGAAAGGGATGAGTTGCTCTACCCCGAGAAAATGATGTTTCCAGTTACACGTCCATCTTTATTCCTTAGGTAATACTGTATGATGAATAGTATTTCATAGTTAATATTCAGTTGCTTTGTAAGTTATCAGATTCTGCATGTAAATGCAAAATTATGGTATAGGAAGTGTTCTGGTTTCTGTTTCTAGTCCTTTAGTAGACCGAGTAGTATTGACCAATCACTTTTGAGTGGGCTTTGGTTGAATGCAGGTAAACGGTCCGAAAGAGGCGGAATGCATTGCCTGAAATACACCCTCGAAACCCAGCAGCTATCGCCTGACGATGATTTCGCTTTTTTATTAGCTTAAAATTAGCTTGTAAACTGGCTACTGGTGAAACTATACGGTCGTACACATCATCTCTCAACTCTAACTCCATTCTCGCGTCTCTATAACAGCGTGCAACTCCAGGGTCTGAAAAGTGAAGCCAATGAGGAAGTTCTTTAAACTTGCATTCTTTCTAACAGCCAGCAGGGGGCGACTCCTCTGGTTGCAAAAATAAGTCTGATTGTATAGAAGTCCATGAGAAAATGAGCCTACTTCTCACTTGATTTATTACCTCAGTAAACATTGTAAACATGAGTTTATGAATTCAATTGCTAGTTCTAAGTCTTCTTCAATACAGCATGATGTTCATTTAATAAATTATGGTCCCATTTAGAGTCAAATAGACCATAAAGCAGGGTATGCTTTAGGGCATGGCTACCTTGTGATTTAACAAGTCACTAACACGACGTTGTCCTGTCTGGGTGTTGACTGTTTTTTTGTCTTACAACTTTAACCCTTTCACAGTGTTTGTTCAGTTCTTGAAAGTTAATTAGAACCTTTTTGTTCACCTGAAAATATCTTATTCAGCGTTCAGTTGTTCTTAGCTCCACCCTCTATATCCACTTCTTATATACAGTTCATGGTCTCAAGTTGTTAATCAGACTTTAAACAATAATATAACTGATGGGTTCCATGGTTGCTTTGTAGGTTCAGTGATTTTATAAAGTGGACTGCTTGAAATATTTTTTCTCATATTGAAGTCATCATAATGTCCATTATTATCCGTACATATTTTCCCAGTTATAGCCCAAGTTGCCATATTCCATGACATCATCATCATCTTGCTAGAGAATAATTAACGATACAGCGGTGCTCTCCCATCTGCAGTATTGTGAGTCACAGCCTTTGGCCACCATTAGGAAACCCTTTTAATATTATCAAAGTGAGATGAAAAAATACTGCCTTCAGAATCCATCCCCCTGCTGTTTTCTTAATGACTTAGGTGACATGCTCTCCATCTGAAGGGATGTTGAACATATAGTGTTGCAGCGTGGTGCTTTGGATACCATTAAAACACAGAGACAAGAGTTTATAGCTGATGGCCGATGTCATGGCAAAGCGTTCCCCAGGGACTGTCCATTTAGTGACAATGGGTGCTGGCGGCTTGTCCTCTTTCTGACACGTGCATCAGGCTGCATTAGAGCTGTTTTTATTAGCTGTGATCAAAGTAAATATGCATCTTTATGGCCATTTCAATCTCCCGATAAAAAAATGGGCCGACAAGATAATAGGGATTCTCGAGTTTGACGTTTTTTTGGAAACTCCAGCTCATGATGAATGGGGGATGGCAGAGCATTAGCGTTCTTCAGATGACAAAGTGGGGCTCTGGCACATCTTCAACTACAAAAAAGGGTAAATGGAAACAGAGGGGCCACCTTGAAGGCGGAAAATATCAGCAACACTTGCAGTGTTCTGGAGAACAACTTTATTTTGGAAACGTCAAGGTGCAATGAAGGCCACTGCCAGAAATGCATTTATATTTCACTATAAAGTTGCTCACTACAGCACTAAAAGCATTGCTGGAATTTCCAGGCCGTTAGCATTCTGCCAGGGGAACAGCTAATCTTGATGGCAACTGTTGTGTAATGATAGGGAGATTTGCTTTTGCTAGAAAAATGCATCATACTGTAAGTACATCCCAAAGCAGATAAATATTTTGGCATCTGAACCCGGTGTATGTGTGGAAGTATTTCTGTGTTCTCACGCTTCCGCTTTTTTTTATTCCTCTCAAAGAGGCTTTAGAAAAAAGTAGACAAATTCCTGAGGGTTCAACGCAGAAATCATCTAAAAAAACACCACACGTATCCCAGTATCCCTCTGCTTTACTTGGCAGTGCTCTGCCTGCAACTTGCACCACTCTTCCATTTTGGCATTTCCTCCCTCATATGTAATCTGTAGTATCTGCATCAGTGACTCTGGGCTCAGTTGTGGTTTGTGTTTGATAAAGCTGTGACCCTGAAGAGAACATAAAAGCCTCAGAAATAATACCAGAGCTGAAAGCAGAAACTCCCTGTGATCTACCTTTGGGAGTGGAGATTATACCTGCTTAACGTCAAGCAGACCAAATACCATATAAAGAGGCTATGAAATCAGCCAGCTAAATTTCCTCCTAATCACAGTGGAGAGGTTAGATGCTGGCAGGCACCTCACAAGCCACAGTTCAGGAGACATGTGTGTGCAAGCCTGGTGGAAAGCATACAACTGAACTGTTACAGGCTTATAGCAAATCCTTGTGGTTTGTTCAATCCATGTACAATGGATGGTTTACTGGATCAGAACAATTTAGATAGAGCCAGATAAGTTGTCGTTTTGAACTTTCTTTCGACTCAGTAAAAACGAGTTTGAAAACTCAAATGGAACCTAAGATATTATTTATATTTTTTCACTCGGCTGATTAAACTCTCACTTTGATTTTTCTACTCCCGCTGTGATTTCAAAGCCATTTGTCAAATTCAAATGGAGTAGCCTGCAGTGGAAGGGAACACACTGTGCTGAATATATTAATTGAAGGTGCTCTATATGATATCCATAGCATTAATATAGCAGCAATATAACAACTATTTGATATGTAAAGATATAGTGGAGTAATGTCTACCTGAGCAGAGAATGAAGTCACTCTTCTTCTGTGTGTGTGTTGTAATTTGAGTTTCTGGTAAGTGGTCTTTCTCACTTTATATATTTCGTAACTAGCTCTGAAGTTAGACTTCCATCACTACACAACACGAGACAAACGTCACATGACAACCGTCACTACTAAACACTGCACCTTCATGCGGGTGTGTAATATTCACATCTCTGCGACACAAAACGTGACACTAACAGGCTTTCTTCCAGACTGACAGGCAGGTCTATTACACGCCTGGCAGTAACGGCATCCAGAACAGCGGCGCCATCGCTGAAGCGTAGCACCCACCTTAAGGTTCTCCTTCAGGTTAACACTGTTAGCTCTGTCAGCACTGTTGCCGTCGTTGTCACTGTTAGCATTGTTAGTTACGAGTTGCTGGCCGTCACCATGTTGAGAGGCGTGTGGAGGTAATAAAAATGTTCCCAATCTTGCATTTAGCACCTTTAATGTTCACTGTGTTGAGGCACTGTTTAGCTGTAACTAGCTGGACTAAAATATTTATTTTGCATATACCATGATTGTACGTTACCTAGGACGAAATATAAAAAGCCAAACATTACATATGATGTACTGTATGTCCCAAACTGCCCATTTGAACTTATGTTCAAGAATTTGATGTCAAAGCGTCTTCTAAACCCTCAAATCATAAATCGACCCGTAGTCTTACTGTCGATTAAATTGCACTTTATTGGCAGATTCCTGTGGAGATCGTCTTGTCTACAAGCGGCTACAATATATATTTCACTGCTTTACAGTACAGCATACTGCCTAACTGAACATTACCCTTGGCCTAATATGTCAATCATTCATCACATCTGCTCACTCCTCAAAAAGACCAGTTTTTAAAGCGAGATCCACCCACGATCCAAACACAGTCCAAATAGTTTGCCAGGTTAAATGAAACAGCGTGAGGGTAAGTGTGCCGTTCTGCCTCAGACGTGATTGATTTGGTGGTTTGTGCCCTCTTCAAGTTGACAGATCTGACTGCCCACAAGTTCTGAAACAGTTCACACCCTCTGCAGCTGCCTGTCCACAGTGAGGGGGTTGTTAGCCTCTCATATAAAGCCTATTCTAGTGGTATTATCCTCCATGATTCAGCTGCAAACCTCCAGGCTCTCAAGCTGTAGCATAAGAAAACAAATGCAATGGTAAAAAAGAAATAGTAAGAACAATATGATGTTTACATTCAGGCTGTTCTCATACACCATTAGTAGCTATACCAATGAAAAGTATTGCGCTGTAATTCCTGTATATCCCACAAAAACAATTAATCCACATAATCGGGAACCAGGAAGTATAAAGAGAGACAAACGCCATGTAGGAAGGAGGTCAGGGTGGATGTTTGGGTAAAAAAACACCGGACTTTCACCCAGGAGACCCAGAAGTCACTGTTGATTTATTTGTCACGTAACTTCCGTACTCAAGTTATACCACTTCCGTAGTTATTTTAACCCAAACCACAATCTTTTCCTAAACCTAAATAGTTTTGTTGCCTAAACCCAACCAAGTTGTTTCCTGGGAAGACCCAAGTTTATTTTGAAAAGATGGTATGCATGTAATGAGCAGAAATTGACACGTGTTGCTGGACATTCGTCACGTGTAGCTGGACATTTGTAGGAAAACGCACGAAGAAAATATTTTTTGTAAGACATCATACAAACCGTTGTATGAAAATACATTGTTACTTTGGATACTTTGCTTCAGTATGATGTGACAGTTGTTTCATAGTAGAAGCATAAAAGGCATGTTTTTTACCACAGAGTTGTGTAGAGTTGGCCAGAAACACCCAACAAAAGCTGTGTTTCCACCAAAAGTTCCCGGGACTATTAGTCCCCGGAATTACTTTTCAAGGAACTAAAAGGTTCCTTCAGCCAACTGTTGTCTGCGTTTCCACCTTGGACTAAAGACCTGCGAAGATTAGGCAAATTAGTCCACTGACACAGCAAACACACTCTGCAGCCTACCTGTTTCATCTAAAAAACACACTGGAAAAAAACACTACTTTAAAAGTTATCAAACAAAGAGAAATGCTCAACCCTTATCCAAAATGGTCCTAAATTGATACTAGAGTACTTCCTTGTTTGTGAATTAAATGGTACACGAGTTGAAGCAACAGTGCTGTGTGTGTTTCACTAATCAGCGACAGTCATCCCCGCAAACTCCACTCTGAAAGTTACGGTACTTTCAGAAAGTACTACCCCCCCAACAAGGACCTTTTTGGGGAAAAAAGCCCACGTAAAATGTCCCCAGAACTTAATAAGACCCTGTTCCCTGCAGTCGAAACGCAATGAGTTGCTCAAAAGGTTCTTAATTCTGGGAGAAAGTTCCTGCAGTGGAAACGGGGCTTAAGACAACTGAATGAAACACATGTTCCTCTCATATGCCGTTAATATCCTGGGTTCAGGTGGTGAAAACCTAAATGCTGCTGAGTAAGTAATGATGCCACTCCCTAATGAGAATGTCCACTAAGTTATTCCTATAATCACATTGTGTTTCTAGTTAACGTGATGCATAAAGTATGACAGAAACCGTTATCAGCTTGAAGGTAAGAACAAACTGTAGCAAATCAAGAGACGCAGAGATGGGACTCTTAATGGGGGCCCTCATTAAATCAGCAGAGAGCACCAAATGACTCAGCATGACATGTTAGATAAAGGAACAATTTCTAAATGGGGTCTAATAAAGACAGATTTTAAAGAAAGTTGCACTATATAACAGGAATGAGAAAAGAAAAAATGGACTGAGGACAATTTAGAGGCAAGGTGGAAACCAGTCTGGTGGCATTTCAGATGTGGTTTAAAAATTTTAGTATTGTCAGACCACAGAGAGTGCTTTCTCATGTTCATGTCCGAAAGCTCTCAGTATGTGTTTGCACATTTGCTATGTTTAATAAACAGACCGCCTGGCTTTATACTGCATCTGCCTTTTCCACCTTCAGTGTTCTTTATTTGTATTTCTTCTCATCGCTGTAGCGGAATCTTCTCATGAAGTTTCAAAAGTTTTTTTCTTCAACCATTTTTGGATTTTTCGGATTTTGATGTTACATCACTGTGGTCTGAATGCCAGACCATTTCTCATATCCAATAGTGCTTACAGTAGATCATTCTGCTCCCACAGCTTGATGCTAACCGAGCGGGGCTGTGACAGCATATGTGTGGGTTGTAAAACTGGAATGATAGTGGAACTGGGCATCTGTGTGTTCAATGGTGCCATTATAGAAGACTATACCTCCCCCAGCTCTTATCTAAAGATGACACAACATATCATCACACATGCCACCCTGTCTGCAGAGAGAATGGGTCCCACGGAAGATGAAGTCATTATTGATTTTTTTTAAAACAAGACATGTCACCAAACTAAGGCTTCACATGCCAGTACTGTCACTGCCCACGATGCACCCAATCAGTTTGACTACAGAAATGAAATCCAAGCATGCTTTGTAACATGTTATTTATATTGTGCTGCATTGTAGTATACTCAATATATTTCATGCACTTCACCATGACACTACGAATGCTCAGTTTAGCTTACTACAGATATTTGGATCAGGTTTGTGTAATATAATTCCATGTGTAAGCCAGGGGTCCTATAAGAATTAGGAGCTGATGCCAGTAAAGGTAACTACCTAGTCCAGTTGCTCAGAAGTTTGTTAAATGGTCACAATTTTTTTTTTTTTTTCGTATTGGTCAGCACGATAGTAGTATAAAGAGTGGTAAACGTCGCGTAGGGAGGAGGTCGGGGTTTGTGAGTTGGTTAAAACATGCAGAACTTTTACCCAGGAGACCGGTGTTTGTATCCTGTGTGAAACCACAAGTCAAATTTGATTTATTTGCCACGTAACTTCCTGTTTAAGTTACGACACTTCCAGATTTATTTTAACCCAAACCACGATCTTTTTCTAAAGCTAACAAAGTATTTTTTTTCGCAGAACTTCCGTACTTAAGTTACAGCACTTTCAGTTATTTTAAGCCAAACCACAATCTTTTACTAAACCTAACTAAGTAATCTGTTGCCTAAGTTTAACAAAGTCTATCTATTCCTAATCCTAACTAAGTAGTTTTATTTTGAAAAGACTGGAGCAGAAATTGACATATGCATCACGTGTTGTTGAAAGTCGTGCTGAGCATCACGAAAAAAAAAAGGGAAATTCGTGTATGAATCAAAATAGATTAAATGTTGTGACTATTTCACAAACTGCAGCGAGACTGTGTTGAACTACCTGCATGTATTTTCTCAACCAGATGAATAGTGGAGGTAGCATGAGAGCCCAGGTGCATCCATGATATGGGGATTCGCCAATTTGGCTCAAACTTCTGCTGTGACTACTGGACCAAGTGGATCTAACCTGACATCTATCTCACTCTCTCTCTCTCTGTAAGTGTGTGCGTGAGAGAGAGAGTATGAAAAAGAGGCACAGAGGCAGATTCAGCTGGGGATATTAACTGGCTGCCTTGTATCATCAGAATAAATGTTTGGTGTAAGCCATATAGATTAAAATCAAACATCTAGTCGCATCCTGTAAAAGCAGCAAACAAAAGCTTCTACCTCTGCACAAATCCTTTCAATCTAATTATCACCCAACTGTGAACCACTAACAAAATAAATCACATGGGTTAATTAACCATTACAACTTAGTAGCCAATGGGTGTATTAGCATTTATCTAAATTACCTCGTCCATCTTAGCTCTAGATCGATACCTTTTTACTGCTAACCAGTATCTCTGATGCTGGGTCATGACCTCCATGGCTGGAGTCTCTGACAGCTGCGGTGACATGGCTGCAGGGCAGAGAGAGATATCTGGCCCTGGGGACTCAATGATATGGGCCATGCATGTGTGTGTGTGTGTACCTGTGTATAGACCTGTTTACATTTTATGTGGAGCAAGACCTAAATTTCCATTTCTATTTCCAAAGTTGTAGATATGTAGAATATCTATACAGAGATATGAAATTGAAAAATAGCACGTGAGGGCAATGCAGATTACGCTTCTCTGCTCTTAACTCAGCACACACTAGCAGTGACACATACAGTTAAATATAATCGTGTTTTGCAAGTATTATAGCCATATTTATTAAAGAGGACCTATTATGCTTTTGCGCTTTTTCCCTTTCCTTTAATGTGTTAGTTTTTTGTGCATTTTCTGCAAAGGTCTGCAAAGTTACAAAGCCCAAAGTCCACATCAAATGGAGTTAGTCTCCCCCACAGAAACACTGCTCCTGAACTGCCTGAAACGCCTTGCTTGAAGTCCCGCCTATTCTTCTGTAATGTGGTGATGTCACCAAGTAACACATTTGCATAATACTCAAAGCTAATTAGAGTGGAGCCGGAGCGGAGTCCGAAGAGTTTGGTTGGGTTGACCAATCCCAACGGTGGGCCAGCTGACCAATCAGAGCAGAGTTGGCTTTTCCAGTCCGTTCTTATTCCCAGGTCATTGGCTTTTTGGGAGGGGGAGGAGAGTGTTTCAGACAGAGGGTAAAAAGAGGTGTTGCAGCACAGCCGGTATGAGAAAAATAAAGCTTTTTTGTATTTTTTGAACATTAAAGCATGTAAACATGTTCTAATAGAAACCCAAAAATACAAGTATGCACCTGAAAATAAGCATAATACGTCCTCTTTAAATAAATAAAAAATAACATGACTAATATTACTGTCATGTGTTCCCTGTTTGGCTTGTGAAACCTATATCCACATAAAAGATGTTTTGAGCTACAGTATGGCCTGTGCATGTGCATTGCAAACTGGTTATAAGAATAAATATTGTGAGACTTCCTCTCTTTATTTATAGTGTATTCAGGAGCGGCTGCTGGTTTACTTTGAGGAGTGCTGCATGCCTGATGAAGCATCTGTCAATTTCCTTAAGATGATTAACCTGCGCTGAGCCTCAGTCACTTACCACAAATAAACACATGATGGTGTTTTCAAATCAGACACAGCTCATCTTCCATGCATATCACACTTTGGCAACAGCTACAATCAACTTTGATTGCCACAGTTGAATTTTAATAACTAATGTTTTTTAAAAAAAAACAGGAACCAGACAATGGCTGGTTGTCATTCTGAGTGAGTGAGTTTATAATGCTGCAAACATGCAAAAACAGTGCAACAGTTCACCATGGCTGTCGCCTCATGGGACCATGGAAGCAATAATGCGGCATGTTCACTGCCTGTACGCCCGTGGAATAAACATTCAGAGGGGAATTTGGGCTTATGCACCATGACAAGACGACGACTCTGCAAGCACCTGCTTGTTTCCACTGCACCTGCCACTCTCATTGGTGCTCTTTTTTTCCCCCTTCAGCTTTCAAGCTGTTGGTTTTTTTTATGAGATCAATTAACTGTATTTAGCAACATTATTTACTGGATAGGGACAAATTTATATATTATATTTATATTTATAAAAAAAACTAGGGCTGTTAATCGATTAAAATATTTAATGGCGATTAATCGCATGAATGTCCATAGTTAATCCTGATTAATTGCAAACTAATCGCACATATTTATCTGTTCAAAATGTTCCTTAAAGGGAAATTATTTAATACTCTGGTCAACATGGGAGTGGGCAAATATGATTGCTTTATGCAAATGTATGTATGTATGTACTTATTATTGGAAATAAATTAACAACACAAAACAATGACAAATATTGTCCAGAAAATCACAAGTACTGCATTTAGCTTAAAAAATATGCTCAAATCATAACATGGCAAACTACAGCCCAACAGACAACACCAGCTGTCAGTGTGTCAGTGTGCTGACTTGACTATGACTTGCCCCAAACTGCATGTGATTATCATAAAGTGGGCATGTCTGTTAAGGGGAGACTCGTGGGTACCCATAGAACATTCACATATCTTGAGGTCAGAGGTCAAGGGACCCCTTTTGAAAATGGCCATGAGAGTTTTTCCTCGTGACAAGCTACTATGACGTGGTTGGTACAAATGGATTCCTTATATTTTCTAGTTTGATATGATACCAGTATCTTTACTCTAGCTTTAGAACTGAGCCCACTACAAGCTCCGAAATATTGATTGCGTTAATGCATTAAATAAATTAGTGGCGTTAAAACGAATTTGTGTTAACGCACAATTAGCACATTAACTTTGACAGCCCTAAAAACACCACTGTCCACTGGGGACAGTCTACATGGTCTTGTTTTAGTACATTTGTAACCCATTGTGTTGATATATTGTAGCCTATATGAAGCCACGTTGTTCTTCCTATCTTTCAGTGAAGATAACAATATATGAGAAAATGCCGCTCAAATGGAAACACACACTTGAAAATGGAAACTCACACAGATGTGTCCTTGGGTTAAACAAAACAGAAGACAGAACAATGCTGCTGAGGACACGTGACCTACTTTGCTCTTGTCATTCGTGTCACGCACACAGTCCTAACAAGCACCAGTTTTATTCTGCGTTTTTTTGTGTTATTTTTTAATCTTGATATCTCTGGAGGTAGCATTTAAAGAGATTTGAAAGCAATGTGTGTGTGGAAAGAGAGGGAAAGAGAGAGAGCAGTATCAATGTAATTTATGAGACAGTGTGGGACTGGCTACCATTTTGTATTTTAGATTATGAACACATATTTTTTTTTTTAACATACCCTCAAGGAGTCCTTGGAAAGAAGTTGCACCCCACCAAAGCAGGAGCATTAGCATACTTATATAAGGATATTGAAACGGGTACTAGAGCACCTTCCAATGCAAACCCCAGGATGCTCTTT